>NW_024070202.1:49874945-50481691 GCF_014754425.2 Oryx dammah | reverse complement strand
CAGCTAATAAGAAAGCAAAGAGTCAGACATGACTGAAGTGACTTAGCGAGCATGCACGCGTGCGTGCACACACACACACACACACACACACACACACAAACCAGAGTTAAACAGCTAATAAGAAAGAGACCTAGGATTTGAACCCAAGCAGCCTGGTTACCAGAACTCTGCTCCTAACTTCTACATTAGTTGCTGCTAGAATAGATGTTTACTTTTACTTTCAATTGGAGGTTCATTTTGCAGGACAGAAAGAGACACAGAGGTAGAGAACAAACACATGGATACCCAGGAGGAAAGGAAGGTGGGATAAATTAGGAGACTGCAATTGACAGACACTATGTATCAGATAGATGACTAATGGAAACTTACTATATGGCTCTAGGGACTCCACTCAATGCTCTGTGGTGACCTGAATGGGAAGGAAAGTCAGAAAGAAGGGATATATGTATACATAAAGCTTACTCACTTTGCTGTACAACAGAAACTAACACAACTTTGTAAAGCAACTATATTCCAATAAAAACTAGAAAGTTAATAAATCCACTTATCAAAAAAAAAATGGAAAATTTCTGTCCTCATTAGGCTAAGAGCAGGTGAAGAGAATTGCCTTTTATCTGTTTTCTCTCCTTGCACCTAGGCTGGGTATGCAATTAGAAGGTCATAGGTCAACCCATCCCCAAATTTTTCATGCTGGAAAGGCTTTTATACACTGACTTTCCATCTGGCAATAGGACCTCTGTGACTAAAGTCCATGACATTTGGTTGGATAAAATAAATATCTCAAGAGCAGTCTGCATCTGCAGGTGTGCAATGGAAAAGTGAGGCAAGAATGAGTACAGTTCCACATGAAAACCCTCACGTCTCAGTAGTCTTTACAGAATTGGAGCACTTCATACACTTCTCAAGAATAAAAAAGGGAAACTCCAAGTAACAATTCTCAAAGTCTTTCCCACTATGAATTGTCTCTACTATTTTGGAATGCTTTCCCTCATAGACTTCATTTTTTGAAAGCTCGTTGTCAATCAAGTGGGTCACGATTAAGTAATACAGGATTTCTCACTTTATTCAAAGTCTTATATAATAGTCAATTATAAATTGAGTAAAAAGAGATAACTAGAGATACTGCACCAAGCTGGTAAAACTCAGCCGACAAGCTAGAAATTCAGTACTTCTATTAGTCATGAGAACGAATCTGGGTAAATGCATGGTCCCTGTAAATGTGCTCTTAGGCTACTTCCTGTATGTTTGCTTTCTTTCATTTTCTTTGAATTACAGGAAGTACCCACCACTTAGTGAGCATCAGTTCTGCTGGGCAGTTTGCTTGCTTCATGTCTGATGTTTTCACTAAAATACAGATCAGGTATGACTCATTTCACTGATGAGAACACCAGGTCCCAGAGAAGCTAAGAAATGTACTCCAAGTTAACATGGAGCTGGGCCAGAGTCCACATGGGCCATGTCTGCCTGACCTAAGTCCTGCTGCTTTATCCATTATAATAGCTAGTATCTTTGGGGGAACCTATGGTATGTGAATTATAACTCAAAATAAATGGAAGGAAGGACAGAGAAAATGAAGGAAGATTCACTGAGATCCAGACTTCATCATAGGCCAGGCATCAGACTTTAAAAAATTTTCTTTCAGTAATCTGAATGTGCAGCTGGTTGAGGCAGCAAGTGGTCAAAACAGTTCCAACGTTGCCAGCTCAGATCTCAGGCAGCAAGGAACCATCACAGGGCTCATTATAGTGTAGAACTTGCTTCCCTGGAATATGTTCTGACCATTGACACATCAATTTCCTAAGGAAATAAAATATATGTACTAAGATCTAGGTGCCAAGATGTTGGTTCACTAGAGCACCATTTACAGAAATCCAAATTAATCCAAACGCCCAATTAGAAACTAAAAAATAAAGGATGTCATACGATAGACTACTATGCATCTTCCCCCAAAATGTAAGTTATTTAAAGAAAAGGAAAATTAAGAAGTGTACTTGAAAACTGTTATGCCCAGGAAACCCCAGGTAAGTCATTAGATCATACCATCACATGAATCAAAATCAACAAATACTAAAAACTGCATTAAGATAGCTTGCTTCGACCACTGTTACGTACCTCCCTACCTCTTACAGGTTACACTTCCACTTCCTCTGCGTCATTCTTGCTTTTATTTATTTAGTAAATTCAAATGAACATACACATAGTAAATAAATAAAACACAAATGTATATGCATGAATACGTACTCTAATTTCCTGCTTCATACACAAAGGTAGTAAACAATATACATTATTCTGCACTTCTTTGCGCTTACACAGCATAGGGTTCTTTTATGTCAGTCTCTAGGGATACATAGAAAGCTGTGTGCTATTTCACTGGTGAATACACAATACTTTACAAAATTCCCCCTTGATATATTATTGGCTTTTTTCCACTCTTTCGCTATTACAAAAAATGTTTAAATTGTAAGTGTTTTGTGTTACTTTGACTATGTGTATTGGGTCATTTTGACAGCAATGGCCAACTTGCCCATGATGGTTGCTCAGTTGTGTCCAACTCTTTGCGACCCCATGAACTGCAGCACCCCAGGCTTCTCTACCCATCACTATATCCCTGAGCTTGCTCAAACTCATGTCCACTGAGTCAGTGATGCCATCCAACCATCTCATCCTCTGTCGCCCCCTTCACCTCTTACCCTTAATCTTCCCCAGCATCAGGGTTTTTTCCACTGGGTCAGTTTTTTGCATCAGGTGGCCAAAGTATTGGAGTTTCAGCTTCAACATCAGTCCTTCCAATGAATACTCAGGGTTGATTTCCTTTAGGATTGCCTGTGATGGACATAGCACCAACCTGTACCTATACCACAGTGTAGGTTAATGCCAGGAGAGTGATGTCATAGGACAGGATTTTGCTGATTTGTCAGGTGAAAAATAGTATCTCATTTATCTCATTGTGGTTTTAATTTGCTTTTCTCTTTCTGTGAGTGAGGATAAGCATCTCTTCATATATTTTAAGTCAATTCAGATTTCCTTTCCTCTGCAGTATTTATTCATGTCCTTTGATCACTTTTTCTATGGAGTAATAATAGTAACACATATTATAACAGTGCTCATTTATACAAGTGTATTTTCATAGGTACAAACAAAACAAAAAGTTCACTGCATGGTGCGTGGGTGAATAAAATAAGTGATTCGAAATCCTTTTTGTGTATCAGAAAAAACATTGTCTCCTTTAAAATTGGGAAGGTGTTTTTTGTTTGTTTGCTTACAATTTGCTTTAGCTTACATGAAACCAGTTCTTTTGAAAACCAAATACAAGTTCAGATCTGGAAACAAAAGAAGAGCAACCAGATACAAGAAAGAAGAAATCTAATTTAGTCTTCTTGGTTCTGAAGAATGTGATCAGGCATCTTTAGCCCAAATATCTGGCCCTCCTCTTAGCCATCTGGAACTATTTCTGCATTGGGAGAGCGTAGAAGGCAAGATGGAAAAACAGCAAATCACCCAAAGTTTTGTGCAGCTGATTTCCCTGCCGGGCCCGAGGGCAAATGCTAGGTAGTTTCCAACTTCTCAGCAACTTCCTGCCTCTCTCACCCTGGGCAGCCCTGGCCTGGGAGGTGCAGAGAAGGGAGGGCAGTGGGGGTGGGGAGACAGCCTGAGTGGCAGCAGGAGGGCGCTGGTGTGGTTGGTGGGGTTTCACCCTCTCAGGTTTCAATTTTGTTCACGTGCTCTGTCAAGTGTGGTTGATTCGTGGAAAAAGCTCAGAGTCAAACTGGCCTTGACTGGCTGGATCTCTGCAAAGTGTAGCTGGGGTGTCACAAAAAAATAAGAACAGTTAAACCACAACCAACTTTGCTCGCTTTCAAAGGGTCATAGCTAATGGAATAAAAGGTCCTTCTGCACAGTCTTGCAGTTGTTATCACAGGTACTCTGGGCTGGGGGTTCAGGTTCCCCCCTTTTGTAGACAGAGTTCATCCAATGAGCTCCTCTGTGAATTGGGAACCTTATGCTCAGATGTCCAAATGCTGCACCTCAAGACCCTGAAGAAAAGGGCAGACAGGACTCCTTGGAACACAGGACTCCTTCCCCCAACCACCTGTGCTCTTCCATGATCTGTGAGGCTGATATGTCTTGGTTTTATTTTCTCAGTGTAGACCAGGTAACATGAGACCCGATCCCTGAACCCAGTGACATAGAAAGACTGCAGATGTGTGCAACAGGGATGTGCTTTCTCCCTCGTGAGAAACGAGATACAGAAGGTCCTGGGGTCACCTAGCTGTGCAATTGAGTATCACATATACTAGTCACCCAAGCCCCCTAAAGGGACAAAATGACTTCAGAGTCCATCTGAGCAAGGCTTTCCAGATGGTAAATCAGATGACAGTGTGAAAGGTGAATAGCAGAGGGCTGCTCGGCAGCATGAGCATGAAGAGCAGGTGGCCCCCTCTCCACCCAGCAGGTCCAGAGCAGGGGTCCAGGCCCTGCACTCCGTCCATCCAGCCCCAGAGAGAAGCAGGGCTCTATGGCTGAGGTCAAAGCTTCAGCTGTCACAGTCTGAACTTGCAGCACAATCAAGTCACATCCTTCCTTCCTCTTGTCTTTTCTCTGAGAGCCAACATCTGGGGTCCCTGCCCTCCCAGGAGGACTGGCCACGTCCTACTAGTCCAGCATGAGTGTAGGGGGAGAGCTCCTTCCTAGGTTAAAGTCACACACTGACGTCCAGCTCAGGCCCTGTGTGGTCGTGGTGTAGACGCGGGACAGGACGTTCTCACTGTGATGACACCATTGAAGTCTGGAGGTTTTAGTCCACAGCCTGACCCTGGAGCTCTGCCTTTCTCCACATAAGGTGCTCCTTCTGGTGAGGCCCCACTCCCAGGGAGCTCCAGCTGCACTTCTGTTCTTAAATGACATAATGAATAATGACAAGAAACTGACAGACATGCTGCTTCCCATGAAGCACTGAGTTGAATATTTCTTTTTAGCAAAAACAGCTCACAATAGAATTGAGTTCATTTTGATTCAAGCTAACTAAACACAAGGGGAAATAATTTCATAGAAAGGGTTTAAAGAAGGGTATTCAGACTATTTTAGATCATACTTCTAAGAGAAAGATTCTATCTCTGGTGACCTTCTATATGTATTCACAATCCCTCAGGTCCCCCTTTTGTAATTTTAATACTTTAGGCCAAATACATAATGCAAACAGGAAAAATAAAACTAACCATTTTGATACGTTGGAGTTTATTACCTTTTAAAATTGTACAAATAGCGCATGTGCATGAGTTAAAAAACATAAGGGAAATGTAGGGAGTTAAAAAAAATACAAAAGAAATTGAAAACATGAGAAAAAAATTCCATTCTGCAAATCAAAATAAAAAGATATTTTGCATACTAACAAAGTGTTATTCCAATATATTAAGAAGTCTCTTTGATTAGGAACACAGCACAAGACTTTCTGCAACTATTCATTGACAGGTCAGATCCAGTCTCACTGAATATAGGGTGGACCATGACATTATCTTTCCAGCCACAGGCAGGTGACATAAATGGGTGTGGGTGTGGTACCATGTCTGTGAGGTATTACAATAAATAAATTCTTTATTAGCCGCTCAATATGTCAGCAGTGGATGTCACCAGTTCAACCTTCAATAGGGAGACCCCATCTCCAGTTCCTTTTTCTTTCTGGTGACTTTCAATGAAGGTTTTTCACACTTAGAAGAAAAGAAAACACAATGTTTGAGATGCAGTGTAAAAAGGCAAAAGGCTACACTTGCAAAAACCATGGGTGGGGCAACTCAAGAACTTAAAGCCTTTTAGAAAAGCATCTACTATTCACACGCCCACGATTTTGCCTTATGTCTGAACACTGTTGTAGGAAAAGGGCCCCAAGCACAGTGGATACCGCTGATGCAGCGCCTCCAGTACCAGGACTCCGGCTGCCTCTGCTGGCCTGTCTGACTCTATGCCAACTGCCCACCTTCTATGAATCAGTGCACTACTTTTTCCTGCTTTAAAATTTTATTTCATTATTTTTCATTGAGATATAATTGATAAATAACACTGTATTAATTTAAGTTATATCACATAATGACTCTATATTTGTATATATTTTGAAATGGTCACCACAGTAAGTCTACATAAGTTAACATCCTTCACTATACATAGTTACAGATTATTTTTTTCCTATCAGATGAAGTTTTAAGATCTATCCTTTCCCTTCTGTGGTTAAATAATTAAGCAGAAATACAGCTTTTATAATTGACTGTTTGTTTGCTCATATTTGTGAGGTTGAAATGTTTCCTTTGATGATTTGAAGGGACTGAACAATGTGCCCTGACCTGGAGGCACATGGAGCCCGACTACTGTGACTGGACCACACCTGTCATCTCAGAAGCTCCAACACACTCCAGAGACAACCAGCCTGTGCAGACCACAGTGGATGCTGGTACAGATGGGGCACCTGAGTCCTGGCTCTGCCCCTGCCAGCTGTGGGACCCTGGACCAGTCACTCCCCCTGTCTTCCCTGCCAGTGGAGACAAGGACAGTACCACCTCCCGGGACTGCTGCCCTTGCTGCCCTCAGAAGTTAGAGTTTGTAATTAAATCAGGTCTGACATGGAGACATTTTGGCTACAATAAACAAAAATGAACTAAGTCATCCTTATTCAGAAATGTGGGACTCTGACGTAGTTTTCATCCTCCACCAATTTATACCTAAAAAATGTTAAGAGATTTTACATAATAAAATGTGCCTGACAAATTCACATAATTAGGAGAAATATAACTATAATCACTCTCATATTTTCTGAATTTAACTTTGAATCTACTTGAAGGAAGGCTCCATATTTAACTACTTCACTATTACAGTTTCATTTTCAAAGACTTACTTTAACAAAAGTCTTACTCATAGTTCTAAAAGTGGTTTTTCACTGTCCTGCTTTTCTTCAGCTTCATTTTCAGATCCTAGATAGTAGAGAAGGGGAAGGAGGAAAAGTACCACATTCAATTACAGTAACAGATGATTTCTTTAACATTATAATATACATGCATAAAATTTTAAATGAGGGCTACATGTGTTTAATCCACAAGAGATTTAAGTTAATGAAACTGTAAAATAGTTTTACATTATATCTTATAGAAGGAAAATCTTTAAATATCATTCACACTAATCTGTCCAATGGATTTCATGTATGTTCTTCTAAAAATATTCATATAGACCAAGAACTATTATCCACTGATCCTCCTCATCTGTTTCTTTGCTGAAAAGCTTACCAAATCTCTTTGGTATAAATAATTTAACATATGTATTTGAAAAATGGCTGTATTCAATGAGTGAGAGAGGGAGTCTAAAGTATGGGGGAAGCTGATAGTCACCACTGTGTGCTGTTTCAGCAACCATAGTTACAACCATTCTGAGTCCATGTTGTATGAGCCTTCTATTATTGTTTCTTTTAAGAACATACTTTATTTTTCAATTCTTATTTTTATTCATTTTTTTGGCCACAACATGCAGGATGTGGGATCTTAGTTCCCTGACCAGGGACCGAATCCATGCCCTCTACATTGGAAGCATGGAGTCTTAACCACTGGATCACCAGAGGAGCCTCTACCTTCTACTATTCTTGAATTTGACCCAGTCATTTTTCTGGGATGATATCCTTAGGATATATCCTTGAGGAAATAACACTTTTTCCATTATGAGATTTTCCCTCTAAAAATGAGAAGAAAAATCTAATGTCTGAGTGTAGAAAATTATTATATTATTATATTTCATGGAAATATAATTCTATAGTACATAACAACACAGGAAATATATATGCAATAAAAGTAAAAGCAAATATATAACAAGAAATACAGTATAAGATCATATTTGATAAAAACTTGTAACTTTACATACTAGCATGAATCAGTAAGACTAGGGAAAAAAAAAGACCAGGTGACTTATGTACATTTCAGATATTCCAAAATTTCTATAATAAACTTAAAGTTACTTTATAACTTTTTAAAAAGGGTATAAATAATATAGACAGTATAGCCAACACACATTATGTAAATTATAAACACAAAAGTAGAAAGAAACAAACTGTCAATACTAATGTTGCTGAATAGTCTGAAGGACAGTTATCTTCTACTTTTGTTCTTTTCACATTTTTATAGCAATTACACATTCCTCTCATACTCAGGGAAGGGAACTAAAGACGGTGGTGAGGAGACCAAGGGGACAGGTTAGGATGTTACCTAGTCACCTACAAGAGCAGCCTGCCTCTCTGCCACTTTACTCTTATCGCATAATACAGTTCAAAAGGGATGCTTTCACCCGGAGGGAAACTGGGGGGCAGGATAAATGGGGAGAGTGGGACTGACACAGACACAATACTATATACAAAGTAGATAACTTATAAGGACCTACTGTATAGCACACAGAACTGTACTCAATACTCTATAATGACCTATAAAGGAAAACAATCTTTAAAAGAGTGGACATCACATATGTGTGTAATTGACGCATTTTGCTATGCAACTGAAACAAACACCACATTGTAAATCAACTATATTCCAATAATTTTATTTCATTTTTTAAAAAAAGGGCACTTTTTGGAGAACGTCTGCCTGGATTATAGCCAAGAACAAATCTGGCACAGAAGAATGAACCCCCAAAGAAGCTTAAGAAAAGTCTGTGTCCCACACCTAAACCTCACAAATGTCATGTCGTTCAGATTAGGTTTGTGGTAAAGCAAATACATAAAGATACAGTGGCAGGAAGGCTTCACTTCCCAGCTTATTACACTGCCAGAAATCTTAGAGACTCCAGGGTAGTTTAACTGCCAGCTCACTTGCAAGGAGTCTAAGGAAGGTGGTCACATGGAGTCTTCCTGTTTCCGGGCTCACTTTCCACCTGTGAGGGTAACGGCATTCAAGCCACAATAAACTGACATGCTTTAGAACTACTGGGAAGTCCTAAATAAAGTCAAATTTTTTAAACACAATAATACATATGCTTTCCCTAATCTCAAAGTGAAAGCTACTAAGGTGTTCTGGCTATTGCCAAAGAACAAGTTCAACCAGTCTTTTCTGAAAAGTGACTATAAAAACTAATGAACCAAACAGCAAATTCAGTGCTAGGGAGGCAACCTAAGGCTTGAAACTTTGTGAGAAGTGCTTGAAAAACTGCAGAACTGAGAGAACAATATTGTTCCTCCACCTCCCATCACTCAGCTTCATGGTATGAAGAAGGTTCTTCCGAGTATGGCAGGCTGTGAGGACTGGCAGCAGATTTACACAGTTGAAGGAGCTCCTTTCATTTGAGGTGAGGAGTAATGCAATGGTGCAACTGGTGTGTGAACATAAAGCCCAGAGTCTCTGCTGGTTTGAGGTGATGGTCAAGGCTGCAGCGAGCATATGCTTGCCTGAAGCTGTGTGCAAACTCAGCGGAAACCCAAGAGAATCCATGCTAGACCAGGCAACTTTGAGGCTGTAAACATGTGTAGAGGAGATGCAAAAATATTCAGCAAAAAGCACAAGTGGAAGAAGACTCGAAAAGACCTGAAATTCAAATGCGCTATCCAATACATACAAATGGCCATCTGGCTGAGGATACAAGTCTTAACCAAGGTGACTGATCACAAAACCTGTGCAATCACTGGTTAGCACTACACAATATGGACACAAGGATAACTCCTAAGAACTCAGGCTTAAAAATGAAAGAATTAACAACTGAGAAGACACATCTGCAGCCACACCACAGGGGACATAATTTCACAGGCAGCCCACACCAGCATGCTGCTGCTGCTGCTGCTAAGTCGCTTCAGTCGTGTCCGACTCTGTGCGGCCCCAGAGATGGCAGCCCACCAGGCTCCCCCGTCCCTGGGATTCTCCAGGCAAGAACACTGGAGTGGGTTGCCATTTCCTTCTCCACACCAGCATGGATGGTGTCAAATTAAATTTTCAGTGCCTCCATCTAGACTTGTTTAGCACAGATGACAGGATGCAACTGAGTTATTCTTTAAGTCAACCGTTCAGTGATTCAGGATGTGATAAATTACCTTTTATCCAACATCACAACTGGTTCATTTAAATTATCTGAGCACATAAGAACTTCAACCTGACCATCTGAGAGAGAACTGGGCTTCCTCATTCTTTCAACTTAACACACAGGCAAACAGGATATGGCTAAAGCAGCAAGGAAATCTGTAAACAAACCACCTTATATCCTTTAAAATACATCCACTAAAATGTGCTAATTTTCCAAGGCTCTGTGACTCTAAAATTCAAGCCATTCCTTTACAAGGAAAAATGCTAACATTTAAATTTCTGGTGTCTCCAATTTCTTTCTTCCTCTCTTTATTCATTCCTTCAAAAGCTCTAAGTTTACTATGTACCAGGTACTCAACTTGGTACTAGAGAAAGACAGACAACAGGCAAGGCAGGCCCCAGCTGTCCTCTTAACGACTAGGGGCCAATCAGCAGGGTACTAGGATAAAAAGCTTATAACTTCTGCTGCTGAAAACCATTTGCTATTTGTCCACTGACCTAACAAGCAAGTTTTAGAGTAAAATCTTTTCTGGGCACATTAATTCCAAGAATAGTTTTTAATCTTAATTCTTTCCTAAATTGAACACAGACAATGAAAATATACAGTAAAGTAAGTCACCCTGAACACTCCTCTGCCCAGTACTATCTGGTCTTTGTCTTAAACAATGCAGCCACCCAGTGGAAGGCTTACAGTGTTGTTTGTTTAGCTTCATAATTCTATGACATGGTAATGCTTTCAACTGCCACTAGGGGGTGGTAAAAGTCAAAGGAGGAAGCCCATGGCTTGCTTGAAAAATGCCTGAGGAGGTATTCCTCACATTATTATCCTGCTGTTCTGAACTTCTGATTAAAAAAAAAAAGTGCACATAGGTGCTGAGAAATTCTATTAGTCTCAGGAAAAAGGTACACAAAATCATGAACTATAATGTAAACTTCAAAAAAAAAAAAAAGAATGAGTCCTCTGACATACAAAAATCTCAAGGAAATCATCCTTATAATGAGGTAATGAAAAGTTTAATATTCATCCTAGTGTCTGCTGACTGAGAAATAGCTTTTCTGCTCAATAATACCTTTATTTCATCTGACTCTATGATTTTGTTGTTATTTTTTAAGATTTACTTATTTATTTTATTTTTTAGCTGGGCTGGGTCTTTGTTGCTACCTGCAGGCTTTACTGTTTGTTGCAGTGCATGGGCTTCTCATCGCAGCGGCTTCTCTTGATGCAGAGTACAGGCTCTAGGTCACGGGCTTCAGTAGTTGCAATGCATGGGCTCAGTAGCTGCAGCTCCCAGGCTTTAGAGCTCAGGCTCAGTAGTTGTGGCACATGGGCTTAGTTGCTCTGTGGCATGTTGGATCTTCCTGGACCAGGGACCAAACCAGTGTCCCTTGCATTGAAAGGCAGATTCTTAATCACTGCACCACAAGGGAAGCCCTATGATTTTCTTTCATATTGCTTTTAAATTCAACACCAATAGTCCAGAATATCAAGTTACTTCAAGTTCCCCTGACTCCCTATGTCACAATGGGATGTCTCCGATCTTCACATGGCTCTTTCTGCCTGGAGTTTGTTTTACTCTATTGTGTGTGTGTGTGTTTAAAATATTTACTATGTGTAGTGTGAGAATAAAATAATGTAGTCTCTAACTCAAGTTTACATCCTAATAACAGAAAGAGGCCAAGGCACTGCCAAAGTCAGTGCAGTCAATGCTGTGGAAGGATTCTTAGGAACATGAGGCAAAAGATGCCCTACCTATGACTGATGGGAGTCAGGGGGCATGGTGGGATGGGGTTAGGAAGAAGGCTTCTCAACATCTGAGCGGACACTGGGACCACAGAGATATGTCAAGGGTAGAACAAGCAAGACGCACAGTGGCTTGGGGGCTCTGGTGCATTTTCAGAAATCTAAGAATGGCACGCAGGAGCATAATGAGACGAGAGTTTAGACCATGGTGGGTGGACACACAGGTGCTTTCTGCCAGGCTTAGGATCCAATCACTTTCTTAATCTTTTGTGTCACTGAAGGCTTTTAGGCAAGGGAATAATAACATGGTCAATTTTGCTAATATTGAAAAATATATAAAATTTGCATATATTAGCTGTGATCATAGATGCTAGCCCTGGAGCTGGGGTTCAAGTCCAAGTTCCACCTTCTTACTCTTTGTGTAATATTGGATGAACTATCTCACCTCTCTGGGCCTCGACTTGCTGATCTCTAAAACAGGGCTAATGAGACTTTAACCTCCTTAGAGAGGTTATGAGGAACCCTTAGAACAATGCAGTCATTCTATCTAACATGGTATTATGGTGGCTGGTTGGGAGAAGGCAACTGAGGAGGAGGTTGTTGCAGAAACAGAAGTGATGACAATTTAAATGAAATCAAGGAAGTAGCAACAAAGAGGTTCAAAATGGCATGGTGAACTATGGGCCGGGAGCCATAGGGAAGGGGCGGAGTCCCCAGTGAGGCTCTGGTTTCTGACATGGGCAACGGGGTGGGTGGTGCTCTCAGACATGGGGGATTCTGGAGGAAGGTCAATCAGGGGTGACAGATAACAGAGAGCATCAAGACTCTCCCCTGTCCACATATCGGTGTGTAGGGCCCTCTATCATGTGTATTTTTGCATCTCTGCATCTCATCATGGGTTGCACATCAAGACCACGTCTTATTTATATTCATATCCTAAATGTGTGGTATGTTAAATGTTTGCTAAGCGTATTGAGAAGTACAGGGGGTTAGGTGAGGGGGGAAAGCTTTTGAATGATAGACAAAAACATAAATGATAAATCAAATTTTCTACCTGCTTCAGATTCAGGAGGAGAATAAAACTGACCATCAGAAAGACCCCCAGGAATCAGCGCCGCCCTCTCCGAGGCATCCTGAACTATCAAGAGTCCTGGAAGAGAAGAAAGTCAGATGCTGGGAATGATGCCACTGTTCTGGTAGCTTTGTGGCCAGGTTAACCAAAATAAAAGTGTTATTATTACATTTTTAAAACTCTTAGTAGGATAGGGTACTTTGCAAAATCTTTCAACCAAAACCTAAGTGTTAATAGAATCTTCCCATCTGGAAATACCTACTTCCCTATAGAAATCAACAACATCAAAACCAAAGCACAAAGCTAGACAAAAAAAAGAACTCATGAGCTTGTTCAAATGGCCTCCAGTCTACACCTGGTTAGAGAAATGCCAGCATAAAAGCAAAAAAAAACACTAGCAGAGAGGCTGTCGACAATGCATTCTTCTGGCTGAAGCTGAGTTACACCGAGATAAAGCTGGAGGAAGCACCAGGCCAAACAGCAGGTGCCAGGTGTGCATGTAATACTGGTTACAGTGAAAATAAATGCTATTTTCAATGTTTTCACTAATTATGTGTTTTGCTTTATTAGTGACTTTAGTTTAATCACATAGGCATGCAAGCCTCAGTCACACGAACAGTTGACATACTTTCACTAAAGTTCAGTTTGACGTTTGTATACAACTTAAACAATTTTTATTTTTTTTTACTTTTGGCCAGGCCTGGAAGCACGAGGGATCTTAGTCCCCTAACCAGGGTCTGAACCCACACCCACTGTAGTGGAAGCCCAAAGCCCTAACCACTGAACTACCATGGAATGCCTCTTTTTAACAAGTGGCTTCATTTAGCTTTAGTTGTCCCTTTTCCACAATACAGTTTCATAAAAGAAGAGAGGGCACATTAATCTTTGTCTGATTAATGTGTTTTAAAATCTCTTCTTGAATGATAATTCTTTTCTCATCGATTTCATCTTTGTATATGAACTTTTGAAAAATAAAACCACTTACAAGGTTATTTTTCCTTCTACTATATCTTGAGGTTATAATCATGTTTAACTTGCTGTAAGACATAAGAAAAAATTTTTTTTTGCCTATTAGGTGGGGCAAATCCAGCCAGATGACTGAGAGAACATAAAAACAGCAAGTTTTACAACTGTCTGAGTCTCTGCTTTGAACTTTGATTATATGTGTCTAAGGGGACAGGTGGAATGTGTGTGCTTCCACTAAGGCCATTACACAGAGAAGAATTCCAGTCTAAAGTTCAATCATTTGGATTTCCAGTGAACATGCTGTGATGCCACACAAGGAGATGATAACAACTTTAACAGGATTCATTACCACACAATGCCAGCTCTCACCCTCTACTCAGAGGAGGATGGAAAGCCTGAGACGGGTGAACATTTCTCTGGCTGGCTAACTTCCTCCTCTCCTTTCCATCTCCATCAGCAACCCATCAACAGTCCCCCTGCAGGCACTCAGTTACTCACATGGCAGCCCAAAGGCACCACCTGTGAGATGGACAGTGATAGGAGGCTCTGGAGAATCAAGAACTTCTCTGTAGAACTGCTATCTTGGCACCAAATGCTCCGTGACCTCTAGCTGTTATCAACAGGGAGAAAAGGTCAACCTGTCTGAGGAGAAGGAGGCGTTGGCTACTGTTGTTGCTGCTGGAATGTCTTTTTCACCAGTATCCACACTTGCTTCCAGGGAAGTCTGCCCTAACAGCTGGAGGGAGGGGCCACATGCTGTCCCTGTCCCTTCATCCAACTCTTCCTGCAATGTCTCCTGCAGCCCGCAGGGTGGAGACCCCAGATCTGCCCAACTCCGCCCACAGCTCCATGCAAAGATCTCAGAAGCCTCCTACACTTTCGGTGGGAATGTAAACTGTCCCAGCCACGATGAAGTATGGAGTATAAAAAACTAAAAATAAAGCTACCATGTGATCCAGCAATCCCACTCCTGGGCATATATCTCGAGAACACCATAGTTCAAAAAGATACATGCACCCCGATGTCCACTGCAGCACTATTTACAATAGCCAGGACACAGAAACAACCTAAATGTCCGCTGACAGATGAATGGATAAAGAATGGTACATATATACAATGAAATGTTACTCAGCCTTAGAAGAAGTATGAAATAATGCGATTTGCTGCAACATGGCTGGACCTAGGAATCATCATACTAAGTGAAACAAGTCAGACTAAGATAAATATGATAATTACTTATACATGGAATCTAAAAATCGATACAAAAAAACTCATTAACAAAGCAGAAATGGACTTACAGGCTTAGAAAACAGATTTATGGTTACCAAAAGGGAAAGGTGGGAGAGGAAGGGATGAATTAGGAGGTAATCCCAATTACATATATACACTAATATATATATGATAAATCATCAACAAGGACCTACTGTATAGCATAGGGAACTCTGTTCAATACTCTGTAATATCCTGTATGGGAAAAGAATCTGGAAATAAATAAATATATGTATATGAACAACTAAATCACTTTGTTACACATGTGAAACTAATAAACACTGTACATCAACTATATGCCAATAAAAATTAAAAAACTAAAGAAAACAAAGCCAGAACTCTGCAGCCCTTCCCCCAACCTGGCTAGTCTCAGGAGATAAACTCGGAGAGAAACCTACTGTTTTCTTCTTCTGCCTCTTGAGGTAACACTTTGAAGTCCAGGAACCACGTCTCGATCCAGGCAAGGATGAAGGAAATGATGGGCAGCACATAGCCAAAAGCCCCTTGTGAGAAAAGCTGGAACAGACATGACCAGAAGAGAGAGAGAGTTACCATGAGCTCATTCTAGAGAACAAGATATCAGCACAGACAGTCACGGCACAAAGAAGTGGAAAGCCGTACCTTTGAGAGGATCACTTTTGCTAATAAAAAGGCACTGGTCACTGCTGTTGTTAACTGAAAGACACATAATCCAGCAACATTCAAATTAGCTATGTGGCACTGTAAAGGCATCTCTCTCATGCAGGAGAACCATCTGAGCCAGGATCAGGTAACGCTTGAAAAGGCCCTGGCGCACCTGGCTTCCTCCCATGTCACTCTTCCTCTGTCCCCTAAACCAGATGGGGGCAAGGAGGGCTTCCTCATGGCACGGATGCCCTGCGTGGCAGCTTGAGGTTTCCCTTCACCCACAGGCTGCTATGTTGGGAAACTCAATTCTGTCCACTGGAGGGTACAACATGTAAAGATGCTCTCTGCGTAGAAGGGACCAGTGTAAGCGAGGCAGGGCTCCCCCGGGGGTCAGGAAGCCCAGACATTATTTCCACAGGACCTGGGCCTTGTGTCTTCATCCTCTAACTAATACATGCAGCAATAAGAAACCTAACCAAAGTGAATGCCAACAGGAGTCTTGACTAACAAAATGGAGGTCAAGAAATACCAGGTGTCATACTTGGTCACTATTAACAAAGTTGCAGACCAGTTTTGTTAGCAAGACACAACACACACACACACACACACACACACATGCACATATACATGTTAATACATACACACACAGATACCCCAGCATTGGGAGAGGAGGCATCTTACATTCTGATACTAATTAATTTTTCTGGCTGACACTAAGTACTTTTCAGGAACCAGCTGACTCCTTCCAGCTGCCTGGCCCCCTCTCTGTAAATGTTTTTAGAAACAAGAATCAGAAACAATAAAATGGATGTGCTTAAAGTGAACCTTTGATAATTTCAAGCTAGAGACTGAAGAAGGTTTCTTCAAACTCACTGCACAGTCGACCACTTTCTAAAACAAACATTGAGACAGATTTTCTGAAAGATACCAGTGCACATCATGGAAACTGAACTGAATGTCCCCAGTTGGGATGGCTGGAGAAAATGGACAAGTGACAACCATCACAGCTGTTTTGGATCAGCAATAGCGTACATTCAGGAAAGGGAGCCGAGTCTGACTGAAACTGATGGCCTCCATCCATGAAATGTGAGCTTGGGGTTCGATGGGTGGTTTGACAGCAGCCCAGGGTTCTGTGGATCTCAGAAGAGATGGTCCAGGCAGACAAGGCACATGGTGGATACCCTCTTAGGACAGCACACAACTCCATGCCCAGCTGGACAAGCCCGTGCCAGGCCCACACAGACCAAGGTCCCACACAGTTTAGTCCTGCCCAAGTCTTCCAGTCTGAGGAGCTTCCCCCATATACCTGCTTTGTTTAGAGCTCTCAACAAGGTGACTGTTCAGAGGTCCATGGAAATGGCGAAAATAATTCAGGCAGAATTGCTTATAATTCTTCTTTCAATCAATGAATATTTATTGAGAAGAGCTTGTGTCAAAGCTCTGGGCTGGATGCCAGGAAATGGAAGTGAGTAAAAAATGCCACTGCCTTCTAGAAATCTGAAGGCAGCAATAAAAGGGAACTTTTACCTTTAAGACTGGAGGGAGGCGGGTAACACAGGCAGGAAGACAGGGATCAAAATCAGCAGAGACCAAATGGCGAAAAATCACCAAGAAGTTTCAACCCAAGAGGAAATGGTCCAAACTGCTTTGAGACAGAGACACTGAACTTATCTCTCATTTGCAAAATGAGGTAGAGGGTGGGCTGGTGCTTGGACCACAATCACTGCCAGGCCCCCCTGGATTCCTCATTTCTCTCAGTTTCCATAGCAATAAAAATAGTTACTCATCACCTCTGGAGAGACTGGAGAATGAAACCTACTGAGGTGTGAAGGACAGGGATTCAGGAGAAGCCAGGGGGATTCAACTCAGATGGAAACCACACATGCCCCCAGCTCAGCCCACTTGTGAGTAGGCCTTGACCACCAGCACTGGAGAGGGGAACCACTCACCAGGCATACTCACCGCTATGGCCCACCAATGGCGCAGTCTGCATACCGCATATGCAAGTATTAACACTTTAAATCGAAAAACTGCCAAAAGCTATATTAAAAAAAAAAAACAACCAAGTTTTCAGGAATATACACAAAGGTATACATTAAGTTTTACGAAGAACCCACCAAAGTGTTTTCATTATTCTGATTTAGTTGAAAACTGTCACAGATGGGTACTGGTCTATAGACCAGTTTGGGATCTCTGCTGTAGATTTGTGGAATATCGCGTAGACAGGGACTCAAATTAACTTCCCATTATCAACAAAAGAATATATAGTGAGGTGTTTCTTTTACCTTTCTATTTGAGTCCACATAGATTCTGATATTCTTTTAAGGTTGGAGACAATGTTTTCAAAGTCGACTTTCCACTTCAAGCACCTTTCCACTCACTTTTGATATCGATTGTTAGTGAAGTCCGCTGGAAAGCTTTGAGTTACTGGGGTGTTGCTAGAGTTCTGCAACCCCAGGAGCTGTCCTCTGATTGTTCACCATGGTTTAAGGACTTTTGTGAAAGGTTTTATGTGCATCACTGTCCCACATAATCCCCCACCCCAGCAATTCCATGAGTCAGCAACTATTATGATGGATACAGAAACTGTCCAAAGCCACACAATCTTAGGAGGAAGCCAGGATTGAATGCAGGTAGCCTGATTTCAAAGATCAGGCTCTTAGCCACTAGTCTAATTGTCTTAGTAATTCTCATTTACTAAGGAATAAACATAGAATAAAATTTTACCTATTTTACTTGAAAAATATGCTTATTCTGAGTAGTAAGAAGTCAGGTAGCTCTTGAGTAATGCCTCAGGGTAGGGGTCTGACAACTGTTCCTTACTAATCAAAACTGCTGAAGGGCTGGAAGCTGACAACTTCATTGCTATCATTGACTGTATGACCTCACTCAAGACCCTTTCATGTAAATGAAGTTTGCAGCTATATTTGTTTCAATTTGCAGCTTTCATTAAAAATGGGTTTACCAGTAATGTGCTCACCATTTAGTTTCTTTATTTATCCTACTCCTGTCTCTGCATTCTGGACTTGGCAAAAGCATAAATCTTTATTCCTTTATCTCAAAGTCTCCCAGATCCCAGGGTTTCCTGGAAGCTGTGTCCATTTCCAAGGCCAGGCGTGACAGTCTTTCCAAGCTGAGCTAATAGGTCCCACCTAATTGTCTAATATCATTAACTCTCTAAGCAGAGTTCAGACAACCCTTGGCCAGAGATCTGGCCAGAGGATTAACTTGGCTTCCTAAGAATTCCTGGCTCAGACTACTGAAGACAAATTCATCAGAGGAAATAAAAGGAAAGAGAGAAGTCAATTTTGTTATTACATGTCAATAGCTTTACAGAAAAAAATTATCAAGAGATTTAGGATCTAACATGCTCTGCCACAAATTCAGTGATATGGGGTAGGTCAAGACACTGACCCATGAGACTCAATGTCTTCCTCTGGAAAAGCAGATTAAATTATATCAGTGGTTTTCCAAATACTCTGTGGCAGCCAAACACTTTTTCAAAACAGTCTTACTGGAACACTAACATACTGTACAGATGAAAATGGAATCTACTCAGATTGCAAGGGGGTGATGATAAGGAACCTGGATCTCTATTTACTGGGAATCCCATTTCTTTCCTGCTACACACTTCAGCAAGGTAAGTCACAAAAACAAAACAAAGCCAGACTTTTTAGAGCATTTCAAAAGCCACTAGAAAATATAACCATTAATATTCTCAATGAAAACTAATGATGATAACAATGATTAGAGGTAAATCTCTGAGCTTCTGAAACATACCTTTCACTGGGCTAAGTGTTTTCTGGGTATTATTTTATGTTTCAGAACTATGATGATTTCATTTCAAATAGGAGCAAACTGAAGTTTAGACTTAATATATGCAAAGAAATACAATTAGTGACTGTGTTGTGAATAAAACCCAGGTTTTGCTGACTGTAAGGGTCTTAATCATTGTGCACACAGCTTCTCAGGATTGTCAATAAAGTAGTTAAAGTGAATTGGGGGGAATTTTAATTGAATGAATTTTAATTGCCTATACTGTGTAACACAGTGCAGAGACCTGACTTATTCACACTATCACCTGTAAAAAGATACCATGGAGATCTATCAAACCCATTCAAAGTCACAGTGTATCCTAGAAAGATACTACAAATATTCCTTTGACTAAAATGAACACCTCAACTACAGATAACTGCATCTATACAATTCTACAATTGACTAATGTTGCCCAAGATTGTCAATATATAAGTCTTCTCAAAAACTCCAATTATGGAAAAATGAAACAGAATTATTATTAAAAATACACTCAGAAATCTACCACAAGACAGAAAAGGAACGGCATTTTCACTGTGCTATTATATAAACAAGTAAATTTTCCTTTTTAGCATCTGCTGATGGCTTCTATCTCAGCTACTTTTGAAAGAATAAAGGAAAATCTGAATGGCTTCTTCTGCTGTGCTCCCTTATTTCTCATTAATCTTTTCTTTCCTTGAAATGACCAGAGAGAGCAATGAATGGTTCAGGGGAAAGATAATGTTTAAAAGAGGAAAAAAGAATTGCATAGAAAGGTCTACTGAGAGGAAATTTGCCTTTTGCTTAGTCTCATCATGTCTGAAATATACAACAGAGAATACTTACAAATATATCAAAATAAGAAGAGTAGTAGTCATACTGTACCACCTCTTTCTCTAACGTGTTCTCAATACCTCCATTCACCTGGGAAGGACAGGAAGAAATGAAAATGAGAGTGTTATGTGTGAAAATAAGACAGGAGAACATACAAGTAAAGTTTTACAAACACTTTTCTATCTTCTTCAGAAGACAGAGAACAACCACCAGAAATTTTAAAACATGTCAGAACCCTCATATTTCAAACAGAAAAATGGTGAAGGGCATTTCCCACTTCAATTCTGAATTCAACAAATAGATAATGGCAAACAATGCCTTGCTATAGCTTATATTTTGGCACACTAAAATGTTAAATATGATTTTTTTTCTCTTATAAGAGGATGTCTTCAATCATACAAACATGTATTTTTATGGAAGACAATTTAACATTTAACAAGGGTTCCCCTCACTTTCTGATCACTCTTCACTATTTTAAGTCTTGGAAGGCCAAGTTGTCCCCTAATCGCTTAGCAAACATCCATGACAACAGTTATCAAGACACAGAAGAGAAATGTAAAACTCTCCCTAGTCGTTCCCATTTGCTCCTAGCTTTTAAAATTCTGCACTCTTGAATAGACAACAGAATGAAGGCTAAGCTAGACCTACAATCATATGTGACAAAGTTATAGTAGATGATGTAAAGTAAACCTATTATGATAAATTTTCTGTCGTCTCCCAATTCTGTCAAAATGTACTTTAAATGATCAAGTTTAAAATTCTACATATCAAACTACAAAGAATACTACTTTTTAAAAAGTAGTATTCTTTAAAAAAAAAATCAGAAAGGAACATATGTCTGACAGCTAAGAAAGGGCCCAAGCAGACCCTCTGTGAGGACCCGTGAATTAGCTGATTAATAGGGAACATGATGTACAATAGCAAATTCAAGTTTCCAATCTGTAGTACAGACACTGCTGGTCTTGACAAACCAGTGCAGTTGTCTGAGGACAAATTAGAGGACAATTAACCAGAGATCTGGGTAAAAGAAAAAAGGGGAAAAAGTCAGTAAGGAATACCTTTGTATGATTTACATGTGTGTGTGTGTGTGTGTGGAAGTTGCTCAGTTGTGTCTGATTCTTTGCAACGCCATGGACTATAAGCCCACCAGGCTCCTCTGTCCATAGGGATTCTCCAGGCAAGAATGCTGGAGTGGGCTGCCATGCTCTCCTCCAGGGGATCTTCCCAACCCAAGGATCAAACCCAGGTCTCCTGCATTGCAGGTGGATTCTTTACCATCTGAGCCACAAGTGAAGCCCAAGAATACCAGAGTGGTAGCCTATCCCTTCTCCAGCAGATCTTCTCAACCCAGGAATTGAACTGGGGTCTCCTGCACTGCAGGTGATTTCTTTATCAGCTGAGCTACCAGGGATTTACTACGATTTACTAATTGGTCATTAGAGTAAAAGTTGACACAAGGAAAGAATCCTCTTGGCTTAGATACCTTTTCAAGTACAGTTGACCCTTGAGGAACAGGGATTTGAACTGCATGGGTCCACTTACAGGTGGCTATTTTTCAACTTTAAATATTATAGTCCTACATAGTCCACAGTTGATTGAATCCACAGGTGCGGGGGAATCATGGATATGGAGGGCTGGCTATAGATTATACAATATATCCCCTCCCCTGCACTATCCAAGGTCAACTGTACTTGTTATAAAAATGGAATATACAATGAACACTATTTTGTACCTTAATTCCTTAAGGAGGCTTAGATTTCTGTGTAATTTGTGAAGAAGAGCTACAGACCTGACTATAAGCCTTTACCAATGAACAGAATTAAAAACCTGGGAGCAAGGAAAAATAATTGAAAGCCAACCAACCATCTAGTTTCACTGCTGTGTCTCTCCAGACCAGGGAAACTTAATATCCAAAATATTCTAAAAATGATTATTCCAAGTAGACTATGGCAAAGAGGCATTCTCTACCAAAGAGAAAACAACCCTACTGGCTGAGAGAACAGGAATTAAAGCTGCTGATACAGTTCTGCAATAACAAGCCAGTAGAAAGAGGTTCTCCTCAGTATCCATAAACTTTAAAATAAACTGTCATTTCATGTTGCCTTTAGATAGAGAAAGGGCTTCCCCAGTGCCTCAGTGGTAAAGAATCTAACTGCCAGTGCAGGAGACACAAGAGACGTGGATCGGGAAGATCCCTTGGAGTAGGAAATAGCAACCCACTCCAGTATTCTTGCCTGGAATATTCCATGGACAGAGTCTGGTGGGCTACAGTCCATGGGGTCACAAAGAGTCAGACACAACTGAGCATGTGCACAAAAGAAGAATTTAAATAGAGTAAAATCTGTATCCCTAACCCCAACTTACACTCAAATTTCCTTCAAAATCTTGGCCTCTAGTACAAGATGTCCCAAACAGATTCATCTTTAATTTCACATGGACTCCCCCTTCCCAATCATGGTTCTGTCAGAACTGGTACTGTTATTCTAGATTCTGTCCTTAGAAATCCTAAGAGTCATCTTTGGATACTGGGGTGATAAAATCAGCTTATCAACAAATCATTATATTTCTTCCTTTAGTATGTTTCTCAAGTTAGCTCTTTCTTTCTACTCCCACAACCTTCCATGGAGTTCCTCCAAAAACTTCTGAGTTAATCTTCTTACTATCAATCTGCCTGGAATTTAAACTAATATGCAAACCACTGCTATGAACTTGATCCATTCACCAAGTATTTGCTGAGCACCTAGTGAGTGCCAAGGACTATTCTACACACAGGAAATACTTCAGTAAACAAATGAATATCTATGTCTTTGTGGAACTAACATTCTAGCAAGTGCAGACAGATGACACATAAGAAAATCAGAAAAAAAGGGAAAAAAGAAAATCAGTGCTAAAAGGACAGAAGCAGGACGGTGCGGCGGAATAACCATTGACTCCTTTGTGATGAGTGGTCATGGAAATCTTCCCTTGGTGACTGATTTTAAATGAATTAAATCAGTTGAAATGACTGATACTAGCATAGTAAGACAAAATCTACATCAAGATGAAGGAAACGAACCAATTCATATAGAAGAATGGGTCTAAGACAGAAGAGAGCTTGTTCCATTCTGTGAATAGAAGTTTGGTTGACCTGGGTGGGCCAGGAACAAAGGGTGGGAAAGGAAATTGGGGTTGGCTTCCTGGGGGCTTTGGATTTTAAGTGCTCTGATAGGTCAATGAAAAGTTTTAAACAGAAAATGTTATCTGATTTATATTTCTACTTATTCTACTTTTAAAAGTCACTCTGGCTTCTATCAGAATGGATTTGAGGAGGGCAAGAGTGGAATCCAGGACTTCCCTGGTGGCTCAAATGGTAAAGAATTTGCTTGCAAAGCAGGAGACCTGGGTTCGATCCCTGGGTTGGGAAGATCTCCTGGATAAGGGAATAGCTATCCACTCCAGTATTCTTGCCTGGAGAATCCTATGGACAGAGGAGCTTGGTGAAGCTACAGTCTATGGGGTCACAAAGAGTGGACACGACTAAGCCACTAACACACACACACACAAGCATGGAAGCAGGTAAACTGGTCAGGCTCAGACAGGGCGCCGTAGTTTGGATGAGTTGCTTGGTCAAGGGTGGGTAATGGTAGAAATGGAAAGAAGAGGTCATGTTGTGAGTGTGTTTTGCAGGTGGATTTGACAGGCCTTTCTTTTAAGGATACGAGGCATGATAAAGACAAAATAAACCAAGCAAATCAATCAAGGATGAGTCTTAACCTCTGGCCTGAGCATCTGGGTATCATTTCCTGTTAAAGAACAAAGCGAAGGAAAACAGGGGTGTGTGTGTCACTGGGGAGCATGTCACGTTAAGCATCCAAACAGATACAGCAGGTAGGTCATGATGTGATGTGGAGTATGAGTCATTAACTTCTGGAAGATCTCAAAACTGTGTTTTCCAGTCTGCTCTAGAATCTATCTCAGCTCACAACTGCAGTAAGTCCAACTTCTCTGTAGCTGTTTTAATATTTTCAGTAGTCTGGATCCAACTTACCTAGGCAATTTTGTTTCCTATGGGAACCTTATTTCTAGCCAGGCTAATGTTTTCTCTGTGTCTGCCCCCGTCTCCCCTGCAAACCATACACACACACACACACACACACACACACACACACACACACAAGCACACTCTTGCCTCAGTGCTTCTGTTCACCTTCTTCACCAAACTGTCTCCCCACTGGTCCCACCATCTGATCCTACATCATCCTTCTATCCCCAATTCCTTCTACCCACACACAATTCCTTCCATACACAGTCCAGTTCATCTCCTGCACTCACTCCTCAGATAATTCCAATCCACTGAACTCTTCCAGTGAATTTCTGTTATCACTGGTGATCACAGTTTAACCACAGAACACAGTAACAGTGAAATAATAAAATCAGAATCAGTAGGCTAATAAACACCTGAAACGTTAAGTGTAACAGTAATGAGAGAATAATAAGCAACTTGTTTATTTCTGTTTCTGGGTACAACTTACTTTTAGTGTGTGTGGCTGTCGTGTCCCGACTCTGTGACCCTATGGACCCTATGGCCTGATAGCCTCCTCTGTTTATGGAATTTTCCAGGCAAGAGTACTGGAGTGGATTGTCATTTACTACCGCAGGGGTCTTCCTGACCGGAGGATCAAACCCATGTCTCTTGCATCTCCCGCACTGGCAGGCAGATTCTTTACCACTGCACAACCTGGGAAGCCCTAAAATTTACTTTAGGGCTTTACATAATCTACAGCGAAATCTATAGTTATATAGAGCTTCATAACTGCCAAGGGGCTGTGGTATATATCTTATTACTTGATCCTCACAAGAAGTCACAAGGAAGGCAGGACAGGTATCAGCTCAGTTAGCTGAGAAACCAAGGTTCAGAGAACTTAAATGGCTTGCCTGAGGCCACAGAGCTGGTCATGATGGCTCCATGGTGAACTAGAAGCATCCTGGCCCTTTCAAATACATCAGTTGGAAAATATAGTAAGACAGGCAGTAAGCACTGATAATGGCCTTTCTTGATCTATAATCTTAACCCAGGTATCAAAAGCTGAGAAAGAAAAATGATTTCTCTTCTGCTGCCATTTTGATCCCCGTCCCTGTCAGTCTAAGAGTCTAGGGGAAAAGAGAAATAGAATCTTCAGGCACACCAAGCCAATGGTGAATTCTAGATCTAATTTGAGGAATCAGTCTACTTAGGCATGTACCAAAAGGTCTGACACAGAACCAGAACCATCCCTTCAACTGGACCCAAAGAAATCAGCCACCCCAAGGTCTTTGAGCAGGAAAATTAACCACGGTACTCTTAGGCTGCTCCAGCTCACCCAGGCTGTGTGCTCCAGGCTGGGTTGGTGCCAGTCAGCTCCCTGGAGCCAGCAGGAAAGTGGTCAACTTGAAAATTGTATGTGAAGGCAAAGTATTTTGGTTATTGCTATGATTGCTTAGAACATCTGGGCCCTCATATTCCTTTGAAGGCCTAAGTTCCCTTTATGCTGTTTCTTTCCTCTTTTAAAGATTAACACCAGGAGGCAATATAAGATACCTGTTATATCTCTTCAGCTAAACTTTAAATCTGTAGCTTTCTGTGAAGTCTGCAACACCTCAATCAGAATCCTGTGTCTTGGCACTCAATAAATGTATAAGCATGTAAAAATAACAAGGGACCTGAGTGATTACAGAGGTTTACAGAAACAGACCACAAAAGAAAAGGGATGGTACAGTGTGTAATGAAACACCCAGGTCAGGACTGATGATTCTAAACAAATAGAACTAGAAAATTAAACGTGCCTTTAGAGAAAAAAAAATAGCCTCTCTAAGAAAGTCAAGATATACTATCTTAAAGATCATATACTCTTTTTTGATCTTTTTACAAATTGAGAAACTGGCAGTCAGAGGAAAAGTGAGGATAAAAACACATTTCTAAATTGCTAGGCCTGGTGATTTTTCATTTATAACAAGTTGGATGCAGATGGAAACAGGTCCCTTATGATGAATGAAACAGGGCGCATTCCACTTAACTTCACTTCCATTCTAATTTCCTCAAAGCAGTAAGGAAGGAAGGAAGGGCGAAGTGTAACCCCATGACCCACCACAGGCCCAAACCACAGCTTCTCTTACTTAAAACGCGCTCAGTGTGATCATATCAGTGGCAAACCAAAAAACGCCTTGATTTTGTGCTATCACTATAATAATGTTAAGTGTGCTTCCTTAAAACTGTTAAGCTTTCCTATTAAAAGGTGTATTTCTTTTCCATCTCTCATTCCACAGCTGATTGTTTTGAAAATATATCAATTGAAATATGTTCTCTGATGCAACACATAGTAAAAAGAGACACTTGAAATTACTGTTGTCATATCGCCGGCTTCTCTGGCTTTAAATAATAATAGGGCACACCCACAGAGTTAGATTAAAAGAAGGACAATCTGTGAACAGAAACCTAACAGCAGATTCATATTGCACATGACCTTGATTCTAGAGCCAATCTTCTCTTCTTAAAAAGAAAAATGCTTTTTATTTTCTAATATATCTGCTTTCAAAAAGAGCTTTATTGCTCTATTAGAATTTATGATGAAACTAAATGACTCCAATGATGCTAATCATTAAGAGTCTAAAATCTAAAACAGAAATTCTTGGTATGAATCAGAATGCTAATCGCTTTAGATTAAGACACTCACTCTATTCTGAGGCAAAATTAAAAATAATTTTCTAACAGGAATCTCAGCATCCTTTCATATTTTCTATATTTTAATAAATTTCTTGTAAAGCACTTAGCACCATGTCTGCAAAGAGCAACCTCTTAATAATAAACAATGGCTAATAACTATTGCTACCCAGGCTTTAGCAAATATTTCTTTGAAATAAATGAATTGCTGAAAGTAAAGGAAACGGACAATTTTTGCCTGAGAGGAAAGCATTCTGAAAGAGTTCACCCATGTGCTTATAAGAAATATAAACAGTCAAAGGCATGGTTTTCAAGAAAACAGATATATTGGGCAAATAAAATATATTACTAAAGTGAGTATCACCTGTTTATTTTCACTTTTATGAACTACAGCAACTAGAGAACTTAAAATTACATATAAGGCTTGCATTGTATTTCACTAGGACATTGGAAAAGACCCTGATGCTGGTTAAGATTGAGGGCAAGAGGAGAAGGGGGCAACAGAGGATGAGATGGTTGGATGGCATCACTGACAGTGCACATGAGTCTGAGCAAACTCAAGGAGATAGTGAGAGACAGGGAAGCCTGGTGTGCTGCAGTTCACGGGGTCACAAAGAGTCAGACACGACTGAGCGCCTGAACAAGGACAGTACTGGTCTAGACAATTATTTGGCAATATAACCACAGAAAGCTGACAAAACAAACCTCCACATGTCTCTAGGATTTCTTCTGGATAAAATATGAATAAATAGTCTCTTTGAAAAAAGATAAAAAATAAGTGCATGCAAAAATCTTAAATGTAGGAACTACAAAGTAGATGTAACATTAAAACATATTCCAGAAGCATGCTACACTTTTTTGAAGCAAGGACCAGCACTTTTTTTTTTCTTTAGAAGGCCAGGGGATAAAAAATTTTCCCACTGTGGCCAAATGGACTTTGTCAAAACTACTCAACTCAACCACTCAGTATGAAAGTCAGCCACAGACAATATGTAAACAGATGGGCAGGGCTATGTTGCAATAAAACTTTATTTATAAAACCAGGCGACCTGAATTCGGTTCTCAGACTGCAGTTTGCCAACTCCTGTTATAAAATAAAACCCCATGAATTCAACTTGAATAACAACAAAATACATTTTAAACTAACTAGGTTTGTTTTAAACAATAACAGTAAAAAACAAGGAAAGTTCAAATCAACTGGAGAACATCAAGAATGCCTCATTTCAAAGAAAGATGGAATTCATGAAAGTGAGACAGAAATGATGAGAAAAATAAGAAACAACTTTGTCTCTGGAAACAATTCATATAATGTCACAGAAAACAAAAACAAAACCCACTTACATTTAACTCTATTATCCACAGTAATGTTACAAATAAGAGGTCAAAGGTGACAAACAAACAGAAAGTCCTCCTGACATCAGATATGCCCTTCTTCTCCCTTCCTTCATAGGACTCGATCCTGGCCATGAGCTGCGTGGGGTTGATGGAGTGGACGTCGCGCACAGAAGCGTGTGAGCTCTGACTCCCCGTGAGAGTATTCTCCATGTCTTCTGGCAGGGGGTTCATCCTGCAGGAGGGTTAAAGGAGCCTCTCTCCAACTTCACCATCCCTCGAGGGAAGAGATCTTTGGGGAACGGAAGAGAGACATCACATTAAATCAGAGCCCACCTGATACTGCAGTGTGACCCCCATCCCCGTGCAACAGTCCATCTCTCTGAGCATCAGGGTGTCTGAACTGAAGACATTTCTGTCCTGATGAAGACACAGTGAGAAAGTGAAATGAGAAGCAATTCTTGATGTTATCTATCGATACTACTCCAAAAAAAACTGTTATGGAAAAGACTGTCAATAAAGAAGAAAACAAATTTACAGTAAATGGTAAAGACAGATTGTTAACCACAACAAAACTGTGTGCCTGGAACCTGGAGCATGCCTCTGGGTGAACAAGCCAAGGCAGCTCCCTTGCTGCACCAGGCAGAAAACTTCTACAATGTCAGTGCCACTCCCTGTGGACCAGGAAACATTTACCGAACAGCTTCACTGAGAGCATGTACCAAAAACACGTAAATCAGCTATGAAAAAATGTACTTCCTACAGAGGAACTGCTTTCCACCACAGGTATCTAATAATCCAAATTTGCATTTCTGTTACCTGTTAATAAGTACGTTTCCGCATCTCTCCTTAGAAAAGAACTATGCCCACCCTAAGAAGTTTACCATATGCAAACACCCCACTGATAACTGCAACAATCACTGTCCCATATGGAGACACAGGATTCCTCCCCTCAAGGCCAGCATGTGCTTCTAAACTAAATAAAAGACTGGGAATCTGAATGATCTGATCTCCCCAAGGGTGGGGTAAAGTCAGCAAATAGGGAGTATTACGCTGGATGGTATTTTTCTTTGCTAACTATTCTGGTTTCCTTTCCTACATTAGCTCTCCCTGAGGGAGGATTATACACCCCCGGTTCTGCTGAACCTGGTGCCTTCCTTTGGCCAGTGTAATGCGTGTCACTTACGTCCAGAGCTTAACAAGTGCAAGGCTCCCATGCTCTCCTTTCTGCCCCAATGCGGTGAGTGGCAAAGTCCAGAGAAAGAACCCTTTTCAGGTGGGCAAAATACCACTTCAAAACATTGCTGGAATTTCCCTAAAGTCTCTCTATCTTTACACTTGGCTTTTCATTTCTCTCCTTCCCCACACTCAGGAACAAAAGTGCTTCCCACATGTTCATACAGTGTAGTGATTTAATGACATAACATTTTTGAAAGCAATTTGGTTATATGACCTATGATACTTTAAAATATTTGTATTTCTTGATTCTGTAACCCTACCTCTGGTCATCTAAAGGAACTTAACTGTAGACCTTCAAGGCAAAAGTTGATCTGTGTCATTAGAGGCTGGGTCAGTGATTACTCCCAAGCAAAAGGAAGGAAAAAGTGACTACGGGCACAAGCGTGGTCTTGGCCTGAGTCGTGCTAATAGGGCTGTACTTGTTTTTTAAATAATTTATTGTCATATCAATGGCTCAAATCCACTAAACCATACAGAAAATCTAAAGAAGTCACAAATCAAACAGAGGACTGTTTTTTGGAAGAAAACCATTTGAAAGGTAATTAGATCCTTTTCTTAGTCTTACTGATTCTCCTTTCCCCTCATCAATGAAAAAGGACAGCAAACACCAATAGCCGAGAAATCTGAGGCTTTTTCCAACTAAAAACTGACATCATGCAACGTTGTACACCTGACTTGGGAAATGAGAATCACTACCTTATTTTTCATACGTGTGTTTATATAACTGCTAATTAGCTAGAATGTTTAGATGCTATTTGCAATGGATTTAACAGTAAAGTTACCCATGGCACAGACTGCACTGAGAAGCTTGACTCTTAAATGGACCTCTGTCTGGGACAGACTGAAATTTTAAAAGGGAGTAAAAGCTTCCTTTTAATGAGTAAAGTGGAAGATACTTCTAAAGCCTCTTTTCTGCTCTACAACTGCAGGACTTCACCTTAACCATGTCCTTCAGAAAGATTCAGTTCAAGTGTCAATTCCTTCAGGAAGACTTCCCGGAAATACTCCCCACATTCCTATCTCCTTTTCTGCTCTACAACTACAGGACTTCACCTTAACCATGTCCTTCAGAAAAATTCAGTTCAAGTGTCACTTCCTTCAGGAAGACTTCCCTGAAATACTCCCCACATTCCTATCCCCAGGCAAGGCCAAGTACATCTCTTCCAAGCTCCCTCAAGCTTGTGGATATGCCACTTAAGATTAAAGTTGGCTTAAAGCTCAACATTCAGAAAACGAAGATCATGGCATCCAGTCCCATCACTTCATGGGAAATAGATGGGGAAACAGTGTCAGATTTCTTTTGGGGGGCTCCAAAATCACCGCAGATGGTGATTGCAGCCATGAAATTAAAAGACGCTTACTCCTTGGAAGGAAAGTTATGACCAACCTAGATAGCATATTCAAAAGCAGAGACATTACTTTGCTAACAAAGGTCCGTCTAGTCAAGACTATGGTTTTTCCTGTGGTCATGTATGGATGTGAGAGTTGGACTGTGAAGAAAGCTGAGTGCCGAAGAATTGACGCTTTTGAACTGTGGTGTTGGAGAAGACTCTTGAGAGTCCCTTGGATTGCAAGGAGATCCAACCAGTCCATTCTGAAGTAGATCAGCCCTGGGATTTCTTTGGAAGGAATGATGCTAAGGCTGAAACTCCAGTACTTTGGCCACCTCATGCAAAGAGTTGACTCATTGGAAAAGACTCTGATGCTGGGAGGGATTGGGGGCAGGAGGAGAAGGGGACGACCGAGGATGAGATGGCTGGATGGCATCACTGACTTGATGGACGTGAGTCTGAGTGAACTCCGGGAGTTGGTGATGGACAGGGAGGCCTGGCATGCTGCGATTCATGGGGTCGCAAAGAGTTGGACACAACTGAGTGACTGAACTGAACTGGACTAACTCGCCCATCTCTCCTACTAGCTGAAGTGTTCCTTAAAGCCCTCCAATTTGATTTGCACACCCTTGGGTCCTTAGGGACCACCTCAGCACATATGCAGCAGAAACAAAACAGATATTGACTGGATAAATCCTGCCTAGCATCTAACCCACACAATAATGCAGAGTAGGCTCTCGGAAACCTCTACTTCTCATTTTTGAGGAAGAGTTTGGATATTTTCCCAGATACAATGCAGAAAGTATTAAACACCCAGTTCTTGTACTGAGTCCTCTCTGGAGTTGGCTTGAGGAAAGCTATGCCTCTCTAAAGAGGTGTTAAGTACTGATCAGCTGTACATGTGGGGGCCTGAATCCACAAAGCAGGGTTTATTCCAATGATGGAAGGAGCGTGGGAAAGGGGGCAAGTGAGGAAGAGTTGAGTGGAGGGTTATATAATAAAGAAAAACATCATCTTATTTTTCTCTAGAATTTGTGTGAGGAGATGAGAATTCTCTTTTGTTGTTCTGGTTTTTGAAAAGGAGATTCATATCTTAATTGTTTTATCTGGATAGGTAAGGCTCCTACTCTGTGTTGGCTATTTTGACAGTCAAGCTGTGTTCACAAACCACTCCCAAATTCTGAGACTTAAAACAATCTACAATTTATTCCCAGGTTCATAGGTCTAGTTCAGTTCAGCTGATCTAGTCTGAGCCCAGCTGGCGATTCTGCTTCAGGCGATGCGTAGAAGAGCTTGGCTTCAAACTGTGTGTTGGGTCTAAGTCTGTCTTAGACTGTCCTGTCTGTCTTTCCCCTTGGTCCAAGACGACCTGGGGCATGTTCTCTTCATGGCAAATGGCAAGAGCACAGGAGACAAGCTCAACCATGTAAGCACAATGGAATCTCGGTACACATTATGTTTGCTCATATTCTATTGGTTAAAGTCCAAAGGGCATGGAGCTGAGATGTATATACTCCATCCAAAGAGAAGAAGGTAAGTGAGTATTTGCTGACAAATATTTCAATCTATCACAGCTGTCAATGTTCTAAACTAGGAGTCAACAAACTGTAGCCTGTAGGTCAAATGCGGCAGGCTACTTGTTTCTCAATGCAGAGGTTTTATTAGAATACCACCACACCCATTCCTGTGGTTGGTATCGATTGCTACGGATACTTTCACATGAAGAGAGCGGAAAGGAATAGTCACAACCGAGATTATATGGTTCACAAAGCCTAAAATACTTCCTTCATTATTTGTAATTTTCTAAAAAGGGGGACTGCTGCTTCCATCACCTTCTCAAAGAGGAGCTAGCTGAAATTTAGAGTTACTGTGTTGTAATCAGCAAAAAGTAGGCTAATTGATGAATATTAATTTTTCCAATTCATGCTCTGATTCTTCAATGAGGAAGAACTTATAATTCCTTCTCCTCTTTATTTTTCCATAGGTGGCCTTCATGACACAGCACACCTCAGGCACAGGGGGTCTTATCTCTGCTGGCTTACCTGAGGGCCACTTCAGCAGGACTTTTAGCCCAATACACAGGTCTCTGCCTTATTCTATTCCCTTAATCCCACACCACTAGAGCTGGAGAAGAACGCTGTCCCATCTATAATGGTAGCTTCCTAAACGATAATACCCTTCACACTTGGAGAAAAACAAAAATCTGAGATCCTTTTGCTTCCAGAAAGAAGAGCTTACATCTTCGAGTGGCTATATCTTTGAGATGTCTCCAGGCTGGCTGTAAAACTGGTTGGCCAAAACTTCAGCTCCATCTGCTTCGACTCAGAATTGATATACTACCCAGATGGTAAACAGCAGCTGCTCTGGGGCAGTAGCCACCACAGCAAGCATTTTACACAAGTCCTAGGAGAAGAGGAAAGGGCCTCTGGGCATCTACTGAAGTGAAGAATTGAAGTCGCTCAGTCGTGTCCGACTCTTTGTGACCCCACGGACTATAGCAGGCTCCTCTGTCCATGGGATTTTCCAGGCAATAGTACTGGAGTGGATTGCCATTTCCTTCTCCAGGAAATCCTACTGGTGGCAGTCAGATCAAGTCTCTCAACCCAGGCTCCCAAGCCTTCTTCTCTGAATTACTTCCGGCCACAGCAAGACACCGTATGTTCTACCCCGAGAGAGAATGTGAGAATAACAGACACTAAAAACACTTAACTCAGCAAGACCTTAGTCATCAACTTATCCAGAGGCCTGGGGAGCAGATTTGGCTTACAGAAATGTTTTGCTTGGTCTTGTACAGGATTTCTAAAGATTTTGAACTAATTGCTAACATTTTAAATAATGATCTTTCAAGTAAAATTCCAGATGTCTAGCTTCTCTGGAAAAGTTAAAAGACACAGAATGGCCAGGCCTGCATTCCCTTACCATGAGAACAAAGCCAAGAAACTGCTGAGCTCTTCAGATGGAGCCCACACTCCCCACTTGGCCTCAGCCTCGACCTTTCCTGGGGGCATCCAAGTCCACCACTCTGATCTACTCTCCCTCCCTTGCTTGACAGGCAGAGAGTCCTACAACTGAAGGTTGTGTCTCAAGGTGCTATTTCACAGCTTTCCTCATGCTCGTTATTGAAATTATTCTTGCCTAGAAAGGTTTGCTTACAGATGGAGAAAACAAAAAAGTAGCAGCTGAGGCCTACGTGGATTATGAGGATTCACCTATCCAAAAAATATTTTAAGACATATTTGAGGATTAAGACTTGGGTCTTCCACTTCCTCCCTCTCTGTCGGATTCCTGGAAGGAAACAGGAGGGACATAAGAAGGTGTTCAAACGGCCCTTGGGATACAGTGACTGGGCTTGTCCCTAAAGACCAGAGCTGCCTCAGGGGTGCCCACTCTGTCCCAGGACTGGGTTTCTCAGGGGGCAGGAAGCACCTTGGGTTGGCTCTCCTCTTGCAAGGCCCAGCACCTGTTATGAGACCCGGTACATGACGGTTTTTTTAAAGTCCTGTTTAGAGCTGACAGTTTCCAAAATGAAAACAGCTAGAAGTGGAGAACAGGAATGACACGGGAGTAACCTGACATTTACAAGCACAACGTGCCAATATGAGAAAAAGGCAGGACAGCTAAAACCACAGATGCTTTCCGAGTAAGCATGCACAGAGGAGAAGTCCTGTGGAAAGGAAGCTAATCCAGAGTATCAGAGAAACATAACAGACAGTCTTCCTATGCTAAAGGTATCACTGTGAGATGAGGAAAGTTCTGCATGCCTAAGAAGACCTGGGGATTCTACATGTCAGAATTCAACTAACTATTCAAACTTTCAAAAAATAAAAACTTCTATTTAGTGTCTGTTTAGATGAGCTGCTTGTATTTTTAGAATATCCCAAAGTTGCTTTGCAGTAAAGATATTCTAAGCAGCAACAACAACAAATGATTCATTGTCCTGGGCTTCCTGATTCTAATACTCTAGTGTGTCCCTTCTACCTTGGAAGGTAAAGAAAGACCTGGTAGAACTCTGATGACAGTGGCTTTAGTAGAAAGTCTGGCAGTGGCCCAGGTTAGGAAGCTAATGAATCTGTGTTACACTCCAGCTTCCTGGGCTAGAGGATTATCACGATGAAGAACTACAGGAAGTTTAACAAAATCAAGATCAAACAAATCTGTTCTTGGCAAATGTCCACTACCATTATGTTCACATTTCAAAACAGCCCTGGCTTACTTTATGTCTTATATACTCCAAGTTAAATACAATGTCTAGAAAAGCAGTTCTAAAATCTAGACAATAGGATTGAAATTTAAAACACCTTCACATCACTTCCAAATTAGCAGCTGTAGCAATAGGAAATTACTATATAAAGAAGTCTGGAAAATAAAGTTATTTTAAGTTAATAAGTAAAAAAAAAATTTAAAGCATCTAAATAAAATCACTCACCAACTGTTCGATATAAATTTTAAAATCTTTCCTGAATCAAGGAGTCAATTTTTTCCAGCAGATTCCTATTAATTTTCCAACTGAAAATGAGTGAAATACTTAGAAGAAAAAAAAAATCTATGTGCATGTATAAAACTCTTCTGGGCATTTTATAGATTTGCCTGTATCACCAGGACTATAACAGGAAATTAAGATAATACTGTCCTCTGAAAGTTAAACCATAAAATCAACACATAGTGAATCGGAGTAGATGTGCTCTGTCCTTAAAGACACAAAATGGCTCACAGGCCAAGAAACAAGAACAAGGTGACTGGACATATGTTCAAAGGTGGGAACATGCCCACCAGAAAGAGGGGTGGTCAGTCTGCAAAACACAGGGAAAACAGGGTCACGAACAAATGGCAGCTGTGCCCAGCCTGGCACCGTTCAAATAGGGGCACCTTGTCTATTGGATTTTAAGTCTTCAACACACTGGCTAGATGATTCCTACAATTACTATGATGGCATCAGGGCATCATCAGTGTCTTTTCGTTACTGAACAATTTAATAATTCCCAACATGCCTCCTACAACCTGTCATAATTCTGTGCTTCTTATTAAGATGCAACAGGGAAACAGCACACCAGTTAGCCTGAGACTAAACAGCCTACATGGCCGTTACATTGTTAACTGCAGATTCTGACATGTGAATTTACCTGTGTGAGGAAGTGCCCCTTCTCATAGGGCTCCAGACACAGAGGCTGACAAAATCAAGTTTTTCAGTCAACAAGAAAGATGGCTGGACTCAAAGCTAACAAAGTCACGAATGTGATACCACTGAAAAGCTTTTTTGGGGAGGTGAATGTTGAGATGTCTCCTGATGACCCTCAGTGGTATTATCATGTAAAATTGCTCTTGAGTGGCTCCTAGAGATATCACCCAGAGACCATATTAGTGATGGTTAGCCACCATAACAATTAGCATATCCTATATATAGTATGCAAGTGGGAATATTGCAAAAGAGAATTATAGAAAGGTTGTATCATCACTCCAGTATTCTTCTAATATCTCTTCATAAGCTTACATGTAATAATCATTTTTCTTAAGTAGACTTATTAACTGAATGACAGTTACCAAGCTCAACGCAAAGCTATAATAACTGAACTTGACTATGTGATGGTGATACAATATTTGCTTATTCTCAATCTGACGTGCAAGCATTTAGGTATGATTACAAATTCATACTCAATAAAAAGCCAGGGAAGGTACATAGTTCAGTTAGCGATTTTTAATAAGTACACAAAAACTTAAAAGTTCAAGATGCATAAAGTTCTGAAGATACTCTGAAGTTATATACTCTTAACCTAAGCAACTGGAGAAGGCGATGGCACCCCACTCCAGTATTCTTGCCTGGAAAATCCCATGGACGGAGGAGCCTGGTAGGCTACAGTCCATGGGGTCGCACAGAGTCGGACACGACTGAGCGAGTTCATTTTCACTTTTCACTTTCATGCATTGGAGAAGGAAATGGCAACCCACTCCAGTGTTCTTGCCTGGAGAATCTCAGGGACTGCGGAGCCTGGTGGGCTGCCGTCTATGGGGTCACACAGAGTCGGACACGACTGAAGTGACTTAGCAGCAGCAACCTAAGCAACTATAGCTACAATCTGGTAGTAGTCTAATATATCTGAAGGGCTTCCCAGATGGTGCCAGTGGTAAAGTATCTACCTGCCAATGCAAGAGACACAGGTTTGATCCTTGGGTCAGGAAGATCCCCTGGAGGAGGGCATGGCAACCTGCTCCAGTATTCTTGCCTGGAGAATTCCATGGACAGAGGAGCCTGATGGGCTACGGTCCTTAGAGTTGCCAAGAGCCAGACATGACTGAAGCGTTAGCACACATGCTCACACACACAATATAACTGAAATCAGGTTTAAGATTTACCAATCAGTATCCATGAAATCCCTATGAGAAAGAACAGAAATACAAAACGCATCTTTAAAAACTAACAAAATGCAAAAGCTTACTTAGTGATAGATTATAATCATAATGGGAAGCTTTACTTTTTTATCTATTTAGTATGTTAAAGACACAAATGGATATAGATTATTCAAACACTGTAAGTTTTAACACTGTAAGTTTATTAAACACTGTAAGTATTTTTTTCAACCCTACAACCCTACATACATATATGTTATTTTAAGGATATAATATGCCATGTTCAAAATATTGATCATAAAGCTAGACTATTAAAAATATATAATTTGGCAAGCCTTTCGATCAGGTGCCAAAATACAGAATAAATAATAAATAAATAAGTTTTCTAAAATAACTACTGAGATAAAAATAAAAATTAAAAGTATTTAGAAAATACAATGGAATGCTGTCAAAATTAGACTTATTATCAAATTCACTTCTTTAAAGTGCTCATGAAATTAAAAGACACTTACTCCTTGGAAGGGAAGTTATAACCAACTTAGATAGCATATTCAAAAGCAGAGACATTACTTTCTCAACAAAGGTCCGTCAAGTCAAGGCTATGGTTTTTCCAGTGGTCATGTATGGATGTGAGAGTTGGACTGTGAAGAAAGCTGAGCGCCGAAGAATTGATGCTTTTGAACTGTGGTGTTGGAGAAGACTCTTGAGAGTCCCTTGGACTGCAAGAAGATCCAACCTATCCATTCTGAAGGAGATCAGTCCTGGGATTTCTTTTGAAGGAATGATGCTAAAGCTGAATCTCCAGTACTTTGGCCACCTCATGCGAAGAGTTGACTCACTGGAAAAGACCCTGATGCTGGGAGGGACAAGGGGCAGGAGGAGAAGGGGACGACAGAGAATGAGATGGTTGGATGGCATCACCAACTCGATGCACATGAGTTTGGGTAAACTCCGGGAGTTGGTGATGGTCAGGGAGGCCTGACGTGCTGCGATTCATGGGGTCGCAAAGTCGGACATAACTGAGCGACTGAACTGAACTGTAAGTGCTCTAATTACTTTTTCGATATAGCATAAGATTAAAGAATTAGGCATTTAAACAATAAAGTTATAAAAGCTCTAAGTATCCCATGGGGAAAAAATTAAAAAATGAAAAACAATGGTACAATTAATAAATTCAAACCAAGAATGATGATAATTGTTCCAATCTGAGTGATTGCTACAATGTAATTCATTATATTAAACCCCCTACTTTTGTACATGAATAAATATTTCCACAAATTTAAATTACATACATTATCGCCCACCCCCCAAATCAAAACCTAGTTTGGGGAGAGAAGATTAAGAAAGGAATACACGGATCATAATATAAATAGGAGAGGCTATTTTTCAAAGTGTAAGTGATACTTTATATGCATCACATTTAAAAATCATAAATAAGTCAATATGAAAGAAATATATATGACGCATCAAGAAGACATAGATGGCTTGGAGAGAATGAATCTTCGTGAAAAAGTTGACACAGAATCACCTAGAGTCAGAGTATGCCAGAAGTTTCAAAATTTGAAATAAAGATAAACAAACATTAAAAAGAAAGAAAAGCTGTCCCATCATTAAACAAAGTTAGCAAAATCCTAACATAATCTGACCAACAACACAAGAGAACAAAAGAACAAAAGTATAAACCTATCCCACCTATTAACTATCATTATATTATGTAAGAGTGGATGCCTTATATTAACATAATAAAATCCTTCCCTCAGTCAGGCACAATTCTGAGTACTTAACACACTTTATGGCATTTAAGTTTCACAATAGCTCACACAAGTAGGTCCCATGTATTAGAATGTATTCCTGAAACATCACAAAAATAAGTCAAAATTCACAGGAAAGAAAAAAACTAAACCTAACTGGAAGGCACATATTTCTGTTTACACATTAAAATGTTTCACTGCATTTTGAAAGCATGCATGCATACAATTTAAACTTATGTGGGCTGAAGAGCTTTGAAATTATGTATGTTTTGACTGGTTTCAAATCTTGGAGGGGGGGAGCCCTACCTTTCTACAAAGATATCCACCATCTTCCACTTTTTTTAAACTATGGCTCTCTCAAGTCTCTTATTCCCCAGGTTTTGAAACATATGTGATAATGAGAAAAGCTGAAGGAAAATCACTGTAAGCTGAAGGAAAATCAGTGTAAGCAACTGACAATCAGTGTCAGGAGACAAGGAAAAACTTGTAAATGAGAGAGATGTGTGCCCAGTCTTCCAGGGTCAAATGTGTGGAAATAGAGGTCACAAGATTATTCATCAACAGAAGCCAGAAACATGGACTCTAATACCAAATTTCTCAAATATTAAGCATTAGTTCAATTAAATCAATAATAAGCATACTGATGGTCAAGGAAAACTCATGACAGACAAGCTACTGTGTGGTCTGTACTTCCCTAAGCTTCTCTGCAAGGAAAAAGTTGCGTAAACCAAAAAATATCTACAGATGATAAAGATACCATCAAATTTTAGTTGCAAAAGACAAGCCATTAATCAGTTGTTCAAGTACATGGAGAAAGAAATCTATGCATCAAAATATATTGAAGACTTTACTAAAAAGTTAACAAAGCAAAATCATTACTATGGTTTATGCAGGAGAAGAAACTGTGGTAAATAACATGATTTTGGGATGAGAAATTCCTTCTTAGAAAATCTACAATGGGAAACAGAACTGAATACATAAAAATCAAGTTTTTATTCAAAAACATTAGAAGCTAAACAAGGATATTGAAAGACAGGTCGTTAAAATCTTAAAATTCAGCTTGAAAATGGGCAAAGCACATCAAAGCACAAAAGAAAACTAAATTTGTTAATAAACTAACGTAAATCTCACCCAATACCTATTCATTTTTTAGGGAAGCAAATTAAATTCACAAGATTATTTATTAAATACCTTCCTGGGACCTTCAGGTAAAGGTCAAATTTCTTAATCTTGCCTAACCTAACACATGGCTTACTTCCTCCAACCTCTCCAGAACCACTTCAGCATACCACAAATCACAAGCTTGCGTTCCCTAGAATTACCTGGGTCACACACCCTGTGGCATAAGCCTTCTTGGAGGAGGTCACCATTAACCCCACCCCAGAGCTGCCAAGCAGAGACCCACAAACTGAAGAACCATTATACTAAAGAAATTCTCGCACTGTTAAGAAAGTTCTAGGACCCACAACAGATTTCCCAACCTCGGGATCTGGCAAAGGGACTGAGAACCCCCAGGGAATTTGTCTTTGGAGGCCAGGGGGATTTGATTACAGAATTTACACAGGACTGGGGAAACACTCTTGGAGGGCACAAACAAAACCTTGTGCACACCAGGACTCAGGAGGAAGGAGCAGTGACCCCACAAGAGACTGACCCAGACTTGCCTGTGAGGGTCCAGGAGTCTCCAGCAGAGGCTGGAGCCAGCAGTAGCCTGTGGCAGGTTCTCGGGCACTGGCTGCAGCAGTGCAAGCATGGGACCTTTTGAAGGAGGTAACCATTATCTTCATTACCTCCAACAAGGTTTGGTCTCAGATCAGACAACAGGGAGGGGACACAGTCCCGCCCATCAATAGAAAATTGGGTTAAAGATTTACTGAGCATGGCCTCACCCATCAGAACAAGACCCAGTTTGCCCCACAGGCAGTCTCTCCCATCAGGAAGTTTCCATAAGCTTCTTATCCTCATCCTTCAGAGGGCAGACAGAATGAAAACCAGAACCACAGAAAACTAATCAAGCTAATCACATGGACCACAGCTTTGTCTAACTCAATCGAACTATGAGACATGCTGTGAAGGGCCACCCAAAACGGACAGGTCATGCTGGAAAGTTCTGATAAAACATGGTCCACTAGAGAAGGGAATGGCAAACCACATCAGTATTCTTGCCGTGAGAACCCCACAAACAGTAAGAAAAGTCAAAAAGATATGACACTGAAAGATGAACTCCCCAGGTTAGCAGGTGCCCAATAGGCTACTGGAGAAGAGTGGAGAAATAACTCCTGAAAGAATGAAGAGACAGAGCCAAAGCGAAAACAATGCCCAGTTGTGGATGTGATTGGTGATAGAAGTTAAGTCCAATGCTGTAAACAACAATATTGCATAGGAACCTGGAATGTTAGGTCCATGAATCCAGGTAAGTTGGAACTGGTCAAACAGGAGATGGCAAGAGTGAACACTGACATTTGGAGAATCAGTGAACTAAAATGGACTGGAATGGGCGAATTAAATTCAGATACCATTATATCTACGACTGTGGGCAAGAATCTCTTAGAAGAAATGGAGTAGACCTCACAGTCAACAAGAGTCTGAAATGCAGTACTTGGGTGCAATCTCAAAAATGACAGAACAATCTCTGCTGGTTACCGAGGCAAATCGTTCAATATCACAGTAATCCAAGTCTATGCCCCAAGCAGTAAGGCTGAAGAAGCTGAAGTTGAATGATTCTATGAAGATCTATAAGGCCTTCTAGAACTAACACCCCAAAAAGATGTCCTTTTCATTATAGGGGACTGGAATGCAAAAGTAGAAGTCAAGAGATACCTGGAATAACAGGCAAATTTGGCCTTGGAGTACAAAAGTTTTGCCAAGAGATGCACTGGTCATAGCAAACACCCTCTTTGAACAACACAAGAGAAGATTCTACACGTGGACATCACCAGATGGTCAATATCGAAATCAGATTGATTATATTCTTTGCAGCCAAAGATGGAGAAGCACTATACAGTCAGCAAAAACAAGACTAGGAGCTGACTGTGGCTCAGATCATGAACTTCTTATTGTAAAATTCAGACTTAAATTGAAGAAAGTAGGAAAAACCATTAGACCATTCAGGTATGACCTAAATCAAATCCATTATGACTATACAGTGGAAGTGAGAAATAGATTCAAGGGATTAGATCTGATAGACACAGTACATGAATAACTATGGACGGAGGTACATGACATGGTACAGGAGGCAGTGATCAATCATCCCCAAGAAAAAGAAAGGCAAAATGGTTATCTGAGGAGGCCTTACAAATAGTTGAGAAAAGAAGAGAAGCTAAAGGCAAAGAAGAAAGGAAAAATTTACCCATCTGAATGCAGAGTTCCAAAGAATAGCAAGGAGAGATAAAAAAGCCTTTCTCAGTGAACAATGCAAAGAAATAGAGGAAAACAATAGAATGCGAAAGCCTACAGGTCTCTTCAAGAAAATTGGAGATACCAAGGGAACATTTCCTGCAAAGATAGGCTCAATAAAGGAAAGAAATGATATGGACCTACTGGATGTTCGAGCTGGATTAACAAAAGGCAGAGGAACCAGAGATCATCAAAAAAGCAAGAGAGTTCCAGAAAAACATCTACTTCTGCTTTATTGACTATGCCAAAGCCTTTGAGTATATGGATCACAACAAACTGTGAAAAACTCTTAAAGAGATGGGGATACCAGATCGCCTCACCTGAGAAACCTGTATGCAGGTCAGGAAGCAACCATTAGAACTGGACATGGAACAACAGACTGGTTCCAAATAGGGAAAGGAGTACGTCAAGGTGGTGTACTGTCACCCTGCTTATTTAACTTATATGCAGAGTACATCATGGGAAACACTGGGCTGGATGAAGCACAAGCTGGAATCAAGACTGCCGGGAGAAATATCAATAACCTCAGATACACAGATGGCACCACCCTTATGGCAGAAAGCAAAGAACTAAAAAGCCTCTTGATGAATGTGAAATAGGAGAGTGAAAAAGCTGGCTTAAAACTCAACATTCAGAAAACTAAGATCATGGCATCTGGTCCAATCACTTCATAACAAATAGATGAGGAAACAATGGAAACAGTGAGAGACTTTACTTTGGGGGGGCTTCAAAATCCCTGCAGATGGTGACTGCAGCCATGAAATTAAAAGATGCTTGCTCCTTGGAAGAAAAGCTATGACTAACCTAGACAGAATATTAAAAACCAGAGATATTACTTTGCCAACAAAGGTCTATCTAGTCAAAGCTACTGATTTTCCAATAGTCATGGTGGCTCAGAGGTTAAAGCATCTGCCTGGAATGTGGGAGACCCGGGTTCAATCCCTGGGTCGGGAAGATCCCCTGGAGAAGGAAATAGCAACCCACTCCAGTACTCTTGCCTGGAAAATTCCATGGATGGAAGAGCCTGGTAGGCTACAGTCCATGGGGTTGCAAAGAGTCGGACACGACTGAGAGACTTCACTTCATTTCATGTAGTCCAGTAGTCATCTGAACTAAATAGGAATCACATTCTCACCAACCTCAGCTTATACTTTCTTCCCTACCCTGAGAGCAACTTTCCTTTTTCTCTATGAGTCTTCAGTTCAGTTCAGTTGCTCAGTTGTGTCCACTCTTTGTGACCCCATGAACTGCAGCATGCCAGGCCTCCCTGTCCATCACCAACTCCTGGAGTTTATCCAAACTCATGTCCATTGAGTCGGGGATGCCATCCAACCATCTCATCCTCTGTCATCCCAGTTTCCTCCTGCCTTCAATCTTTCCCGTCAAATGAGTCAGCTCTTCCCATCAGGTGGCCAAAGTATTGGAGTTTCAGCTTCAGCATCAGTCCTTCCAATGAATATTCAGGACTGATTTCCTTTAGGATGGACTGGTTGGATCTCCTTGCAGTCCAAGGGACTCTCAAGAGTCTTCTCCAACACTACAGTTCAAAAGCATCAATTCTTTGGCATTCAGCTTTCTTTATAGTCCAACTGTCACATCCATACATGACCACTGGAAAAACTACAGCCTTGACTAGATGGACCTTTGTTGGCAAAGTAATGTCTCTGGCTTTCTAATATGCTATCTAGGTTTTAATATGCTATCTAGCTTTTCTTCCAAGGAGCAAGTATCTTTTAATTTCAATGCTGGAGTCACCATCTGCAGTGATTTTGGATCTCCAAAAAATAAAGTCCATCACTGTTTCCACTGTTTCCCCATTTCTTTGCCATGAAGCGATGGGACCTGATGCCATGATCTTAGTTTTCTGAATGTTGGGCTTGAAGCCAACTTTTTCACTCTCCTCCTTCACTTTCATCAAGGGGCTCTTTAGTTCTTTGATTTCTGCCATAAGGGTGGTGTCATCTGCATATCTGAGGTTATTGATATTTCTCCCAGCAATCTTGATTCCAGCTTGTGCTTCTTCCAGCCCAGCATTTCTCATGATGTACTCTGCGTGTAAGTTAAATAAGCAGGGTGACAATATACAGCCTTGACGTACTCCTTTCCCAATTGGGAACCAGTCTGTTGTTCCATCTCCAAGTCTAACTGTTGCTTCTTGACCTGCACACAGATTTCACAGGAGGCAGGTAAGGTGGTCTGGTATCCCCATCTCTTTAAGAGTTTTTCAGTTTATTGTGATCCACACACTCAAAGGCTTTGACATAGTCAATAAAGCAGAAGTAGATGTTTTTCTGGAACTCTCTGGCTTTTTTGATGAGCCAATGGATATTGGCAATTTGCTCTCTGGTTCCTCTGCTTTTTCTAAAACCAGCTTGAACATCTGGAAGTTGTTCCCATACTGTTGAAACCTGACTTGGAGAATTTTGAGCATTACTTTACTAGAGTGTGAAATGAATACAATTGTGCAGTAGTTTGAGCATTCTTTTTCATTACCTTTCTTTGCGATTGGAATGAAAACTGACCTTTCCCAGTCCTGTGGCCACTGCTGAGTTTTCCAAATTTGCTGGCATACGGACTGTCTTTTAGGATTTGAAATAGTTTCGTTGGAATTCCATCATCTCCATTAGCTTTGTTCTGAGTGATGCTTCCTAAGGCCATCTTGACTTCACATTCCAGGATGTCTGGCTCTAGGTGAGTGATCACACCATCGTGATTATCCTGGTCGTGAAGATCTTTTTTGTATAGTTCTTCTGTGTATTCTTGCCACCTCTTCTTAATATCTTCTGCTTCTGTTAGGTCCATACCATTTCTGTCCTTTATTGAGCCCATCTTTGCAGGAAATGTTCCCTTGGTATCTCTAATTTTCTTGAAGAGATCTACAGGCTTTCCCATTCTATTGATTTTCTCTATTTCTTTGCATTGATCATTGAGGAAGGCTTTCTTATTTCTCCTTGCTATTCTCTGGAACTCTGCATTCAAATGGGTATGACTCTTACTCATTCTAATAAGCCTTAACTCACTTTCTCAGGGAAGCTTTTGCTTCCTCCCATTTTTTTACACCTGTCTGCTCCTATCAGAGAATAGTGTACACAGATATCTATCATCCTGCTTAAGATTATTTTTTATCTACTTTAGACAAGACAAACAAATAAAAAAGATTAGCTTATTCAGGATGTTGTGATTCACCTGTTTATCAATACCTCTATTCTGGGCAGCTAGGAGTAGGAATAAATGAGTAGGGGCTACAGTGCAGTTAAAATAGCATCAAAAACATAAAACACTAAGCAATAAGCTTAAAATATATGCAAGGTCCCAACACTGAAAACTGTAAAACACTGTTGAAAAAAATCAAAGAAGATGAAAATAGACAGGCAGGTGACCAGGTTTAAGGATTGGAAGGCATCATGGTTAATGTTTCTATTCTTCCCAAATTGATCTAGAGATTCAACTCAATCTCAACCATAATGTCATCAAGCTTTTTTGGTAGAAACTGACAAGCTAATTTTAAAATGTATATAGAAATGCAAAGAAATGAGAATATCCAACGCAATCTTGAAAAAGAACAAAACTGGAAAAAACACTACTTAAAGACCTTCTGCAACACTTCAGTAATGAAGACAGTGTGGCACTAGCATAAAGATCAACACAGACCAATGGAACAAAAAGGAGAGTCTAGAAAGAGAGCTGCACTTATATGATCATCTTACTTCTGACAAAGATGTCAAAGCAATCCAACTGGAATAAGAATGTATGATGCTGAGACAACCAGATATCAAAACTGAAAAAAAAAAAAAAAAGAACTTCAAACCCTAACAAACACCATGCAAAAAATAATTCCAGATGGATCATAGGTCTAAACATAAAAACTAAAAAGATAAAGCTGTTATAAAAATTTGCAGGAGAATATTTTTAAAAACTCTTTGTAGGCAAGTTTTCTTAAGAGAAGACACAACAAGCCAAAATCAGTTTTTTTTAAATGTCATGAGGTGTTTCCATTGGCCAGATGCAGTGACTTGATTATAAAAATGAATAATGACTGTAATGTTGGAATTTACGTTGGAAAAATTAAGAAGTTCCATGAGTCTACAGTAATACTGCAAAAGAAGGAGAGGGTAGTTCTCTTTTACAAGAAACAAATGTTAGATTAAAACGTAGAAGAAATGTTAAAATAAGAAATATGAACATTTTGTAACCCCCAGCTGGAGCAACTAATTCAGACAAGGATCTTTACTGGATGCCTAAAATTGTTAAAACATTGTTGAAGAATAGATATTCGAAGTCTCAAAGTGTCAACTCTTAGATTATATAATTATTTCATTAGGAATAATGTACCTTTATAGTAGAGAGATCTGGCAGTCTCCACCTGTACCAACTAATCAAACAGCATTACCAATACTAGAGTAAGCTGACACTACGTGCCTTTTAAAGTGATACAATCAGAAGTCTATAACATCAATTATAATGTTCCTGTGCAAAAAAAGTTTAACCTAAATTCCATAAGGATACAATCAAACACAGTATGTAGGATATTCTACAAGACAGTTATCCTGAATCTTGAGCAAAGTCAACATGATGAAAAACAAAACAAAAACAAAAGGTAAGAAAGCGGTGTGGATACTCTTCAAACTTAAAAAGTAAAAAGAGCCACAACCATCAAAAGTAACGCACAAGCCTAGACTGAATCCTGAATAAAACAAAACTAAAAACCCAAAAGATAAAGCTACAAAAAACAATTGAAAAACTGATTATAGTTTAGTATTCTGGTTATGAAATTCTTAACCTCTGAATAGTTCAGAAAAACAAGGATAGAAGGATGTTTTGGGATGGGGTTGCTCTATCAATCCATCTAGTATATACAAACATATATGTATAATATAAACATATATATATTTAAATACAATATGTATATTGTATATATATGCATATGTGTGTGTTTATATGTGAATAAAAGTAAATTCTCACTGTGAAAAATCATTAAGTTAACTTTAAGTACGAGCTACCTCTGAGAGCAGAATTAACGAACTGGAATGATCCTAGAAAACTTCTTAAATTGTTTTATAAAAGAGAACAAACACATGGAGATTTTGTAAACACATCTTTGTACCACAGGGTGGCTAAGAGTTGGACAGAACTGAAGCTACTGAGCACGCACACATACAACAACGGAGACACATTAACAGACTCGAAGGAAAACCTACGTAAGACTTCTGGGCATCCAAATCATTCTGCCCCTAATAAAAATACTGAATTTCTAAGACACAAATGGAGATAGCTGAAGACTTCTAAAATGCATGTGACTGAAGACAGGAGTCATCCTGTCTGGATTTTTGAGCCAATACTGAATATCTAATAATTGTTTTTTTTTTTTTTATTATTGTCATCAACAAGGCTTTATTAATTGAAACAATAAAGTACACATCACGCAGTGGTTTGAGGTCTAAAGTTTGATCTGATCTTTAGTGAAAATGTATACAAGCCATTACTTTATCGTAAGCTTTTAAAAAGTCAAATTTACCCTTCATTTGTTCCATCCGTTAGTACTCATACTCTTCCCAGACAGTGGGGAGAGACAGAGCTACCACACAGCATCACATACCACATGTTGTTTTACTCATGCAGCTGACTTATTCCACTGGGACCTACATTTCAACTGCACTTCCTTCTTTTTCTTACTTTTCTTCAAGAATTAGAAGTCCAACTCCATAGTAATATCCCTATATACTCACTCCACGGTTGTACTCTGAATACTGTACTTATGCTCCAGATGTCATATTTTCTAGAGTTGTTAACACTGAGAAGTAAGAAAAGCTTTTATTCCATCCTGATATGTCTGCTCACCATTTGCTGCTATGTGTTCTGCTCTCTTCCCCCTTCCACACATTCAAGGCTCTCCATTCATATTCTGCGTCATTTCGTGCAGTCTCATCTCATTTAATAATTTCTTTTAATATCAACAGATTAATTGTGTATGTATAATGAGAATTTAACTTTTTGACAATCTGTTTCAAGATTCTCAAATTTATTTAGAATTTAGCATCAATGACTTGGAAAAAGTAAAGCAGAAAACAAGTATATAATGAAGTTTTTAAGTCACTCCTCTCACTGATACTAACTGATCTCCCAAGAATAAACCTGTTCTTATGGCAACTACTTCCATATCAATATTAAAAATATCAGTGCACTTTTATTTGGCATATAACACAGAAAGAAATATTAAGATTTAAAGATAGCTGGGCAAACATATATTGTTTTCATAATTTATGAGGCAAATCTAAAGCATTTATTAAGAAACTGAATCTGGATATATATTATAAGATTTAAGAGTTGTACCTGATAATTTTTGAAAATTCAGCGTCTGCCAACAATATACCACATCTACTTCATTTATTCCACAAATACACTTTTAATACCAAAAATATGTCAAGTCCTCCTCTGAGCACTGCGGATGCAGCAATGAATAAAACTGAAAGAATGCTCTCCTCTAACAGTTTACTGTCTAGAGGGCAGGGACAGAGGACAAAGAAGCACTAACCTGAACCCTAACTGTAAACAGCTTGCTTGGTAGGGTGATGTCACTGAAGTCATTACAGGTGAACAAAGGTGGAGCAGAGACTAGTAGGAGATAAGGAAGAGAAGCCACATAGGTATCAGGAAAAAGAGCAGGGCTACTGGAGGGAAGAGGATGGGTTAGGCCCTGAGGAGGGGCAGAGTTGGCCAGGCAGGAGTTCAGCCAGGTCATCCATCAGCTTCCAGCTTTGCAAGAACTGACAGACAGGAGAGCAGCAGAAGGTGCTGAGAAGTCAACAACCTGGGGGAGCCTTGGAGGACCTCACAGGCCACAGTAAAGATAGTGAATGACGTGGGAAAACACCAGAAGCTTTTCAGAAGAAGAGAAGCCTGACGCAACTTAAGCTTTAGGAGACTCTGAGTTCCAAAGAATAGCAAGAAGAGATAAGAAAGCCTTCTTCAGCGATCAATGCAAAGAAATTGAGGAAAACAACAGAATGGGAAAGACTAGAGAGCTCTTCAAGAAAATTAGAGATACCAAGGGAACATTTCATGCAAAGATGGGCTCAATAAAGGACAGAAATGGTATGGACCTAACAGAAGCAGAAGATATTAAAAAGAGGTGGCAAGAATACATGGAAGAACTGTACAAAAAAGGTCTTCATGACCCAGATAATCATGATGATGTGATCACTCATCTAGAGCCAGACATCTTGGAATGTGAAGTCAAGTGGGACTTAGAAAGTATCATTACGAACAAAGCTAATGGAGGTGATGGAATTCCAGTTGAGCTGTTTCAAATCCTGAAAGATGATGCTGTGAAACTGCTGCACTCAATATGCCAGCAAATTTGGAAAACTCAGCAGTGGCCACAGGACTGGAAAAGATCAGTTTTCATTCCAATCCCAAAGAAAGGCAATGCCAAAGAATGCTCAAACTACCGCACAATTGCACTCATCTCACATGCTAGTAAAGTAATGCTCAAAATTCTCCAAGCCAGGCTTCAGCAAGACATGAACCGTGAACTCCCTGATGTTCAAGCTGGTTTTAAGGCAGAGGAAAAAGAGATCAAATTGCCAACATCCGCTGGATCATGGAAAAAGCAACAGACTTCCAGAAAAAATCTATTTCTGCTTTCTTGACTATACCAAAGCCTTTGACTGTGTGGATCACAAGAAACTGTGGAAAATTCTGAAAGAGATGGGAATACCAGACCACCTAACCTGCCTCTTGAGAAATCTGTATGCAGGTCAGGGAGCAACAGTTAGAACTGGAAATGGAACAGACTGGTTCCAAATAGGAAAAGCAGTACGTCAAGGCTGTATATTGTCACCCTGCTTATTTAACTTATATGCAGAGTACATCATGAGAAATGCTGGACTGGAAGAAACACAAGCTGGAATCAAGATTGCCGGGAGAAATATCAATCACCTCAGATATGCAGATGACACCACCCTTATGGCAGAAAGTGAAGAGGAGCTAAAAAGCCACTTGATGAAAGTGAAAGTGGAGAGTGAAAAAGTTGGCTTAAAGCTCAACATTCAGAAAACGAAGATCATGGCATCCGGTCCCATCACTTCAGGGGTAATAGATGGGGAAACAGTGGAAACAGTGTCAGACTTTATTTTTGGGGGCTCCAAAATCACTGCAGATGGTGACTTCAGCCATGAAATTAAAAGACGCTTACTCCTTGGAAGAAAACTTATGACCAACCTAGATAGCATAGTCAAAAGCAGAGACATTACTTTGCCGACTAAGGTCCGTCTAGTCAAGGCTATGGTTTTTTCTGTGGTCATGTACGGATGTGAGAGTGGGACTGTGAAGAAGGCTGAGCACCGAAGAATCGATGCTTTTGAACTGTGGTGTTGGAGAAGACTCTTGAGAGTCCCTTGGACTGCAAGGAGATCCAACCAGTCCATTCTGAAGGAGAACAACCCTGGGATTTCTTTGGAAGGAATGAAGCTAAAGCTGAAACTCCAGTACTTTGGCCACCTCATGTGAAGAGTTGACTCATTGGAAAAGACTCTGATGCTGGGAGGGGTTGGGGGCAGGAGGAGAAGGGGACGACCGAGGATGAGATGGCTGGACGGCATCATGGACTCTATGGACGTGAGTCTGGGTGAACTCTGGGAGATGGTGATGAACAGGGAGGCCTGGTGTGCTGCAATTCATGGGGTCGCAAAGAGTCGGACACGACTGAGCGACTGAACTGAACTGAACTGGCTGAGAGAGGCAAAGAAGCAGGGAGCCTACTTAGGGGACTATGGTGGCTGTAATTCAGGAGACAGAAGACGTAGTGCCTTAGTAAACAAGGTGGTGATGGTGGTTGGTTCCAAATACAGAGCCAAATTGGGCATGGGATACAGGACAAGGAGAGGACTAGAAGTCTGCTGCCAGACTTACAGCCTGAGAAGATGGAGGGAGGGACTCGCTATTTACTGCAAGGGAGAAGCTGGAGGAAGGGTGACTCTTAGGGAGAATATCAGTGCAGTTTGGACACGACGAGTATAAGATACTTATTCATATCTAAGTGAAAATAAAAGCAAGCAGTAGGGTATGAGTCAGGAGTTTAGGGGAGAGGTCTGAGTTAGAAATAGAAATTTGGGAATCAACAGCATGTAGATGGAGGTTAACAGCCATGAGATGTGACAGAAATTAGAATAGTCTCCCTTCTCTCCACAAAAGAAGAGGGGGAGGAATAAAAAACAAAGAAAGTACATCTATTTGTAGAACAGAAAATAATTATGAGGTGCTGCTAAGTCATTTCAGTTGTGTCCGACTCTGTGTAACACCACAGGCAGCAGCCCACCAGGCTCCCCCGTCCCCAGGATTCTCCAGGCAAGAACACTGGAGTGGGTTCCATTTTCTTTTCCAGTGCATGAAAGTGAAAAGTGAAAGTGAAGTTGCTCAGTCGTATCTGACTCTTCGCGACCCCATGGACTGCAGCCTACCAGGCTCCTCCGCCCATGGGATTTTCCAGGCAAGAGTACTGGGGTGGGGTGCCGTTGCCTTCTCCAAATTATGAGGTGGGCCCTATGTTCAGTTCAGTCTCTCAGTCGTGTCTGACTCTTTGCAATCCCATGAACTGTAGCATGCCAGGCTTCCCTGTCCATCACCAAGTCCCAGAGCTTGCTCAGACTCATGTCCATCAAGTTGGTGAAGCCATCCAACCATCTCATCCTCTATTTAAATTCTCATTTAAATCATAATTTAAATCCTCTAAGAGTTCTCATTTTCTTAAATTATAATCATCGAACACCTACAAAATATAAAACTCCCAAAAGGTAATGCAATTTTTCTCTGTTCTCAGAAAAACTTCCAAATAGTCACAGAGTGCAGGTGTATGTGCTGTCACTTCAGTCGACTGAAGCCCACCAGGCTCTTTTGTCTGTGGGATTCTCCAGGCAAGAATATTGGAGTGGGTTGCCATGTCCTCCTCTAGCGGATCTTCCTGAGTCAGGGATTGAACCTGCATCTCTTAGTCTCCTGTGTTGCAGGTGGATTCGTTACCCATTGAGCCACCTGGGAAGCCCCAGTCAAGGAGGCAGATATATAAATATTACAAGGGGGTGATCGAAGAGAAGGGAAAGAAATCAAGTATACACATTTCAAGTATACACATAATAAACACGTCACTAGGACGTTGCTTGGTCCATGGGAGGATGAGTCAGCTGGACAGAGGAAGGTCTTTGACAATGTATATCTGTTCTACTAAGGATCACAGGTTGACCAAGTTGCACTAATCCACACAGTAATCAAAGTCACGTTGGGTGGCCTATGTTGTCAGCTCACCAGCCTGCAGGGCTCAACAACTCAGTAGTCAGTCACATCACCAGCACTGGCTGAGTCAGATGGCTGGAATGTTATAGCTATATCTCATCACTTTTCAAAGGTCAAGAGAGAGAGAGAGAGACAAACAAGAATATTATTTTATTTTTCTCTCATTTTTTTTCAGAAGCTGCTATCAAGTGGCCCAGAATAACTGAAACAAAAAAGTCACTTCAATATTCTTGCCAGGATTCTTGGCCCCCAGGAATCCTTGACCTTTGTATTTATATACACACACACCTGTAAATACATAAAAAATGCTTAAGGTAAGAAAAATTAGCCAGTAATAATCAGTAAGATCTTGTACTTAAGCTTTCATAATTAAGAGAAGGTGTTAAACTTGATTCTTCTGCTGGCTCCATCTTTCAAATATTACATTCTTAACTGATGAACATGTCATTCCTTCCAATAGCTCTCATCAGTCTATTCCATGGTTTTCCCAGTCAGCGTTTATCTACATTACTCCAGTAATTCAGTCTACTTGTCTCCAAAACATTCTCCATACTGGAATCATGCTAGTTTTTCTAAAATGAAAGCCTGAAGGAACCACTTCCTCCCTCTGCTCAAAACTCCATTTCCGCACACCCAGAGCTCTAGATGGACTAACTTATGGTTGGTTTCCCCGTACACGAGGTGGTTCACACTATCACTGTCTTTGTCCTAATACTCCATCCTGGAGTGCCTTATCCTGCAACTGCCAAACGATTAACAGCAATGAAAGCCCATTCATTGTTCAAGGAAGCTCAGTACCACTTCCTCAATGAAATCTTCTCTGATCCCACTGAGAGATTATCTGTCTTTACCAATACTTCTAATCTTTGATACAATTTTACATATTGTTTACATGTCTTATTGTCAGTATTATACCAAAGGTCCCAGAAGACACTTCTGTATCCTTAGCACCCAGGGAAATACCTGGCCATGTGTTTGTTAGGCATTTGTTTGTTATTATAAATTTGTTTAATAAGAAATATTATTATATTTAATAATATAGATTATACATATTATTTATATAAATTATATTTATATAATTATAAATAAATAATAATAAATATTGCTGTATAAAAGTTTGGAGTCTGGGTACTTGCTGCCTAAAGTTAGCCAAGTTTACACAGATGTCTAGAGTTCCAACATCAATAAATGAAGAATATTTCATCTCTGATTACTAGCATTGACAATGAAATTAATAAAAATGGTCCAACCTTCCCAAATTAATTTGGTCATCACTTCTTCCTTCCTACTTTGAATTCTATTTAGTGAAGTCACTCTAACAACACACTAGATAAACTGATACAAACATACAGGGAAAAAAGGAAGAAATCACTATATGACTGGGAACCTACCAAGACCCCCTGAATAAACTGAAATGTATGAAGCATCTACCCCACAGAAAACACTGCTAGATGCTGTGGGGAAAAGTGAGATGGGAAAGACTGTTCCCCATCCTCAAGTAAAATATAATTTTATAGAGGAGGTAAAGCACTTATACAAATAATTAGAAATCAAAGTCTAAGATGGTTGCAACACTAAAGGACAGAACTTTAGGTTCTTATAGCCTGAAAAAAAGCTTGATTAAAAAAAAAGCTGGCCTAAAAGAAAACGTATGGCTTTGAAAGAAACGAAAAGGTAACATCCAGCAAGGAGGAGGCAGACTAAATTAAAAACAGAGGAGAAGCATGAGCACGTCCAGGAGACTGGGCTGCCCACAGCCTCAGAGGGCCCACGTGAGGAGGCACAGGGCAGATCCCAAGGCCATGCACAGACTGTGTGAGAGCGGGAGGCCGCTTACACACCTAGAGCAGGGGTACGAAGGCACACGGGCTCACGGAAAAGGCTACAAAACCTGGAGAAGTCTACCTGTTACTGAAACAGGCAGAGAGCCTGGTCTTTTCCTACAGGGTTAAACTGGACTCCATTGGTTACTGGCTGTCAAAAGACTGAGGTATGGCTGTGGTTCACTTCTCCAGGATATAGAATTACAGAATTTATGTTTCCTGGTTGTCCTATATGATATTGCCTTTAGCACCAGTACAAGCAGAGGTCATTAAAAAAAAAAAAGTTATTGGTGATGCTGCTGAAGGACAAAAGTATAGAACTTTCAAACTGAGTCTGCACTGAGCAGCAGAGCATTAAAATTTCAAAGTGTGATGGATAGTCAGCCTAATTCTCACACTTTTTTGGCTTAAAAAAAAAAAAAAAAAAAGACAAGTACCTCTAGTCTAGAAGCACCACCCCACCAATCTATTTCCAGAGACTTCCAAGAAATGAAAACTTTTGCCCTCCACATAGAATCTATACCTGTGCTTTTAATCAAATGAATATACAATTCTCTATGATATCACAATGTTGCAGAGTCTCCACAAAAAAGACCACAAACTGATGGCCTGGGACCAAACCTTGTCCATACGTAAGTGATACTGCTTGTCTGTCTACTGGCTTGCATGGTATTTTTAGTCACTAGATTAATTAAAGATAAGCATTTTTCACACAACTAAAATCCAGATCTCTAGCTTCTTTTGAAAAAGAGGCAATTCTCGCAATGCTCCCCAGTTCACTCAACTACCTCACTTATAGCCCTGTTTGGTCCTGCTAGCTTTTATTTTGTCCCCTGATTTACCTCCAATACTCTGGCCACCTGATGTGAAGAACTGACTCATCTGAAAAGACCCTGATGCCGGGAAAGATTGAAGGTGGGAGGACAAGGGGATGACAGAGGATGAGACGGTTGGATGGCATCACTGACTCAATGGACATGAGTCTGAGTAAACTCTGAGAGCTGGTGATGGACAGGGAGGCCTGGCGTGCTACAGTCCATGGGGTTGCAAAGGGTTGGACACGACTGAGAGACTGAACTGAACTTACGTAGTCTTTGGGTCCCTAACAGTCTGTGGCCAGTCTGCTGGCAGTGCAGGGCCACAGTTCACAAAGAACACTGGCGAGTTTCACATCCAGTATGACTGCTTACCACTTGTGTAATCCCGGACAAGTCACTTAACCCTCTCCAGGCCTCAGGTTCTCCTTGCACAAAATGAAGACAATAATCGACCCATTTTAGAGGGTTGTTGAGAGGAAGAAATTAGTTTAGTAAAGCAGTGGTTCTTTACGTGTCTGTGGAGGGAAGGACTCTGCTCACTCACTCCAAGACATGTGGCAAAGACTGGAGACATTTTTGGTTGTCACAACTTGGGGGAGGGGGGACTGGTATACAGGGTGGGTAGAGCCTAGGTCGGAGAAGGCAATGGCACCCCACTCCAGTACTCTTGCCTGGAAAATCCCATGGACGGAGGAGCCTGGTGGGCTGCAGTCCATGGGGTTGCGAAGAGTTAGACACGACTGAGCAACTTCACTTTCACTTTCCACTTTCATGCATTGGAGAAGAAAATGGCAACCCACTCCAGTATTCTTGCCTGGAGAATCCCAGGGACGGGGGAGCCTGGTGGGCTGCTGTCTATGGGATTGCACAGAGTCAGACACGACTTAGCAGCAGCAGAGCCTAGGTATGCTGCTAAACCCCTTACAACTCATAGGACAGCCCCCACCACAAAAAATTATCCAACCTAAAATGTCAACAGTGCTCAGGATACCAAATCCTGACATAAAGCATTTAAAAGGAATGCTTAACACAGAGGAAGCCCTCTCAGTTATTATCAGTAATAAAAGAAGCAAGCCCTAGCTGGGGCTCCCACCTCAGCTGGAGAAAACTCTTAATTTCTCAAGAGCTCCTTTTGCTACCTTGGAGGAATTTAACAAATAGAGAAATGTACTTGAAATTCCCTGGTTCTATGTCATTCATTCAGCAGGTCATTAATCAATTAAAGAACCATGAGAATATATTTTCCTAAAACAAAAAGCAAACAAGAACATCCTCTAGTGAGCAACAATGCACAGTGTCAGAAAAGTAAACTGTCCTGGAAAACACGGGACACAGAAACTGGTGATTACTGCAACTTAGAAGGCACCAGACTGAATTTCCTTCAGCTCCTAGTTTAATACAGAGGATGCCCATTAATCCCAAGATATTTTTTAGAAAACTGTGATGAGAGGGGAAATAGAAGAGAAAGGTTTTGCTCTTTCATTTTATTAATTAATTTTTATTTTACCTTTTCTGGCTGCCCTGAGCAGCATGTGGGATCTTAGTTCCCCAACCAAGGATTGAACCCATGTCTCCTACCAGCGAAGCTCCAAGTCTTGACCACTGGATCACCAGGAAAGCCCCAAGAAATAGGCTTTAAACTAAAGAGCCTACCACCCAGATACCAGCCACTGCTTGCCCAAGAAGATCCCATGGGCTTAAACAGCTCCGTTGGGGATCCTTGGGGAGAGTTCCTGCTTTGACCTGGAGTCACAAGAAGAGGTGTCTTCCAGATGTAGGGTAGCTCAGTAGCCAAGCAAGTCAAACAATCCAGAAAGGCCTCAGCCATGCTGAAATACACTTAAGAGGCTACCAGGAATTCTGCGGCAGGACATTAGAACGAGTGCCAGCCCCTGTTGCCGTGAACCAGGAGTGCTGATCAAGCTCCATAGCCCAGCACTACAGGAATCTCTGACTTGTCCTCTGGGCTTCAGTTTTCTCAGTCACTATTAAAAAGTAGAACTGCTGTTATTGTTTTCCCAAAACCATAAACACAGAGAACACTGATTCTTATTTGCAACAATGTGCCTTCAATACTTACAGCACAAACATCTGAGTTCCTCTCAAGAGACCCCTTAGTAACTGTAGCAGTCAGGCCCTTAACTGTAACAGGAAAGAAGTTCTGCTGAATCAAAGCCAAGAAAAGCATTAAAGATGCTTCTAGCAAAGGTGAGGTAATAAAAGTTCTACAAATCTAAAAAGGCTAAACTAAAGGGCTCTATCATTTATTAAAAAAAAAAAAAACACTTTTCAAGTCTAAAACGAATTGTTAAATCTCTTTTAAGCTCAAGTTAACATATATTTGAACACCCATGTACAATATAGTATGCTACCAAAGATATCCAGATTGGTAAACTGCATCACAGAGCAAGACTACCAGAAGTGCTGTCAAAGAGAAGGCTTCCACTAAAGAGACGGCTTCCACTAAAGAGACAAAGGAAACAGCTCATTGAGAAAGGGGCACAGACGGACACAGTGGCACAGGCAGAATTTTGGCTGCAATTGTTTAAGTAGAACGCATTTCAGGCTGCAGGCAGAGCACAAGCAATGGCACTAAAGCTGGAATGGCCAGGAGTCAGGTTTGGGGCACTGGGTTCATGGTGGAAGGACAGCACTGTAATCTGAGGCCAAATCATGACAGCTTGGACCTTCAGAAGGTGTAAGTCAGCTGCACAAACTAATTCCAGTAACATTATTCCAATTTGACTAACAGAAAAGTTGATTACCATTAAGTTACTATGCTGTGCTTAGTCACTCAGTCGTGTCCAACTCTTTGTGACCCCATGGACTACAGCCCAGCAGGCTCCTTTGTCCATAGGATTCTCCAGGCAAGAATACTGGAGTAGGTTGCCATGCCCTCCTCCAGGGGGTCTTGCCAACTCAGGGATCGAACCCAGGTCTCCATCATTGCAGGCAGATTCTTTACCATCTAAGTCACTTACAGGAGAGTCAAAAAGCTATCAGAAAGTAAATTCAGCTATTTGTTAATTTACTATAATTCATCAGTTATATCCCAATCATAATTAATAAAATAAGCAAACATTACAAATAAAGAATGGGTATTTTTAAATTATAGAAAGAAAGTAACCCCTTTTCAATAATATAATTTAGAAATGAATTTTGACTCATTTTTAAAAATGATAATGCATTACTAAACACAAGTTGGAATCTAGATTGCTGGGAGAAATATCAATAACCTCAGATATGCAGATGACTAGTTTCTGTGAGTATGATTTCAGTATGTCTGCCCTCTGATGCCCTCTTGCAACACCTACCATCTTACTTGGGTTTCTCACTAGGACCACAGCCTTGTCTAACTCAAAGAAACCAAGCCATGCCTGTGGGGCAACCCAAGACCAGCGGGTCATGGTGGAGAGGTCTGACAGAATGTGGTCCACTGGAGAAGGGAATGCTAGGCCACTTCAGTATTCTTGCCTTGAGAACCCCATGAACAGTATGAAAATGCAAAATGATAGGATACCAAAAGAGGAACTCCCCAGGTCATTAGGTGCCCAATATGCTACTGGAGATCAGTGGAGAAATAACTCCAGAAAGAATGAAGGGATGGAGCCAAAACAAAAACAACACCCAGTCGTGCATGTGACTGGTGATAGAAGCAAGATCTGATGCTGTAAAGAGCAATATTGCATAGGAATCTGGAATGTCAGGTCCATGAATCAAGGCAAATTGGAAGTGGTCAAACAACAGATGGCAAGGGTGAACGTCGACATTCTAGGAATCAGCAAACTAAAATGGACTGGAATGGGTGAATTTAACTCAGATGACCATTATATCTACTACTGCGGGCAGGAATCCCTCAGAAGAAATGGAGTAGCCATCATGGTCAACAAAAGAGTCCGAAATGCAGTACCTGGAAGCAATCTCAAAAACGACAGAGTGATCTCTGTTTGTCTCCAAGGCAAACAATTCAATATCACAGTTATCCAAGTCTATGCCCCAACCAGTAATGCTGAAGAAGCTGAAGTTGAATGGTTTTATGAAGACCTACAAGACCTTTTAGAACTATCACCCAAAAAAGATGTCCTTTTCATTATAGGGGACTGGAATGCAAAAGTAGGAAGTCAAGAAATGCCTGGAGTAACAGGCAAATTTGGCCTTGGAATGCGGAATGAAGCAGGGCAAAGACTAATAGAGTTTTGCCAAGAAAATGCACTGGTCATAGCAAACACCCTCTTCCAACAACACAAGAGAAGACTCTACACATGGACATCAGCAGATGGTCAACACCGAAATCAGACTGATTATATTCTTTGCAGCCAAAGATGGAGAAGCTCTATACAGTCAACAAAAACAAGACCAGGAGCTGACTGTGGCTCAAATCATGAACTCCTTATTGCCAAATTCAGACTTAAATTGAAGAAAGTAGGGAAAACCGCTAGACCATTCAGGTATGACCTAAATCAAATCCCTTATGATTATACAGTGGAAGTGAGAAATAGATTAAAGGGCCTAGATCTGATAGATAGAATGCCTGATGAACTATGGAATGAGGTTCGTGACATTGTACAGGGACAAGGATCAAGACCATCCCCATGGAAAAGAAATGCAAAAAAGCAAAATGGCTGTCTGGGGAGGCCTTACAAATAGCTGTGAAAAGGAGAGAGGCAAAGAGCAAAGGAGAAAAGGAAAGATATAAGCATCTGAATGCAGAGTTCCAAAGAATATCAAGAGAGATAAGAAAGCCTTCTTCAGCGATCAATGCAAAGAAATCGAGGAAAACAACAGAATGGGAAAGACTAGAGAGCTCTTCAAGAAAATTAGAGATACCAAGGGAACATTTCATGCAAAGATGGGCTTGATAAAGGACAGAAATGGTATGGACCTAACAGAAGCAGAAGATATTAAGAAGAGGTGGCAAGAATACACGGAAGAACTATACAAAAAAGATCTTCACGACCCAGATAATCATGATGATGTGATCACTAATCTAGAACCAGACATCTTGGAATGTGAAGTCAAGTGGGCCTTAGAAAGCATCACTATGAACAAAGCTAGTGCAGGTGATGGAATTCCAGTGGAGCTGTTTCAAATCCTGAAAGTTGATGCTGTGAAAGTGCTGCACTCAATATGCCAGCAAATTTGGAAATCTCAGCAGTAGTCACAGGACTGGAAAAGGTCAGTTTTCGTTCCAATCCCAAAGAAAGGCAATGCCAAAGAATGCTCAAACTACTGCACAATTGCACTCATCTCACATGCTAGTAACGTAATGCTCAAAATTCTCCAAGCCAGGCTTCAGCAAGACGTGAACCGTGAACTCCCTGATGTTCAAGCTGGTTTTAGAAAAGGCAGAGGAACCAGAGATCAAATTGCCAACATCTGCTGAATCATGGAAAAAGCAAGAGAGTTCCAGAAAAACATCTATTTCTGCTTCCTTGACTATGCCAAAGCCTTTGACTGTGTGGATCACAAGAAACTGTGGACAATTCTGAGAGAGATGGGAATACCAGACCACCTAACCTGCCTCTTGAGAAACCTATATGCAGGTCAGGATGCAACAGTTAGAACTGGATATGGAACAATAGACTGGTTCCAAATAGGAAAAGCAGTACGTCAAGGCTGTATATTGTCACCCTGCTTATTTAACTTATATGCAGAGTACATCATGAGAAACACTAGACTGAAAGAAGCACAAGCTGGAATCAAGATTGCTGGGAAAAATATCAATCACTTCAGATATACAGATGACACCACCCTTATGGCAGAAAGTGAACAGGAGCTAAAAAGCCTCTTGATGAAAGTGAAAGAGGAGAGCGAAAAAGTTGGCTTAAAGCTCAACATTCAGAAAACGAAGATCATGGCATCCAGACCCATCACTCCATGGGAAATAGATGGGGAAACAGTGGAAACAGTGTCAGACTTTATTTTTTTGGGCTCCAACATCACTGCAAATGGTGACTGCTGCCATGAAATTAAAAGACGCTTACTCCTTGGAAGAAAACTTATGACCAACCTAGATAGCATAGTCAAAAGCAGAGACATTACTTTGCCGACTAAGGTCCGTCTAGTCAAGGCTATGGTTTTTCCTGTGGTCATGTATGGATGTGAGAGTTGGACTGTGAAGAAGCCTGAGCACCGAAGAATTGATGCTTTTGAAGTGTGGTGTTGGAGAAGACTCTTGAGAGTCCCTTGGACTGCAAGGAGATCCAACCAGTCCATTCTGAAGGAGATCAACCCTGGGATTTCTTTGGAAGGAATGAAGCTAAAGCTGAAACTCCAGTACTTTGGCCACCTCATGCAAAGAGTTGACTGACTGGAAAAGAGTCTGATGCTGAGAGGGATTGGGGGCAGGAGGAGAAGGGGATGACCGAAGATGAGATGGCTGGATGGCATCACGGACTCGATGGACATGAGTCTGAGTGAACTCTGGGAGATGGTGATGAACAGGGAGGCCTGGCGTGCTGCGATTCATGGGGTCGCAAAGAGTCGGACACGACTGAGCGACTGAACTGAACTGAACTGAACTGATGCAGATGACACCACCCTTATGGCAGAAAGTGAAGAGGAACTCAAAAGCCTCTTGATGAAAGTGAAAGAGGAGAGCGAAAAAGTTGGCTTAAATGTCAACATTCAGAAAATGAAGATCATGGCATCCGGTCCCATCACTTCAGGGGTAATAGATGGGGAAACAGTGGAAACAGTGTCAGACTTTATTTTTGGGGGCTCCAAAATCACTGCAGATGGTGACTGCTGCCATGAAATTAAAAGACGCTTACTCCTTGGAAGAAAACTTATGACCAACCTAGATAGCATAGTCAAAAGCAGAGACATTACTCTGCCAACTAAGGTCCGTCTAGTCAAGGCTATGGTTTTTCCTGTGGTCATGTATGGATGTGAGAGTTGGACTGTGAAGAAGGTTGAGCGCTGAAGAATTGATGCTTTTGAAGTGTGGTGTTGGAGAAGACTCTTGAGAGTCCCTTGGACTGCAAGGAGATCCAACCCGTCCATTCTGAAGGAGATCAGCCCTGGGATTTCTTTGGAAGGAATGATACTAAAGCTGAAATTCCAGTACTTTGGCCACCTCATGTGAAGAGTTGACTCATTGGAAAAGACTCTGATGCTGGGAGGGATTGGGGGCAGGAGCAGAAGGGGACAATAGAGGATGAGATGGCTGGATGGCATCACGGACTCGATGGACGTGAGTCTGAGTGAACTCCGGGAGTTGGTGATGGACAGGGAGGCCTGGCGTGCTATGAATCATGGGGTCGCAAAGAGTAGGACATGACTGAGCAACTGAACTGAACTGAAGAAAGAGAAGTTGTCTCCCTGAGCTGGCTGAACAGCTTCCTCAATTATAGGAAGAAACCATACTTGCCAACAGAAACTATTAACCAGCAAATGCTCAGTGATGTTTCCGTACTTGTAAGTAAATGGTTAAAGCTGGGAAAACAACACATTGTAAACTCCCTACAAAGATTTGTGAAATTGAAATGTAAATTTTAAAGTCATTTTGAAGCCACTTTCTACTAAGAAAACTGAGGTTCACAAAGAAAGCTTACTTACATCTGCTCACTGCTGAAAAAGAGAATTAAAATACAGTAAGGGGCTGTTTTGGGGCTTCCCTCATAGCTCAGTCAGTAAAGAATCCGCCTTTAATTCCTGGGTCCAGAAGATTCCTCTGGAGAAGGAAATGGCAACCCACTCCAGTATTCTTGCCTGGAGAATCCCAAGGACAGAGGAGCCTGGTGGGCTACAGTCCATGGGGTCTCAAGAGTTGGACACGACTTAGCGACTAAACCACCATTGTCACCACTGAGGGGCTATTTTAGCCCAAGCAGCAGCACTGAATGGATGGCATCACTGACTCAATGGACGTGAGTCTGAGTGAACTCCGGGAGATGGTGATGGACAGGGAGGCCTGGCGTGCTGCGATTCATGGGGTCGCAAAGAGTCAGACACGACTGAGCGACTGAACTGAACTGAACTGAGCAGCACTGTCTCATCTTTTTAAAAGATGCCTTGTATGAGTTTATTTAAAACTGCCTTATATGAGTTTATGGACAATAAATTCATGTTGAAATATTATATTTCTCTATATACCAAAACCCCTTGTGATGGACCGTCCATGTAGTTTAAGAATAGCAGAAAAAACATTAGGCTGCCAATTAGTAGGATGAGAATCTGATGCCAGTTCTGTCTCGAAAAGCACTAAACAGGCTTCTCCAGTCTCACCTTTAAACTATGAGGGTTGAATCATGATGTCTAAAGTGCTATTTCATAAAATATTAATTTCTTAGTAGAGAGTTGTTGTAATACACTCAGGGAGGTAGTGTATCACGGATCAAGGTTCAGTGGCAGACTAGCTGGTGTGTTCAAACATGGGCTCCCTCAGTACCAGGTGGTAGCGTTATACAGAAGTTTCCTCTTCTATCAAGAAAGGATAACATTTACCTTTGCAACAGGAAAGAAGAATCAGAAAGTATATAATTCATCTGGTATACTGCAGGCACTAAATACAGGCAGACATTAAGTCTCTGGCCAGTAAGATAAGTTCTGATGGAGAAGAGGAATCCACTTGACAAAGCAGTTTCCTAGAACTCAGCCTGGAGAAGAGCGAGGACTGAATGCCCGGCACATAAATACTGGGGAGGACTCACAGTTGGGAGTAAGAAGGATCAAAGCAGGAAGGAGAAGATAAGCAAAGGCTCAGAGTACTGCACACACTAACAACAGGAAGGAAACAACAAGGGACCCAGTGCTTGAGGGAAGAAGACATTTTTCCATTAAGAATGAGGACCACTGGTGAAAAAACATATACAGTGATTTACTACAATGATTTCGTGACCAAGATAAAGCAGAAATCCGGGTTAGCACTATATGAATGTCACTAAGGAAAATGAAGAGAGCTCTGACAATTTTCTGCCTGCAGTTCGCATGTGGGATTGAGTTGATCGCAGTCCTGCCCACCTCTGAGTGCCACTACTGTCCTCCCATCTCACTCTCCCCTAGGTAGACCCCACTCTGGCCACACAGCTTCTCGTCTATCTCTGGAACATATCAAGCTTCTTTTTCCTTTAGCTCCTTTGCACTGTTACTTCTGCTTGGAAACTTCCAGCAGATCTTCCCATGGCTGACTCATTCTAAACATCCAGATCTCCTCCAAACTTCCTCAAGGAAATCTTTCCTGATCACCCATATCTAAATTTCTCCCCGCATCCCAGTCGTGCTCCAGCCCCTGGTAATGTCTTTTCTTGCATTTATCATTATCTAAAATTGTCATTTTTGTTTATATATTTATAGTATCTACATCAAAATGGAAGGTCTTGAGGGCAAGACTATTATTTAAATGTTTCCACATTCAATCCTCAACATCTTAAACAAAGCATGAGATGAGGCAGAGATGAGGCGATCATCAGATAAATTTGTCCAAAGACTAAAGTTAAATGATAAAAACCATCCTTCTGTGAACCTTGGTAACGAAAAGTCCCCTGAAGTGGTTTTAATTTCATTTCTTTAATGCAGTTTTATGCAATAATGCAGTCTTAAAGGTCAATGTCTGAGACAGAAAGATTTAAAAAGAGTGAATTCTTCAAAACAATACAAAACATTATATATGGATACATATATTATACAGTACACATTTTTACTTTATGAGCATGAATTATGCCCCCCCTTATTAGAACCCATAAATCAAGCATCTTAGGTATCCTACGATGTTTTGTTTCATGAGGATGTATGGGTAGATGGAATATATATATATGTGAATTATCTTTCGGAACTCTTCTCCACAAAGAATTCTGAGATAAACTGAACTAATTTCAGTATTAGTATGGAAAGGTTTGACCTGTTGTTACCTAGCTAAGCTTATCCAAACTATTACTGAGTCAAGTGATGAATTCAGTAATTCCATCTGTGAAATAAGAAAAATGACATGAAGATCAATTGGCACTTTAAGAGAATAAGAAAAGTTCCACAATGTTAACTTATGTTTGAACTAAAAGGAAAAAAAAATCCCTCTCTAATCCTAAACCAAAAAATAAGCATGCTACTGAAATTTCAAATATGACCAGATACCCATGAGTGAGCAAAGCAGTGAACTGAAACCAGAGCCAGAACATTCGTGATTTGTGCTTTAATTTTTAAATTTTGTTTGGAACACAGCTTTCCTTGATGAAAAAAAAAAAAGGTCAGTAACCGACGCATCAACCTAGTCACCATCCTTGGTCACTATGGAGGGCCCAAGGGGCCAGCAGAGGGCTTGATTTCACCGAGGGCACCGCAGGATGAAGGAATGGAGACCTCTCTACTAGCATCCATGCCCTGAATGCCCACCCAAACCTTGGATGAAAAGGGGCGCCGCAATCTGCAACTTCACTTCTGTACCCATTATAAACAAGACCGCCAAGCCCCTCCTCCTCTCCAGAGGACGGCGAGGGCCGTACAAACAAGCCGGGATGCTCGGTTCTGGCCTCCGTTCGCGGGTCTCCAGTGAGCCCCGGGCAAATCATCTGATCCCGATGACTCAGTTTTCTAATCTGTCAAATAGGGTGACTAGAAACCCAGCCTACCTCATCGGGTGGTTCCGGGCCGGCCGCCCCAGGCTGGCCGGGAGACCGCAGCTCTGTGGCTTCGCCCGCGGCAGTGTCCACCGGCGGAGGGGCGGGGCTCGGCGGGGCGGGACCAGGAATCTAGTCCTGCAGAAGTCGCGCAGCCCACCGCCCGCGTACTGTCGCCCCAGGACCTCCTAGAGTACCCGGCCTATGACGTCAGCACGCTGACGTCGACGCACAGAGGTCGCATCGCCCCAGGGACCAAAGACCCGGTAAGGGCCAGAGAGCCCCTATAGCAGAGCGGCGATTGGTGAGTGACTGTATCAGTCATATACTGTCCAGTGAGCGTCGCGGGAAGGCGTGAGGGGCGGTCCGGCCGGCCCTGAGGCGAGAGTGGGAATACGAAACTCCGGCTGACTGAATGTTCGCGAATCCGGTACCGCACGGGTTTCTGAAACGTCCCTTCGCTCTCCTGATAGATTCTTCTGGCTTCCCCAGTCTCTTGGTGGCAATTTAGGGTCCAACTCTGGAAAATAATCATGGGACTGGATTTCAGGGCCTTTGGGCGCTCCAGAAGTGAAAAAGTAGGATATTCAATTTCCCTGTTCAAGAGTCACCTCGTCTTTGAATTCTCCTCGGCCCCAGCCCCACCTCCTCCCCGACTTAGGATACTCTCTCAGCGCTCCTAGCGCATAACACTTCAGTTTTAATAGTGGTGGTGGTTTAGCTGCTAAGTCGTGTCCGACTCTTGCGACCTCATGGACTGTAGCCCGCCAGGCCCCTCTGTCCGCAGGATTTTCCAGGCAAGAATGATGGAGTGGGTTGCCATTTCCTTTTCCAGGGGATCTTCCCAATCAGTTTTAACAGCAGTCAACATTTTTTTTTTTTTTTTTGGGTATAGGTTTTCGCTCTAAATTGACCTCCTTTATTGTTTGACTTCAGGTTATATTTTAATGAAACTACTACAGTTAGACCGTTCAAATATATGAGGGAATTCTGCTTCCAGGTCCTGAGGCACTTGGTTCGCCTATTGAAGTCAATAACTTGAGTGTAGCAGATATTTTGCGTATCCTCCAAAGACATTGTGAGTGCTATTATTCATGTTAAATTACATATAACCATAAATTTAAACGTCACACATTGGCTAATCGTTTTCAGGGAGTAATTAAAAACCAGTCACTATATGGTGACTTCTGGGCTTCCCTTGTGGCTCAGGTAGTACAGAATCCGCCTGCAATGCGGGAGACCAAGGTTCAATCCCTGGGTTGGGAAGATCCCCTGGGGAAGGGGACGGATACGCACTCCAGTATTCTGGCCTGAAGAATTTAATGGCCTGTATAATCCGTGGTGTCGCAAAGAGTGGGACACGACTGAATGACTTTCACATATGGTGACTTCTAGTTTTCTGCATTTACATACCAGTAGATGTTGGTTTTTTCCCCCAGTCAACATTATATCCTTGAGATCTTTCCATATATATATATAAATTTACCTCTTTTTTTAAAAGACTACATGGTAGTTCTCAGAACCAATAGATTTAATTTATGATTCCCTTTCCCTCGGACATGTTTGTTTCTTTTTTAGTTTTTTAGTTAGAAATGTTGCGACCTTCAACGTGTGTTTGTGCCTTTTTGCACGTATATCCAAATGTTCTCTAGGGAAAGATACTAACGTGGAAGTGCTGGATGGAGCACATCTTAAATCTCAGTAGTAGATTCCTTCCATTTACTCCTTTAAGTAGCTGCTACAACTGACATTTGTACATTAAATATATGAGTACCCCTTGCACTACGCCTTGGCCAAAAATTAATGAAATACACAATTTTAAAAATTTTCTTAATGGATGTGTGTGAAAAATTGTTAAGAAATGGCATATGTACAAAAGTGCAATAATCCCTAGTGTGTATCTTGGTAACAAAATGAATGAACTTGTGTTACCACCTCCTACATCAAGATTTTTAGATGTTTACCATAAATATAAAAAATCTTATACTCCATCTAAGCCATCACAACCCACACAAAAATTGCCACTAATTTGAATTTTATAACCAGAATTAGCCTTGCCTGCTTTTGAATGGTTATAAATGACCACACATAGTATATTCTCTTGTGTAGCTCTTTTCACTCAATAAAAATTTGTAAGATTGATACATATTAAAGAATATAGTAGTAGTTTATGCCTTTTCATGTAATTCCAAAATTTATTTGTCTAGTCTAATATTGCTTAGCATTGAGTTGTTTAAAGTTTGAAGTGAGTAAAAATGATGCTGCTAAGAATATTTTTGTACCTGTTGATGCACATAGTTATACATTTGATTTTGATATATACCTAGTATAATATTACCAGAAAATGTATGTATATTCAGTACTAGTAGCCACAGGATGTACATATATTCAGTATTAGTAGATACTGCCAAATAGATTTCTGGTCTTAACAATTTATAGTCTAGGCAATGGCAGCCCACTCCAGTACCCTTGCCTGGAAAATCCCATGGATGGAGGAACCTGATAGGCAGCAGTCCATGGGGTCGCTAAGAGTCCAGCACAACTGAGTGACTTCACTTTCACTTTTCACTTTCAAGCATTGGAGAAGGAAATGGCAGCCCACTCCAGTATTCTTGCCTGGAGAATCCCAGGGACAGAGGAGCCTAGTGGGCTGCCGTCTATGGGGTCGCATAGAGTCGGACACGACTGAAGCGACATAGCAGCAGCAGCAGCAGTGAATGAAAGTTCCAGTTTTTTCATGTATTTGCCACCACTTGAAATTCTCAGTTTTGTGTTCATCTTCTTTTTTTATTTTTATTTTTATTTTACTGAGACAATATACAAAAGTTGCAAGTATTTAATGTATACATTTTAATGATTTTGGACCCTGTGATACCATCACCACAAACAAGGTAATAAACATATCCATTGCCAAACCTCTGATTTGAGGTTTGTCCTTATGCTCATATGTTCCTAGCAGCTCTATTTACAATAGCCAAGATAAAAAAATTACCCAGAAGTCCATTGACAGATGAAGGACAAAGATGTGGCACATATATACGATGGAATACTACTTAGCCATAAAAAAGAAAGAAATAATGCCATTTGCAGCAACAGAGATGGACCTAAAGATTATCATACTAAGTGAAGTAGATCAAAGAGAAAGACAGTACAGCATATAATACCACTTATATGTGGAATGTAAAATATGCTAGAAATCAACTTATCTATGAAACAGAAATTACTCAGACATAAAGAACAGATTTGTAGTTGCCAAGGCACAGGGGAGAGGGGAAGGATGGATTGGGAGTCTGGGATTAGCAGATGCAGACTATTATATATGGAATAGATAAACAACAAGGCCCTACTGTATAGCACAGGGAACTATATTCGATATCCTATAATAAACCATAATAGAAAAGAATATTAAACAGAATTTATATATATAACTAAATCACTTTCTGTATACCAGAAACCAACACAACATTGTAAATCAACTATACTTAAAGTAAAATTTAAAAAAATACTTATCACCACTAAAAGATTTCTTGTGTCCCCTTGTACTTTTTTTAATGATAAGAACATGTAGCAAGAGAACTACTTTCTTTAAGTGAACAACCTATGTTAACTATGTGCCCTATGTTGTACAGCTAATCTCTAGAGTTTATTAATCTTATATATAACTGTAACTTTATAACCACTGAAAAATCCTGTTTTCTCCTCCCCCATCTTCTGGCAACCACCATTCTGTTGTCAGCATCTGTGAGTTTAACTATACTAAATACTTCATTTAAGTGGAATTGTGCAATATTTGTAATTCTATGACTGACTTATTTCCAGACATAATATTTTCCATGGCAATGCTGCATCTCCAGCTCTTCCCTCTGAACTTCGTGTGAGCCGCGAGCTAAGCTGGACTTTGATGTCTACCTTTCAGATGGTCGGTGCCATAAGAGGAACACATGCATGCAGGTAGGAAATGCTGCTACAACTGTAGATTGCCCTCTCCCCTCCCCCAAGTACAGTCCAAATTAGCCCTCACCTCACACTCCTCCAGACCAGGTACCTGAGCCCCAAAACTTCTCTGCCCCTTCCAAGTTTGAGTTCTGGGACCACACAACTGCTGAAATAGCCCATGAGAGGTTTTAGGTCTGAATTTTGTATTCCAGAAATCTCTGAGAATTGACTAGAAAAAACACATGCTATAAAGAAAAAGTGATGATTGAACCAAATGAAGCAATGTCGGAGTAAGAAGGTGTCTCCGGTTGTGCAGCTGATTTATATAACATGCCTTTTAAGCAATTAGAACTAGATGATGCAATTATTTGTCACCCGATTGAATTTGAAAGGCAAGAAAAACATGGAGTAGCACTTTAGCTTTTGCTTCAGTCAAAAAAAAAAAAAACACAGTTGTTACTTAGATAAAAGAGCATTTAAAATGAAAAATGAATTTTTTGATAAAAATGTAGAGATATAGATGGACTTCCTGGTGGCTCAGTGGTAAAGAATCCACCTGTAATACAGGAACCACAGAAGATGTGGGTTCAGTCCTGGGGTCAGGAAGATCCCCTGGAGGAGGGCATGGCAGCCCACTCCAGTGTTCTTGCCTGGAGAATCCCAAGGACAGAGGAGCCTGACAGTCTACAGTCCATGGGGTCGCAAAGAGTCGGACATGGCTAAAGCAACTTAGCACACACAAAAGTATACATAATATTTACTTCTGGGCCCATCCACGGTATCCCAAATGGTAGGATTTCCTTTTTTAAAAATGCTGAATAACATTCCATTGTTTGCATATTCCACATTTTCTTTATCTATTCATCTGTTGTTGGAAGTGTGGATTGTTTCCAGATCTTGACTGTTGTAAATTATGCTGCAATAAACATGGTAAATGGGCTTCCCCCATGGGTCAGAGAGTAAAGAATCTGCCTGCAATGCAGGAGACACAGGTTTGATCCCTGGGTCAGGAAGATCCCCTGGAGGAGGGCATGGCAACCCACTCCAATATTCTTGCCTGGAGAACCCCATCGAGAGAGGAGCCTGGCAGGCTACTGTCCATGGCGTTGCAAAAAGTCAGGCACTACTGAAGCAACGGAGAATGCACACAAACATGGTAATGAAGATATATGTTTAAGATCCTGATTTCACTTCTTTTGAATATATATCCAGGAGTAGAATTACTGGATCAGATGGTAAAAGTTATGGAAAATATAAACAGACTAATAACAAATTAGGAAATTGAATTAGTAGTCAAAAACTTCAAACAAGAAAAACCAGGACTAGATGGCTTCACTGGTGAATTCTACTAAACATTTAAATTCAAACCGGAGGCAGTATTTCCAAATCTATTTTATGAGGCCTCTCTTGCCTTGATAACAAAACCATAAAAAGGCATTTCAAGAAAAGAAAATTGTAGCTCCGTATCCCTGGTGAATGTATACCCAAAAATTTATAACAAAAATTCTAGCAGACAGAATTCAAGAGTATATGGACTTCTCAGATGACTCAGTAGTAAAGATCCACCTGCCAGTGTAGGAGCCTGAGGAGATGCAGGTTTGTTCCCTGTGTTGGGAAAATCCCTTAGAGGAGGAAATGGCAGCCCACTCCAGTATCCTTGCCATGATAATCCTCTGGACTCAGGAGCTACAGTCCACAGGGTCACAAAGAGTCAGACATGACTGAGTGACTGAGAACACACGTCTATGCCATGATCAAATGGAATTTATTTATGGAATGCCAGGATGATTCAACATAATCAAATAAATCAGTGTGATTCACCACATTAGCAAATGAAAGATGAAAATCATATGATCATCTCAACAGATGCAGATAAAACATTTGACAATATTGAACCTCCCTTCCTGATAAAAACTCTTAGCAAATTAAGTGTAGACAGAAGGCATCGCAACACAATAAAGATCAGATATGAGACACCCACAGTTAACATATTCAATGGTGAAAAATTGAAAACTTTCCTTCTAAGAACAGGAACAAAGCAAGGGTACCCACTCTTACCATTTATGTGCAACTTATAGGCAGTCCTAGACAGAGCAGCTAGTCAAGAAAAAGAAATAAAAGCCATCCAGGGAATTCCCTGGCAATCCAGTGGTTAGTCCAAGCCTTCACTGCTGAGGGCCTAGGTTCAGTCCCTGTCTGGGGAACTAAGATCCCACAAGTTATGTAGCATGGCCAAAAAAAGAAAAATATTAAATAATCTTTAAAAAATTTTAAGGCATCCATATTGAAAAGGAAAGAAAATTGCCCCTATTTGTAGATGACACGATCTCATATATAGACAACTCTAAAGATTATACACATGCACAATCCTATCCAGTTAGTTCAGTCACTCAGTCATGTCCGACTCTTTGTGACCCCATGGACTGCAGCATCCCAGGCTTTACTGTCCATCGCCAACTCCCGGAGCCTCCTCAAACTTATGTACATCACATCGGTGATGCCATCCAACCATTTCATCCTCTGTCGTCCCCTTCTCCTGCCTTCAATCTTTCCCAGCATCAGGGTCTTTTCCAATGAGTCAGCTCTTTGCATCAGGTAGCCAAAGTATTAGAGTTTCAGCTTCAGCATCAGGCCTCCCAAGGAATATAATAGGACTGGTTTTCTTTAGGATTGACTGGTTGGATCTCCTTGCAGTCCAAGGAACTCTCAAGAGTCTTTTCCAACACCACAGTTAAAAAGCATCAATTCTTCAGCTCTCAGCTTTCTTTATAGTCCAACTGTCACATCCGTATATGACTACTGGAAAAACCATAGCTTTGACTAGACAGACCTTTTTTGACAAAGTAATGTCTCTTCTTTTTAATATGCTGTCTAGGTTGGTCATAGCTTTTCTTCCAAGGAGCAAGCGTCTTTTAATTTCATGGCTGCAATCACCATCTGCAGTGATTTTGGAGCCCCCCAAAATAAAATTTGTCACTGTTTCCACTGTTGCCCAATCTATTTGTCATGAAGTGATGGGACTGGATGCCATGATCTTAGTTTTCTGAATGTTGAGCTTTAAGCCAACTTTTTCACCCTCCTCTTTCACTTTCATCAAGAGGCTCTTTAGTTCTTCTTCACTTTCTGCCATAAGGGTGGTGTCATCTGCGTATCTGAGGTTATTGATATTTCTTCTGGAAGTCTTGATTCCAGCTTGTGCTTCATCTAGCCCGGCATTTCACATGATGTACTCTGCATATAAGTTAAATAAGCAGGGTGACAATATATAGCCTTGACGTAATCCTTTCCCAATTTGGAACCAGTCTGTTGTTCCATGTCCAGTTCTAACTATGCCAGCAAATCTGGAAAACTCAGCAGTGGCCATAGGACTAGAAAAGGTCAGTTTTCCAATCCCAAAGAAAGGCAATGCCAAAGAATGCTCAAACTACCACAAAATTGCACAACGGTAGCAAAGTAATGCTCAAAATTCTCCAAGCCAGGCTTCCATAGTACGTGAACAGTGAACTTCCAGATGTTCAAGCTGGATTTAGGAAAGGCAGAGGAACCTGTGGTCAAATTGCTAACATCTGCCAAATCATTGAAAAAGCAAGAGAGTTCCAGAAAAATACCTACTTTTGCTTTATTGACTATGCCAAAGCCTTTGAGTGTGTGAATCACAACAAACTCTGAAAAACTCTTAAAGAATTGGGAATACCAGATCACCTTACCTGCATCCTGAGAAATCTGTGTGTAGGCCAAGAAGCAACAGTTAGAACTGGACATGGAACAGTCCTATTAGAACTAATAAACAAATCTGGGAAAGTTTCAGGATACAAAATCAATATATAAAATTCAGTTGCATTTTCATACACTAATAATGAACCACCAAAGAAAAGAAATGGTAAGACAGTCTTTTTCAATAGCATCAAAATCAATAGAATGTTTAAGGATAAGTTTAACAATGGATGTGAAACTGGAATACACTGATGAAAGATATTAAAACACAAATAAATGGAAAGACATCTTGTGTTCATGGATTGGAAGACTTAATATTATTAAAATGTTCAGACTATATATTCAATGCTATTTCCATTAAAATTCCACTGGCATTTTAAAAACAAATATAAAATAATTCTAAAATTCATATAGAACACTGAAAGCCCCAGAATATCCAAAGTGACCTTAAGAAAGAAGAACAAATCTGAGAACATCACATTTCCTGATTTCAAATATATTACAAAGCTGCCATAGTTAAGGCAATGTGATAATAGGATAAAGATAGACATACAGACCAATGGGACAGAATAAAGAGCCCAGAAATAAACCCCCATACATATAGGCAGCTGATCTTCAACAAGGGTGCCAAGAATACACAGTGGGGAAAGGATCATCTCTTCAGCAAATGGTATTTGGAACACTGAGTATTCACATGTAAAGGATTGAAAATAAACCCCTGTCTTAGAAGATACACAAAAATCAATTCAAAATGGATTAAAGATTTAAACCTAAGACCTGAAACTGTAAAACCCAAACCCCTAAGAAGAAAATGGGAAAAGCTTCATAAGAGTAGTCTTGGCAATGATTTCATGGATGTGACACCAAAAATATAGGCAGCAAAAGCAAAAAATAGACAAGCGGGACTACATCAAACCATAAGGTTCTGCACAGTAAATGAAAAAATCAACAGAGTGAACAGGAAACGTAAAAATAGAAGAAAGCATTTGCAAACTGTAAATTTAACAAGACTTAACTTCCTAAAAAATATAAGGAACTCCTACAACTCTTTAGCAAAAAAACAAAAAAGAAAACTAAAAAAATGAGTGAAGGATTTAGACATTCTCCAAAGAAGACATACAAATGACCAACAGATGAATGAAAAGGTGCTTAATGTCACTGATTATCAGAGAAATGCAAATCAAACCACCATGAGATATCACTTCACATCAGTTAAGAAAGATATTAACAAAATAACAAGTGTTAGCAAGGATATGGAAAAATTGGAACCCTTGAACACTATTGGTCAGAATGTAAAATGGTGCAGCCATTATGGAAAACAGCATGGTGGATTTTTAGTAATGTTATACATTCTGATGCATCTGTAGAGTATCACATTATGGATTTAATATGCATTTTGTGAATGACAAAAAATTTTAGCATCTTTTCATATGTTTGTATATCATTTGGATATTGTGAAATTCCTGTTCAAATATTTTGCCCTTTTTAAAATTAGATTATCTGTGTTTTTCTTACTGATTTTTGGTTAGTTTGCTGTATTCTAGATATGATTCTTTGTCAGGTAATTGTTTTATAGATATTTTTCTTATTCTTTGACTTTTTCATTACAAAATGAATCTTTGACTTATTAGTATCTTCTGCAAATTAATACTTTTATTTAGCTTCTGGACAATGCAAGGGCTTTGAACACTTTAATTTCATTTACTCAATTTCTGATTTTTATACAGTTGTTGCTTAGTTTAATTGTATTTAATCATTTTAAAACCCAACAAAATATTATTTATTTTAAGTGGACAATATTAGTTTAGATCTATAGTATCTTATTTTGCTTTCATTGTGTGTGTGTGCTAAGACACTTCAATTGTGTCTGACTCTTTGTGACGCTATGGGCTGTTGCTCTCTTGGCTCTTCTGTCTATTGGATTCTCTAGGCAAGGATACTAGTGTGGATTGCCATGCCCTCCTCCAGAGGATCTTCCCGACCCAGGAATTGAACCCATATCTCTTAGGTCCCCTGCATTGGCAGGCAGGTTCTTTACCATTAACACCACTTGGGAAGCCCTTGCTTTTCATTACTTTTTGCTTTTCTGAGATTAAATTTGAATCATTTCTTTCTTTATTAAGTTTTAGAGTATATCTCCTGGTGACAAAATTTTACTACCAGGCTAAGATGAGATACTTAAGCTAGCTTTCCTAACTGCTTTCCATACTCTCAAATGCAGCTGTTTCCTTTTCATACCTCAAGTTATTCATGGTGAGAAGTTGGTCTGATACCATATACTCAATTATAGCTCAAAAAGAATTGAGCATGTTGATTAGTGTCATTAATATTTTAGTGTTCCTTAGCCTAGTATAGTGCTGTCCAGCACAAGAAAAATGTTTTGGAATGTCAGTAGTGAAAACAGCAGACTAGGCACCTTCAGAAAAATTGAAAAACGAAGCAGAAACAGTCAGAATAAAGTTTTCTGGAAGTCAGGAAACCAGATAAAGTTTCAAACAACCAAGCACGTGCTGAATCAAGACAAGGCAACTTTATAATAGTAGAAGTCTTTTGGGTGTTTTGACTTGCCCTTGACCAGCCTCCTCCAAGATACTGCAGCCATCTTAAAAATATGAGAATATTTACTTAAAAAGATAAATTGTACTTTGGAATTTTAAGGATATAAGTGATATAAAGCAGTAAGAAAGTAAGTGGAAGATGAAGGACAAGAATTATAGGAAAAGAAATGGTGGTAATAATGTTTTAATAACCTCGGGGGTAGCCGAGGTTATTGAAGGTAGATTGAATGGTGAATACATGAAACTATAGGCCCCTGAATTATCTTGATAAATCATTTTAGATTCTGAGAGGACCTGTGATTGGTCATATGATGAAAGAAGAGGTTAACACATTTTTCCTACAATTTTTCTTATATTAATATTCCCTTTATTACTAGTTTGCAACTAAAATAATCTTAGAAGTTTGTCTAAAAGGGACAGTCCTTTTAGTAATTTAATAATTAGACATAGTGTTACCAAACCAAACTTGAATCTCTTTGTCTAACGCACAGCAAAGCTGATGCTTTGACACTAGGTTGTGGTGAAGGAAAATGCAATATTTATTGCAAGGAAAATGTGCAGATTCTGCTAAAAAATTGGAACTCCTCAGTGGCTTTCGAGAAGGGTTTTTAAAGGTAGCCTGAGGGAAAGGGTTGCAGTGTGTGATCAACTTGAGCACAATTCTCTGATTGGTTGATGATAAGATAACAAAATACAGTTCTGGGAACTGAAGTCCTCTACCTCTGATTCCAGCTGGCCTAGTTTTGACATGTTGCTGGTCAGCACACAGTTAACTTCTCCTGGCTGGTGCAGACTTTATTATCTGTAAAACAACTCAAGGATATGGCTCAGGATATTATCTATCTATTATCAACCTAGACAGCATATTAAAAAGCAGAGATATTACTTTGCCAACAAAGGTCTGTTTAGTCAATGCTATGGTTTTTCCAGTGGTCATGTATGGATGTGAGAGTTGGACTATAAAGAAAGCTGAGCACCAAAGAATTGATGCTTTTGAACTGTGGTGTTGGAGAAGACTCTTTGACAGTCCCTTGGACTGCAAGGAGATCCAGCCAGTCAATCCTAAAGGAGATCAGTCCTAGGTGTTCATTGGAAGGAATGGTGTTGAAGCTGAAACTCCAATACTTTGGCCAACTGATGTGAAGAGCTGACTCATTGGAAAAGACCCTGATGTTGGGAAAGATTGAGGGCAGGAGGAAAAGGGGACAACAGAGGATGAGATGGTTGGATGGCATCACCGACTTAATGGACATGGGTTTGGGTGGACTCCGGGAGTTGGTGATGGACAGGGAGGCCTGGTGTGCTGTGATTAATGGGTTCTCAAAGAGTCGGACATGACTGAGCAACTGAACTGAACTGAACTGAGTGACTGAACCTAACAGAACTGGTTATCTATGGCCTTTGAGGAGGAACGAAAGGTCTTTGATCTTGTTTTATGGGTAAATTATAATTATTTTGTCTTGCTTGACTATCTTTGTTTGTTCGTTTGTTTCAGCATTTTCTCACCTCTCTGATTAAATTTGCCCTTTAGAACTTGATAAAGGCCTAGTAGGCTAAAGCTTTTCTGTGGACAGAAGGTGGGGGACAGGTAGGGATCTGTCCTCTAGAAAGCCCAGCAAGGTCCTTCTTGGTTTCAAAATAACTGATGTACATTGCAATTTAGTTCCCACTAAATATTACTACTAAATATATAAATAAGTGAAAAACCTAGGATAGGTGATTTTGACTTAAGAAAAACACACCAATCCTGGAGAAGAATGAAATAGTGGATACCTGTTAGGAAGAGCAGTATCTATACCGTCTAAAAAGACATAAGTTCTGAGACAAGTTGGGATATTTGGGTCTGATCCAAGATAGACTTTAAATACTAATTTACTCTTAAATAGAATATAAATTCCTATAGAATTTATTGAAGATACAACTTCAGTTGCAGCAGTTTAAGTATTAGAAGTCTAAAAGACTAAGTAAAACTTGACTTATAGGACCAGAGCTAATGTTAGAACTTCGTAGAAGTTTGCAAACCCAAAACATCAGTGAATTTGGTCATTCTCATCCTGTTCTCTCCTAATTTGAGGGATTTGGTTGCATTTTGTTGAGTCTGTTTAGCTCACCATGGTCTCTCACGTAATACAGGACCACAATCCCAATGAGCATCCTCTTCTGCTCCAGAGTGAGTCAAGACAGCCAGGAAGGAGGTTTTCTTCTGCCACTGTGACTCACAGAGCATGAGACTGAGTTGGTGCTCTGGAGTAGGGAACCACTGCACCCTCCCTTGCATGTGGACCTGATGTTAGCCAAGGCTGGTCAAACCACCAATTCCACATATCACATTAGGCCTCCATATTGCAAAGTTGCTAAGAAGTCACACAGAGGTCATTGGTCTATTCTTCCCAGCTATGTTTGTAAAGTTTCACACAATGCTTATGTTGGCAGGAGGCAGCTCCTATAAGATTCTAGTGGTAACATGTGAGGAAGGGCCAAAATAATGGCAGAATATCCAGGAAAACAATGTTTGTCATTATCATTAGTTATTTTCAAAGAAAGTTTTCCACATCTCTTTTTTGACTTTTTGGGGTTTTGTTAGTCTTTTTGTAAGCCTCTGTAGTCTGATGTTCTTTCTATGTTAAAAAAGGAATTCAAGTAAAAAGCACTGTTAGTAATCCTTAACTTTTGGAAGCACTATGTGCTTGACGTAAGATTTCTCCATAAAACTATGCTATCCATAAATTTTTTTTTTAATAAAAGAATACAGGCAGCACTATAACGCTGTGTTTAGTCTTGGTGAACTCATTCACTATTACCAGGAACTGATAGAGTTAGTGAGTTATTTTTTCTGTTTAGAAAATTAGTTTGTTTAAAATTTATAATAGTAATTTTGACCCTGCTGGAGTTGGAGCTAAAGGGGTGGGAATGGGGAAGAAGGAGAGATGGAATGGGAGACAGGTAGGAAAGGGGTAGAAAATGGAGAAGAAAGAGAGATGGGATGGGAGGCAGGTAGGAAATGTAACTTACATTATATTACATTAATTGTAATTTTGTAAGATGGTGCTGTGATCTCTGGGCCTGGAAGTTTTGTATGATTTTAACTTTTTTAAAAACATGTGAGACAAAATTTACTTTCTTAACCATTTTTAATTGTAGTCATAACTATATGCACATTGCTATGAATGTTAATTATATTCAGTAGTGTTTACTATATTCACACTGTTGTACAGCTCTCTAGAGCTTTTTCATCTTGCAGAACTGTAACTTTGTACCCATGGAACAACAGTTCCCTATCTCCCCCTTGCTCCAAATCATGGCATCTACTATTCTAATTTGTTTCTATGTATTTTACTACTTTAGATACCTCATATAAGTGGAATCATATACTATTTGTCTTTTAGTGAATAACTTATTTCCAGTTTCACTTAACATGATGTCCTTAAGGTTCTTCCATGTTAAAGCATATGACAGGATTTCCTTCTTTTTTAAGGATGAATAATATTCCATTGTACATATTTACCACATTTTCTTTTATCTATTCATTTTTCCATGGACATTTAGGTTGCTTCCACCTCTTAGGTATTAGGCATAATACTAAAATAAATATGGTTATGCAAAATATCTTCCATCCAGCTTTCAACTTTTTTGGTTGAATACCCAAAAGTGGGATTGCTGGATCATATAATAATTCTATTTTTTATGGTTTTGAGAAACCTCTATATAGTTTTCCATAGTGATACATCATTTTGCATTCTCACCAACAGTGCACAAATTTCAAGTTTCTGCACATCCTCACTAATACTTGCCATTTTCTAAGTCTATCTGTGTATATTTGTGTGTGTGTCTATGTGTGTGTGGGTTATCTCATTGCATTTTTCTAATGATTAGTAATGATAAACCACCTTTTCATATGCTTCGTGGCTGTTTGTATATTTTCTGCTCAAGTCCTTTGCACATTTTAAAATTGGTTTTTTATTGTTGCTGAGTTTAGTTCACTATTTTGGACATTAACCCTTTATCATATATATGATTTTGCAGATATTTTCTCCTATTCTGTAGGTTGCTTTTTCACTTGTTGATTATCTTCTTTGATGTGCAGAGGTTTTCAAGTTTGTCTCTTTTTCCTTTTTCTGTCTGTGTGTTTGATGTAATATCTAAGAAATCAATGCCAAATACATTTTCACGAAGCTCTTTCCCTCTTTTCTTAGATCTTATGTGTAGGCCTTTAACTGTTACCATTTTGTGTTATTTTTTGTATATGCTGTAAGATAAAGATCCAACTTCATTCTTTTGCATGTTAATACCCAGTTTTGCCATCTCCATTTGTTGAAGATACTGTCCTTTTCCCATTTTGTGAGCTTAATACCTTTGTCCAAGATCATATAACCATAGGTGTGTTTATTTCTGTTCTGTTCAGTTAATCTATATCTCTATCTTTATGCAGTACCACACTGCTATAATTCAGTTCAGTTCAGTCGCTCAGTCGTGTCCGACTCTTTGCGACCCCATGAATCGCAGCACGCCAGGCCTCCCTGTCCATCACCAACTCCCGGAGTTCACTCAGACTCACGTCCATCAAGTCAGTGATGCCATCCAGCCATCTCATCCTGGGTCGTCCCCTTTTCCTCCTGCCCCCAATCCCTCCCAGCATCAGACTCTTTTCCAATGAGTCAGCTCTTCGCATGAGGTGGCCAAAGTACTGGAGTTTCAGCTTTAGCATCATTCCTTCCAAAGAAATCCCAGGGCTGATCTCCTTCAGAATGGACGGGTTGGATCTCCTTGCAGTCCAAGGGACTCTCAAGAGTCTTCTCCAACACCACACTTCAAAAGCATCAATTCTTCAGCACTCAGCCTTCTTCACAGTCCAACTCTCACATCCATACATGACCACAGGAAAAAGCATAGCCTTGACTAGATGGACCTTTGTCGGCAAAGTAATGTTTCTGCTTTTGAATATGCTATCTAGGTTGATCATAGCTTTCCTTCCAAGGAGTAAGCGTCTTTTAATTTCATGGCTGAAGTCACCATCTGCAGTGATTTTGGAGCCCAAAAAATAAAGTCTGACACTGTTTCCACTGTTTCCCCATCTATTTCCTACGAAGTGATGGGACCGGATGTCATTATCTTCGTTTTCTGAATGTTGAGCTTTAAGCCAACTTTTTCACTCTCCTCTTTCACTTTCATCAGGAGGCTTTTGAGTTCCTCTTCACTTTCTGCCATAAGGGTGGTATCATCTGTATATCTGAGGTTATTGATATTTCTCCCGGCAATCTTGATTCCAGCTTGTGCTTCTTCCAGCCCAGCGTTTCTCATGATGTACTCTGCATATAAGTTAAATGAGCAGGGTGACAATATACAGCCTTGACGTACTCCTTTTCCTATTTGCAACCAGTCTGTTGTTCCATGTCCAGTTCTAACTGTTGCTTCCTGACCTGCATACAGATTTCTCAAGAGGCAGGCCAGGTGGTCTGGTATTCCCATCTCTCTCAGAATTTTCCACAGTTTATTGTGATCCACACAGTCAAAGGCTTTGGTATAGTCAATAAAGCAGAAATAGATGTTTTTCTGGAACCTCTCTTGCTTTTTCCATGATCCAGCGGATGTTGGCAATTTGATCTCTGGTTCCTCTGCCTTCTCTAAAACCAGCTTGAACATCAGGAAGTTCACGGTTCACGTATTGCTTAAACCTGGCTTGGAGAATTTTGAGCATTACTTTACTAGCATGTGAGATGAGTGAGATGTAAAGCTAGGTTATTAATGTGAACACTTCCTTGTTTTTTAAGTGTTTACTGCCATAAACTTCCTCTTAGTACTGCTTTCACTGCATCCCATATGTTTTCATATGTTAGTTTTTTTTAATCTTTATTTTCCTCAAAATATTGTTTGTTTCTTTTTTGACTCATTTATTCTTTAAGAGTGTGTTGTTTAAATTCTACATATTTGTGAATATTCCAGTTTTCCTTGTGCTGTTGATTTCCAGTTTCATCCCACTGTGGCCAGAAAAGATACTTGGTATGATTTCAGTCTTCTTAAATTTGTTAAAACTTAATTTTGTGGTCTAACGTGGTCTATCTTGGAAAATATTCCATGTACAGTTAAGAAGAATGTGTATTCTGCTGCTGTTGGGTGGAATGTTCTCTATGTCTGTTAGGTCTAATTGGTTTATAGCGTTGTTCAACTCTTCTGTTTCGTTACTGAACTTCTGTCTAGTTGCTCTATCCATTATTAAAACTGGAGTATTGAAATCTCTTACTGTTGTTGGGTTGCTCTGTATTTCGGTCTTCAGTTCTGTAATTCTGTCAATACTTGCTTCATATATTTGGGATTTCTGATGTTAGGTGCCTATATATTTATAATTGTTATATCTCTGTGGTTAATTGACACTTTTATCTTTATAAAATATCCTTCTTTGTCTCTTGTGACAGATTTTGACTTAAAGTCTGTTTTGTCTATTATAATTATGGCCACACCTGCTGTATTTCAGTTACTACTTGCATGGTGTGTATTTTTTCATTCTTTCACTTTCAGCATGCATATGCTCTTAATTTAGTCTCTTACAGGTAGCATGTGGATGGATCTGTTTGGATTTTTCTCTAATCTATTTAACAAATCTTTGGGAATTTTAATCTATTTACATTTTAAAGTAATTATTGATAGGGGAGGACCTACTATTGCCATTTATTAATAGTTTTCCATATGTTTTGCAGCTATTCTGTCTCTTTTTCTCTCTTGCTACCTTCCTTGTGTTTCATTGTTTTTTTTTATAGTAATATACTTTGATGCTTATGGCAGAAAGTGAAGAAGAACTAAAGAGCCTCTTAATGAAAGTGAAAGAGGAGAGCGAAAAAGTTGGCTTAAAGTTCAACATTCAGAAAACGAAGACCATGGCATCCAGTCCCGTCACTTCATGGCAAATAGATGGGAAAACAGTGGAAACGGTGGCTGACTTTATTTTTTTTGGCTCCAAAATCACTGCAGATGGTGATTGCAGCCATGAAATTAAAAGACGCTTACTCCTTAGAAGGAAAGTTATGACCAACCTAGACAGCATATTAAAAAGCGGAGACATTACTTTGTCAACAAAGGTCTGTTTAATCAAGGCTATGGTTTTTCCAGTAGTCATACATGGATGTGAGAGTTGGACTATAAAGAAAGCTGAGTGCTAAAGAATTGATGCTTTTGTACTGTGGTGTTGGAGAAGATTCTTGAGAGTCCCTTGGACTGCAAGGAGATCCACCCAATTCATCCTAAAGGAGATCAGTCTTGGGTGTTCATTGGAAGGAATGGTGTTGAAGTTGAAACTCCAATACTTTGGCCACCTCATGTGAAGAGCTGACTCATTGGAAAAGACCCTGATGCTGGGAAAGACTGAGGGCAGGAGGAGAAAGGGATGACAGAGGATCAGATGGTTCAATGGCATCACCGACTCAATGGACATGAGATTGGGTATACTCTGGGAGTTGGTGATGGATAGGGAGGCCTGGCGTGCTGTGGTTCATGGGGTCGCAAAGAGTCAGACACGACTGAGTGACTGAACTGAACTTTGACTCCTTTCTCATTTCCTTTTATACATCTTCTATATGTCTTATTTGTGGTTACCACTGAGATTGCGTAAGATATTTTAAAGTTATAGCAATCTGTTTTAGACTGATAACAACTTAAATTGCATGTTAAAATGCTGCTTCTTTACCCTTATCTACCCCCCAACTTTATTTTATTGATGTCACAAATTACATGTTTTATATTGTATATCTAGTCACATAGATTTATAGTTATTTAAAATTCTTTTGCTACTTTAATTCTATTCCAGGACTAACAGTGATTCATGTGCTAACATTATAAATACTTGAGTATTTTATAATTGTCTATATATTTACCTTTTCCAGAGAGTTTTATATTTTTGTATATTTTCATGTTACTAGCTAGCATCTTTTCTGTCAAAATACAATTAATGTTGTGTTAGTTTTAAGTGTACAGCAAAGGGATTAAGTTTTATTTACTTATTCTTTTGTAGATTATTTTCCATTATAGATTATTATAAGATATTGAGTATAGTTCCCCATGCTATATAGTAAGTACTTGTTGTTTACCTATTTCAAACAAAGTAGTATATATATATGCTAATCTCAAACTTCTAACATGTCTCTCCTCTGCCCCCATTATCCCCTTTGGTAACTGTGAATTTGTTTTCTATTTCTGTTTTGTAAAGAAGTTCATTTGTATGATTTTTTTTACGTTCCACATATAAGTGATAGCATAGGATGTTTGTCTTTTTCTATCTGACTTATTTAACTCAATATGATAATCTCTTATTTCCTGAATTTATTTTTCCGGTATTTTTTTATTAGTGTATAGAAATGCAGCAGATTTCTGTATATTAATTTTGTATCTAGCAACTTTACCAAGTTCATTGATAAGCTCTAGTAGTTTTCTGGTAGCATCTTTAGGATTTTCTATATAGCATCATGTCATCTGTAAACAGTGACAGGTTTACCTCTTTTTTTTAATGAATTTTTTTTCTCTAATTGCTGTGGCTAAGATTCTAAAGCTGTGTTGAATAAAAATGGTGAGAGTGGCATGCTTATCTTGTTCCTGATCTTAGACATAATGCTTTCCCTTTGAGTATGATCTTGGCTTGGTTTGTTAGCTAGATTTGTCATATATGGCTTTTATAATGTTCCCCCTATGCTCACTTTCTGAAGAGTTTTAATCATGAATGGATGTTAAATTTTATGTAAAATTTTTTCTTCATCTACTGAGATAATCGTATGGTTTTTATTTTATAATTTGTTAATGTGCTATATCACAGTGATTGATTTACAGATATTGAAAAATCCTTGTATCCCTGGAATAAATCCCACTTGATCATGATGCATGGTCATTTTACTGTATTCTTTGAGTCAGTTTGCTAATGTTTTGTTAAGGAGTTCTGCATCTATGTTCATCAGTCCTGTTGGCCTGTAATTTTCTTTCTTTGTGATATTTTTGTCTGGTTTTGGTATCTCAGTGATGGTGGCCTTGTAGAATGAATTCAAAAGTGTCCCTTCACCTGAGAAGCCATCTGGTCCTGGACTTTTGCTTATTGGGAAATTGTTCATTCAATTTCAGTACTACTAATTAGTCTGTTCATATTTTCTGTCTTCCTGGTTCAGTCTTGAGAGATTGTACCTTTCTTATAATTTGACTGTTCTTCTAGGTTGTCCATTTTATTGGCCTATATTTGCTTGTGGTAGTCTCTTATGACCCTTTGTATTTCTGTGAGGTTGGTTGTAACTTCTTTTTCATTTCTGATTTTGTTGATTTGGGTCCTTTCTCTTTTTTTTTCCTTAAGGAATCTGGTTAAAGGTTTATCAATTTTGTTTATCTTTCCAAAGAACCAGCTTTTAATTTCATAAACTTTTCTATTGTTTTTAGTCTCTATTTCATTTATTTTGGCTCTGAATTTTATGATTTCTTTCCTTCTACTAACTGTTTTGTTTGTCCCCTCTCTGGTTGCTTTAGGTTGCTTATTTGAGATTTTTCTTGTTTCCTGAAGTAAGCTTGATTTGCTGTAATCTTCCCTCTTAGAACTGTTTCGGTGATTTGCATAGGTTTTGGATTGTTGTGTTTTCATTTTCATTTATCTGTAGGTATTTTTTTATTTCCTCTGATTTCTTCAGTGATTGGTCATTTTGTAGCAAATTGTTTAATCTCCATGTTTGTGTTTTTTTTTTTTCCTTGTAGTTGATTTCTAGTTTCATAGCTTTGTGGTCAGAAAATATGCTTGATATGATTTCAGTTTTCTGAAAATATCAATGCCTGCTTTATGGCTCAGCATGTGATCTATCCTGGAGAGTCTTTCATGTACATTTAAAAAGAATGTGTATTCTGCTTTCAGATGGAATCCTCTATAAATATCAATTAAGTTCTTCTGGTCTAATGTGTTGTTTAAGGCCTGTGTTTCCTTTTTGAGTTGCTGTCTGAATGATCTGTCTGTTAATGTAAGTGGAGTGTTAAACTCCTGTACTATTGTGTTATTGTCAGTTTCTTGTTTTATGCTTGTTGCAGACGACACCACCCTTATAGCAGAAAGTAAAGAAGAACTAAAGAGCCTCTTGATGAAAGTGAAAGAGGAGAGTGAAAAAGTTAGATTAAAGCTCAACATTCAGAAAACGAAGATCATGGCATCCGGTCCCATCACTTCATGGCAAATAGATGGGGAAACAGTGGAAACAGTGTCAGACTTTATTTTGGGGGGCTCCAGAATCACTGCAGATGGTGATTGCAGCCATGAAATTAAAGGACACTTACTCCTTGGAAGGAAAGTTATGACCAACCTAGACAGCATATTAAAAAGCACAGACATTACTTTATCAACAAAGGTCTGTCTAGTCAAGGCTATGGTTTTTCCAGTAGTCATACATGGATGTGAGAGTTGGACTATAAAGACAGCTGAGCGCCGAAGAATTGATGCTTTTGAACTGTGGTGTTGGAGAAGACTCTTGAGAGTCCCTTGGACTGCAGGGAGATCCAACTCGTCCATTCTAAAAGAGATCAGTCCTAGGTGTTCCTTGGAAGGACTGATGTTGAAGCTGAAACTCCAATATTTTGGCCACCTGATGTGAAGAACTGACTCATTTGAAAAGACCCTGATGCTGAGAAAGATTGAGGACAGGAGGAGAAGGGGACGACAGAGGATGAGCTGGTTGAATAGCATCACCGACTCAATGGACATGAGATTGAGTAAACTCTGGGAGTTGGTGATGGACAGGGAGGCCTGGTGTGCTGTGGTTCATGAGGTCACAAAGAGTTGGACACAACTGAGCGACTGAACTGAACTGAACTGAACATTTGCCTTGTGTGTTGGAGTCCTCCTATGTTGGGTGAATATATATTTACAATTTTATATCTTCCTCTTGGATTGATCCTTTGATCATTATGTAGTGTCCTTCTTTGTCTCTTTTGCAGTCTTTATTTTAAAGTTTATTTTGTCTGATATAAGTATTGCAGATCCAGCTTCCTTTTGATTTCCATTTGCATGGAATACCTTTTGCCATCTCATCACTTTCAGTCTGTATATATCTCTAGGTCTGAAATGACTCTTTATACAGCAAATATGCAGCTCTTGTTTTTGTATCCATTCAGTCAGTGTATATTTTGGTTGGAGCATTTAGTCTGATTAGCAAAGTAAAAGAAAAATATGTTGATACATGGTTAGTCACTGTTGTAATATTTTATAGGACTTAAAATTTGATTTTTCTGCTGTGGAATTTGTCAGATAATTGGAGGACAGAATCATGTGGAAATTGTAGAAAGAATATTTTAACAAGAATATGTCTAGTATATATACAAATGTGAGCTTTTAACCCAAATTCCATTAGTTAATGGGTGTTCTGAGTGTATGTAATGGGAAGTAAGCATAGTCATTACTAATACTAAGAAATTGTCTGCAACAATTTGTCTATAACATTTCTGGAAAGAAAGTGACAAGACTGCATTAGTTTTAGGGAGTTTTAGGGCTTCTTTAACTATGTACCACAAACTAAGTGACTTAAACAACAGAAACGTATGGTCTCACATTTCTAGAGGTTAGGAGTGTCAGCTGGACTATGTTGTCTCTGAAAGCTTTAGTGGATATTTTTCTTTGCCTTTGTATAGCTTCTGATGGTGGCCACAATCCCTGCCAGTTCTTGGCTTGTAGCTGCATCACTCCGTTCTTGGCCTCTGTCATCGCATGTTGTTCTCTGTGTGTGTCTGTCCTTGGTTGTCTTCCTTTTGTTATAAGGGCACTAGTCATATTAAGTGCCTATCCTACTCATCTAATTACATCTGCAACAACCCTGTTCCCAAATAAAATCACATTTGGAAGTGATACATTTGAGGTATCGGGGGTTATGACTTCAGTGTATTTTTGCAAGGCACACAATTCAGTCAATAACATTGACTAAACCCAGTTGTAGAGGTACTAGAATAGTAGTGGTCAGATTACCTAGAAATGTTATAAAGAACAAAGAATAAGACAGAAGTTCAGTTATGAGAATCAGAACAAAGGTCAGAACGTAACTAAGATCAATGAAACTAAGAAACTAACTTACTGCCAAAGCAGTCTATTAGCAAAAAGATATAAGGAATTATGACTAAGGTTAAGATTTCTTCTTAAACTATAATATTGGGGCCAGGTATAGAGAGGCAGGTTATGGAAATTGGAAGTCAGATAAGTACAAATAATCATTAACATTTGTATTTCACATTTTGTCCTGTGAATTAATTTGAATAGCCCTTTAAAGTTTTTAAGATTATCTTTTATGTACCAGGTCCTCTGCCAAGTAGCTAGACAGGTACAGTGATGGTAGATACTGTGTCTCCTTTAGGGCTATCTAGTATTTTGCCCAGATACACATATGGCATTTACAGTTAACCCTTGAATAATGTAGGGGTCAGTGGCACTGACCCCAGTGCAGTAAAAAATTCATGTATAAATTCAGTCTGCTCTCCATATCTGAGGTTCCATATCTGTGGATTCAACAAACAGTGGATTATGTAGTATTGTAGTGTGTATTTATTGGAAAAAAATCCATATATAAGTGGACCTGCACAGTTCAAGCCCATGTTATTCAAAGGTCAACTGTATACACGTATGTTACTGATATGAGGCAATCAGGTTGAAATTGATGCATAAAGTGGGTTATTAAATGGAGGGAAGCCATGAATTGATTTTGACAAAGAGGATATATGTTTCTGTCCCTCAGCCCACCACTCCTTTCCCCCATCTGCTTTTGGTTTCTGCCTTACTCACTTCCTTTTATGTTGATCTGATCTTTGCAAGCACATCTTCCAACCTTACTGACATTACTATAGACCAAATATCTGTGTCCTCCCCAAAATTCATGTTGAAACCTAATGCCCAATATGATGGTAAGACCTTTGGGAGATGCTTTCATCATGAGAATGGAGCCTTCATTGAGTGTGATTAGTGTCCTTATAAATGACATCCCATCAGCCTCCCTGGTACCTTCTGCCATGTGAGGTTATAGTAAGAAGATGACTATGAGGAAGGGGCTGTCACCATATATCAAATCTGTTGGTGCCTTGATCTTGGACATCCAGTGTCCAGAACTGAGAGACAGAAATTTCTGTCATTTATAAGTCATCTAGTCTATGGTTTTTTGTTTTAGCAGTCCATGTGGACTAAGACAGCTTCTTTCAGTCTTCATTTCTGCTTTGGTGTTTGATAGAAGGAAAGAAAGAAGGAAGGTGGCAAGGAAGAACAGGGATCCTTAGTGTACCAGAGAGAAAATGGAGTGGGAAGGAAATTATTTGGAAAATACACAGATTAATGCTGAAATATAAAGTGAAAGTGAAAGTCACTCAGTCGTATCTGACTCTTTGTGGCCCCATGGACTGTAGCCTGCCAGGCTCACTCTGTCCATGGAATTCTCCAGGCCAGAACATTGGAGTGGGTAGCTGTTCCCTTCTCCAGGGGATCTTCCCAACCCAGGGACTGAACCTGGGTCTCCCGCATTGAAGGCAGATTCTTTACTGTCTGAGCCACCAGGGAAGCCCACTGAAATATAATCCTGGCTCAAAAAGGCTGTTCAGCAAAATCACCTTCTCACCCTTGACTGTAATTAACTTTTTAGTCCTTCAGGTTACTAACCAGCTGCTAACTCTGAGAGAAAAATGATTGAATTTAAGCATGTTATGAGTTAGGAAAAAATATAATTTTAGTGGTTGACCTGCATATATATACTTTTTCCCTATCAGCAAAGTGGGTAGATCAGCTGATGCACGTTTTTCTTTACTTGTCTTATCATAAGAACCACCTGAGGCAATAGTTGAATATCCAGATTTCTGCCCCAGCCCCTATGCATCAGCCTCTCCAGGGGAGGGGCTCTGAACATCTGTTCTTAAGAAAAGCCTCTTGATCAGGCAAGTTTGGAACCATTTAGCAAATATGGGGAAATATTTCTGAGAAGGAAAATAATAGAGCACTGATAACTATCATAACATATATTTGGAAATAACTACCCCATTGACTAAACACACTTTTTAAGCAAGGAATATCCAAGTGAGATCACAAGTCTTTTCAGAGTTTGAGGAGGATGGTTTTTCAGATTTACAACCCTGAGATTTCACCTCTGCCTCATCTTCTATAATAATATCATCGTCACAATGAATTGCCCAATCAGCGTCTTTTAACTAAATGAGAATTCTAAGTAATTGCTTATGAAACAGTGTTATTTGTTTTTAAAAAACAGTTCTATAGAAATAAAAGAAAAATTAACCTGCGTCTTATAGAAGGGAGGAAATGGTATTATTTTGAGCACTTATCAAGAATTTTATGCCACTGTGCCATATAACTTTTCAAATATGAGCACAATTTCTATTTTACTTATGAAGAAGTAGATTTAGAAAAGTGGAGAGGCTTTCCCATGACCACAGAGTATATGGTGGGCCAGTATAACAATCCAGATAATTTTTTAGGAAAGCTAGATCGGTAACTAAGCAGAGATGAAAAGTTTGAGAATTCATGTTGTATTTCAAAAATAAGTCTGCCATAACCCGTAGAAGAAAGGAAAAGCTTACAAGTGCTTATTTTAACTCCAAGAAAATGCACACTGCTTTTGCATTGGCAGTTGCATTGTTTATAGAACACTGGTGAAATCACAGACAGTGGATTGAATTCCATCATCCACAAGGGTGATGAGTAAGTTTTAACTATAGCAAACAAATAATGAATCAACACCGTTCCCACAAAATAATACAAAAAGCAAATCTGTAGGAAAATTTCTTGAGAAACAAACTCTCAATTTTTTATGTCAAAATATAATATAATGGGACTTAAATATTCTTTAGTGGTTTATCTGCTCCAAGCTTGTTTGGTGCTTGCCAGTAGGATTCACTTCCTCACCAGCCGCTGGTGGTTGGCCAAAGGTTGCCCTCAGTTCCTTGTCCTGTGGGTCTCTCAGACATGTTGTTTAGGCTCACAACAGAGTCTAGCAACAATACAGAAGTCACAATTTTATAACCTAATCAATGGAAGTATTTTACTCATTAGATCCAAATCATTAGGCCCAGCCCACACTCAAGGGGAGAACATTAAACAGGGTGTGGCACCAACCTAATTCTTAGCAGAAATCCTCACCACTTATTCTTTTTTTAAATTGTTTCTTACCACTCATTCTTGCTAGGCACAGATACTACTGCTGCCTGCTCAAATGGTGTAGATCCATCTCCATGAGTTACTGGGGCTGGACCCCTAAGGAAGTGCAGATAGGTGCCTCTCAGAATTATCCTTTGAACGAGCAGTAGTAGAAGTGATCATCCATCAGTTCCTGACCCTCATTAGTTTAGAGTTCCCCAACTGGTTACTAAAGCTCCAGAGCTTCTAAGCTGCAAATGCAGGCATGCAGAGTCATTTGTGTCCTGTGCTATAGCAACAAGAAGCCTTGGACAGAAGATGTAGGCACTTGAAGTGTTAGTTATGTTAGTAAGATACAAGACAAAGTCTTTAGAGACTTTTGCCACAGCCACAGAAGCAAGAGTAAGACTGAGATGGTCTGTTCAGTTCAGTTCAGTCGCTCAGTCATGTCTGACTCTTTGTGACCCCGTGAATTGCAGCACGTCAGGCTGGCACCCCACTCCGGTACTCTTGCCTGGAAAATCCCATGGACAGAGAAGCCTGGTAGGCTGTAGTCCATGGGGTCGCTAAGAGTCAGACGTGACTGAGCGACTTCATTTTGACTTTTCACTTTCATGCGTTGGAGAAGAAAATGGCAACCCACTCTAGTATTCTTGCCTGGAGAATCCCAGGGACGGGGGAGCCTGGTGTGCTGCCGTCTATGGGGTCGCACAGAGTTGGACACGACTGAAGCAACTTAGCAGCAGCAGGCCTCCCTGTCCATCACCAATTCCCAGAGTTCACTCAAACTCATGTCCATCGAGTCAGTGATGCCATCCAGCCATCTCATCCTCTGTCATCCCTTCTCTTCCTGCTCCCAATCCCTCCCTGAGACAGGTACTAACAGCATGTGATACAGAAAAGGAGGTAGGAAGTTTCAGACAAAAGATGTTAGACTCCTTCCAGAGTCATGATCCCTATGAGACATAAGAGAAACTTAATAAAAGGAAAGACAGATCCAACTTGCAGTTACCTGTTATCTGGTTCTACAAGGACAATGACATATTCAAATGAACCCCAGTTCAGTTCACTTAGTCACTCAGTCATGCCTGACTCTTCGCAACCCCATGGACTGCAGCACACCAGGCTTCCCTGTCCATCAACAACTTCCAGAGCTTGCTCAAACTCATGTCCATCAAGTCAGATACCATTCAACCATCTTATCCCCTGTAGTCCCCTGCTCTTCCCACCTTCAATCTTTCCCAGCATCAGGGTCTTTTCTAATGAGTCAGTTCTTCACATCAGGTGGCCAAAGTATTGGAGCTTCAGCTTCAGCATCAGTCCATCCAATGAATATTTAGGATTGAAAATGAGCCCCAGGTGACACCAGCTCCTCACAACACTTCAGACTTGGTTGAAAGAATATGTTTAGATCAAGATGTATAAACATCACCCCAAACCCTCTTCCCATTGCCACTTTTTGACATTGGCTCCTAATTTCACAATGCACCCAACACTGTAATAATTCACAACATGGCAGTGGGAAAGTAGACCATCAGAGGGTGATGTGAGGGTCACTAGTAGCACATGCTACTACAGCAGGGATGTTTGTCAGTGGAAATCTGCCATAGTTTCATTTAGTTCTTTACTCCTTGTAATTTTTATCATCTTTCCACAAATGCTAAAGGATCTGGACTTTACCAGACATCTCAGAACAGCTGAATAACTTCATTTTCTAGAAAAAGAATAACAGAGTAAAAGAGGGATTGTATATAATTGAATCCTAGAGGACAAAATTGAAGAAAGTTATCAGAGGAGATTTACTTCTAATTCCTACTATTTATTAAAAGGTTCCACAATCACAATTTCTACCAGATACTCCCCCTATAAACCTTTCATTTCAAAAACAAAAAAGGAAAAAGATATCACATGAACAAAAGCAACAAGGGAAAAAACAGTTTCAAAAATCTGGGAAATACCATCTGTTTGATGTTGCTATAGTGATATCAAGTTTGAGGCAGGGGATCATGACATTTATAACTGAAGGGGTAGTGAGTGTTAGATCATGAAGGAGTAACATAATAAGTTGCCCAGATGTTGTTCTAGAGATAACAATTGGTGGGTATTAAACATGAACATGATGTAACCAGTGTTAAATCTAAGAAAAGTGATTGCAAGCTTTGTGGAGAATGAATTCAGAGGGACAAAAATCACATCAGAGAATATATGTAATCATTTTCTGTATCTCCAAGAGGGTTATGATGACACCCTGATGCCTGGAAGTTTTAGTGCAGATGAAGAAGAAGGTTCCAGAAACCAGAACATTTGAGATATAACTAATGATTAAGTTAAAGGTATGATACAAAACAGTGACGGAGTAGGAAGCTAAAGTAAGTAAGTAATTCTTTGTGACCCCATGGACTGTAGCCTGCCAGGCTCCTCTGTCCATGGGATTCTCCAGGCACAAATACTGGAGTGGGATGCCACTTTCTCCTCCAAGGGATCTTTGTGACCCAAGGATCGAACCCATGTTTCTTGCATCTCCTGCATTGCAGGCAGATTCATTACCCACTGAGTCACCTGGGAAGCAAATTCGAAGGGTTTGGGTTACTGTGAACCAGGAACTGCAGTTGAGTTGAGTTCAGTCGCTCAGTTGTGTCCGACTCTTTGTGACCCCATGGACTGCATGCAGCACACCAGGCCTCCCTGTCCATCACCAACTTCCATTAGCTAACATGAGTGCAGATAGGAGGTGCCCAGATCTTACGAAACCATGCCTCAAAGTGTGATTTCCACAATTTGCAGACTTGTGTGCCTCAGCCCCTGCAACGAGTAGGAGAAAAGGTGGATTATTCCTTGTCTTTTATCCAGAGGTCAGGGAACATGCATACTGGGTATAGCAGGATAGAGTGTAAGTAAACTGAGTTGCTGGTGAGAAGGTAGAGAGCAGACCAAGCCTGAGGTTTGGAGTAGGTAGTCAAGTTGCTGGTATGAGGGCACATACACTTGAGAGAGGGGAGATGAGGAACTAAGGAGGGAGGTCTGGGGGGGGGGTAAAGATGAGGAGATCTTTGGAAAAGTGGAAGGTCAGGAGGTTGTGGTGAGGGTCTGGAATATTGGAATCTATGTTTCTGAGGCCTAAACACATTCTTGAGGCCAAAATGGAACCAGATTTGTCTTTGGGCTTAAGGGCAGAAGATGAAGACCCAAAGGATTACTTCTATCACATATAACTATCTCTTCATCAATGCCCCAGATCAGTACTTGGGTAAAAAGCAGCACAGTGGTTATTAAGTCACAATTTTTCTGACTCCCGCCCCTTTTATCTTATTATTTAAGGGAAATCTGGTTAAAAGCAGCTATCTCTGCGAGCCTGGGGTGAGCTGACTGTGCAGAAAAATGGGAAAGCTAATCTATTAGACAGGCCCTCAATTACCATTCAAACATATGTGATGATGAGCAACCACTGGTGGAGATATTTGCAAGGTGGGAATATTGTACCACAGGAAATATCATATTATATACTTGCTTCAGTATATTTTAACAAAATGCTATGTGATGGAATAATCTGATACTAGGTGCAGTGTTTAAAGATACGTCAAAGAGAGGATGACTTAGCTTAGAGGTTTTGAAGCACTGTGGAAAAAATGGAAATCTTGGGCCATTCTAATTAGCTACTGTGGATAACCACTGTATTTCCCAATCTGCCAAGTATGCAAATTGTGGAATATTCATGAAAAGGTCTTTGGAAAGTGGCAACAAGAAAACAGATAAATGATCTTTCTTCTAGAGCGGACTATTAGAGATTACCTTGGTTTTCCATTGTAGCCTTAAATATTATTACCAACAACTCTCCCAGAAGCTAAGAGTACACTGTACTTGGTTTCTGTTTTGGTTACATGTCTGTTATCTTTGAAACCTTTATGAACTCTTTTCAATCCTAAAAGTATGTGACCTTTGGATCCCAAAAGAGTAGGAGTTATGGTAGTATTCTTTTATTCTTGGATCACTTTATAATATCATTAGGATTTTCTAGGCTCTTCCTTCAGGGCTGATGCTCTAAACTTAGGGTAAAATAAGGTGAAAGTTTAACTGAAACAAGATCCATTGCCAGTCTAAGTGACTTTTTAACATACCTTGAACTGGGCTGGTAAAGTTCAATAATAGCATCATAAACACATCATTTTCTTTGCTGGCTTAGAGTGTTTATGTACTCTATGGGTCTAAGAAAGCTTTTAAAAAACTCAACCCTTATACTTAAATTTTCTATCCTATTGGCAAAGTTTAGCTGATTTGGACCTAAAATATGCCTTCTGATAGAATGAGGCATCCTCCAAATTATTGACACTGAACTCTGTTGCTCAAATCAATGGTGTGTAGTTTTAGAGAAACGATACTATGTGACCAGTCAGATGTAAATGTTTAATAATTCAGAAACATGAAAGCACAGCTTGCTTTGATTTATTCCACAACTTTCCAGCTCCAACAAGACCTCAGGCAACTATGTAATAGAAGTTCTAGCCAAATTAAATATTTGGTTTTTTTTTTAAGAATAAGGGAAAATAAAGATTGAAATTTTAAAAGTTAAGTTGAAATCCTTCTTAGCATTTTAACCATCTCAGGATCACAGAATGATGGAAAGACAACCAGTAGAATGGTAACAAGATAAACCCAAACCAACAGGAATTGACTGGAACACTGGGATGAACTTTTAGAACTCTTGTCTGCATATGTTAGTTAACTCCACACACAATAAATTCCTTTATTTTGATTTTTCTGACTCTAGAATTCTAGTTTTGCTCAGTTTTTCTAGTTGTCAAAGGACACCTTCGTTTTACATTCTGTACCACCCCTTGAAGTCACTTAGGCTAAGTCTGAATACCTCTCTGCCCATTTAGTTCCCACAACCAAAGATAACTTGATAATACAGTTCCCATTCAAAGAAGGGAGGACATTCAATGAAAGAAACTATAAACAGTTCTGAAACTCAGTCAGGTGTCTTCCTTGTAAAATCCCATGGGCAATTCATCCAGTGAGACAGAGCTATTGGACATAGTGAGCACTGAGGCAGAAATGTTTGTCTGAAGGAAAAGTCCTCTCCTCAGACTGATTCAGAAAGGGAGGTAGAGCTCTAATGTTTCTCTGTGGTTTTGTTCTGCTTTACTGCACTTTGTAATAAGCATTCTGGCCAAAAGACTGAGTTCTGATGAAGTGGCACAAAACTGCGTGTCATCCCACAGCCTCAGAAAGGAGGTCTCTCTGTTTTTATTTGAAGCATACCATAACATGGGATCCCATCACAGTCTTTGAGAACTGAAATATAACAACACACAACTGATATTTGGATTGCCTCTAAACCACAAGAGAATAGCCACAATTCCAGCAACTTTCCTTCTAAGCTCCAGCCAAGTGTTCTAAAAGCTGTATCCTGGAATTATAATGTGGAATATCATTGGGTTTCTGTGGTGGGGGATGGGGGCGGAGGGGTGGTTTTAGAAGACAGTGACTGATTAGTTCTAATTCAATATGGGGTAACAGAAAGTGCCTTAGATAGGAATTTTAGCTTTTTTTTCTTCTTTCACCCAAGTAACTAACTCTTCAGTTGAGGTCAAATCACTTGGAGCCCTTCATTTAACAGATGAGAGGATTAATGTTGAATGCAATGAGCTTCCTTATATGTAAATAAAAATACCAAAAGCTTGAATCTCACTACCTGTAGACCTTTCTATAATTCTAAACTTTTCCTTTTTGTTTTGGAATGGATTCCATCATTGATGTAAAAAATATTACTTACTTAATACCCTCTATTTTAAAGATAAATAGCCTCTCAGGAAATCATGTTTTTTAATTAATAGAGAAATTAATTGATATTGTACTAATTAAAAAAATGCTTTCCTGGCTAATTACCTCTAGGACTGATTGGCAAGAAAGGATATGCAGTTCTATCTCCTAAAAGATTTTAGACACTAAAATACAGGCACTTTTCAATCACTCTGGGAAAGAGTAAATCAAATCCCTACTAGCTTTGGTAACAATGCAACAGGACTCAGAAATTAGGTAATGGCTGTTATTTGTTGCCACTGATGTTCACTAGAACACCCTTCCCACTCCTGTAGAGGGCCAGAGCAGGCATGGCAGGTTTAGATGAATCAGAACCGAACCCAGGGAAGGCTGCTTACAGGATGGTGGAAATCAGGCCATTGGGAAGCAATAGAAGATGATGCATAGTTTATTTCACCTTTGTCTGGGTTATTTGTGAATTTCTCTCTTCTCCGGTTGGTTGAGAGTTGACTGCATCTCTATAATACTATATGACCAGAACCTAATGGACAATTTTTCAGTGTCATTTCTGGTGTGATCATGTCATAATCCTCAAATCCATCTTCAACATTCTCTTCATGTTTATTCTTCATCTCAAATCTCTACTTAAAGAAAATTAAAAAGAACATTGGTATACAGTAGAATTAAAAGACATATTTTTTACTGAATTGGAAACTTTGGATATCATTTGTTGTTCAATTGCATGCATCTCTAGCATAATAATGACGCCAGTTATTTTCTAACAAGAAGGGATTTGGAGGATCCATTGTCTTGACATGAGCTGCTGAGTATGCTTCACACAGTCGGTCCACATCCAAGTGTCTGAAACCAAAATGTTCTGCTCTAATCCTACAGAGTGATCTAATCCATGCAGAGTAATTCTCTGAGTGTAGAAAGATTTTCAGGGATTTACATTGTATCTTGCTTTTGCAGCAAGGTTAGGGGTTATCATGCATGCTCAGTTGCTCAGTTGTGTCCGACTCTTTGTGACCTCATGGAATGTAGCCTGTCAGGCTCATCTGTCCTTGGCATTCTCCAGGCAAGAGTACTGGAGTTATCATAAAGGAAGTTATTCTTCATTGAATAAAAATGGAGGTGGTCATTGAGTCAGAAATGGAGAGGAAGTTCTTTCATATTAGAGATTGGTTAAAGACAATGGGAGGGAGGAGGGGTAATTCTGAGCAATTACATGGCTGAGACTGAAAATCCTTCCAAATTCAACTACTCTGGGGATTAAGCATGGAACTTGTAAAAATGGCTTTAAATCTAGACTCAAATAGTCTCTTGATAGTGAAAGACACTCAGTTGTGTCTGACTCTTTGTGACCCCATGGGCTATACAGTCCATGGAATTTTGGGCTATACAGTCCATGGAATTCTGCAGGCCAGAATACTGCAGTGGGTAGCCTTTCCCCTCTCCAGGGGATCTTCCCAACCCAGGGATCAAACCCAGGTCTCCCACATTACAAGCACATTCTTTTCCAGTTAGACCAGTTTTGTGAGGGGTTCACGCCTGCAAAGAACTATCAGTTGACAGTGACACTAAGGAGAGATTCCTTCTTCCTGTGGAGAAACTGCTGACAGATAAATGATGAATGGCGGCAGTGCTTGTAGGTCACCCAGATTTTCTGCAGTGGTCACCAGTCAGAGTATTGACCTGGGTCTCAGTGTGCAGCAGGGACTCTACCTGGGTGGCTGTGTTCCCTGCGTTTCAACAGCGACACCGTGTGGCAGCAACTGAAAAAGAAAGGCCTTCACCACTGAGGAAGCAGGTTTTCTGGTTCTCTGTGGATGGACTAAGCAGCTCTGGGAGTTTAGGGGTCTCAGAGGAAGGAGAATCCTTCAAAGAGAAGGGCAAGGATGACTCAATCTGTATTAACCAAGCCACTGTCTGAGAGGGAACCAGTACTTCCCTCCTGGTCACAATGGAGGAGGAGGAGATGTGCTCATCTACTGTCTCCAGGCAGGAGTTATGTTCTCACTCGACAGGGAAAATCAGGACTAGTCAGCTTGAGGGATCAGAAAGATTTGATAAGAGCTGGAAAAGCAAACCAAACTACATCTCAAGCCAATCACCAAATAATCTTTCTGCAGCAAAAGCCTTATTAGAGTAGATGGTAAAATCTTGGCCTTTGCCTTGAACTCCCCCAGAGTTAAACCCAGCCATGCCACTTAACTGTCTGTAACTTCAGAAGTTATTCAACTCTGGATCTCGCTTTTCTTATCTTTGTATAATAGGAGGGAAACAACACACCTCATAGAATGATTTTGAGAATTTAATGCATGAATCTGCAGAAAGTATTTAATCCACTGGTAGACCCAGTCAGCTGACATTTGCTGGGCATTATTTTTTTTTTAAATCTTTTTATACTATCTTGCTGCTTATCTTTCTTTAAGACTCCTTTATTTCATTAATTCAAGAATTCGTTCTATAAAACAGAAACCAGTTCCTGATTCCTGTTGTATTTCTTCTGTTTTAACTTTACATCTATATTTCTAAAATACATTTCAGTGTTAAATTATATTTTTCCAACTGAAACAAAAAATACAGCTTTATAATGTGGAATTCTATAATCCTAAACATTATTGAAAACATGATTAGCCAATCAAAACACACGTGGGCCAGAGTCAGACCCTCTCAGTTTGCAACCTCTCTGTCACCATCCTGGGTAGATACAATTTAAGATGTGTGCCACCTAGTGGTACAAATTACAATTAAGTAATAATAAACTGCCCACTCCAGTGTTCTTGCCTGGAGAATCCCAGGGACGGGGAAGCCTGGTGGGCTGCCGTCTATGGGGTCACACAGAGTCGGACACGACTGAAGTGACTTAGCAGCAGCAGCAAACTGCTTTACATGCTATTTTAGTTTATGATTATAATACTAAAGTATAAAAGGTGATTGGTATCTTTTAATCATTTCCTGTATAATTATTCATAAATGCTAGTGGGAATAGTTAGTTTGAGAAAGCTAAGCAGTGATCCCATACTCTTATCTCACTCTCATAGCAAAAGTGTCTACAGAAGAATTGCTCCAATAATATAGCTATAACATCACTTCCATTCCATCCTGCAGTTTCCGAGGATTCTATTTTCATAAACTCTGGATCATCTGCTATCTGAAATCACTCTTTCAAGCCTATGTCTTAATTTTTACCTTGTCTAGAACAAGTATAAGGTGGAATGAGGGGTAAACAAAGAAGTATGGGTTAATGGTGGATAATAAAAAAATCAAATTATCTACCATCTTTGTCCAATTCCTTCTCTATTTTTTCTGAATACCTATTCAATCTTCTGAGATTGACTTTTCCTGCAAAATCATGACGTCCTGATTTATCGTTGTATCTTATTTATTTGCACATCTATTAGGCCCATGATTATGACCTTTCAATAGAACAAAAATCAGCAAACTATGTCAAATATAGCAAGCCAACTGTTTCTGTGAATAAGTTTTCTTACAATGTATATATGTGTGTTTGTTTACATATTGTCTGTGATAGCTTTCTTGCTACAATGACAGAATTCAGTAGCTGTGACTTATGGCCCCAGATATATATTTTCTGGCCCTTTACAGAAAGATTTTGCTGAAAGTGAAAGTCACTCAGTCATGTCCAAGTCTTTATGACCCCATGAACTATGCAGTCCATGGATTCTCCAGGCCAGAATACTGGAGTGGGGAGCCTTTTCCTTTTTCAGGGGATCTTCCCGACCCAGGGGTTGAACCCAGGTCTCCTGCATTACAGGTGGATTCTTCACCAGCTTAGCCACCAGGGAAGCCCAAGAATACTGGAGTGGGTAGTCTATCCCTTTTCCAGCAGATCTTCCAACCCAGGAATCGAACTGGGGTCTCTTGCATTGCAGGTGGATTCTTTACCAACTGAGATATCAGGGAAGCCCTGACCACTGCAATAAAACATTTTTCAGATTATGGCATGTGTAGGAAATATTTTATTCGCCATCGGCTTGTAATCTTTCTGTATCCTTATGTTTTAAGTATGTCTTTTTAAAACAGAGTATTGCTGCATTTTATTTAAACCAAGCTTAGTTTTTAATTTACTCTCAGATTCAGTGAAACTGATGCATTCATCATCTATTTTTGCCATCCTATCTTGTGATTTATGTTTATCCTATTTTTTTCCCATACTCCATTTTCCCCCTCCATTCAAACTTTTAGTAGATTGAGTTTTATTTAAAAATCCTATTTCTCCAATAATATTTGGAAAGTTCTGTGTTCTCATTCTTTTCTTTAAATAGTCTTAAATTTAAAAAACACGTATTACTTTGAAAAGTCCAGTGTTAATCAATATGTTTATTCCTCACCTGAAACATACAAATTCTTGAAATACTTAAATATCATATTTCCTCAGATCTAATGTTTCCCTCTCTCAGTTCAGTTCCGTTCAGATGCTCAGTCGTGTCCAACTCTTTGTGACCCCATGAATCGCAGCACACCAGGCCTCCCTGTCCATCACCATCTCCCAGAGTTCACTCAGACTCACGTCCATCGAGTCAGTGATGCCATCCAGCCATCTCATCCTCTGTCGTCCCCTTTTCCTCCTGCCCCCAATCCCTCCCAGCATCAGAGTCTTTTCCAGTGAGTCAACTCTTCGCATGAGGTGGCCAAAGTATTGGAGTTTCAGCTTTAGCATCATTCCTTCCAAAGAAATCCCAGGGCTGATCTCTTTAGTTCTAACTAAATAAGTTTAAATAACAATTATAATATTTTATGTAATAAATTCTTACTTGTTTGTACCCTGATGTTTGTCATTTGTCAGTTCCTTTAGCTATCACTGTTTCTTGCTTTGCAGTTCTTCCTTTAGGTTGCATTTCATTTTCTGGAAGCATACCTTTTAAAAGATGTTTCAGTGAAGGTCTACTATATAAAAAATTGGGATTCCCACAAGGGAAGAAGACAGAGAATGGATCAATTTGAGGAGAAATGACAAATTTGTAAAGTATTAAACTTTCCAGTCCATTAACATGGTATACTCTTAATTTGGGCTTCCCAGGTGGCCCTAGTGGTAAAGAACTTGCCTGCCAGTGCAGGAGATGTAAGAGATGCAGGTTCAATCCCTGGGTTGGGAAGATCCTCTGGAGGAGGGCATGGCAACCCATTCCAGTATTCTTGCCTGGAGAATCCCAGGGTTGCACGGAGTCAGACATGACTGAAGCAACTTAGCACTCATGCACTCTTAATTTATTTATGTCTTATCTGTTTTCTCTAAATAATGTTTTCCTCTGTAGAGATATTGCACATCATTTGATATTTTAAATTATATGTTTTCAAAAACGTCATCTTCTACTTGTTGGTATATGGCAACAGTTTTTTGTTTTTTGTGTTTTTAAAGGGGATGGGACATAATCACATTTGATATTTAGAACAAAAGTTTATTGACCATAGAGAAGAACATTAGAAAAGGATCAGGCTTGGGGAACAAGACAATTTAGTAGGCTTATGCATAGTGCATGTGCTATTGCTTAAAAGTGTGGCTATGGCCAAAAAAAAAAGTAGATATAAAATAGTCTTGTATGTATTCTGAGAGAAAGGAAAGAATTAATGATTACTTTGACATCTAGAGGCATTATAGTATTGTTCACAAAGATAGAGAAATAAAGAGTGGGGGCTTCGATGAAGAAAGCCAAGCCTAAAGCTGAACTCATTCTGTCAGATACAGAACCATGGATATATCAATATTTAAGAGATAGCCAGATAAGTCTGAGTCAAAGACTAAGGGATAGGATAAAGCAGTAAGAAGAAATCTAAAAAGAAAAATAAAAGCCAAATGAGTAAAGATCAGAGGCAAACGTTGCAGAAATCTAGTTACAGAAGAGTTGAGAAGCTTAAAAAGTCTTTTGAGTTATAACCAAGAAGTCATCATGACCTGGGAGAACATTTCTAGTATCTTAGAAAGGAAAGCCTTTCTAAAGATGGTGAGTTTTAGTCTCCTCTGCAACCCGCTATGAACAGTGCCTTCAAAGAACTTTTGAAAGGGCAAAGAAAGATGGAATAAAAACAGAGTGGAAGAGTCACAAGTTATTTTGAACAAGTGAGAAGTAGTAAGCATGCAGAAAAGATAGCATATCACACTGATTCTCAAAATTTATCATGCAATAAGTATTGTCAAAGACATTCAGATAAGGAAGACTCCTGAGTTGTGCCTTACAGAGCTACTGATTAGGGTAGGTTTGAGTGGATCTGTGTTTACTAAGTTCCCCAGGTGAATGTAAGGTAGGTATTGCAAATACCACAGTTTAGAAATACAGCAGTAAGCAAGGATAAAACTGAGAAAACCTGGTCCACAGAGGTAGGGAGGGTATGGGGTCTAGAGAATAGATGGTAGAATGAGTAATATAAAGGAAGAATGCACTTACCCTACTCTACCCTTAGAAGAAATGGAGTAGCCATCATGGTCAACAGAAGAGTCCGAAATGCAGTACTGGGATGCAATCTCAAAAACAACAGAATGATCTCTGCTCATTTCCAAGGCAAACCATTCAATATCACAGTAATCCAAGTCCATGCCCCAACCAGTAATGCAGAAGTTGAAGTTGAACAGTTCTATGAAGACCTACAAGACCTTTTAGAACTAACACCCAAAAAAGATGTCCTTTTCATTATACGGGACTGGAATGCAAAAGTAGGAAGGCAAGAAATACCTGGAGTAACAGGCAAATTTGGCCTTGGAATACAGAATGAAGCAGGGTAAAGGCTAATAGAGTTTTGCCAAGAGAATGCACTGGTCATAGCAAACAGCCTCTTCCAACAACACAAGAGAAGACTTTACACATGGACATCACCAGATAGTCAACACTGAAATCAGATTGATTATATTCTTTGCAGCCAAAAATGGAGAAGCTCTATACAGTCAGCAAAAACAAGACTGGGAGCTGACTGTGGCTCAGATCATGAGCTCCTTATTGCCAAATTCAGACTGAAATTGAAGAAAGTAGGGAAAACCGCTAGACCATTCAGGTATGACCTAAATCAAATCCCTTATGATTATACAGTGGAAATGAGAAATAGATTTAAGAGACTAGATCTGATAGATAGAGTGACTGATGAACTATGGATGGAGGTGCGTGACATTGTAAAGGAGACAGGGATCAAGACCATCCCCATGGAAAAGAAATGCAAAAAAGCAAAATGGCTGTCTAGGGAGGCCTTACAAATAGCTGTGAAAAGAAGACAAGTGAAAAGCAAAGGAGAAAAGGAAAGATATAAGCATCGAATGCAGAGTTCCAAAGAATAGCAAGGAGAGATAAAAAAGCCTTCCTCAGCAATCAATGCAAAGAAATAGAGGAAAACAACAGAATGGGAAAGACTAGAGAGCTCTTCAAGAAAATTAGAGATACCAAGGAAACATCTCATACAAAGATGAGCTTGATAAAGGACAGAAATGGTATGGACCTAACAGAAGCAGAAGATATTAAGAAGAGGTGGCAAGAATACACAGAAGAACTGTACAAAAAAGATCTTCATGACCAAGTTAATCACAATGGTGTGCTCACTCACCTAGAGCCAGACAACCTGGAATGTGAAGTCAAGTGGGCCTTAGAAAGCATCTCTACGAACAAAGCTAGTGGAGGTGATGGAATTCCAGTTGAGCTATTTCAAATCCTGAAAGATGATGCTCTGAAAGTGCTACACTCAATATGCCAGCAAATTTGGAAAACTCAGCAGTGGCCACAGGACTGGAAAAGGTCAGTTTTCATTCCAATCCCAAAGAAAGGCAATGCCAGAGAATGCTCAAACTACCGCACAATTGCACTCATCTCACATGCTAGTAAAGTAATGCTCAAAATTCTCCAAGCCAGGCTTCAGCAATATGTGAACCGTGAACTTCCAGATGTTCAAGCTGGTTTTAGAAAAGGCAGAGGAACCAGAGATCAAATTGCCAACATCCTCTGGATCATGGAAAAAGCAAGAGAGTTCCAGAAAAGCATCTATTTCTGCTTTCTTGACTATGCCAAAGCCTTTGACTGTGTGGATCACAATAAACTGTGGACAATTCTGAGAGAGATGGGAATACCAGACCACCTGACCTGCCTCTTGAGAAACCTATATGCAGGTCAGGAAGCAACAGTTAGAACTGGATATGGAACAACAGACTGGTTCCAAATAGGAAAAGCACTACGTCAAGGCTGTATACTGTCACCCTGCTTATTTAACTTATATGCAGAGTACATCATGAGACACACTGGGCTGGAAGAAGCACAAGCTGGAATCAAGATTGCCGGGAGAAATATCAATCACCTCAGATATGCAGATGACACCACCCTTATGGCAGAAAGTGAAGAGGAGCTAAAAAGCCTCTTGATGAAAGTGAAAGAGGAGAGTGAAAAAGTTGGCTTAAAGCTCAACATTCAGAAAACGAAGATCATGGCATCCGGTCCCATCACTTCATGGGAAATAGACGGGGAAACAGTGTCAGACTTTATTTTTGGGGGCTCCAAAATCACTGCAGATGGTGATTGCAGCCATGAAATTAAAAGACGCTTACTCCTTGGAAGGAAAGTTATGACCAACCTAGATAGCATAGTCAAAAGCAGAGACATTACTTTGCTGACAAAGGTCTGTCTAGTCAAGGCTATGGTTTTTCAAGTAGTCATGTATGGATGTGAGAGTTGGACTGTGAAGAAAGCTGAGCACTGAAGAATTGATGCTTTTGAAGTGTGGTGTTGGAGAAGACTCTTGAGAGTCCCTTGGACTGCAAGGAGATCCAACCCGTCCATTCTAAAGGAGATCAACCCTGGGATTTCTTTGGAAGGAATGATGCTAAAGCTGAAACTCCAGTACTTTGGCCACCTCCTGTGAAGAGTTGACTCATTGGAAAAGAGTCTGATGCTGGTAGGGATTGGGGGCAGGAGAAGGGGACGACAGAGGATGAGATGGCTGGATGGCGCACCGACTTGATGGACATGAGTTTGAGTGAACTCCGGGAGATGGTGATGGACAGCGAGGCCTGGCATGCTGCGATTCATGGGGTCGCAAAGAGTTGGACACGACTGAGCGACTGAACTAAGTAACTTATTCTGATTGGAGGGAAGGAGCTCAAGGTGCACATATGTTTGTACTAATTACACAAAATTGAATGAGTTTTATTTTAAAGGTTTCTTTTAATCTCTTTAAAATAAGCAGCAAAATAATTTACCTAAAATATACTAAAGAGTAGAGAATTGAGGAAATAATTTTTAAATGGGTATTTTTAGGGAATGTAGAATAGATAGATGGTCATGAACATGACAGTATTACTGTATAGCTTAAGGATCAGGTGAAATGAGATACTGTTAATCTGAGGTGACAATGACCTATGAAGCAGTGATTTTCCCCCCTCTCCTCCAGTGGTCTTTTTGTGCTGAGTGTTGGATTTCTCTAAAGTTAAGAGTTTTTGTTACAGTTGTAGGTGAAAAGGGGGGTAAGTTAATTATAGTGTATCTGACTCTTTGCAACCCCATGAACAGTAGCCTGCAAGTCTCATCTGTTCATGGAATTTTCCAGGCCAGAATGCTTGAGTGGGTTGCCTTTTCCTACTCCAGGGGATCTTCCAGACCCAGGATTTGAACCTGCATCTCTTGCATCTCCTGCATTGGCAGGTGGATTCTTTACCACTGCACTACCTGGGAAGCCAAATTAATTATGCCAGTTGTCAATTTATTGTCTCTCAACTCCAAATCCACCTTCTTTCCCTGCTTTGCAGTACTGGAGATGGACCTTGTAAACATTTCTCCTAGCCAGTTGACACAATATTAAGACTTGTCAGTGGAGAGTGCTGGAGGGACACTATAAGAGGAGAGGACTTCATATCCTTGTGGTGGTGCTTTTCTTCTTGATTCTGTGGTGCATCTGCCAGAGCTTGGCTTCCTTGTTGGGAAGCTGTGCTGGGGAATAGTGATGTGAACCTCAGTGGGTGGCTTCCTGGCAGGTCTAGTCAGTGCTGATGCAGGCATGCTTTTCCTGGTCTGTTCCTTTCTTGAGTGTTCTCCTACAACCTGCTGCCCCTTACATCTACTTATTCCTTGGCATTCTCTTTACTTGTCTTTGTGTTTTATCCCATTACTCATTAGTAGTTCTGTTACTGAGTCCAAGCTTAGTCTGCTTGCTGCCCAACAGGCCATTTAACCAAGAGATGATGTGTTGAGGCAAGGATTACAGCTTTATTTGGAAAACTGGCTGACAAAGAAGATGGCAGACTGATGTCTCAAAATAACCTTCTTGTCTGGATGCCATATTCTTCTATGGGACAGAGAGGGGGAGGAGTTGAGGAAGAATTAAGAGGGGGAAGAGTTGATTATCTTGCAAATCTCCTGGAATAGCTAACCTCAGGGGATGTGGGTTCAATCCCTGGTCAGGGAACTAAAATCCCATGTGCCTCAGAGCAACTAAGCTTGCATGCCACAACTACTGATCCCACATATCACAACTAGGAAGTCCATCTGCCACAGCAAAGATTCTGTATGCTGCAACCAAGACCCGAGGCAGCCAAATAAATACATATTTTAGAAAATAATAAAAGAAGATCATTACCTTTAAAAAAAGAAATTGATGATAGGAGTCCTACACTAGTTCCAAATATGCTACTTCTCATTTCATTTTGTGGACATGAATTGGAAGAGTTAAAGGAAAAGGTCATCAATAATTATAGTGACTTTGTGGTTATTTCTAATGCCATAATTGGACAACTATACCTCTGAACATTTTAGTCAACAATATTCTAAGTCTCATTAAAAAGTAATGTGAGTCTTTATTGTTTTAAAACCTTCCATCAACTTTCTGATAGGCTTTTTAATGTCAGCACCAAAACTTAAAGAGCACATGTCAGGAACTTGGAAGAAAAGCCTGGAGATAGGAGGGGAGCACTCTTTTAAATACCTGATGTGACTATATCTCCTGATGCCCCCAAGGTAGTATCATGGGGGAACACTTGGGCATCAACACCTCTAATTCAGAAAAATTGAACTCTGGGAAGAAATTTTAAGACTATTAAACCCCTAATACTTTGCTAACTTTTTCTTTTAATAAGCATGATAGTTATATAATAAAAATCTAGATCTAAATATGTCTAAAGGACCTCTTTGAATGACTATAAAATAAAGACATAAGATGACTCAATTGGCAACTTTTTTCTTCTGATGATATATAAAACAATGATACATTTTACAATTGATAATATTATAAATGTGGTTCATAAAATTTGCCACATAAAGTGGCAACTTAAAAAGTATGAAGTGCTTTTTGTTTGCTATGGACTTGGAAGCTATTAACATGTTACTAAACATCAGTTAACTTGCAATCTTTGGAAGAATCAGATATTATTTTACTGAGTGCTTAGTGATAAATTCTGGAGAAGGAAATGGCAACCCACTCTACTATTCTTGACTGGAGAACCCCAAGGACTGAGGAGCCTGGTGGGCTGCCGGTCTATGGGGTTGCACAGAGTTGGACATGACTGAAGCAACTTAGCAGCAGCCATAGCAGCAGTGATAAATTCCTCTTATTTCCAGCCTCTCATTTCTTCAAGCATATGAGTTCCACGTACATCATCTTATAAGCAGAGCAGCTAGACTGAGACTATAGTGTTGAAAGATTTAAAAAATTCTATAATTCACATTGTTGGTTGACTGTTCTGGAATTTCTAATAAATTTGTCATACTTCTATGCAATAACCACTATTAAATTCTGCCATATGTCTCATTCCTTGAGTAGGGAGTAAGGATTGAGAAGAGAGAGAGTCTCTTGCACACTGTGCCAGAATAGGATTAAGTCAGTTCGTAATAATGTAGCTCTCCCACTTTAAAGTGGCAAGAAGAAAGATTTCAGTGATGCTTTCAGGATATCTGATATAATGAATACCTGTATTTGCAGTGCTAGAGAGGTTGTGTAGAAGACCAGTTCCTTTGGACCCAGCAGTATGGCTGTCATAGAAGAGCAGATCAGGGCATAAACATAACAGTTTTGGTTTTCTATAGTTCTAAACCAATGTTTCATTCTTCTGTCCTTGCTTATTTTACCCTCATTAGGTTCACCCAGAGTTTAAATTTATTCCCCACCCAAAAACCCACAGGAATCAAGCAAATGTGTTTTGATGGATTTCTGTAGTTTCCTTTCAGACCCAGATGTTGGACAGCAGCCATCTTAGTAAAAACACTTGCTAGATGAGGCAGGTTAAAAAGGAAAGGAAATCTGAAAAAGAAATCAATTGGGAAAAGATATCTTCAGCATATCCATAAGTAAGAAATCTAGTTAGTTATCTCAAAGATTTGAAGTCTGTAATCCCCGGAAATAGCATGGACTTTCACTCACTAAGGCCAGCCTGGCTACAGCCAGTGCTGAGTGCCCAACTGACCAGTTTGATAAACTACCAGTTAGTTTTCTTGGGTTGCCATAACATATTATCACAAACTGCTTGGCTTAAAAACAGTAGAAGTGTATCCTTTCACAGTTATTAAGGCCAGAAGTTGGAAATAAATGTGTTAGCAGGGTCACATTCCCTCTCAAAACTCTAGGGTAGAATTCTAGCTTGCTCTTTAGCTTCTGGAGGCTGCAGGCATTTCTTGTCTGGTAGCAGTTTCAATCTCTGCTTCTTTTTTCACATGACATTCTTCTTTCTGTGTGTCCGAGTCCTCTTCTTGTACAGACACTCATCGTTAGATTTAGAGCCCACTGATCTCAGCCTTCACTTAATTACATCTGCAAAGACTTTTTTTTCCACATAAGATCGTATTCATGGGTTCTTGGGGTTAAGGTTTAGACACATAATTTTAGGGGCTAGCATGAAAGATAATGAGTTATCTTTCATAACTCAGAATCCTTTCTAACTGATTTAGTGTTCACTAAAATTTCACATATTTGGAATTTTGAGAAACATAGAGTGGGGTGTAGTTTTGCAGCTACAGGAGAAGAAAAGAACAAAGATCATGGTTTCCATGCCTTTTGTTGGAAAACACTTTGGTTATATCCTACGGAAGCAAAACAAAAGCAAAACCTTGTGTGGTAGATTGTTTGCCAAGTTGGCTATCAGTGATTACTCCCATCCCTTAAAAAGTCTCTTTTTCTTCCCCTTGAGACTCACTTTGATCAGCCAAATGTGGTTGAAATTATTTTATACGACTCAAGGAAATAGGTCTTAGGTTTTTGCAGCATCCATTTTTACCCTTTTGGATATCAGCTATCTTGTAAGAAAAAGTCAAGTATACTGTAAAAGAAAGAAGCCATGTTGACAGAAAGAGGCACTGGAAGAAGAGAGATTACAAACAGGAAAAGGGAAAGATGGTTAACCCATGCCCTTCGAACCACCCTAGTTGGAATCATGTGAGTTATATTCCAGCTAAGCTACCGTTGTAAAAATTACATGGAGCCAAGAGGAGCTATGTGCTGACAAAGGGAACTTGGTCAAAGGGAACTTGGTCAGGGTGTCCGATCTATGGTCAGAAGATGATATCTCAGACTCGGTGCACAGTTTCCAAGTCAAAGGTGCCTTCTGAGGGCCAGCCTACATGGAAGGTCAGCCATTCTGTGCGGCTGCAGATGACTCTCCAGATCGGTCTTCCCATGGAGCCGGTGGGAGATCCTGGACGAGCCCCCAAATGTTATGCCCAAGTGGCGAAATCTCCCAGTGACCACCAGGGAGCTGATACCCAATACAAAAGCAAGAGAGTTTTTATTACCAAGCTCTAGCTGGGGCTCCCACCGATACCGATGCACCTGTGAAAAGGAGGGAGGCAAAAAGCAAAGGAGAAAAGGAAAGATATAAGCATCTGAATGCAGAGTTCCAAAGAATATCAAGAAGAGATAAGAAAGCCTTCTTCAGCGATCAATGCAAAGAAATCAAGGAAAACAACAGAATGGGAAAGACTAGAGAGCTCTTCAAGAAAATTAGAGATACCAAGGGAACATTTCATGCAAAGATGGGCTCGATAAAGGACAGAAATGGTATGGACCTAACAGAAGCAGAAGATATTAAGAAGAGGTGGCAAGAATACACGGAAGAACTATACAAAAAAGATCTTCACGACCCAGATAATCATGATGATGTGATCACTAATCTAGAGCCAGACATCTAGGAATGTGAAGTCAAGTGGGCCTTAGAAAGCATCACTACGAACACAGCTAGTGGAGGTGATGGGATTCCAGTTGAGCTGTTTCAAATCCTGAAAGATGATGCTGTGAAAGTGCTGCACTCAATATGCCAGCAAATTTGGAAAACTCAGCAGTGGCCACAGGACTGGAAAAGGTCAGTTTTCATTCCAATTCCAAAGAAAGGCAATGCCAAAGAATGCTCAAACTACTGCACAATTGCACTCATCTCACATGCTAGTAAAGTAATGCTCAAAATTCTCCAAGCCAGGCTTCAGCAAGATGTGAACCGTGAACTCCCTGACGTTCAGGCTGGTTTTCGAAAAGGCAGAGGAACCAGAGATCAAATTGCCAACATCCGCTGGATCATGGAAAAAGCAAGAGTTCCAGAAAAACATCTATTTCTGCTTTCTGACTATGCCAAAGCCTTTGACTGTGTGGATCACAAGAAACTGTGGAAAATTCTGAAAGAGATGGGAATGCCAGACCACCTGACCTGCCTCTTGAGAAATCTGTATGCAGGTCAGGAAGCAACAGTTAGAACTGGATATGGAACAACAGACTGGTTCCAAATAGGAAAAGGAGTGTGTCAAGGCTGTATATTGTCACCCTGCTTATTTAACTTATATGCAGAGTACATCATGAGAAACGCTGGACTGGAAGAAACACAAGCTGGAATCAAGATTGCCGGGAGAAATATCAATCACCTCAGAGATGCAGATGACACCACCCTTATGGCAGAAGGTGAAGAGGAAATAAAAAGCCTCTTGATGAAAGTGAAGGAGGAGAGCGAAAAAGTTGGCTTAAAGCTCAACATGCAGAAAACGAAGATCATGGCATCGGGTCCCATCACTTCAGGGGTAATAGATGGGGAAACAGTGGAAACAGTGTCAGACTTTATTTTTTTGGACTCCAAAATCACTGCAGATGGTGACTGCAGCCATGAAATTAAAAGACGCTTACTCCTTGGAAGAAAAGTTATGAGCAACCTAATAGCATATTCACAAGCAGACATTACTTTGCTGACTAAGGTCCGTCTAGTCAAGGTTATGGTTTTTCCTGTGGTCATGTGTAGATGTGAGAGTTGGACTGTGAAGAAGGCTGAGCGCTGAAGAATTGATGCTTTTGAAGTGTGGTGTTGGACAAGACTCTTGAGAGTCCCTTGGACTGCAAGGAGATCCAACCCGTCCATTCTGAAGGAGATCAACCCTGGGATTTCTTTGGAAGGAATGATCCTGAAGCTGAAACTCCAGTACTTTGGCCACCTCATGTGAAGAGTTGACTCATTGGAAAAGAGTCTGATGCTGGGAGGGATTGGGGTCAGGAGGAGAAAGGGACGACCGAGGATGAAATGGCTGGATGGCATCACGGACTCGATGGACATGAGTCTGAGTGAACTCCGGGAGTTGGTGATGGACAGGGAGGCCTGGCGTGCTGCAGTTCATGGAGTTGCAAAGAGTCGGACACGACTGAGTGACTGAACTGAACTGAACTGAACTGAAGAGGAGCTATCACTGCCAAGCTCTGCTCAAGTTGAAGAATTATAATGAAATAAATTATTGTTTTTAACTCACAAAGCTTTTTGAGGAAGGGTCTTTGTTATGCAGTAGTAGATATTTGAAATGGCTTGTTTTAAATTTAAACAATCAATACAAACATAGTTCTTAATGAAACTTGTATTTCTTTGTGAGGGTATAGAGAAAAATAAAATTTCTTTTATTGTAAGAAAATTCATTCTGCTTTTTATTGTTAATAATTTTTCCATAAGTATGAAAATATATGCCTTCTGATTTTGTAGTCATTTCTATCAAAGTTGTTTTGCCATGAGCTGAACTGATAAGACTTGAAAGGGTCAGAAGATAACTTGGTGGGAAGGCGGAAACAGGGAGGTTGTTGTTATTTATTTCTACATTTTTGCTTTTGCTAGGAATGGCTAAGAGACTGTAAATGTGTTGCAGATAAAGAAATACATGAAAATAAAGTTGTAAGGAGATTGAACCTAGTTTAGAACATTGAATTTCAATCCAAGGATTTTTGACTAAGGAGTAAAGACAGATTTTCACAATATGTTAGAAAAATTGACTCTTTCACCATCTTTTATCTTTCAATTCCCACTACCCACTGGTTAATCTATTTACATCAGACTGCTCTAAACATCAGTATCAAGGAATGGAGGTGAGAGTACCTAGTGGGAGGCTGTCTCTGTGATCAAATATGAAGATGGACACTAGAGATACAATGGCAGTAAAGAACCAATGAACTATACCTTCTTGCTCATTTTTTCATTAAAATGGGTTTCCTGTTGCTTGTAGGCATCATGAGCAGCAAACCTTGATGGTAATGGAGAATAGCAATGGAGGCTGCAGATGCTAGTAAGCCAGTTCAGGAACCAGCTATAAAAGCTAGTTTTGATCTTATTGAATTTAACGTGGCATCTAAATATTAGCATGTGATTATGGAAGGAAAAAGGCAAAAGGTATATGTATATAGATCAAGGTCTGTTTTGTGTTGAATGAGCTTCCCTGGTGGTTCAGATGGTAAAGAATCTTCCTGCAGTGCAGAAGATGTGGGTTCGATCCTTGGGTCGGGAGGATCCCTTGGAGGAGGGAATGGCAACCCATTCCAGTATTCTTGCCTAGGAAATCCCATAGACAGAGGAGCCTGATGGGCTGATCCATAGTGTCACAAAGAATAAGGCATGCCTGTGCAACTAGCACTTACTTACTCCTGTTTAATATAGCAGGGTGGTTTAGAAAATGAGATCTGGGAATTCCTTGGCAGTCCATTGATTAGGACTTGGCTTTTTCACTGTCAAAGACCCGGGTTCAATGCCTGGTCAGGGAACTAAGATTTCACAGCTGAGCAGCATAGCCAAAAGAGAGAAAGAGAAAAAATGAGATCTGAAAGATAACCAGGTTTTAAATGGCTCTAATATTTAGTAAGTGTGAGAAATTAAAAGAATGATAACCAGGTTTTAAATGGCTCTAATATTTAGTAAGTGTGAGAAATTAAAAGAATTAGTATTTGTTATTTCAATCAGCTTTCTTCCATTTTATTTGCCATGAAGTGATGAGACCGGAGGAAGAAGGGGAAAAGGTGGAAACAGTGATGGACTTTCTCTTCTTGGGCTCCAAAATCAATGCAGATGTTGACTGCAGCTATGAAATTAGAAGACACTTGCTTCTTGGAAGGAAAGCTATGACAAACCTAGATAGTGTATTAAAAAAACAGAGACATAACTTTGCCAACAAAATGTGGTTGTAATGAAAGCTGTGGTTTTTCCAGTAGTTATGTATGGATGTGAGAGCTGGACCATAAAGAAAGCTGAGCGCTGAAGAATTGATGCTTTGGAATTGTGGTGCTGGAGAAGACTCTTGAGAGTCCCTTGGATGGCACAGAGATCAAATTAGTCAGTCCTAAAGGAAGCCTTTGACTGTGTGGATCACAATAAACTGTGGAAAATTCTGAGAGAGATGGGAATACCAGACCACCTGACCTGCCTCTTGAGAAACCTATATGCAGGTCAGGAAGCAACAGTTAGAACTGGACATGGAACAACAGACTGGTTCCTAATAGGAAAAGCAGTACGTCAAGACTGTATATTGTCACCCTGCTTATTTAACTTATATGCAGAGTATATCATGAGAAACGCTGGGCTGGAAGAAGCACAAGCTGGAATCAAGATTGCCGGGAGAAATATCAATCACCTCAGATATGCAGATGACACCACCCTTATGGCAGAAAGTGAAGAGGAACTCAAAAGCCTCTTGATGAAAGTGAAAGAAGAGAGTGAAAAGTTGGCTTAAAGCTCAACATTCAGAAAACAAAGATCATGGCACCTGGTCCCATCACTTCATGACAGATAGATGTGGAAACAATGGAAACAGTGAGAGACTTTATTTTGGGGGGCTCCAAAATCACTGCAGATGATGACTGCAGCCATGAAATTAAAAGACGCTTACTCCTTGGAAGGAAAGTTATGACCAACCTAGATAGCATATTCAAAAGCAGAGACATTACTTTGCCAATAAAGTCCATCTAGTCAAGGTGATAGTTTTTCCAGTGGTCATGTATGGATGTGAGAGTTGGACTGTGAAGAAAGCTGAGCACCGAAGAATTGATGCTTTTGAACTGTGGTGCTGGAGAAGACTCTTGAGAGTCCCTTGGACTGCAAGGAGATCCAACCAGTCCATTCTAAAGGAGATCAGTCCTGGGTGTTTTTTGGAAGGAATAATGCTGAAGCTGAAACTCTAGTACTTTGGCCATCTCGTGCAAAGTGTTGACTCATTGGAAAAAACTCTGATGCTGGGAGGAATTGGGGGCAAAAGGAGAAGGGGACGACAGAGGATGAGATGGCTGGATGGCGTCACCGACTCGATGGATGTGAGTCTGAGTGAACTCCGGGAGATGGTGATGGACAGGGAGGCCTGGCGTGCTGCGCTTTATGGGGTCGCAAAGAGTCAGACACAACTGAGCGCCTGAACTGAACTGAACTGAACTGAACTGAACTGAAAGGAAATCAACCCTGAATACTCACTGGAAGGACTGATGCTAAAGCTGAAGCTCTGATACTTTGGCTACCTGATGCAAAGAGCTGATTCACTGGAAAAGACCTGACTCATTAGAAAAGACCCTGATGCTGGGAACGATTGAAGGCCAAAGGAGAAGAGGGTAGCAGAAGATGAAATGGTTGGATAGCATTATCGATTCAATGAACATGAACTTGGACAAACTCCAGGAGATAATGAGGGACAGAGAGGCCTGGCACACTTCAGTCCATGGGCTCACAAAGAGTAGGACACAATTAGTGACTGAACAACAACACAGCTTTGTCATCTGTACAATGGAGATAATAATGGCACTTATTCTCTAAGATTATCATGATTTAACAAACCCTTATTAATATATATATATATGAAATTTATAATAGTATCTGGTACATAACACCTACTATATAAATGCTAACAACTAATTATGTGACAGTTACCTTGCAGATTTTCATTGTGCCCTTCTTTCTTAGTAACAGAATCCTTCATTTGTTAGGGATGGCAGTGTTCTCAGCTGAAAGAAAAACTACATTTCCAAATCTCCCTAATTGATGTGGCTGGCAAATGATCTATAAATGTAAGTAGATATAGTTTATGACAGTTCTTTGAAAGGGATGATTTGGCTAGTTGGAATGCTTTTTCTTTTCTTTTCCTCCTTCTCCTTTCATAGAATAAAGTCATCATGACTAGAGCTACAGGAACCCTCATGGATCCTGAGGGAAAGAGCAAAAGTAGAGAAGACTCCTTGATTCTGATATATTTGAGTTACTGAATCATGCCAGAAAACATTGCAAACCTTGTTAGACTTCTCATCACACATATACAAAAATAAATAAACATAAGCCTTTATGTGTTTAAGCCACTGTAAACAGATCTTCATTATTGTCTAGCATAATTCTTAATTGATAATATTCTATTATTGTTGTGAATGAAATTTCCAATTAAGAAACAGTTGCTATAAGAGAAAGAAAATAAATAGATTGAAAGGCACTTTATAATGAATGCCAAAAAAGGACAATATTTCCAAAAGGAGGGATTTGTCTTAAAAAACTTACTAGTACCCTAGGGTAACAATGAAGAAAATAACTAAAAATATACACAAAAAAGAGAAATGAGAGATCAAAAGAGTAAACTAAGAAAAAGATGTAATGTAAAATAAGGCACCATTGGAGGATTTAATCACAAAAAGATATAAGACATATAGATCATAAATAGCAAAATAACAGTCCTTCTTTGTTTATAATCACTTTGAATACAAATAGATTAAACTCACCAATTAAAAGACAGAGATTGAAAGAATAAATTAAAAAAAAAATAATTTTTGTGGATGGAGATCCAAAATGTATTGTCTACAGAGATTCACTTTAGATCCAATGACATAAGTAAATTGAAAATTAAAGGGTGTAAAAATGTATCTCATACAAATAGTACCCAAAAGAAAGCTATGGTATGTTAATAACAGGGGAAAAGACTTTAAAAGGTCTCAAAATACATAAAGAAAAATGTGATTATTGAAGGGAGAAACAGTTTTACAATATTAGTTGGAGACTCCTTACCTCATTTCCAATAATAAATAGAAATAGTGGACAGAAATGTACAGTTACCAAAACTGACTCAATAAGAAGGAAATAAAAATCTGGAAAGACCAATATCAAGCAAACAGATTGAAGGAGTAATCAAAACTTTGCAACAAAGAAAAGCCCAGGATTAGCTGGTTTCACTGGTAACTTCTACCAAACATTTAAAGAATTAACACCTTCTCAAAATTAAATCCTTCTCAAACTCTTCCAAAATATAGAAGAGAAAGAACACCTCCTAACTTGTTCTGTGAGGCCAAAATTATTCTAAAACTAAACTCAGACAAAGATATTACAAAAAAGAAAGTACAAAGTACCAATGATCCTTATGAATATAGATGTCAAAATCAAATATGGATTCCAGATTACTCTACTAACAGATTGAATTCAACAGCATATTGAAAGAAACCATAGAGAAGGGGGACTTATTCCAGGAATGCAAAGGCATACCAATATAAGGAAATCAGTGTAATGTATACCTACATAAATACAACAAAGAGGAAAAACTAGATGATCATTTTAATTGATGCAGAAAAAGTATTTGACACAATTCAACACCTTTTCATGATTAAAAAACAAAACAGAGAACTAGGAATAAAAAGGAAATTCTTCATTGCGATAAAGAGCACTTATGAAAAACCCACAGCTGACATCATACTTTATGGTGAAAGACTGAAAATTTTCTCCTAAGATCAAGAACAAGAAAAGAATGCCTACTTTCACCATTGCTATTCACGATTGTACATGGAGTTCTAGCCAGAAAAATTGGGCAAGAAAAGAAATAAAAGTTATCCAGATTGGAAAGGAAGCAGTAAAACTATATTTGCAAGTGACAAGACATGCACAAAATACTAGAGCTAATTAAAGTATTCAGTAAAATTGCAGCCTAAAGGATCAATATTAAAATCAGTTTTATTTCTATAAGCTACAAGTGAAAAATCTGAAAAGGAAAGTAAGAAAACAATTCTATTTATACTGGCATCAAAGAGAATAAATTCTTAGGAATAAATTTAACCAAGGTGAAAGCCTTGTACACTAAAAACTACAACATTGCTGAAGGAAATTGAAAACACAAAGGAAATATATCCCTTGTTCATTTACTGAAAGACTTAATATTGGTAAGATGGCAATAATATGCAAAGCCACCTATAAAGTCAGTGCAGACATTATCAAAATTCCAGTGGTCTTCTTTTGCAGAAATGGCAAAGCCCAAACTCAGATTCATATGTAATTTCAAGGAGCTCTCAATAACCAAGACATTATTGAAAAAGAAGGGATTAAATTTCACAATTTCAAAACTTGCTACAAAGCTTCAGTAATCAAGACAGTGTGGTACTGGCAGAGTGCGTGCTCTCTTGTATCCAACTCTTTGTGACCCCATGTACTGTAACCTTCTAGGCTTCTCTGTCCGTGGGATTCTCCAGGCAAGAATACTGGAGTGGGTTGCCATTTCCTTCTCCAGGGGATCTTTCTGACCCAGAGATTGAACCGACATCTTCTGTGGCTTCTGCATTGGCAGGTAAATTCTTTACCACTGAGCCACCTGTGAGGACCATGGTACTGGCATAAATATGAACATATAGACGAGTGGAATAGAATTGAGAATCCATAAAATAACCCAAACATCGTGATAAATAATTTAATATATAGGAGATAAGTGGTAAAACTCTTAAGAGAAAACTTAGGGGTAAATCCTTATTCCAAACCTTGCATTTCCCAATGTAGTCTTACAAATGACACCAAGAGCATAAGCAACAGAATTTAAAAATAAATAAATTGGATCTTATTAAAATTAAAAACTTTTTGCATTGAAGAACAACATTAAGGAAGTGAAAAGATAAGAATGGGAGAAAATATTAAAAATTGTGTATCTGATGAGAGCCTAGTATCCAGAGTATATAAAGAACCCATAACTCAAAAACAAAAAGATAAACAACCCAATTTAAGATATACAAATGATTTGAAATGCATTTCTTCAGGAAAAAATACACAAATGGCCAACAACCACATGAAAAGGTGTTCAGTATTATTAGTCATTAGGGAAAAACAAATCAAAATCACAATAAAATACCTCTTCAGACCCACTAGACTGGCGATAATTTTTTAAAAGGAGAATACATGTTGACAAGGAGGTGGAAAAATTGGAACCCTTGTACATTGTTGGTAGAAATGTAAAAAGGTACAATCACTATAGAAAGCAACCTTGCAGTTCTTGAAAAAGTTAAATGTAGAATTGATACATAATTTCACAATTTCTTTCCTAGGTATATATCCCCCAAAATTGAGAATTGCACTCAAACAAATACTTGTATGTGAATAATCATAGCAGCTCTATTCACAATATCCCCCAAATAGAAACAACACAGGTGTCTAGCAATTGACGAATGGGTAAGCAAATTGTGATGTATACATGCAATAGAGAGAGATGGGAATACCAGACCACCTGACCTGCCTCTTGAGAAATCTGTATGCAGGTCAGCAAGCAACAGTTAGAACTGGATGTGGAACAACAGAATGGTTCCTAATAGGAAAAGCAGTACGTCAAGGCTGTATACTGTCACCCTGCTTATTTAACTTATATGCAGAGTACATCATGAGAAACGCTGGGCTGGAAGAAGCACAAGCTGGAATCAAGATTGCCGGGAGAAATATCAATAACCTCAGATATGCAGATGACACCACCCTTTTGGCAGAAAGTGAAGAGGAACTAAAAAGCCTCTTGATGAAAGTGAAAGAGGAGAGTGAAAAAGTTGGCTTAAAGCTCAACATTCAGAAAACGAAGATCATGGTATCTGGTCCCATCACTTCATGGGAAATAGATGGGGAAACAGTGGAAACACTGTCAGACTTTATTTTTTCTGGGCTCCAAAATCACTGCAGATGGTGATTGCAGCCATGAAATTAAAAGACGCTTACTCCTTGGAAGAAAAGTTATGACCAACCTAGATAGTATATTCAAAAGCAGAGACATTACTTTGCCGACTAAGGTCCGTCTAGTCAAGGCTATGGTTTTTCCTCTGGTCATGTATGGATGTGAGAGTGGACTGTGAAGAAAGCTGAGCGCCGAAGAATTGATGCTTTTGAAGTGTGGTGTTGGAGAAGACTCTTGAGAGTCCCTTGGCCTGCAAGGAGATCCAACCCGTCCATTCTGAAGGAGATCAGCCCTGGGATTTCTTTGGAAGGAATGATGCTAAAGCTGAAACTCCAGTACTTTGGCCACCTCATGCGAAGAGTTGACTCATTGGAAAAGAGTCTGATACTGGGAGGGGTTGGGGGCAGGAGGAGAAGGGGATGACAAAGGATGAGATGGCTGGATGGCATCACTGACTCGATGGACGTGAGTCTGAGTGAACTCCGGGAGTTGGTGATGGACAGGGAGGCCTGGCATGCTGCGATTCATGGGGTCGCAGAGAGTCGGACACGACTGAGCGACTGAACTGAGGTGAACTGAACTGAACATGCAATAGACTATGCAGTTCAGTTCGGTTGAGTTGGTAAGTAGTGTCAGACTGTTTGCAACCCTGTGGACTATATATAGCCCATCAGGTTCCTCTGTCAATGGGTTTCTCCAGACAAGAATATTGGAGTGAATCTCCATTTTATTCTCCAGGGGATCTTCCCAACCCACAAATTGAATTCACCTTCCGGCATTGGCAGATGGATTCTTTACCACTGAGCTACCAGGGAAGCCCACAATAGATTATTCTGTAAATAGCCATAAAAAAGGAATGAAGTATAGATAGTACAGATGAAACTCAAAGACATTAAGCTAAGTGACAGAAGTGAGACACAAAAGTTACATATTATATGACTCCATTTATATGAAATATCCAGAATAGTTAATCCATAGAGACATATAGCTGACTGATAGTTGCTAGGGGCTAGGGGAGGGGGAAGAAGTGAATGACTGTTTAACAGGTATGGAGTTTTCTTTTGGGGTGATAAAAATATATTCACATAGATAGAGGTAGTGGTTGAACAACACTGCCTACACTAAATGATGCTGGCGGCTTCCTAGGTGGCTCAGTGGTAAACAATCTGCCTGCCAACGCAGGAGATACAAGATTCGTGGGTTTGATTCCTGAATAGGGAAGATCCCCCGGAGTGGGAAATGGCAACCCACTCCAGTATTTTGGCTTGGGAAATCCCATGGACAGAGGATCCTGGTGGGCTACAGTCTGTGTACGTGTGCCTGCTAAGTCACTTCAGTCATGTCTAACTCTGCGAAGCTATGGACTGTATGTAGCCCGCCAGGCTCCTCTGTCCATGGATTCTCCAGGCACAAATACTGGAGTGGATTGCCATTTCCTCCTCCAGGGGATCTTCCTGACCCAGGGATTGAACTCACATCTCTTAAGTCTCCTGCATTGACAAGTGGGTTCTTTACCACTGGCGCCATCTGGGAAGCCCAAGCCTATGGAGTTGGACATGACTGAGCAACTGAGCATGCACACACTCAGATGACATTGCATTGCACATTTTTAAGTGGATAATTTTAAAATCTGAATTTCACCTCAATTCTAAAGCCAAATAAATAATTTTTTCGATTAGAGGTAGAGCCACCAGGAAAGCCCTAAGAATATCAACTAGGGGCCTACAAAAAATAAATTCAAGTAACTGGAATGACTTCATTTAAAAAAAGTATAGTAATGATTTCATCTTTGTTGCCCATTCTAATATGCTATGCAGTTCAGTTCAGTTCAGTCGCTCAGTCGTGTCCAACTCTTTGCAACCCTCCCTGTCCATCACCAACTCCCAGAGTTCACTGAAACTCATGTCCATCGAGTCAGTGATGCCATCCAGCCATCTCATCCTTTGTTGTCCCCTTCTCCTCCTGCCCCCAATCTCTCCCAGCATCAGAGTCTTTTCCAATGAGTCAACTCTTTGCGTGAGGTGGCCAAAGTACTGAAGATTCAGCTTTAGCATCATTCCTTCAAAAGAAATCCCAGGGCTGATCTCCTTCAGAATGGACGGGTTGGATCTCCTTGCAGTCCAAGGGACTCTCAAGAGTCTTCTCCAACACTACAGTTCAAAAGCATCAATTCTTCGGCACTCAGCCTTCTTCACAGTCCAACTCTCACATCCATACATGACCACAGGAAAAACCATAGCCTTGACTAGACAGACCTTTGTCGGCAAAGTAATGTCTCTGCTTTTGAATATGCTATCTAGGTTGGTCATAAGTTTTCTTCCAAGGAGTAAGCGTCTTTTAATTTCATGGCTGCAGTCACCATCTGCAGTGATTTTGGAGCCCCCAAAAATAAAGTCTGACACTGTTTCCACTGTTTCCCCATCTATTTCCCATGAAGTGATGGGACCGGATGCCATGATCTTCGTTTTCTGAATGTTGAGCTTTAAGCCAACTTTTTCGCTCTCCTCCTTCACTTTCATCAAGAGGCTTTTTAGCTCCTCTTCACTTTCTGCCATAAGAGTGGTGTCATCTGCATATCTGAGGTGATTGATATTTCTCCCGGCAATCTTGATTCCAGCTTGTGCTTCTTCCAGCCCAGCGTTTCTCATGATGTACTCTGCATATAAGTTAAATAAGCAGGGTGACAGTATACAGCCTTAACGTACTGCTTTTCCTATTAGGAACCATTCTGTTGTTCCATGTCCAGTTCTAACTGTTGCTTGCTGACCTGCATACAGATTTCTCAAGAGGCAGGTCAGGTGGTCTGGTATTCCCATCTCTCTCAGAATTTTCCACAGTTTATTGTGATCCACAAAGGCTTTGGCATAGTCAAGAAAGCAGAAGTAGATGTTTTTCTGGAACTCTGTTGCTTTTTTGATGATCCAGCTGATGTTGGCAATTTGATCTCTGGTTCCTCTGCCTTTTCGAAAACCAGCTTGAACATATGCAAGCTCACGGTTCACATACTGCTGAAGCCTGGCTTGGAGAATTTTGAGCATTACTTTACTAGCGTGTGAGATGAGTGCAATTGTGCGGTAGTTTGAGCATTCTTTTGCATTGCCTTTCTTTGGGATTGGAATGAAAACTGACCTTTTCCAGTCCTGTGGCCACTGCTGAGATTTCCAAATTTGCTGGCATATTGAGTGCAGCAATTTCACAGCATCATCTTTCAAGATTTGAAATAGCTCAACTGGAATTCCATCACCTCCACTAGCTTTGTCATAATGTGCTATTAGATTAATATAATATGTTATCAGATACATATAAATAATGCTTGCCTTTAACTGAGGGGGAATGAGTGAAAAGGAAATAAATCAGAGGATTCTTTTCTAAATCAGACAAGAACCCCAAGCTTTCCCCAGGACACTTCTACAAGCACAAACCTACAATATGTATTAAAACAAGCATATCTGATCTTGTATTGACAATCCACATGTATTATCTTTTCTCAGCTCCAAAGATATCACCTCAAATTGTTATGATTTTCATTGCTTGTAGTTCATTCTCTAACTTGTTAAATAGTGTAAGTATTTAGAAGAAATATCTGGACTTCTTCATAAGTACAGAAGCATATCAGAAAACTTAATTTTTATGTGTGAAATTGTCTTGATGCAGTGGTAATGTCCAAGTTACCATCAGGCTACTCCAGAGTCTCATAGGCTAAATTAAGATGCTTGAATCATTCAGTTTACTAAACCAATTTAAAATACACAAAAAGAGGAAAAAGTAGTAAGTTACTACATTAGGTATTATTGTAAGCAGAGCAGAAGTACCACACTACCTAGATCCTCATTTACGAAATGTTTATATGGCTTGCCTCTCCCTTTGCTTCATTAGCAGTCCTTGTTGATCTTGGAATTATGAGGTTCTGAATAAAGGTTAAACAAAGGGATTAAGCAGATGGAAGATGCCCAGATTAAACAGTGTTAATTCACATTACCTAATGGCCTTACTTCTCTAACACAGGATCTGGTACTATCCAAATTCTCTGGCAAGTAATCTGGGGAGTCTTCAGAGTGTCCCAGATGCACTCACAATCAGCCTACTTCATATTTGTACTGTACTCTACTTGTATTTCAGGAGTAGAATATACATACCTTCCAGGTGGCTCCAGAGGTAAAGAACCCACCTACCAATGCAGAAGACATAAGAGACCTAGTTTCAGTCCAGTATTTCCAATATTCCTGCCTGGAAAATCCCATGGACAGAGAAGCCTGGTGGGCTACAGTCCATAGGGTCGCAAAGAGTCGGACATGACTGAAGCAACTTAGCATTCTAGAATATACATGAGACAGCAGAAAGTTATTTCCTATTGTCATTTAGAGTTTATTTTGAATTTTCTCCCTTCATCTCAGAGAGTATTTCTGAGATTTGAGTTCAATATGGATGCTATGTTTCAGTGATTCTAAATCATTAGAAAATTGTAGTGTTCTTGAGTCTGCCCTATGGGATCACGTTCGTTATTCTTGAAGCATTCTTTAAGAATCTTTTAAGGCACTGTGGTCCTGCTTCAGTGGGTCTCTTGTGGTCCTACCCCACATATTCATCAGGAGCAATCATACATACATGTCAGTCTCTGACTCAAGCCAAGATGCCCCACACCCACACATATATCACTCATTTATTTTTCCAAATCTTTTTGAAAGTTTGAATGACAGGTACCATCACAGTGGAAGAACTTGAGATTCCATAGAGGTAAAGCAGCTTACCCAAAGATAACAGTCCCTGCCTTGGCCTGTCACGCTTAATTGCTCTTGTTGTTGCTGAGTCGCTTCAGTCGTGTCCGACTCTGTGTGACCCCATAGATGGCAGCCCATCAGGCTCCCCCATCCCTGGGATTCTCCAGGCAAGAACACTGGAGTGGGTTGCCACTTCTTTCTCCAATGCATGAAAGTGAAAAGTGAAAGTGACACTCAGTCGTGTCCGACTCTTCGCAACCCCATGGACTGCAGCCTACCAGGCTTCTCCGTCCATGGGATTTTCCAGGGAAGAGTACTGGAGTGAGTTGCCATTGCCGCCTTGTCATAACTGTAGGTGACTATTCATATGCTTATATTGTCTCATGATGACTAAGGATAGAGAGCATTTGTCATTATTAACATCAAAGCTAGATGACAGTTGTGGGGAAGTAAGTTAACCCTGCTGGTTAACTGTAGGTGTTGGGGCTTTTACTGAGGTGTAATTATACACTTCTTATTTCTTTATGCTGATGGTACCAGTACAAGTTGTTATTAGGTTAGTGAGTGAAAAATTTACAGATGATCAATCCAATATTGGCTTCATGGATTCTCCTCCATGTCTTCTATGAACCTGGGCAATAAAGGACATGGAAATTACTTCAAGGTCTTATAAATATTGCATTTTCTGTCCTGTCATTCCAAATTACAATGTGGTGATTGGAATGTTATACTCAAAGACCATGTCTCTGAGTAACAGAAATCTTAGAGTTACAGGAAGAACTCTAAACAGCAGCCTCTTCATAAAAACTTAGCCACTTGGGTCTGGTATTTTGGAGGCTGAAAGCTTATCTACTTCCTTTAAAGAAAAATTTGGACCAAGAGGCAATATTTAAGCAGATCCCTGGAACTCAAAGTCAATGGCATATTTCAAAACAATCAAATTTAATATGGTTTGAGGTTTTGCAATAAAATCTCATATGATCCTAAGCAAGAATGAAACTCCCTTTCCAGAACCCAGGAAAAAACTTAAACTGACAATACTAAAAAATAGGTTAAACCAAACCAAAGGAAACAGACGGTAGAATGGGAAGCTCTGCCAACACAGGGTGGACTGGAACAGATAGTCACATACATTATCATTTTCCAAAACATCCTCTCTCCTGGAAGCCAGTGTTACCACTTGGCCTGCCAAAGACCATGTGACCAGCCATTAATAACAAACTCAGATCAACCATATCCTATGAAATGCTTAACCCTTTAATCTTATAACAGTACTGTTTTGAAGATGCATTGGTATATTTCTGTGTTGAAGGAATTTGAATTTTTGAGATATCCCAAAAGAAGATGCCTAATGGGACATTTTTCTCTCAGAAGTTACTTAATGTGTTCTTTTGCTAAGGATTGTAAAAGATGACAGTTAAAATTGTGCCTAACATTTTAATCCAATCACAACAATTTATAGGAAATTATTTTGTGTTTGACCCTGGCAACCACCATTCAACTCTATGATTCTGACTACTATAGGTATCTCATGTAAGTGAAATCAGATAGTATTTGTCTTCTTGTGACTGGTTTATTTCACTTAGCATAATGTCCTCAGGGTTCATCTATGTTGTAGTATGTGCCAGAAATCCCTTCCTTTTTAAAGTTGAATAATATTCCATTGTGGGCATATATGACATGTTGTTTTTATAGTCATCTCTGTGCAGATACTTGTTTTGCTTCCTATACATGGTAGTTTGGCTATCTCTTCAACACTACACTTTCAGTTCTTTTGGGTATACACCCAGAAGTGAACTTGTTGGATGGAATAGTAATTCTAGGGCTTCCTCAGTGGCTCAGTGGTAGAAGAACAAGCCTACAGTGCAGGAGATGCAGCAGAAGCTGCAGGTTCGATCCCTGGTTGAGGAAGATCCCCAAAGAGGGAAATGGCAACCCACTCCAGTATTTTTGCCTGGAAAATCCCGTGGGCAGAGGAGCCTGATGGGCTTTGGTTCATGCGGTCAAAAAGAGTCGGACATGACTTAGTGACTAAACAACAACAATTACAATAGTAATTCTAACTTTAATTTTTAAAAGAAGCACAATATTCTTTTTCACAGCAGCTGTACGGTTTTGTGCATGTGTTCCAGTTTTTCCACATTCTTGCCAACATCAGTTGTTTTCTCTTTTTTGATAGTAACCATCTTAATGGGTGGGAGATGGTATCACACTGTGGTTACAATATACGTTTCCCTAGTTATTAGTGACATAGAGCATCTTTTCATAGACACTTGGAAATAGACTTGGTCATGATGTACAATTATTTTAATATAATGCTGAATTAAGTTTCTTAATATTTTGTTGAAGATTTTTTTTGTTTCCAATAAAATTTTATTTCAATTTTGTTGACTAGGAAGGGACATATTTGCATAGTATTCACTGTTTAAACAAGTTTCAGTATGGTTGATTTTGTCTCTGTATTGAGTAGAAATAATTTAAAAAACACCTTCCTTCAATTACACAGGAATCTAAAAAGCAAAACAAATGAACAAATATAATGAAACAGAAACAGACTCAGGGAAACAGAGAAAAAACTAGTGGTTCCTGGAGAGAAGGGGTGTGGGAAGATGCATGAAATAGGTGAAGGGGATTAAGAAATACAAAGTATCAGTTATAAATAAATACATCACAAGGATGTAAATACAGCACAGGGAATGTATTCAGTAATTTTGTCAAGTATGTTGATATCAATAATCACATTTATTGTTATGTAGTTTTCTTATAGCATCTCTGAGTGGCTTTGGTATTAGGGTAATGCTGGTCTCACAGAATAAATTAAGTGTTCCATACTCTTCAGTTTCTTGGAAAAGTATAAGAAGGATTGGTGTTAGTTCTTTAAATGGTATAATTCATCAGTGAAATCATCAGTTCCAATACTATTCTTCATTGGAAGGTTTTTTGATTACTAATTCATCTCCTCACTAATTATAAACTTGTTCAGATTCTTTATTTCTTAGAGATTCAGTCTTGATAGGATTTATGTTTCTTAGAAATGTCCAATTCATTCTAGATTATATAATTTGCTGGTGCTCAATTTCTATTTTTAATTAATTTTTATTGGAATATAGTCATTTTTCAATATTCTGTTAGTTTTTACTGTACAACAAAGTGAATCAGATATATATATATATATATATATATATATATATATATCAGTTCAGTTCAGTTCAGTTGCTCACTTGTTTCCGACTCTTCGCGACCCCATGAGTTGCAGCACGCCAGGCCTCCCTGTCCATCACCAACTCCCAGAGTTCACTCAAACTCATGTCCATCGAGTCGGTGATGCCATCCAGCCATCTTATCCTTTGTCATCCCCTTCTCCTCCTGCCCCCAATCCCTCCCAGCATCAGGGTCTTTTCCAGTGAGTCAACTGTTCGCATGAGGTGGCCAAAGTACTGGAGTTTTAGCTTTAGCATCATTCCTTCCAAAGAAATCCCAGGGCTGATCTCCTTCAGAATGGACGGGTTGGATCTCCTTGCAGTCCAAGGGACTCTCAAGAGTCTTCTCCAACACCACAGTTCAAAAGCATCAATTCTTCAGCGCTCAGCTTTCTTCACAGCCCAGCTCTCACATGACCACTGGAAAAACCATAGCCTTGACTAGACGGACCTTAGTCGGCAAAGTAATGTCTCTGCTTTTGACTATGCTATCTAGGTTGGTCATAACTTTTCTTCCAAGGAGTAAGCGTCTTTTAATTTCATGGCTGCAATCACCATCTGCAGTGATTTTGGAGCCCCCCCCCCAAAAATAAAGTCTGACAGTGTTTCCACTGTTTCCCCATCTATTTCCCATGAAGTGATGGGACCAGATACCATGATCTTAGTTTTCTGAATGTTGAGCTTTAAGCCAACTTTTTCTCTCTCTTCTTTGACTTTCATCAAGAGGCTTTTTAGTTCCTCTTCACTTTCTGCCATAAGGGTGGTGTCATCTGCATATCTGAGGTGATTGATATTTCTCCCGGCAATCTTGATTCCAGCTTGTGCTTCTTCCAGCCCAGCGTTTCTCATGGTGCACTCTGCATTTAAATTAAATAAGCAGGGTGACAATATACAGTTACTTTTCCTATTTGGAACCAGTCTGTTGTTCCATGTCCAGTTCTAACTGTTGCTTCCTGACCTGCATACAGGTTTCTCAAGAGGCAGGTCAGGTGGTCTGGTATCCCCATCTCTCTCAGAATTTTCCACAGTTTCTTGTGATCCACACAGTCAAAGGCTTTGGCATAGTCAAGAAAGCAGAAATAGATGTTTTTCTGGAACTCTCTTGCTTTTTCCATGATCCAGCAGATGTTGGCAATTTGATCTCTGGTTCCTCTGCCTTTTCGAAAACCAGCTTGAACATCTGGAAGTTCACAGTTCACATATTGCTGAAGGCTGGCTTGGAGAATTTTGAGCATTACTTTACTAGTGTGTGAGATGAGTGCAGTTGTGCGGTAGTTTGAGCATTCTTCGGCATTGCCTTTCCTTGGGATTGGAATGATACACATCCCCACTTTTTTTGATTTCCTTTCCATTTAGGTCTTATTTTGGTTCAGCCACTCAGTTGTGTCCAACTCTTTGTGACTCCATGGACTGCAGCATGCCAGGCTTCCCTGTCCTTCACTATCTCCTGGAGTTTGCTCAAACTCATGTCCATTGCTTCGATGATGCCTTCCAACCATCTCATCCTTTGTCATCCTCATCCCCTTCTCCTTGTGCCTTCAATCTTTCCCAGCATCAGAGTCTTTTCCAATTAGTGGTCCTTTGCATCAGGTGGCCAAAGTATTGGAGCTTCAGCTTCAGCATCATTCCTTCCCATGCATATTCAGGGTTGATTTCCTTTAGGACTGACTGGTTCAATCTCCTGCCAGTCCAACGGACTCTCAAGAGTCTTCTCCAACACTACAGTTTGAAAGCATCAATTCTTTGGCACTCAGCCTTCTTTATGGTCCAACTCTCACATCCATACATGACTACTGGAAAAACCATAGCTTTGACTAGACAGACCTTTGTTGGCAAAATGATGTCTCTGTTTTTTAATACACTGTCTAGTTTGTCATAGCTTTTCTTCTAAGGAGCAAACATCTTTTAATTCTATGGCTGAAATCACCATCTGCAGTGATTTTGGAGCCCTAGAAAATATTTTTTCCCCATCTGTTTGCCATGGAGTGATGGGGCCAGTTGCCATTATCTTCGTTTTTTGAATGTTGAGTTTTAAGTCAGCTTTCTCACTCTCCTCTTTCACCTTCATCAAGAAGCTCTTCAGTTCCTCTTTGCTTTCTCCCATTAGGTTGGTGTCATCTGCATATCTGAGGTTATTGATATTTCTCCCAGCAATATTGATTCCAGCTTGAGCTTCTTCCAGCCGGACATTTCCCATGATGTACTCTTCCTAGAAGTTAAATAAGCAGGGTGAAGGAAGCCTTGACGTACTTCTTTCCCAGTTTTGAACCAGTTTGTTGTCCATTCCATGTCCAGTTCTAACTGTTAATTCTTGATCTGCATACAGGTTTCTCAGGAGGCAGGTAAGGGGATCTGGTATTTCCATCTCTTTAAGAATTTTCCACAGTTTGTTATGATCCACACAAAAGCTTTAGCATAATCAGTGAAGCAGAAGTAGATTTTCTCTGAAATTCCCTTACTTTTTCTGTGATCCAGCCGATGTTGGCAATTTGATCTCGGGTTCCTCTGCCTTTTCTAAATTCAGGTTGAACATCTGGAATTTCTCTGTTCACATACTGTTGAAGCCTAGCTTAAAGGATTTTGAGCATTACCTTGCCCCAGTTTCATTTCTGATATTAGTACCTTGAGTTTTTTTTCTATAGTCAGTCTAACTGAAGTTTGACAATTTGGTTGATCTTTCTGAAGATCATTGATTTCTTCTATTTTGTTCCTGTTTTCTATTTTATTTATTTCTGCTCTAATCTTTATTATTCCCTTCCTTCTGCTAGACCAGGACTTGATTTATTTTTTCTTTTACTAGTGCCTTAGTTGGTACATTTAGGCTGGTGATTTAGGATCTTTCTTCTTTTTTTAAATGCCAGCATTTGTAGCTGTAAATTTCCCATTAGCACTGCTTTCACTGAATTCTATAAATTTTGGCATGTTGTGCTTTCATTTTTATTAATATCTTAGTATTTTCAAATTTCCCTTGTGATTTCTTCTTTTATTCATTATTTTTAGAATGTGTTGTTTAATTTTGACAAATTTATGAAATTTTCAGTTTTCCTTCTGTTTCTGATCCTTGTAATTGGAGAAGATATTTTGTATGATCTTTACCTTTCAAAACTTACTGAGATTTAATTTGTGTCCTAATATATGGTCTATCCTGGGAATGTTCTGTGTAGAACTGAGAAGAATGTGTTGTTGATAGAGTTTGGTATATGTCTGTTAGATCTAATAGGTTTATTGTGTTCAGATTATCTCTTTTCTTATCTTTGTCTGATTTTTCTATCCATTATTGATAGTCTGATATTGAAGTCTTCAGTTATTACTATAGAAATATTTATTTCTTCTGTTTCTCCCTTCAGTTCTATCAGTTTTTATTTTATACATTTTGTTAGTTTGTATTGGGTGCATAAATGTTTAATGTGATACCTTCTGTATTGAAGTTAATATATAATGTCCTTCTTTGTCTTTTATAAACTTTTTTGATTTAAAGCCTGTCTTGTCTGACACTAGTATATGACCACATACTTTATTTTTCTAATGTGCATCATAAATGTTTGAAAATGTATAAACATAAACATAATAATTTACATATGTAATTACAATTTGAAAATTACAAATATAGTATATATGTACAGTAGTTTTAGTAGTTATTCAGTGTTTTGTTTCTAGAATGTTTACAACTATTTCTACTGCCATCATCAATATTTTTTCAGTTGTTTATCTTTTCTTTGTTAGAGCTCATTTTTTAAAATATTGTAGCTATTAATCTTTGAAATGTCATTATATGACTTTTAAAATCTTATCTTTGGTTTTATGGTCATAAAACTTTAATATTAAAAGTGCAAATATGTATTCTTAATAGTTTCTGGGTTTCCAATATTTAACTCCAATAGGGGAGTTGAGATCTCCCCTGCCTTAGATTGAACACATAGTCTGAAATGTACAGTTGTACATAATTGTATTGTAAAGCAGTTATTATTGTATTTATTTTTACTGCATCTAGAAGATTTCTTTTAATGGTTAAGAGTAGGATCCAACTTTATTTTCTTCTATTTTGATAGCTAGGAGGGGCTTCCAGGTGCTCCTAGTGGTAAAGAACCACCTGTGAATGCAGGAGATGTAAGAAATGAAAGTTCACACCCTGGGTTGGGAAGATCCCCTGGAGGAGGGCATGGCAACCCACTCCAATATTCTTGCTTGGAGGATACCATGGACAAAGGGTCCTGGCAGGCCATATTCCATAGGGTCGCAAAGAGTTGTGTGCAACTGAAGTGACTTAGCACACATGCACGCAGTAATAGCACCATGCATTAATTACTTGCCTTTTTACACTTGTAAAACCAAAATTTTAGCCAAGTATTAAAACTGTCTTATTTACTAGAATCTATTTCTGTACTCTGTGACCTGCTCCATTGAGTAAAGTCATTCCATAGCTCTGCCAATATCATATTTTTCTTCCTAGTCTCTGTGCTAAGTTCTGATAACCTGAAAAACAAGTCTCCCCTTCTTTGTTCTTTTTTTTTTATAACTGTCATGACTATTTTATATGAACCTTTTTTCCACATAAACCTTAAGCTAAATTAATCTAATTCCAACAAGAAATTATTAGAATTCTAATGAAAATTTGGTACATTTCATATTTAGCGAGATTAGGATTTCTATGATGGCAGTTCTTCCAATCTGAGAATATATTCATATGCTCAAATCTTGACATGTCTTTTACTAATATGCTATGGTTTTCTGCATATTGATTGCATGACTTTTTATTATGTTTGTTTTTAACGTTTTTATAGTTATTTCTGTTAAAAGTGGAATATTTCTCCCTGGTTTCGTGTATAGGTGCTAATTGCTAAAATAGAGTAAATCTAATGATAAAATATACTTAGCTTTCATTTAGCTATGTTGTTAATATTCTCACAGACCTTTTTTTTTCTATTGTCACTATAAGGTCCTTGAAAGTTCTAGTTGTATAATCATATTATTTGCAAGATTAATAGTTTTATCATTTTATTTCAGATAATAGAACCAGTCATTTAAATTTTATGTTATTACATTCACTACCCCTAACTAGATCCTGATTTTTAAATAAAATACTTTCATGTTTTGCTAATGGTTTTTTTGGTAAAGAGTTCATATTTAAGGTTTTCCATGCATTCTAAGTTTACACAGAATTTCTATGAGAAATGACTGTTGAATGTTACTATTTTCACCATCAGTTATTATAATATATTATATTGGTTATTATATTCACAACAGTTATTATATTCACATGATTTTCCCTTTTAAACTGTTAATATAATAAAATATATTGATCAAAATCTAGCAATGTATCAAAATAATAGTAAATGTAAATTAAATAGGATTTATTTTAGGACTACACTGGTAGTTCCATGTTAAAAAAGACTTATTTTTTAATATATAGTGCAATTTATGTATCTATCTAAATAAGTGGAATCAATCTATATCTTTTTTTGGATACTGTCTTTATCAGGTTTTAAGGTTATCCTGGATTCATAAAATTATTTGGAAACTGTTCCAGTTTTACATTGGCCTGGAATAATAGATATTTTTAAAATACATAGTAAAGTTCTAAAACAAGAAATGAAAAATTTTAGGTGCCTGAACCAAAAATGAAAACACAAAGTTAGAGTGATGAGTAGGAGTTTAAGCCAGAACTGAATTTCCTACATAAAGGTGAGATTCATGCTGGCCACCTCTCTCAAGTGCTAAGGTTTAGAAGAATTTTACCTTATTTAACCTGAGAAACTGCAGTATTCTTATCAGCTTCCCAAAGCCTGAAAACAAGTAAAAGTGTTAGTCACTCTGTCATGACCAAGTCTTTGCGACCCTTTGGATTGTAGCCTTCCAGGTCCATGGAATTCTCCAGGCAAAGATACTGGAGTGGGTAGCTATTCCTTTCTCCAGAGGATCTTCCTGACCCAGGGATTGAGCCTGGGTCTCCTGCACTGCAAGCAGATTCTTTACCATCTGAGCTACTAGGGAAGCCTCTGGAATAAACATTTACCTTAAGGCAATAAAACACCAAATCTGTGCCATGCTAGGGTGTTGAGTACAAAAATACTTTACCTATATAAACTCAAACCAAAAAGTTAACATTGAAATACACTAAAACTATTTGACCTATTGTCATTGTTCTTTAGTTCCTGAGTGTGTCTGACTCTTCTGCACTTGACCTACAGGGGATCCCAATAAAAGCAGTGACTTTTGAGAGTACCTCCAAAACCTATGGAACAACCTCTGCTGGAGAGGTTCTCAGTCCAAAATTAGAAACTACATTTGGAAACACATCACCATGAGGGAGATTCAATAAATGCAATAGGAGAATGAACAATTGAAAACTAAAATTGCAAAATACAGTAATTGAAATAAAAATATTCAGTGGAATAATTAAATAGATGAGACAAGCTAAAGAGAATTGATACACTGGAAGACTGATTAATAGCAAATATAAAAAGGATATGAATAAATACAAATAACAGAATAGGAGGCATCAGTTCAATTTAGTCTCTGTCGTGTCCAACTCTTTGTGACCCCATGAACCACAGCACGCCAGGCCTCCCTGTCCATCACCAGCTCCCGGAGTTCACCCAAACCCATGTCCATTGAGTCAGTGATGCCATCCAACCATCTCATTCTCTGTCATCCCCTTCTCCTCCTGCCCTCAATCTTTCCCAGCATCAGAGTCTTTTCAAATGAGTCAGCTCTTCACATCAGGTGGCCAGAGTATTTCATGAGGAAAGAACAGAAAGGATGCTATACTCTGTATACAAAAGGTTAATTAAGGAGAAAAATCCAGAATAAAGGCATGAATTTTTGGAATAAAAGATTTTGCTGAGGCTCAAATGTGACAAATTAAAACAAACTACAACTGGGTAAATCATATTAAAGCAAAACTGACATTCAGAGATTAAAAATCATTTTTAAACATTTTTCGATAGTATAACTTCTCCATATATCTTGTCCTTAACCTTCATACATACCTCTTCCACCAACCACTCCATTCCTTCCTTGCCTTAACTAAATCTTTCTCTCACCTCAGAACTGTACTTCAGCAAACATTTCGTTCCAGATCCCAAAAGATTTGGGTGATCTAGTTTCATAAGCACACCTAAAAACGAATGTTTTTCCTCTTTTTTGTTTTTTGGTAAAAATCCATTCTCTGAGATTTTTGCCTCTTATTATAGCATATTTTCTCCCTCTCACCACTGTTGTCATTGATTTTCCTGGTTATTTATCATTAATTTATAGATTCCTGGACAGGAAGTTCAATTAAATGGAAAAATTTTCTAACTCTGAAGAATAGTCTCTTAAGATGTTCATCTAGATGGTCAACTGACATTAGTCTGTTTCAGTCACAATCTGGCCATCTGTCACTTACCCCATATTGCTCTATATTTTGAAATAGCATCTAATTCAGTAGTATATATCAGACTTCATATCTGTTATATAAATTACCTTGCTAACATTTTCAATTACCTCACTTACTAATCCTTTTTCTCCAAAATCTGTACTTTCGGTCAACACAAATGTATACAATTGGTAATTATATACTTAGACTAATGACTCTACCTGTTTAAAAATAATCCATACAGAGTAGTGCTCAGTTCAGAGTCTCTGTGGTCATCTGGGGTCTCAATATTGTCTGCCATTTCTTCCACATTTTCCAGTTAATTATCTCTTCTCATATTCACAATAATTATTTTATATGCTCACCTTTGAGTTTTTTTACTATTAGGCTCTATGTTTATCCATTATTTCATAGAAAATAGCAGATGAGTTGACTATATGAAACGTTCTTCACATGGAGGAGGAACACATTGAAAACTAAAATGTAAATGAAACTGAAAAAAATTGTAATATTCATAAGACAATTGCTTATTTGTAATATAAAGGAAACAGACATAAATAAGAAAAAGATAAATATTATTGTTTAAAAACAGACAAGGAACATGGACATCTATAGGACTGGCTGGATAAGATGTCATGTTTCTCACCCATGAGTCTGTCCAACACTGGGCATGGATGGGACCTGCTTAACAAGTATGCAGGAAAATTGCTATTATCTTCAAGAGATGGGAGGCGACAGTTTATACCAGACAATTATACCAATTTAGAATGCTCAAACCACTGAACAATTGCACTCATCTCACATGCTAGTAAAGTAATGCTCAAAATTCTCCAAGCCAGGCTTCAACAATATGTGAACCGTGAACTTCTTGATGTTCAAGGTGGTTTTACAAAAGGCAGAGGAACCAGAGATCAAATTGCCAACATCCGCTGGATCATCGAAAAAGCAAGAGAGTTCCAGAAAAACATCTATTTCTGCTTTATTGACTATACCAAAGCCTTTGACTGTGTGGATCACAATAAACTGTGGAAAATTCTGAGAGAGATGGAAATACCAGACCACCTGACCTGCCTCTTGAGAAATCTGTATGCAGGTCAGGAAGCAACAGTTAGAACTGGACATGGAACAACAGACTGGTTCCAAATAGGAAAAGGAGTGCGTCAAGACTGTATATTGTCACCCTGCTTATTTAACTTATATGCAGAGTACATCATGAGAAATGCTGGACTGGAAGAAACACAAGCTGGAATCAAGATTGCCGGGAGAAATATCAATAACCTCAGATATGCAGATGACACCACCCTTATGGCAGAAAGTGAAGAGGAAATAAAAAGCCTCTTGATGAAAGTGAAAGAGGAGAGTGAAAAAGTTGGCTTAAAGCTCAACATTCAGAAAACGAAGATCATGGCATCCGGTCCCATCACTTCATGGGAAATAGATGGGGAAACAGTGGAAACACTGTCAGACTTTATTTTTCTGGGCTCCAAAATCACTGCAGATGGTGACTGCAGCCATGAAATTAAAAGACGCTTACTCCTTGGAAGAAAAGTTATGACCAACCTAATAGCATATTCACAAGCAGAGACATTACTTTGCTGACTAAGGTCCGTCTAGTCAAGGCTATGGTTTTTCCTGTGGTCATGTATGGATGTGAGAGTTGGACTGTGAAGAAAGCTGAGCGCTGAAGAATTGATGCTTTTGAAGTGTGGTGTTGGAGAAGACTCTTGAGAGTCCCTTGGACTGCAAGGAGATCCAACCCGTCCATTCTGAAGGAGATCAGCCCTGGGATTTCTTTGGAAGGAATGATGCTAAAGCTGAAGCTCCAGTACTTTGGCCACCTCATGTGAAGAGTTGACTCATTGGAAAAGAGTCTGATGCTGGGAGGGGTTGGGGGCAGGAGGAGAAGGGGACGACAGAGATGAGATGGCTGGATGGCATCACTGACTCGATGGACGTGAGTCTGAGTGAACTCCGGGAGTTGGTGATAGACAGGGAGGCCTGGCGTGCTGCAATTCATGGGGTCGCAAAGAGTCGGACACAACTGAGTGACTGAACTGAACCGAACTGAGATACATAGTACCAGAATTTAAATTTTGATTCCACTCTTTGGAACCCATCCAAATTTTGGAACTGACTTTTTCTCCTAATGTAAGAAAAAGTTTTGTTCTTCAGTCACTAAGTCATGTCTGACTCTTTGTGACCCCATGGACTGCAGCACACCAGTCTTCTCTGTCCTTCACTATCTCCCAGAGTTTGCTCAAACTCATGTCCATTGAGTCAGTGATGCCATCCAACCATCTCATCCTCTGCTGCCCTCTGTCCCTTTTGCCTTCAATCTTTCCCAGCATCAGCGTCTTTTCCAGTTTGTTGGCTCTTTGCATCAGCTGGCCAAAACATTGGAGCTTCAACTTCAGCATCAGTCCTTACAGTGAATATTCAAGGTTAATTTCCTTTAGGATTGACTGGTTTGATCTCCTTGCTGTCCAAGGGACTCTCAAGGGTCTTCTCCAGGACCACAGTTTGAAAGCATCAAGACTGAATTTTGAGTGATAACTATTTATAGGGTCTGAAATAAATGAAACGAGCCAGTCAAGAGAGAAAAGAGACTTTCAGAGAAGCAGAACGTTAACTAGAAGGTGTAATATCAATAAAGTCAGAGAGGAAATTCCAGCAAGATTTCAAGTCTGTCAACTTCCACAGAGAATCAATGAACGTAATTTTCAAATGGATGAAATGGGCGGACCCCTTTGAAAGCTGATATTAAAATACTGTAGAGAACTTGTTTGACAATTAATATCATCTTTGGAAATTGTAAAATACACCTATTGCTCAGCAACTGGTTAAACCTCCAAGAGAAGTAAATATATATACATATTCACTGTTGTTGCCTTTTAAAAATCTCTCGTATTCAAGTCAAAACCAAAAGACATAGACATAGAGTTTGAATCCCAGGCTTTTCACGAGGTAGTGTTGCATTATTTTACTCTACACCATCAAAATAAAAACTATTCAAGAAATCAGCAGCTGCTATAAAAATCATCTGGAAAGTCCAGGGAAGGGCCCTTAGATGCTGCTGGGAAAGGGAAATTGTCCTCTGGCCCGTGAGCTGGCGTGTTTGTCTGCTGAGTGGCTTTAGCGGTTTCATCTGTTGCTGAAAGAGCCAAGAGAAAGGGGTAAAACAGGACTGTAATCCACACCACAATGAGTGGGACCAGCAGCCAAGTGAATGTTTTGTTTTTGTGCTGCCTCTTCTGGCACACCGAATCGTTGCACAGATTGCATGGGCTTTTAATCGTCATTTAAATATAAGTGATCCAACCTTAGCATTAGCTGGCTTTCTATACAGCTTGCTGATCACCCAAAGGTGCTAGCACATACCACTCCAAGTTATGATTTTTCAAAACATAGCGATATCATGATAAGAAGCAAAATTGCCTCCCATAGTCTTATATTTAGTGCACATTCTTTGGGTGTTCACAGAGAGAAAAGATTATATAGAAAACCTAGAAATTGATTTTTTCATTCATTCAGACAATCTCTGATTGAACACAGCATCCATTTCAAACTACAAAAATAGATTTCAGGCAAATTTCTTTTTGCATCTCTGAGATTCAGATTGTTAGTTCAACATCGGGTGTTGAACAGTCTCTCTTCTTTTTTAAGTCCCTTTTTCCTTGGTTCTGAAATGCTGACGGAGAAAGCCAAAAAAAAATTATAACAATATTCCATTAATGTTATAAAATTTTAAAGCAAAGATGGAAAAAGAACAAAATGCAATCTTTATGGAAATCTTAAAAGGAAATATGAAGTAAAATGTCTTCTATTTAATAAGAGAAAATTGTCCCAAGTCTTCTGGATGAAAATAGGACCCAAATCCTTAATTCTTTATTGACTTAGCAACTGTGCTCATAGGATTTTGTCCTAAGGATCTAATAAGAGTCTAAGTATCTACATATAAGGATAGTTGTATTATAGCTTATTCTGCAAAGTTTTAAATAGCCTAAATGTTCAGTGGAGCGAATTGTATTCCACTTTACAGATGGTGATTTAATCAGTCCTTAAAAATATTGTGAAAGCATATTTGACACAGAAACATGTTATGTAGTCTTTTTTCTCACTAACACTTTAATATGAAAAAGTTTCAAACATACAGAAAAGTTAAACAAATTGTACAGATAACACACACATAACTACTACTGGATGCTATAATTTACATTTTACTGTGCTTTCTTTATGACTCATCTATTCACCTATCCCTCCTTGTTTCCAACTGTCTCTTTTTTAAATTCATTTCAAAGTAAGATGCAGACACCAGTTCACTTCCCCCAAATACTTTAGCATGCACACTATTAACTAGAGTTTGATATTTGTTGTTCTTAAGTAAGATTTGTATAAAATGAAATCTGTGTAATCTTAAGTGGACTGTTGGATGAGTTTTGACACATGTATACACCTGTGTAACTCATTCCTATCAAGAAGTAGAACATTACAATGACCCTCAGTCTTATCCCTTCCTCACTACTTCCCTCAAGTTTTGTCAAGGAAACCGCTTTTCTAATTTTTTTCCTCTTAAGTGAGCTTTGCCTGTTCTAAAACATCATATGAATAAATTCATACAATACATACTGCTTTGGGTAAAGCTTCTTTCATCCAGTATTATTTTTGAGATTCATCCATATTTTTATGTGCATACCTGGTTCATTCTTTTTTTATTGCTGAGTACTATTCCATTCTGTAAGAGCACCATGGTTTATCTTGTCTCATGTCTTATGGTCACCTGAGTTAGAAAACATGTAATGTTCTCTCAAACAAACAAACCTGCAAAACAAAGTAGTTCATATGGTTTTGTATTTGTAAAAAATGTAGACACTCAAAAAAATACATATATATACATGTATATGTCACAAAGATATCACAGTATGGATCTCTGAGATTATGTTGTTGGTTATATATACATAACCACTTTTAATATATTTCTATAAACACTTTATAGTATATATACTCTTTATATTGATATGTACACACACACACACACACACACACACACAAAGTCTACCTTGGTGATTCAGACGATAAAGAATCTGCCTGCAATGCAACAGACTTGGGTTCAAACCCTATGTCAGGAAGATCCTCTGGAGAAGAGAATGGCTACCCATTCCAGTATTCTTGCCTGGAGAATTTCATGGACAGAGTACCTGGCTGGCTATAGTCCATGGGACTGCAAAAAGTTGGACACATCTGAACAACTAACACTTTTCACTTTCACACACACACACACACACACACACACACACATGTACTATATATATATATATATATATGTATATATATATATACACACACACACTAAATATAACCACTAAGTACTAGCTACATAGAAATTTATCTAAGTGGGTAATCACCAACAGTGTAACAGTATATCCCATCTGTGGCAGAATTTGGATGATTAACTTTTTACACATTCATAGTTTCTGGCTGCTATATAGTTAACATTCAAGAACTAAAAATTTACCCTTTTTTATTATTAGACTGCATGTGATGGGACTGTAAGGAGCTGAGATTGAAAAGAAAACACTGAGCTATAACATGAGCCTCCTTCCCTGAAATCAAAGGGAAGAACAGAAATGTAACTGTTTGGCTGGAAGAGCCAGGACGTGATTGTCTCCCCGCAGAGATTGGTTACAGAGAGGTTTGGTTACTGTAAAGTGACCAAAGTGCTGTCTGTGGAGAAATAGCCTGTGAAAAACTCCTCTCTAAACAAAGACTCAGACTGGAGTCCTGTGCCTGGATTAGAAAGCCACCTTGTAAAATCCCCCAAAGTTATTTTTTCTCTACTTTACAAAGATTCTGAATTAACCTCGTATTGTTTCCAAAGGAGAACAGGGTAAAGAAAAGTGGAATATTTTACTAAAGGCAACTGAGAAGAAAGAGTGCTGAGAGAAGGAAAACCTGAGTTTATGTGAAAGGATAACTAACTAAATGCCGCACATCATATCGTCTTTAAAGTCACATGAAATATACTGGATAAATTTTAGTTTCACTGGAGTAATTAAGTGACATGACTGCAAAAATCATGAAATGTGGTAGTTTAGAACCCTTGTTCAGTTCAGTTCAGTTGCTCAGTCATGTCTGACTCTTTGCGACCCCGTGGACTTCAGCACGCCAGGCTTCCCTGTCCACCACCAACTCCTGGAGCATATTCAAACTAATCTCCATTGTGTTGGTTATGCCTTCCAGCCATCTCATCCTCTGTTGATCCCCTTCTGCCTTCAGTCTTTCCCGGCATCAGGGTCTCTTCCAGTGAGTCAGTTCTTCACATCAGGTGGCCAAAGTATTGGAGTTTCAGCTTCAGCATCAGTCCTCCCAATGAATATTCAGGACTGATTTCCTTTAGGATTGACAGGTTTGATCTCCTTGCAGTCCAAGGGTCTCTCAAAAGTCTCCTCCAACACCACAGTTCAAAAGCATCAATTCTTCGGCACTCAGCTTTTTTTATAGCCCAGCTCTCACATCCATACATGACTACTGGAAAAAGCATAGCTTTGACCACACAGACCTTTGTGGTAAAGTAATGTCTCTGCTTTTTAAGAAGCTATCTAGGTTGGTCAAAACTTTCCTTCCAAGGAGCAAGCATCTTTTAATTTCATGGCTGCAGTCACCATCTGCAGTGATTTTGGAGCTCCCCCAAAATAAAGTCTCTCACTGTTTCCATTGTTTCCACATCTATTTGTCATGAATTGATGGGTCCGGGGGCCATGATCTTAGTTTTCTGAATGTTGAACTTTAAGCCAACTTTTTCACTCTTTTCTTTCAGTTTCATCAAGAGGCTCTTTAGTTCTTCTTTGCTTTCTGCCATAAGGGTGGTGTCATCTGCATATCTGAGGTTATTGATATTTCTCCTGGCAATCTTGATTCCAGCTTGTGCTTCATCCAGCCCAGCATTTCACATGATGTACTCTGCATATAAGTTAAATAAGCAGGGTGACAATATACAGGCTTGATGTACTCCTTTTCCTATTTGGAACCAGTCTGTTGTTCCATGTCCAGTTCTAACTGTTGCTTCCTAACCTGCATACAGATTTCTCAAGAGGCAGGTCAGGTAGTCTGGTATCCCAGTATCTTTAAGAATTTTCCACAGTTTGTTGTGATCCATACAGTCAAAAGCTTTGGCGTGGTCAGTAAAGCAAAAGTAGATGTTTTTCTGGTATTCTCTTGTTTTTTCGATGATCCAGTGGATGTTAGCATTTTGATCTGTGGTTCCTCTGCCTTTTCTAAATCCAACTTGAACATCTGGAAGTTCACAGTTAACATATTGTTAAAGCCTGGCTTGGAGAATTTTGAGCATTACTTTGCTAGAGTGTGAGATGAGTGCAATTGTGAGGTAGTTTGAACTTCATGGGGTTCTCAAGGCAAGAATACTGAAGTGGTTTGCCATTCCCTTCTCCAGAACCCTTGTAGTCCTATTCATAAGCCAAACCTCTCCCTATTATGTCTGTTGAGGATGCTTAACAGTTACTGTATTTAAAACATTTTTGAAAAGTTATATCTTAATTCTAGGTGTGGTGGGATTTGTTATTAAGACCAAAAGGTGAAGTGAAAAGTGAAAGTGAAGTCGCTCAGTCTTGTCCGACTCTTTGCCACCCCACGGACTGTAGCCCACCAGGCTCCTCCATCCGTGGGATTTTCTAGGCAAGAATACTGGAGTGGGTTGCCATTTCCTTCTCCAGGGGATCTTCTCAACCCGGGTCTCCCACATTGTGGGCAGATGCTTTACCGTCTGAGCCACCAGGGAATCCTCCAAAAGGTGAAGAAGTATTCTAAATAGACATTTACCTCTTTGGTCTTCAGGAGGATCCCAAGAGAAGAAAGAGCACCTCACCTTCTGTGCTCAGGCCTTCCTGAGTAACCCATGTAGTTCAGCTCCTGGTTCTTGGAAAACAGGATTGGAGACTAAGAGCCAGCCCTGATTTTTCTCTCTCTTTTTGTACACAGAAGGGAAGTGATTCAACAGCACAGGATTCTTGGTGATACAGGAACAGAACCTAGGCTTGACAATTTTTGATTTGACAGTCAAGCTATTGAATAAAGCTAGGCAGGGCCATCTGAGGGCCAGTAAACACCTCGGTTCCATGGTTATCACACATCTCCCTCCACATTTATTCTTGGCTGTGCAAAATATATATATATATATATATCCAGTGAGGTCCCTTGCTGATCCACTGGTATGAGAGCTTCAGAGAACTTTTGTAGCTATAAGAGGACCAAGTGATCCAATTGTGCAGTTCCAAGGGTGAGTAGAAAGATCACTTGGCAAGGTAGGCAGTGACCTGAATATGGAGTCAGATAATTTTGAATCCTGGCCCCAACCAAAGAGTCAGGGTTCCTAAACTCTCTTTTTCCTAATGTGGGTGGAAAATGTATTAAATAAAATACTTACAATATTGAGGCACTTTACTTAACATCCCTGATTTGAATAATGAACTTGGATTTTTTTTATTAATCATTTGTTTATTTAATGCTGTTTTAAGCACTGATGACTGTGTAAAGACAATTTCATGCTTTAATGATTGGAAGCCTAGACTTCAGAATTGCATTAACTCAGTTTGAATTTCTGCTCCACAGCTGACTCCTGGCAAGATATTGGGAGGTTATTTAACCTCTCTGCTCAGTTTTCTCCTCTCTAAAAGGAGAATGATAGAAGTATCTTCCTCACAGGGTTACTGTGAGCATTAAATAACTTAACATAACCAGCTAAGAATACTACTTCCCAAAGAAATATAAGGAAGCTATTAATCTGTTTATGCTTTCTGGTCTTAGCTGATACAGTGCCCTATGGTGGAATATGATTGACTAGGGCCATGGAGTTCCTAAATTGATCTCTTCAATTCTATCAGTCAATACTAGTAGCAGTTTGAGGGGAGTGGGCTGGTGAGGGGTCACAGGGAAGGGGCTGTTGGCTCTTTCTGGGTAGCTCTGGGGCCACCTTATTGAGCCCAGTCTAGCTGTCTGTATAATCCTCCCTCTTCTCAGAAGCACAGCAGTCTGTTCTGACCTTTTCCATTGCACCTCCCTATCCTTTTCCCCAGATTTATTTCTCCCAAGGGAGAGATTAGGAAGAATGAAAGAATTGCACAACATTTCCCCTTTGTGCCTTTGCTAAAATTATACTGATGTACTGGCCACAAAACACCAGAAGCTCTAAAATAGGAGTCTGACAGGAGTTGTTGCTGAGATAGAGAACACACACTAGGACCAGTTCGAAAGGCAGGTCAAGAATAAGAAGGCAAGTCAGAGTCAGAGACCAACTGTCAGTACAGAAATTGCTAGGAGCTGCTGGGATGAATATGTGAAATCAGAGACAATAAAGCACAGAGGAAGGGAAGTAAAAGCAGTAATGAACAGAGGCAAAAGGTGGTAGTGGAAGAATTACTGAATTATTTCTATGTAATATTTTAAGAAATAGAATCATCTTTTTGAAAAATAGAGTCAGGCTACATTCACAGTTATCCTGTGGGACATCTTAAAGACACCAATTAGCTGAGTTTCACAGAATGTTTTTTTACACTACTTACTTTTGGGAGGAAAGTTATATAGACTCCCAAGAAAGAATTAAAAAACAAGCTGGTATTCTCAAGGGAGATAGAAATGCTCAGATTTGTTTGTTTGACCTAAATGCAGTTAACTACTTATACAGCAAAGATAGTCCATGTAGAGAAACCCAAGGAACCATGAGTTGAATCGAGAAGCTTGGTGAGGTGATGGATGTCTGGAGGCAGGATGAAAGATCTTCTGTAGATGGAGCATGGAGTTTCATCTCTCTCTTGGCTCAGATGTACACCTGGAGATCACTCTTTTTAGCACCACACATGTACACTCGCAGAGGTGTTCCTCTTCCAACATTCTCTGTTCTTGATGTCAAGGATTCAGCCTCTTCTTAAAGAGTCTTATGGCTGTCTTGAGCCATCTAAAAGAGAGAAGTCCTGCTGAGGACACTTCAGTTGAGACTGTATAAACTCAGAACACAGACACTTCTTCCTGCTGAAGGATCAACAGGTGACAGGCATCTCCAAACAGAAGGTTTCATGTATGATAACCAGGAGAACAACCAGTGTACTCAGAATGGTGTGTACAGCTGTCTCAAATGTAGGGGGCTCTGCAGTTGTTGGCTCAGCCCAAGATAAATGATGATTTCTTTCTGCACAGGCCAGGCCAGCTCTTAACTCATATGCATCTTCTGTTCCCCTTCAGGTGCCTCCTCTAAGCAGGGCTCCACTGTCCTCCTCCTGGGTCATGTTTTCTCCTATTCTTGGCCATATTTCCTCATGGAAAAGTCTGGTTTTTCATATATTCCCCTTCTAAGCTCTGTCACAATCTTTATCCTTGATCTCTCCAGAGCTTAGTTCTTTTTACTCTCTAAGTTCATGTTGACAGTGTTCTTAAAAATATATATATATATATATTGATTTTTTTTTTTTTTTGCTATTTGTCAAGCTGGCTGACTGATACTTTCACTTCATCTTCATTTCTGTTCTTCAATCCAATGCCCACATCCCCCCTGCCCCAAATTCCAGATATATCAGAACTTGTGCTGCTTTTGGTTTTTTTCATGCATCTCACCTTGCACACATACACTGAGGTCTGATAAAAATGACCTCCTATCAGAAGTTCAGGTATAGCCTTTCTAGAAAATAGCTTCTGGGGACAGACAACCATATAAAGTTCAATCAAGTTCCACATGCTTAGAATTCAAATTTTTGGATTTACAGTGATTTAAAAAAAAAAAAAAATATATATATATATATATATATATATATACGTGGGAACTCATGTACACCCATGGTGGATTCATGTCAATGTATGGCAAAACCAATACAGTATTTTAAAGCAAAATAAAGTAAAAATTAAAAAAAAAAAATATATATATATATATAGCATACCCAAATATTTCAGCCTCTGTCTCAATGTCACCAACGTCATATCTTTGCCTTTTCTTATTTCCAGCCCCAATTCAAAAGAAGTAAGGCAGACTCTCTTGCCACAGATCCCCAAACTGCTATGGCACTCCAAACTTCTGATAGAGTCAACATTTGAGGATTTTAGGAAGTAGAGAATAAAATGAAAAGGTAAACAAGGAGACTTCAAAAGGACTTGTTGCTACTTAGAGGATGAACAGACAGTGTTATCAATAGAAGTCCACACATCAGCTGTCTTAGATCCATGCTGAAGTGAGTGTGAACATGGGGAACAGAGGAGAAGATATCCTTCTGGTTTCCGGGCCATTGCCTCTCTCTTACTGCTCATTCTCCCTTTCATCAGCCTAAGTATCCTCAATGACCTCCTTAATGTAGGCGAATAAGAATCTTAAAGTTCCTTCTTCATGTTTGGAGGCCCTGACACTGGCTTATCCACTAAGAAACTGAACAGGGTTGAAAGTTCTTTAATTCCTCCCATCTAGGGCCTATGCGGATATTTCAAGTCCCAGCTTTATTATGTAAACTTTCACTTTCACAGAATATTTTTAAAGGATTCAACTGCTATAGATGATTACGGTTTGGTGCATGTCAGATCCTTGCTCTAACTGCTCTGGGATACGGCCAGAGACCTCAGTCAGAAAGAGCCCAAAAGCCCATGTTTTTTTAGGTTCACTCCAGGGACCACTTAGAAACATAGTAGTTGTGATTTGTCAAATCATTTTAGAAACATGTTTTTTTTTCTTTTTAAAAAAATTTTAGCTAAGCATTAAATGCACTACATATGAGAGACCCTGATCTGTGAACTCAATGGATATATGCTTTTCCCAAAGCATTGGGAAAAATTCTTTAACACATACCTCCTTTTGATGTTGATCCAATGTGGGCATGATATAACACATCCTATATTTAGACCAGTGATGCTTATATAAGCTACTGACTATTTACCTAGTTTATTATTTACTCAGTTAAGAGAAGAGTCCAGATTCAAGTGAGGGTACTTGTTTCAGCACTTTAAACACTAGGGTAACAACGTGTTTACATTCCCATTATAAACTATTGCTCAAGCAAACATTTGGAGTTTCACATTTGTAAATTAAAGTGTACCTAGAAAAGGAATAAAGGCATTCCCAAATTTTGGAATGGAAGGGAAACTTCTAAATAAAGAAACTCAACCATAAAACGAGGTTAGATAGATATGTATCACCATCATATGTATCAAATAATAGAACACATTCTGATTTATATTTTTCCCTCTGTAAGTTATGAAATCTTTTGAATACATAAAAATGTAGAACATGGTTCATAATTCTTGATATAAAGTTTTACCATATTTTAATCAACAACTATTTAATCTGAATTTTAAAACTCTGTACACTCTTCACTGATCCTACTTCTGTCTCCTTCCTCAGAGTTAACCATTCTTCTCATTTGCTATTCACCATGTCCATGTTTTAATGTTTTAAAATCATATTTAATTATCCCAAGTATATGTGTAATATACTTTGTACATTTAAGCTTTTTTGTTCTAATTTTTATCTTTGTATTTTCTGCAATGTTGGAATTCAGTATAATGAAGAACATAAAAAATAATGCTGAAGACCAGCCATAGACTAAGAGAAAATATTTGCCAAAGACACATCTGATGAAGCACTATTATTCAAAATATACAAAGAACCCTTAAAATTCAACAACAAAGCAAACAACTGGCTTGAAAATGGGCCAAGGTCATCAACAGACATCTCTCCAAAGAACATGTACAGATGTCAAGTTAGTAGATGAAAAGATGCTCTACGTCATATGCCATCAGGGAAATACAAAATAAAACAATGAGATACTGCCACATAAGCACAGCTGCATACCGTGGTCAATGTTCAGAACACTAACAACACGCTGGTGATGGTGTAGAGCAACAGGAACTCTTATTCATTGCTGAAGGGATTGCAAAATGATATGGCATCTTTGAAAGACAGTTTGGTAGTTTCTTATAAAATTAAACATACTCTTACCATAGGATCCAGTAATCACACTTATTGGTATTTACCTAAAGGAGTTGAAGACTTAACATCCACACAAAAATCTACACACAAATGTTTATAGAAGCTTAGTTTATAATTGTCACAACTTGGAAACAAGATGTCCTTCTGTATCTCGATGCATAAATAAATGTGGTATAGTCAGACATTGGAAATTATTCAATACTTAAAAAGAAATGCACTATCAAGCCATGAAAAGATATAGAGGGACTTTAAATGCATATTATTAACTGAAAGGGGCCAATTTGAAAAGGCTACATACTGTGTGATTTCAACTATATGACATGATTGTAAAGGTAAAACTATGGAGACAGTAAAAAGATCAGTGGTTGGCAGGGTTTGGGGAGTAGGAGGGTGCATAGGCAGAGCCCAAGAGATTTTTAGAGCACTGAAAATATTGTGTATGATACTGTAATGATGGATACTTGTCATTATACATTTGTTCAAATCTGTAGAGTATAAAACACCAAAAGTGAAACATAAGGTGGACTTTGGGTGATTATAATGTGTCAGTGTAGCTCATCAGTTGTAACAAGTGGGCCAATCTGGTGAGGAATGTTGATAATGGGGGAGGCTATACATGTGGAGGGGCAAAGTGTATATGGAAGTTTTCTTACCTTCCTCTTGATGTTGCTTTGAACCTAAAATGACTCTAAAAATTTAAAGTCTTGATTTTTTAAGTCGTTTAAAAAGTTAAGCTTGATTAGCAAAAAGAAAATACTAATAATCGAACTGATATTGTATATTTATATTGAAGTATTAATGATGCATAAGTCACTTATCACTTTTATTTTCTAGCATGAGCCACTAGGTAGATAAGATGTAAGATATGGTCCTAAGATATGAGATTTCCAAAAAGTGAATATGAATATCAACATTTAAGAGATAGATGGAACAGATTACAAAAAAGAACTGAAAGACAGAAGGAAAATAGAAGAATGTAATGTTATCATAGAGCATCATCAAAGTATTGGAGTAGTTAGCAGTGTTAAAAGTGACAGACACTGTTTCAGGGACTATTATGAGGACACTAAGTTTTTACAAAGGAAGGAATGAAGGGAACAGAAGAATTTATTTTACCACAAGTCATGCAAGTGTTCAACCCTTTGCTCAGCCCACAGTCCTAAAGACACATAATTAAGTTTTTTCATTTAGGGAAACTTATGTGAGAGTATCTAGAATAAAATAATTTCAGATTTTATAGTTTTTCACTTGAGGAGTAATCTCTATGAAATGGTTCAGAGTACAGTTTTTCTTGATTTTATTTCTTCTATGAGAATATGACTTGAAAACATTGTTTATCAAAACTGACACTGTAAAACTCTTATCCAATTTGTTACCTTTCCTTCTCCAAAAGAAACTTGAAATTTTGAGTTGGAGCCCTTTGGAATGCCCTTATCAGCAGTGTATCATTGGCCAAATCACTTAACCAAAATAAGCTTCAGTTTTCTCTTTCTCAAGTAGAAGTGATTGGATTTTTTTCAGGATATGTTAGATATTGCCTGTAGTAAGTGCTTACCAAGCCGCATTAATACTAAGACTTTCATGTGTGTGTGCTCAGTCATTCCTCTGTGACTCCATGGACTGTAGCCCACCAGGCTCCTCTCTCCATGGAATTTTCCAGGCAAGAATACTGGAGTCTGTTGCTGTTTCCTACTTCAGCAGATCTTGCTGACCCAGGAATCGAACCTGTGTCTCCTACATTGGCAAGGAGATTATTTAGCACTGCGCCACCTGGGAATCTCGTGGCTCTCACAACATATTACTTTGCTTTGGTAACTCTTCCTCTCAGGTCTTTTGTCTTCGAAAAGTACCTTGTAACCTATCCTCTGATTTACCTGCTCTCATTTATAAGTGCTATTAGTATAAGCAATGTGATATTCGTTGACAAAATTGAGCTCCTGGCCTTCACAGAATGTTTTAATTCTAATCCTTAGCACTCAGTGATATTTGGCTGCTAGTAATATGTTACATTAACTAACTGAAGGACAAAATCATGACAATTTCAACAGATGCAGTAAAAATGTACATAATGATGAAAACATACATCATTCATTTATGATAAAAAATACTCAGCAAACGAGGTTCAAACAGGCAATTCAGTAATCTAATAATGAATATCTACAACAGACAAAACAACAAAACATCAGCAAATACACCTAGTGATGAAACAATGAAATTATTTTCTTTGAAATTGGGAATAAGGCAAAGATGTCATCCCTCTTATTCAACAGTTGCTCAAGTTCATAGTAATACAACAGGTAACCAAAAAAGACAGAAAAGGTCTAAAGTTTAGAAATAAAAAATAAACATAAACTTCTACTATTTTCAGATACTGTGAAATATATAAACATTTAAAAAATAATTCATAGTTAAATCATAAGACTTAAAGAAATTTTTGCAAGATTTCTGTACATGAAACCAATATTTAAAAATCAGTTCATTTCTATATATCAAAAAGGAAACAAAATTTAGTGTATGCTTTTATAATAGCATCATAATGTTATGTACCTAGGAATGAATCTAAATAAAATCCTGCTAGACTTCTATACAAAAAACCTGGCAAACATTAAGAGAAATTAAAGAAAGCCTAAATCTAAATTGTGTTAAAAAATTTGAATGGATTGGAAAACTCATATTGTCTATGAAGTGCTGCAATCTAAACTCTTATGGATTTTTTTTTTAATTTGACAAGCTGATAGTAAAGTTTATAAGGAAATGCAAAGGACTAAAGATTGCCAAGACTTTCTTAAAGAAGAAATGTGAGATGAGAAGACTTATTCTCAGATGCCAGAACTTATAAAGCTACATTAATTGAGACAGTGTAGTGTTGGTCATGAATAGGCAAATAGACGAATGTAGATCTGAAAGAGACCAAGGGAATCAGAAATCATCTGCTGCATGTGGAAACAGTTGCCACTGCAAAATGTAGCTCTAAGATCTGCCTGGACTGCACTTTGCATGGGCAGATTCTTGATTAGGGGCTCTGGGGGCAGGGAAAGCTGTGCTGTGATAACACCACACTTCTGGGTAATGTGGCCACCTAGTTTCCATTAAGTTTTAGTGCCTTTCTCTAGAAACTTAATTTGTTGTAGCTCATCCGACACTTGTTTCAGATGTTTTGGGGGTGAAAACCAAACTAGAACTGGGGACAAGTGCCAAGATTCTCAAAGAGAGAAGGGGGACCAAAGTATGTTGTGTTTAGACACAACAGCCCAACAACAAAAAGCTGTTGGATCTTTAGAGGTGCTTTTTATGGGCAAATCATGTAAGCCAAATCTGTCTACTAAACCCCTAATTTCAAATGGTAGGGCTTTAGGAATAAAGAGAGGTAATGTGATACATGCAGTAGATTGATTCCCTGTAGCTCCCAGTCCTGGTAGCTGAGTGCTAGGAGCGTAAGCCAGCCAGTTTGTAAGAATGATTAAAGTCATCACAGGCAGTTGAAATAGCAAAGGGAGAAAAAAAAAAAAATAGCAAAGGGAGGACAAAACTGTGGTCCACGTGTCACAAGTGAAAGTTCCACCTCTGGGAACCTAGCATGATAACACTGGGAAGAAGGAAGGTCTGAACTTCTCTCAAGTGCCTACCAGACTAGCAGTGGTGACTTTTCAATTAGAAATTAAATCAGTGCCAGAAGTGTGGATGCAGAAAGATGAGAGAATGGAGCTTCCCTGACCCAATTTTGTGTAGAAGGGGCTAAAAATACAGAGGCTGAATACAAGTTAAGCAGAATTTATAGTGCCTATGTTATTGCTCTTAATTTAGAAAAATTCTGCTTTTACATGCAGGTTAATCATTTTTATTCTTACAAATAGCTCTTCTGCCTTTGAAAAGAGCTAGGCCAGTGGCTAGAAAGTCTACTGTATTCTGTATTCAGAATACAATGTACTACTATATTCTGAGTTCTTTGAGTTTTTTCTCAAAAATTATATTAAGATGATAAGGTCTCAAATAGTTTTATGCTTGGAAAGATACCTTTAAAGTAGAGCATTAAGGATATGTAATAGAGATATAGGTCATTTATTAGTTAATTATAAAAAATTATTTGGGACCTATTTTTTTAAGGAAAATATTACTTTGTTGGCTGAGAGCTGAGGAAAAACAATGGAGGGAGATATGCTGAGGGGAAATGGACTTTAAAAAGCTTTCCACTAAACAGTACAGATAGCAGCTTCAGGTATAGCTGGATTGTGATGACCAGAAAACTGTATGGATCTTTTATTTCTGAGTTTCTTTGCATTATCTTCATTCTCTGAAAGACTCTTCCCACCTAGGGGTAAAGATGGACAGAAATAACTCAGTCCTCATGCTTATCACCTTCATAACTCTACCAAAGGAAATGCATACCTTTTCTGATGGCATTATTCACAATCTTTGGATCAACTCTAGTCTAGAGTTAGGGACTAGAATTGGGGTTGGAGCCAGTCCAACCTAAGTCACACAGACAAAAATGTGGAAGGGAGTTTCCCCAAAGTGGTACCGTGTTGATGAAAATTTTTTTCACTGCCAATCTATTGCTTAGGAAGTATTTGTCATGCTTCTGACATCACTGGTCTTGCCAATATGCCTGCCTAGCTTTTAGAAGACAGGTTGTCTTTACTAGTGAAGTCTGCTTCCTTTTAGCTGTTCACACTTCTAGATGGCCAGAGACCACTGGAACCTGTGGTATACCATGTTTTTTCCCCATAGGAATTTTAATGATTTAAAATTAGTGGTATTTTTCAAGTCATTGTTTTTCCATTTAATAAAGTACTTAATATATATGAATTTAAAAGATGTGGTCTATAATTATTTGGCTCATATTTTGAGACACTTCTATCCCCACCAGTATTCTTAATGAGATATCTAAATTCCAGTAGTAAACTTCCTCCCACAAAGTCATTCAGCAGCCATTTATTACGTGCCTGCCAGTTATACTCTATTTAGGCATGTGTAATGTGCATGTGTGCTCAGTTGTGTCTGACTCTTTTGCAACCCTATGGACTGTGGCCTGCCAGGCTCCTCTGTCCATGGGATTTTCCAGGCAAGAATACTGGAGTGGGTTGTCATTTTCTGCTCCAGGGGATCTTCCCGTTTCAGGGATTGAACCCGTGTCTCTTGTGTCTCCTATATTGGCAGGCAGATTCTTTACAACTGAGGTACCTGGAAAGCCCCATTTAGGCACAAGGAATATAAAGTAAGTAAATTAGGATCTCTGTCCACAAGATCCAGCATAATGAATCTAATTTACCCAAATTTAAATCTCTTCTCTCTATATCTGAGCTTAGACTTGCCCTAGGTAACAAACTACTTTTTTTTCAACAAAAGCATGATATTTCATGTAAACCAAAGCTATATTTGAAGGGATATTCCAATAAGTGTTGTTTGGTACAAATGGCGCCATTCATAGCAAAGAGTAACAACCCAGCTGCAGTTTGAGTAAATAAAATATGTGTATGAACTCTGACCCTCAGGCAAGGTTTCTGCAAAAAATAAAATAGTGAATGTGATAAACTCCTGAAAACTAGCTTATATGTCAGAAGCTCTAGCCAAAGTGGTGTTGCCAGACACTGTTCTTGAAGCAACATATGATAAAAGAAAAACTTTTTTTTTTCCTCTTATGCTTCTTTTTTAGGAAAAAACTAAAGGCGATCTAGTGAATTGAGGAGACAACTGGAGGTGGTTTAAAAGGATGGAGTGCAAAGAAAGGTAAGTAGAATTTGTAGGAAATAGCTTTATTCTCTCCCTTGGTCCTTGGTGTCACTGGCTTAGGCTTTTGGTGGCAGCCATTGTAGTTTAGTTATCTGAAGGACAAGAAAGCTGGAAGACAAACCGGAAGAATCCAAGTCACATCATCTGAAATATAGAGTTGTGATCATAAATGCCAACACAGTCAAGACCTCCTCCAAATGCTGGCATTTCTGAAAGCAGTTGTAGCCATGTGCCAAGCCTGGCACAGGGCATGTGGGTGACAGCCCAGACTGACCTCTGTGCAGGTGGTCAGTTCTCTCCACTGATGCACATCTTGCTTCAAGGATGAGATTTCCTTTGAGGACTCTGGGTGAACTCTTGAAGCTGCCTAACTGGCTGACCTGGGAAACCCACACCAAGTGCCAAAGGCACCAGAGGAGATCAGGTTTAGACTTTTGGCCATCTGCATGCAATCTCCGCCTCATTCTGGGAAGCAGGCAAAAAGCTCATCCCTTTGCAAAGCTGAGAGATTTTCCAAGGAAACACAAAAGCCAAGGTCAGTTTAGATTCAGAAAGTCACTGCACCAAAGATTCCATGAACCTCTCCCTGCAAAATGAGAGGCGGTTCTGGGTCAAGCTAGATCTTAACACATGTGCAAAATGGACCACCCAAGAGGTTGCTCTTCCTGAGCAAAATGGCTTGCCTTCCTTCTGCCTTCCTGTGTCTGCAACAGTGAGCCCAGGAGCAAGCTGATGACACCAGTCTAGGGACATAGAGGACCATTTCTAATCACTGTGAACAGCAAAGACAGCAGCAGAGAAAACTATTCAAAGCCTTCACCAGTGGCTATTACATGCAGAACACTTCCAATAGTAAAGTGTAGGGAAGGGTTTAACAAATGAAAACAGCCAACTCTATAATGGATTTTTTACTCACTTTCCTTTCACACTTGCACAATATGACAAATTCAGTCAGAGGTACCCTGGGGATATCTTAGAATAATTCATAACCAACTGGTTTTGCTATTATATCATTACTCCTGATGGCTCACAGTCTAAGCCTCCCTTTTCATATAATATCCTTTGTATTGTTTATTCTTTCTGTTATGTGATTTGTCTTTTCAGCTCTCTTTTCCAAATAAGACAGTTTAGCTTAGGCTTTGACATCTACTAATATACAAGATCTTCTTCAGGTAGTAGTTTACTTATTAGTGTTTTCACTAGGATGTGAAGTTTTGTATCCTATCCTATCAGCTGGTTATATGAAAGAATCTTTAAAGGCTGGGCCCAAAATAACCTCAACCAAGTTCACCAATTTGCAGACTCCAGACTAAATCTGGCCTGCAGATATTTTGTTTGGCTGGACCAGTGATTTTTGTTTTGTTTTGTCTTGGTTTTGTTTGGTCTTGTTTTGTAATTGAATTTGAATGACTTTTGGCAGAATCTTCTCTTTCAAATTCCATAGATCCCTCCTTTTCTCTGTCATCATAACCCGTATAGGCATTTGGATTTGTGATGCCTGCTCTATACAGTAAGTGGTGATAGTAAGCATCCATGTCTCATTCCCAATCCTATGATAAAAGCTTGAAATTTTACCTCTAAATTTGAAATGATTTTTTTGTATTTGTACTATTTGTGTTCTTTTGAGATGCTTATCATTAGATAAATATCTTTCTATTTCTAGAGTATTTTAAGTTATTGTCATGAACAAGTATTGAATTTTACCAAATGCTTTTCCTGACTCTATTGTAAGCCATATTTTTTTCCTTTTCTCTGTTAATTACTAAATTACATTACCCAATTACCAAATGTTAATCCAACATCATATTCTCAGAATAAATCCTTCTTGGTTGTGATATATGATCCTTTCTTTATAGAGCTTGAATTATGTTTGCAATTATTTTCTTTAGAATTTTACCTAGTTTGAAGAGAGAGTTTAGTTTTTAGCTTTCCTTTTTGGAGAAGGAAATGCCCTTGCTGGGTTGTGGAGGTCAAGGAAGTGCTCAGCTCATTATAGAAGTCAACAGGGATTTCCTCTTCTCTAATCTTCGGAAGACCTTGAGTAAAGTGTATGTTATTTAAAGTTGCACGGAGGTTGGAATTTCAAGTTCAATTTCTTTAACAGATGTAGAACTATTCATATCTTCTTTTTCTTTAAGTGGCACTTTGGTAATTTGAGATTTTCTAGAAATTTGACCTTTTTTAAAAATAAGTTTTCAAGGTAATTATTGTAATGTTCTAAATCAGGGGTCCCCAGCCTTCAGGCTGTGGACCAGTACCTCCTGTCAGATCAGTGGTGGCATTAGATTAGGGCTTCCCAGGTGGTGCGGTGGTAAAGAATCTGCCTGCCAGTAAAGGGGAAACAGGAGACCTGGGTTTGACCCCTGGGTTGGGAAGATCTCCTGGAGTAGAAACCTCATTCCAGTATTCTTGCCTGGGAAATCCCATGAACAGAGGAGCCTGGTGGGCTGCAGTCCACGGGGTTGTAAAGAGTCAGACATGACTGAGAGACTGGGCATACAGGCACAATAAATGTAATGAGCTTGAGTCATCATGAAGCCATCACCCCTGTTTCTTAATCCATTGAAAACTGTCTGGTCCTTGGTTGCCAAAAACATTGGGAACCACAGTTCTAAATAGTATCTTATTATTAGCTTCTCAATGCCTGCATAATTTCTAGTGATGTCTCCTTTTTTCATTTCTGATATTGGTAGTTTAAGCCTTTTCTCTTTTTCATTAATCTTGCTAGGAGTTTATTTGTTTTATTAATCTTTTTTCATAGCTAACTTTTGGCTTTATTTATTTTCTTTATAGCAACTGCACAATAATAACAGTTATATATTTGTTTTAGTTTAATTAGTTTTAATTCTTAATAACTCAGATATGACTGTATCATCAGACAATCAAGCATCCCAGTGTTGGCAACTAGGTGTAGAATCTATGTGAATGTGATAGCTACAGACTCTAACAGTCCAGGTGTGTTATGTAGGTGGCCCAAATATCATTAGCAGCATTACTCTCAGGGATGTGGTTTTCTGAGATGGTGAATGCCTCATGGAATCATTATAATCAAGTCAAATACCTCCTCAATTTACTGTCTTTATTATAAGATTCAATGTATATTAGAATAGCATAGAATTTTTATGTTCTCTATAAAAGGAATTAGGCTCTAGATAGATTTTTTTTTCTTCTATATAAATATCCAGTGAGACAATTTGGGAGTTGTGCAGGTGTAAGACAAATATTTAATTGCAGGACACTATGTATCCCTGAACCTTCTTACTGAATGCCCATAAGGTTTCCCAATTAGTGTGCCAAAAAGTGGAGAAGTTTCCTAAAATTTCCAAAATGCCTGGCTAGGTGGCTCTACAATTCCCTTTGAGACATGACCACTGTAATAGGGGAGAAGTCATATAACAGATGACCCTCACTTTTTTGTTGTCACAAGTGCTGCTTTCTTTCCAACTCCATCATCATTCAGGATTGACTACCAGACTCAGATTCCACTTTTCCTTTCCTGCTCAGAGAGGTTGTGGCTTCCTGGGACTTGCCCTAACAGAGGCTTCCTCTAGGCTGAATTGAGTCTATTCCTATTATTAATATGTAATAGTGTTCACTCACCACCACTACACGGATGGTAGTGCAAGATCTGTCCCCAACCTGTGTGGCAGCAGTTTTGGTCTTTCTAAAGTCCTGTGTATATACTTCAACTTCTTTACTTGGGCTGTTCTAGACTCACTTCTAGTACTGACCATGAAGTGAATGGTCACCTCAGCATAAGGCTCCCTCCCAGTCCCTTGGACTTCAGGGAGATCCAACCAGTCCATCCTAAAGGAAGTCAGTCCTGAATATTCATTGGAAGGGCTGATGCTGAAGATGAGACTCCAATACTTTGGCCTCCTGATGCGAAGAACTGACTCATTAGAAAAGACCCTGATGCTGGGAAGGATTGAAGGTGGGAGGAAAAGGGGATGACAGAGGATGAGATGGTTGGATGGCATCACCGACTTGATGGACATGAGTTTGTGCAAGTTCCAGAAGTTGGTGATGGATTTCCTAGAGGAAGCCTGGTGTGCTGCAGTCCATGGGGTCGCAAAGAGTTGGACACCACTGAGTGACTGAACTGAACTAGAGGTCCCTGGGGATTTTCCAGATGCAAAATTGGCATCAAGGCTGATTGAAGGTCCTGATTGGGTTTGGAACTCCAGTTCACTATATATTTTAGGAGCACTGCCTGGATTATCTGTCAGTTTCAAATTCTTCATCCATGCTTTAATCTAGTTGTCACTTCTGCCCCTTAACTACCTCCTTTCTTGAACCAACATGGTATTGTGTACCAGTTACAAAACAGGCAGTCTCTAGTCTGTTAGAGAATTCTGTGATGACATTAACCCAACAAATTATGGGGGCTGCAGCCTCCAATCCCATAGCTAGCTGGGATTTCCCTGACTAATGGATTTGCTATATGCTTGATACTGGGGCCCTCACCATGAGGACTTGTGACACTGTATGCATCAAGATAGCTTCCCCACTCCTAGTACTACACCTACTCATCTTATACATCAAATCTCTTCCTACTTTTTCTTTGGTATGAGTTGCTGCTTACCCACTAAACTAGAAGTGAGGCTGTGGGTCATGGGCAGTGTGACCAGTGGCTCTCTGTTGCAAAGGCTGCTTAGGTAACTGACCTTACCTGATGAAAATCCTCATTGTGTTGAAACTCCTTCTCCTGGTGAAACTCCTACTAACTGTATCCCTGTAGACCTGGAGGCTTCCACTGCCAAGCAGATCATTTCCCCAGCTGCTCACCAGTACACTGCCAAATCAGGGTAGAAAAGAAGCCTGATTATTTGTTCTGTTTTGTTTATTGTTCTACTTATGCTTTCCTGTTTCTTACTATGACCCAGCAGTAATTGTCAGAGTGACATACGCAACTAATTTTAACACAACTAACAAATGGGACATACTTAAACCAATTTGAACACAGTTTGCACATGGTCAACAAGTGGTTGGTCAAACTTTCCCCAAGCGTAGGTGTGGTGTTAATATAACAAGACAGGACAGACCTAGGGAAAGCACTTTTTTTTTCTTTCAATAAAGAGTACCATTTATCTAAGCAGTTGTACTGATCCCAGATCTTGATTGTACTTCCATGTACATCAACCTTATTCATGAGTGTTTCTTCATTTCTGGTTTTGTCCTTACTTTCTTGTGTCCTAACGTTTTTCTGTTCTCTGGATTCAAGTCTTAAGCAACCTTTTCACTTGCCAGGATTAGCAGTATTCATCTTCTATCAAATGCAGACAAACCCAAGCCATGAGCAGAGATGCAAAAATGAGTGATCTGTTGGGAAGGTTGGCTTCATTCTAATTTTGGCCACAAGCTGACTCCTCTTGTGTGCAGAATGCTCCTAAATTAGGTGCTTGAGGTAGGTAGTGCTAACAGTGTATTATAAAATGAGAACATTCACAGAATGGACCCTGAGGGGATATCAATGTGTATAAGCACATAGACACTGACTAAAACTTTTCTTTGTAAATATTTTCTTTATAGTTAGTCACTAAAAATTACAGAGCTTCAGTCACCAAAATGTATTTCTTATGCATAATCATTGAAACCAGAAATGTAACCCAATTCTGCATTTGAAACAGGACATTTTATTCTGGTTTTGTTCATGGGAAATGGCTGACTTTAAAAGAGTAGAAAATTGAAATTTAGAAGCTTATGAAGAAGAACCATAATGCACAAAGCACTTTGATAAGTCAGATTTTGTCTATAAATTAAAAGTAGCCAAAGAATATTATAGTGTTGACTTTGTAAGGAACTAAGCTATATCTAAGTTAAACTTTTAACTGTTCAAAAACTTTCTAAAATACCTGTTTAAATGGATTTATTCTAAAACTCAGGGATGGTTCCAGCTGCACCTATAGGGCCACAGTTCCAGATCACATATGTCTCCTCTTAATGCCTTTGTACATTCCTTGGCTTGATCAACAATGGTCAGATCAGATATCTGAGAAATTGTTTTCTCATTTGACAGCAAGCCTGTTGCAGAGGGATAGCAAACAAAAATAAATAAATAAGTAAATAAACCTATTCCTGTCTACCTTCTGTGGCTTTTTCCATTACATGCTGTGTTGCTAACAGAAAAGTATGCCATGGAAAGTGAATAAGCTACTTTCTTTAAGAAGCACAAACTGGGAGATTAGGAAGAAGAACTCAAAACTTACTAAAATTCCACTTCTGGGAATTTTCACACATTATATTTCCTTAGTATAAATATCTATATCCAAGACATATATATATATAAAAGAAAAAGAGAAAAAAAAAAAGCCACAGAAAATTGGTTAAGTATATGTCCTCCATATCACAAAATGCTGTGTTATAACAGTTCCTAATGTTGATCTGTATTAAATATCATTGAAAATATTTGCAAAAGAATATCAAAAGTTTTGTGGAAAAATAAGTTATGAAATATACCTAGTTGGCCAAATATTTGTAAAATTAAATTTTTCTTATGTTCATACAAAATATGGATAGAGATGCATAAGTCTGTAATAATGGTAATTACTTCCGAATGGGAGATATTAGTTTTGTTTTGTTAACTTTACTACGTCTAATCTTTCTGCGATGAATTTGGATTGATTATATAGTAAATATGCTAAGTACAATAAAAAGTATAGTATTTCCCAGAGTCTCAGTCTGTAGTCAATGATGTAACTAGTAGGAATGAAAGTAGGCCCATAGCAGTATAGAATGGCTTCATGGCCTTTCTAACTGTTGCTTAAACTACCAGCTGTCTTGCTTTGTAAACTTCTGTCCTACATTAAATGACACATAAGTTGATAGAAAACACTTGCTAGTCTTAGCTTTTGCTGTAAGTGAAAGGGACTTATTTTATCATGTAGTTTGAATGAAATTTACAATATAGATGTGGCTGATTATAAGCATATCATGAAGTTATATGCATTAAAATTGCATCAAAACAGTTTATACATCTTAATTATTCACTGCTGTTTTTTAATAAGAAAAGACAAGAGACCAGGAAGAGAGGCCATGTCACAGCTCAAACTATGGATGGCTGAAGTATAACATATTTAGTCTTCAATTTCCATTTTGACTCAGGCAGAGCTGTGTTTTCTCCAGTTGTGTAATCCACTACACACTTTTGCATCTTTCATACTATTAGTTATCAGAGTATTAGAAGATTAAAACTAGTATTGTACTTGAGTCTTTATTGCACATTGTTATCCAAAAGTCTTTAACTTTTAAGAAACATTGTTTTACCATAAGAGAAAAATGAATCTGTGAGCATTGACTCATTTCAATTTTTTCTTCAGAAGAGATTGATCTGATAGCATCGGACAGCACCTAGTGGAGAAAGCAATGGCACCCCACTCCAGTACTCTTGCCTGGAAAATCCCATGGACAGAGGAGCCTGATAGGCTGCAGTCCATGGGGTCGCAAAGAGTCAACACGACTGAGCGACTTCACTTTCACTTTTCACTTTCATGCATTGGAGAAGGAAATGGCAGCCCACTCCAGTGTTCTTGCCTGGAGAATCCCAGGGACGGGGGAGCCTGGTGGGCTGCCGTCTCTGGGGTCGCACAGAGTCGGACATGACTGAAGCGACTTAGCAGCAGCACCTAGTAGTGGTGTTTATAAAAAGAGAAAGATGTCATACTGAAAGATGCCTTTACTCAAAGGCAAGTGGCAGAATTCATTGATTATAAGAAAGCAAATCTGAAAATGACAATTCTTCCACATATTGAAGCTATGGGTGAGGTGCTTTATGCATTATCTCTAAACCTTACTACAAAATATCCTGTTTTACAGATGAGGGAACCAAAATAGACTTTCCAACCCAACAAGCTGAGAAATGGCAGAGTCAATATTTTAGATAATTTTGTTTTATTTAAGTCTTATATTCCATGAAATTGCAATAACCCTGTAACTACCATGCTTTTTTACATATAATACATACTGTAGATCATAAACAGATAGGACAGTCAAAATAAGTATTTATCATATTCACATTTATAGCTAATGAAAAATTTTGTAATGTAGAAAAAACTCTAAGAGACATTCAATTTTTGTTACTATATTATAAATCCTGTCTTTTCTTTCCTGAAAGGTATACAAAACATTTAAAATTGCTTATGGAGAATAAAAAAGTCTTTTACTCGGTTTTGATCCAATTCCAAACCAAAGGAACTCTTGTGCTGGGGTTTGAAACAAAGTGCTGAAATGATAAATGTCCTATGCTAGACTGTAAACCACAGTCCCTTAATTCAGATGACCTCAAGGCTTGACCAGAGAATATTCAGCTGCTTCTTCCGGTTACCTTTTCATGCTGGCTTGTCCTTAACAAAGCTAATGCTCCCCAGATGTATCAGCTGCTTGTTCTCTTTAACCCTCGCTGGTCTCGCATGCAGCACTGGCTGCTTTTTTCAGACACAGCGGAAAAGAAATAACTCCTTAACAGAAAAAATTGCAAATATTTCAAGTGCCTTCAGGGCATGACAGTGCCATGCAGGTTTTTGTTTTAAATGTTTTATTTTTGAACATTTAGCCCCCAAAATATAGGGAACAATGTAGTAAACTCCCTATGTGCCATTATCCAGCTTTAACAAAGTACCCTTACCCTATATTTATCTTGCCAAATTATTTTGTGACAAATTCCAGATAACATTTTATTTTATTAACAAATATTTCAGTATGTAACTCTAAAAGAAAAGGACTTTTTTATATAACATAATATCATGATCATATTTTTTAAATTAATAATTCCTGAATATTATCAAATATTCAGTGTTCAAATTTCCAATTATCACTTTAATGTCACAAATTTTTCTAGTTTGAATCAGGATCCAAACAAGGCTCACATGTAGTGATTGGTTAATATATTCATTTTAAGTTGCTTTTCATCTATTGGTTTCTGACTCCATCATTTTTTTCTCTTTGTGATGTATTTGCTGAAGAAACTTGATTGTATGTCCTATAGGATTTTGCTGATTATATCCCCAAAGTATAATTTATTGTGTTCCTCTTCCTTCTGAATTTTTTATAAATTAGTCTTTGAATCTGTAGGATTGACCAGATTCAGACTTCATTTTCTGAAAATACTTTTTTTTTTAGGAGGCACTTTTTTCCTCCATCAGGAGACACCTATCTGGTTATCTTGCTCTTTCTGATATTAGCAGTAACTGTATGCCTAGATCCATTAATTCAGGAGACCCCAACCTCCCAGCCATCCACAGGTACCTCCTCTCAGATCAGCAGCAGCATTAGATTAGAAATAAAGTGCACACTATATGTAATGCACGTGAATCATCCCCAAACCTTCCCACCCCATCCCTGGTATGTGGAAAATTGTCTACATGATATTGGTCCCTGGTGCGGAAAAGCCTGAGGACCCCTGCTTTCATTTTGGGTTACAAGACAGTGATATTCTAATTCTATCAGTTGTTTTTTATTTATTTGCTAAAATACCAAAAAAAAGAGAAAATCTTACTCTTCTATTTCATTATCCAGTAGTTCTTTGTTTATAAGTTTTCAAGATAATGAGTTGGTTCACTAGTGTCTTTCAATTGCTGATAAATTTTTAATTATCATTATGAACTCCTGGATTTAAACTTATTTGATATATTTCAATCTTTTGAAGTATTTTTTTCTCTCACTGGTCTTTGTATTGTCTCATCTTTGACAGTCTCTGCAAGTTGGTTCCCAAATGTTTGACATAAACCTAGTAATCTTTGATAGCTTCCTTATTATTTGATGTGACAAGAGCATACAACATGATCTGTACATTTCCTGTCCTGGTCCTGGAATTAGCTGTTTCTCCAAGGAGCTCTGGCTCCTTTCAGAAAGAAAGTAGATTTTAGCACTAAATTCTGGGTGCTGGAGGTACTCATTGTTAATGGGTGCATCACTATTTATGGGACTTTTCAGTTGAAAAATTTAGAAAATAGTTTTTTTCAAGTAAAAATATCATTGATTTATATTGATACTTCAAATTCAGGACTGAAAGGTCTAATCTCTTATTTCTGACATCTGTTTTTCCTTTCTCCCTTGCCAAGAAGGACACTGAATTACAGAATTACAAGATCACAGAATTATACTTTATATACCTACCATTTTTGAATTGCAATACAATCACTACTGTCTATCATATGACTGAGAAAACATATATATGTGTGTGCTCAGTTGTGTCCAACTCTTTGCGACCCAAAGGACTGCAGCCTTCCAGGCTCCTCTGTGCCTGGGATTCTCCAGGCAGGAATTCTGGAGTGGTTGCCGTTCCCTCCTCCAGGGAATCTTCCCCACCCAGGGACTGAACCAGCATCTCCTGTGTCTCTTACATCTCCTGCACTGGCAGGCAAATTCTTTACCCCTGACTCACCTAAAACACTGTTTAAATTTTTCCAGCGATTTTTGCCATTTAGGGCCTATACTGTTTAGGATATACAGCCCAAAACTTTTTTTTTAAGTTATTTTGATTAGTTTCTGTGTTATTATGCCAGCAACTAGTTACCCATTTAGATTCATTTATTTCATTTTAACTTCAGTGTTTAGAGATTTAACTTTTTTTGTCCGACTCTTTGTGACTCCATGGCCTGTAGCCCGCCAGACTCCTCTGTCCATGAGGGTTCACCAAGCAAAAATACTGGAGTGGATTGCCATGCCCTCCTCTAGGGGATCTTCCCAACCCAGTGATCGAACCCAGGTCTCCCTCATTGCAGGTGGATTCTTTACCGTCTGAGCCACTAGGGAAGCCCATAAAATGCGTGCATGTTTTCAAAGTCACTGTTTAAAGCAGTCTATGTTCTATCCCTGTTCCTTCTTGCCATTTACTCTATACTCCTGGGGAAGATGTCAGCTTTAGAATTGGTACATTATGTAGTAGAGCTTCCCTTGTAGCTCAGTTGGTAGAGAATCTTCCTGAAATGCAGGAGACCTGGATTCAATTCATGGGTCAGGAAGATCCCCTGGAGAAGGAAATGGCAACCCACTCCAGTATTCTTGCCTGGAGAATCCCATGGACAGAGGAACCTGGGAGGCTACCGTTCATGGGGTCACAAGAGTCGGACAGACTTAGCAACTAAACCACCACTACCTTTAAGATCATCAATTACTGAGACCTGTTCAAGAGCAAGCATTATGTACTTTCTTTTTTATCATTGTTTATTCATTGTGCTACAATTAAAACTATATGCTGATGCTTACCACCAGTCCTTATATATTACCAGTCATTTTATTTTTTTACCTTTTTTTTTTTTTACTTTTTTTTTTTTTTTTTTTACCAGTCATTTTAGTTGTCTGAAGGTTAATTCTCTAGTAGATACCTCAGGACTAACTCATGGGATATTGAAAAGAGTTTGACTTTACACTTGGAAAACAATTTATCTGAATATAAAATACTTGGCTCAGATTTTCATTTTTGGTTTACCCCAGAAGGCATAAAATTTTGCTGTTGGATTCTTAACAATTTGCTTTTCTTTCATTTTTACATGATTTAGACTTTTAATCCAGATGTCAAAAGAATTTACTCATTTTCTTGAATGACCTATAATTTTGTTAGATTTTCTTAGTGTTCTCAGTCTATTTTCCCAGGCACATAATGTGCCCTTTCAATGCGTACGTTCAGAGCATATTTATATATATATAGGTATATCCTAAATTTTAGGAAAGTTTGTCAATTTTTATATCTAATTTTATTGTTTTGGTTTTCTTCTTTAGGGATTTTTAAAAATACATATTTTATTTCTTCTTTACCTACCTTCCATAAGGCTAGATGTAGCAGAGATTTTCAGAGGGCTGATATCTGAATTACACCTATAAAAGCCCAACTTTGAGGAAGAAGTATAATTTTAGGGCACATAGTCCAAGAATAAAAGTGATTAACAGCTGGGTGAGTTGAATGCCTGTTCTCTATGATTCAGATGATCAATAGGCTTCCTGGTTCCTACTAATCTTATGCTCTCTTATTTTATTAAATGGCCAAAATAAGAAATTGTATGAAATTTACTATTGAATTTAAGATTATGCAGCTTCCAAAATAAAGTTTACAATATAGTCCCAGAGGGAGCTGTTTATGCTTTATTACTAGGCATAACTTCATTTTCCCTAAGAGCTATGTTTCATTTTTTTTTAATATAAGAAACATCATAGCTAGGGTTTCTATTTTCTCCTGGCTCCTAAGAATCTGGGCCAAATTGTGCTCAGTCTTGCAATGATAAACATAATCACTCAGAGATCCTTATTGCATGCATATATTCTTTAACTTGATCCCAACTTTTACTTTAAAAATTTTAAACTTTCATGTCAAAGTACAAGCTTGCAGAGAAATTGTATACAAAATTTAGTTTGAATGCTCATTTTTTCTTGGAATGTCAGAACACTTCATCAGATGCTGATTCTAAAAGAGTATATGTGATATTAAAACTATTGTTCTTGAATTAATTATTTTATTTTATTTATAAAACTGAAGCTTCCATTCCAATTTAATTTTAAAATCTCAGTGACTATCAAAATGAATGGTTTACTTAGGGGATCATTATAATTTTTTTTTAAAAATCTTGACAAAATATAATTAATAATGAACTGATGAATTTACAGTGCCGATGCCAGTCACTGAAATCCAGTCATGCCATATATACAGGGGAAATAAAAAAGCTAAACCTCTTCCTAAAAATTCCTCCACTGGGTTCACTAACTTTTATAAGAAGTTTGGCATAATATATGATCATTCTAAATAGCTTCCTCTTTAAAGGAGGTCAAGACACAAACCACTTCAGTAAAGTCACTTATTATTTCTACGTAAGCTAGTTTCACTTTACTCTCTTTGTTTCTCCTCCTCCTATCTTTACATTCTGTTTTCTTAAATTTACATGGGTAAATGTCTTGTGGTCTTTTGGTGTACGTTTATCAAGTTGGTCATAGTCATATTACCATATCTGAGATGCCTCTGAAGAAATGCTTCCATCTACCTAGTCAAGAATTAAGGTCTACAAATAGTTCCCTTACTTGAAAAGTAAAGACAAAAGATATTGTAAGATAAAGTATGTTATAGAATTAAAACAAATACTAAAATTTCATTAATATGGTATTTATCTATTCCAGTAGAGTAAAACAGAGAAGGCAATGACACCCCACTCCAGTACTCTTGCCTGGAAAATCCCATGGACGGAGGAGCCTGGTGGGCTACAGTCCATGGGGTCGCTAAGAGTCAGACACGACTGAGCAACTTCACTTTCCCTTTTCACTTTCATGCATTGGAGAAGGAAATGGCACCCACTCCAGTGTTCTTGCCTGGAGAATCCCAGGGATAGGGGAGCCTGGTGGGCTGCTGTCTATGGAGTTGCACAGAGTCAGACACGACTGAAGTGACTTAGCAGTAGCAGCAGTAGAGTAAAAGGGTAGAACCAGGCAGGCATGCACTACTTGTTAAGTCAAAGTTGACCAAACTTGGGAAGAAAAAATTAACCTTATGTTTGGAGATCTAACATGTTTCAATTAAATGTACAATTGAATGGAATCACTTATCTAGAATTGCATACATTTTGTATGTTATTAATATAAATGATTTATTTTTAAATATTTATATCAATTATCTAAGTCTTTTCTAGAATACAGTAAGTTTGTAATTCTATGAATAGATTGACATTTAAACAAAAGAATTTGATTCACTTGAAAAATAAAATTAACTTCTGATTTTGAACCTATTGGAAATTTTTGAAATTTACATTTTCCTTTCAACAGTCTAAGAATTAAGCTCTGAATAATTTCATCCTATTTTTCTTTTCTTAGTGTAATTAAACACTTTAAAATTTAGAAAGTTTATGTTTGACTTGACATTTCAAACTGTTTAGAAAGTGGCTGATGACTAAATATTGAATAATGGTAATATACATAATTTTCCATGATATGAATAAAAACATCTAGGTGAAATTTTGTAAATCATTTGCACTTTAAGGTAATGATTACATATTTTGGTCTGTTGAGTTATTCAACCAACCAGAATTAGTACTTAACTTGCAATTTGATGGACTGAGGTGAGGAAAAAAATATTTGAGGTTGGAATTTGTTTATATGAATGGCTTTATAAGTTGTGGAATCAGCTTAAATGCCTAAAGTGGATTCTGACATTGACACTTTTCTCCCTTCTGATTCAATTCACAGAGCCAATGACACTTAAGTGGCCAAGTAGTTTACAAGCAGTCATTAAGGTAAGCAAACCCTCAACCAGAGCTTATGGTCAGACATGTGATTTTAATTGTGGGAGAGGTAGATAAACATTGATGTTCTGGTTAGATAGAGGCTAGGATGCCTTTTCTAAGCTCTCTAGAGCTTATAACTTGTTAGTTTACACATACTTACACACAAGGGGTCTGGAATAAAGACTAGTTTCTGTGTTCTTGTTTCTGTGTTTTTGTATTCTACTGATAACCTTCTGCAGGAATAAATGTAACCCTAGATTTAAAAAGCAAAAATTACAGGAAAAAAATGATAGCTTTCAAATCATATTCTCTTAAACCTACCCTCAAATCCCAACCCCTTGGTCTCACTGGGGTCATATTACTGAGTTATTTACCCATAAATCACACAATTTCATTTCTCTACATTTCTTACTTCCTTAATGGCACTCTAATCCCTGCTGAAAATAAAAGACCAAAACAACATTAAAGACAACATCACGAAGATTTTAACTTCCCTTCCCTATCACCTTCCGTCAAGTGAATTCTTTAGAAGTCATATTATGATTAATAATGCTAGTTTTCAGTCGAATCATTCCACTAATTTTACAAAAATCTGAATCATAAAGGTAGAAGATTGAATATTGTCTACATGTTCTTATGTCTTCTGAATTTTATGCTGTGGTCCTAAAAACCAAAAATTGATTTTTAGTAATGTCACCACTACACATGAAGCACAGAGAAAATTTACATAAATAAACAACTCATTTTATAGTAGCCTCACCCAGCTTTTTATTGATATTATATTTCAGTAATTTTTCCCTCAACTGCCATAACTGCAACTTAAATTTATGTGCTTACTAAATAGAGTTTGGGTGACTTTTTTCTCTATTTTCTACTCTTCCATATTTTCTTTGCATAGTCCTACTATGCAAAGATAAGTCAGTAAAAGGTTTTGAAAGTTTTTGTGATATTGATCACATCCTTGAACTGAGGAACTAGCCAGGAAATATACTCCATGCTCCACTGCTTCTGAGTAACCACATGCACAACCCACTGTCACTTAAGGAAGACTCAGGATTTTGGCACAATAGGTCACATGTGGCTACAAGCACCATTTTAAAGATCAGACCAGCTCTGAGTTGCCATGGAAAAGCTATTTAAAGTAAATTTGTTCTACAAATTATACCTGTGGTATAAGATTGTGCAAAAGATATCAGTGGGAAACAACTAAATTCATATTACAATAACTAAAGTCAATCAAACAAACACGCAAACACTTGCCAATATAATACATGTTTATTCCCATCTTGGCATCTGTTCCTTGGAGGACTTTTATGGTTAAAGTACACTTGAAAGGGGAAATTTTACTGAATATAAATTATAGCTCCAAAAAAAGTGTAATATATGGCATATAGAAGCAGCTCCATAAATGCGAATTTTTAGTAATTCTCCTTAGTCAGCACTCAAAAATCAGAAGTATTACTTCTATGCAAAAACGACAATTTGTTGTTGTTTAGTGAGTGTCCAGCTTGCAACCCCATGGTCTGTAGCCTGCCAGGCTCCTCTATCCATGGGATTTCTCAGGCAAAGAGACTGGAGTGGGTTGTCATTTCCTTCTCCAGAGGATTTTCCTGACCCAAGAAGTGAACCCGTGTCTCCTGCATTGCAGGTGGATTCTTCACTGCTGAGCCACCAGGGAAGCCCAAAATGACAATAAACATGATCAAATGGAAGTGAACATGATTCAGCTTTAATGGCTTTAGTCAAGTAGTTGCTTAATAATTTTAGTACTACAAATGAATTAATTTTAAGCACTCTTTGGCCAAAATAGGGAACTAAGTTAAGGATTTCCAGTTAGGACTCAGTACATTGGTGAATTTAGTGAAGTTAATGGTTTAAAATAAATTATTATTATTTTTCTTTTTTTGCTTTTATTATTATTATTGTTTTTAAAATGAATTCTTTAAATAAATAAGCTTGTTTAGAAAACCATTCAGATATCCACAGTCTCAGATTTGCCCATTTTCAAATTTCAGAAGCAGTGCATTTGTGTTGTAATATGTAAATCAACACAATGCAATTCAAAAATTGGCACATCTAATAATCATACACTCCAGCACCTCACATCCTATTAATCCACCCCAACCCAAGATCAGACCCTAAAGATCTTATTGTGTATCATTTTTTCCTCATACGAGCATACATGGCCATAGATATATCCACATAGAAGTGTGGTTTATTCCTTTTATCCTGAAATAGGATCATAAGATACTCATTACAAGATACTTTTTCTACTTAGTGTACCATGAACAATAAGTCATTGGTAGAAAATCACCTTATTCTTCCACTTTCTGTAAACATACATATGCACATATGCTGCTGCTGCTGCTGCTAAGTCGATTCAATCATGTCTGACTCTGTGCGACCCCATAGACGGCAGCCCACCAGACTCCCCTATCCCTGGGATTCTCCAGACAAGAACACTGGGGTGGGTTGCCATTGCCTTCTCCAATGCATGAAAGTGAAAAATGAAAGTGAAGTTGCTCAGTCGTGTCTGACTCTTAGTGACCCCATGGACTGCAGCCTACCAGACTTCTCCGTCCATGGGATTTTCCAGGCAAGAGTACTGGAGTGGGGTGCCATTGCCTTGTCCATAATTTCATACAAAATGAAATTTCATATTACAGTCTTTTCCCAGCTTTTGTTTTCTGTTTACCTCACTTTCCCATTCCACTCATCTCTCTCATTTAATGCCCCATGTTTTGTATTGTTTTCTAATTTCATGTATACACACAGACACACACACACATACACTATACACTGCTTTATAAAAATGGAATATTAAATGCTCTTCCTCACAGACCATTTTCCTCATATAACACTTTTTAGAATACCCTCATGTCCCAAGTCACTTTTACATAGATTAGTTATTCTTTAATAATAGTTTCTAATGTTGCATAATATTCCACAGATGGACCATTTTCCATTTGATCAGCATTAATCTTGCTTACACTTTATTTTTTGACACTTGATGTTGCAATAATTTTATTCCCTGCCCTCACTATACTCTAAGAGCACCTTTCTTTAAAGGTTTATTACAAGGGAAATGCAAGAAAAAAATTTTGGCAACACCAAGATTATTTGTTTTTCAGTCAGTAAAGATAACAAAATCCTCCATTAAGTCATTGCAGTGGAGGGGTTGGGCTATAGCAGGGTATGGAGTTTTAGTGCTAAGGCTTTACTTGCTGCAAAAGTGTTAGAAAGTTGGACTCACCAAATTCTTACAGGCTATATTTGAAAGGGTGGCGCACCCCCACTAATCTCACATAGCTTGATCACCGCTAATTTCACCACTGAAAACATTTCTAATCAACAAATACAAAGGTGAGGATTTAGACCTTGCAATTTAAAATATTTTAAAAATTTGCTTCTAGAGCATGGAAACCAGACATTGTCCTAACTGAAATATTTTAAAGTAAATGAAGTTATGTAGCAGGTGTAAGGCAGCAGCTTGGCTTTGTTGCTTTTCCAAATAGCAAGTGACAACAAAAGGGAAAACACATTTCTCTGTTTTACCAAATGTGCTTCAGTGATTTAAAGGCATCAATGATGGGACCTCCATTTGCCAAAGCTGCAAGAGGAGATGAGAAAGTCATAATGTTTGATGTTATCATTCCAAGTCTTCATAATGGTCAAAGCAGTTGTTCATTTAGCAATCTAAGTACCCAAGGCTGCAGTATAAGTGATAACAAATAGATTGAGACAAATTATTTTTCCACAGCCCATGCCACATTCTTATTTCCTCAAGGGAGGTTCTGAAAACATAGTAACAAAGTTGGAAATAGTTACTATTTTTCAAAGTATGGAAAAGTGTTCAAAACGCACATGGATATAATCATGGAATTTAAATAATAAGCCTAATATGATCAGCATTTTCAGGTATGCAGGGATGCTTTCCCAAAGATAATGGAATCACTTTGAGTAACAGCCATTTGATTGCCTTGTTTCAACACAGGGGTGGGAGTGTGTTATGGTCCCTGCAGTTTGATAAATGACCTTCCCATCATTCTCATTTTGTGGGTTTAGGCCAGACACCCATATTGTGACTTGGTTGGTGTGGAGGCTGATGTTCCACTGTATTTTTAGAATATTTAGTCTATTTAGAAAGTTTACATAATTTTGGTTACAGTGACTAAAGTGACTAGGACTAAAAATAAGATTGGCTTTTATGAAAACAAACTTTTCTAGCATTAAAAGATGGCATGTGTACCAGTGTTCAGGGTCCTTATGATTCTGGGTTTGGTGCTTCAGATTTCAAATAAGGGTGCTCATCGATGAGGGAAAATATATTGTCTATATTATTTGTATGAACAAATGTTCCTGAAGGCTAAAATTAAAAATGTCTATTTCATTATGCTTCTTGGTCTAGAGTAGAGATGGCAAGTAAGTGTCATTTATTTTGCCAACTCTGAAGAATTGATAGTGGCTGTCTGGAGCACCAGGTGGAGGAGAATTGGAATAGAAAATTAATGTTCTGCTGGAAAAGATTCTAAATGTTGGTGATAACACCAAGGAATCAGTGTGAGGGGAAAGGCAGGATATGGTAACATATTTAATATTTCCAGACTAATGCAAAGTGAGAGGGATATGGTTAAATCCTCCATTTCTAGTTGATATTTTCTAGGCAGTTTCTACCATAATTCCTACTGGTTGAGAAATTCCCCATCAGCTAATTTAAAAAATAAATTTTACCATTTATAATGTTTAAACATATAAAATGCATGTTCACAGCTATTACATGTATATACATATGTGCATATATAGTGCTTCTTAAGCATAATGAAGAATTGTAATATCTTTTAAGCACTGTGCTTGAAGATCTAGTTGAGATGAAACCAATTTTTGCTTGCTAGTTATAATATTGAATATGTTAAGAATATTTTTAAGATGAGATTTTCATGAGGATTGAAGTCACTGGAAAGAATAAAGAAATGTACATAGATGAGCAAAAGGCATGAGTGCTCTACATCTCCTGGCTAAACGTGTATATCTAGGTGGTACACATTTTTAGACAACTTTTATTTTATTATAAAATGTTTTTTTAAAGATTTCTATTTATGTTATAAAAGATACTTGCTTCTGTCTTTTGTTTCAAAAAAAGAAGTTTTAGTTTTTGTTACTGATCTGTAGGGTTTCTACGTATTCTGGATACTACTCTATTGTAGCTGTGTGAATTTAAAATATATTTTTCTAGTCTGTGAATTACTTTTTTATTTTGTTTATGGTGACTTTTGAGGACAATAGGTGCTTAATGTTAATACAATCGAATGTATTAATCTTTTCCTTTGCAGTTTATGCTTTTTTGTGTCTTATTTAGAAAATCCTTCTCTATCTTGATGTCAGAAAGATATTCTCCTTATATTTTACTAATCCAGTTGGATTTTCTTTCTACCTATAGTATGAAATAGCAAATTCTAGCAACACAGTTACTGAACATTTCATCTTTCCTTCGATGATCCGTTAGACTCATTCTCATGGTTCAAGTTTTCATGTATGTTTCAGTCTATGTCCAGTTTTCTGTTCTTCATTATTATTTATCTGCTTCTATAGCAAAATTCGGAGAAGGCAATGACACCCCACTCCAGTACTCTTGCCTGGAAAATCCCATGGACAGAGGAGCCTGGTAGGCTGCAGTCCATGAGGTCGCTAAGAGTCGGACATGACTGAGAGACTTCACTTTCACTTTTCACTTTCCTGCATTGGAGAAGGAAATGGCAACCCACTCCAGTGTTCTTGCCTGGAGAATCCCAGGGACGGGGGAGCCTGGTGGGCTGCCGTCTATGGGATCGCACAGAGTTGAACACGGCTGAAGCGACTTAGGAGCATAGCAAAATTATACTGTCTCATTTCCTACATCTTTATAATAAGTCTTGACGTCTGATAGTGCAGAGAACACCATCAACGACACCAATTTCCCACCTTTGTTCTTCTTCTTTAGCAATTTCATGACTATTCCTGAATTTTTCTCTCATATAAATTTTAAGATCAGGTTCTCAAATGCCATAGTAAATCTTTGCCTTGGGTTAAGTTCCCTGAGATACAGACTCAGATGGGGATTCATATGCAGCAGTTTATGCCCTTGATGCAGTTTATGCAGTCAGCACCTGAGAAAGGAGTGAGACAAGCAAGGGGGAACAGAAGGAGACATTTGGCTATGATGCAGTTTTATTAGAGGCCTCAATAGATATCATGAGGAGCTATGAAGCTACATGGACTCTTCAGAGATGTCCTAAATTGAGTTAAAGGAGCCAGACCTTTTAACCCCCACATCAGTCAAATGTTCCATGTAGACTGCTTTTCCAAGGGGAACAGAATGTTGGAGTAAGGCAACTCCTTTCAGCTCTCTTTGCTACAGAGAAAGTTGACTATAAATTGTCAGCAGTCAACAGTCCAGGCAGCTTGAGGAAGGAGTGCCATGGTAGATTCAGGTGGTATACTATAGCATCCACCACAGTTGAGATCCTTCAGGATTCAGTTTATTCTCTTTGGGGGGTAAATTTATAAGAGGAAAGCTAACTGAATTAACTGCCCATCATACCTATTTATGCAATTAACTAATTATTCAAGTTACTCAAGGGTACAGCTTGTAATTCCACTTCTCCAACACCCTTTGTAGACTCTCCTCACCCTTCACCAGCACCTCTACTGGTCCAGGTGACTTACACAAAGCATGACCCAGACCCTCATCCCTAAATGTTTGAGACTCTCTGCCCTTCTCAGGACATGGGTCCTGCACTTGTCTATTTACTGTCACCATTCAGCAAGGGTGTGGCAAGAAATAACACAGAGGATCACCTATGTGCCAAAGATGGTGCAACATGTAGACACATGTCCAATGGAACCCATGGATCCTATCACAAAACATACTATCCAGAATATGCTGGCCTAATACAGCAACTGAATGGCCTTTCAGAGGTACTAATGAGGCATCAACTTGAAGATTATGCCTTGAAAAGATGGGATGCCATCTTCCAGGGTATATCTCTGGAACCTGTAGGTATAGAGCTCCTGGTTCCCAGAGAGTAAGTGTTTTCACTAAGAAAATAGCTGGAGTTTTATTGAACGTAAAACTATGGCTATTACTCAGTTCCCGAAGACCTCTGTTTTGGGACCCTTGGTCCAAGGCAGTGTTAGGTAGCATGCTGTGCTCTGTGTTGGTGAATCCTTGTAAGCTTTCAGTTGTGCTGACCAATGTCCTGCAGGCAGGAAATGCAAACCATACCCATAATACGTATCAGTTTTAGAGGAAATAAATCCCTTGCCAAGGGTGGAACATCTTGTATTAGTTTTTAGGGCTATAGTAACAAATGGCCTCAAATTGAATGGCTTAAAACAGGAAATTATTTTCTCACAATTTCACAGGCTAGAAATCTAAAATCAAGGTGATGGCAGGACCATGCTCTTTCTCCTGGCTCTTTCTCCTGACCATGTCTTGTGGTTGTCAGCAGTGCTTCCTGTTCTTTAGTTTATAGCTACATAGTTCCCATCTCTGCCTCTGTGGTCACATGATTGTCTTACCTCCAGTTCTGTGTCTTCACATGTCATTCTTCTCTATGTGTCTGTCTCTGTGTCTCTTCTCCTCTTCTAAGGATACAAGTCAGATTAAGGGCCAACCCACTGTATGACACCTTATCTTAACTTTTATCTTAAATACATCTTCAAAGACCTATTTCCAAACAAGTTTGCATTCAAAGATACCAGGTGTTACAACTTCAGCATATCTTTTGGGGGGGACACAATTCAGTCACTAAGAGGTCCAGTGTAATCAACCTGCCATCAAGTGTCTGCTTGCTCTTCTTGAGAGTTATGTTAAACTGGGTTGTCTAGAATTGGTTTCCAGAAGACTGAATATCTAATATCAGCAGTAGCTAGATTAGCTTTGGTGAGTTGGAACACTTGTCAGGTGCATCCACAGCTACTTCATATTTAAGCCCATTGTGTTAGTACTGAGGAGACCATGGCAGGGGCTGGCTGAGGTCAACTGTTTATACTATATTCTCTATTGACTGTTTAACATTTCTTATATGGTGAATGCTTACTGATGGGTGTTATCATGTGAATTCAAAATACCATGTACCAAAGATACCTCAACTGGCATAGCAACAGTATTCTTGGGTTTAATTTGCAGTGGACTATTATCCACCAGGATCTATCTAGTTTCTGAAGGAGCCACACAAGTGAAGTAAATGGGTATATTCTAGAGACTTCTACCCCTGCACACTTTAAGACCTTAATGGTATCAACTCATCTTTGGCAATCCACCCTCCTCGCTCCAAGGTGCAATATTCTTTGTAACTTACTATTTTAGCTGCATGAAGGAGAGAAGTTTCAGAGTCTTCAACCTGGCTTTCCCCATTGCGATAGATGTTATTTTACAGATCAAGAGATTAATGTGAAGGTTATGCCATCTACCAAGTATACTGTTTACATTTTAAATTCAGGGTTGAGAGAAATGACCACTGACTGGATTCACACACTCAGTGGACACTCTGTGAGCTAGAACTGGGTCAAAATTCCTTTTATTTATTACTTTACTTCTACATGCCCTCATCCTAAGTAAGGCATACCATTTGCTACTTTAGCCCCTATGGCCAACAGTTCTCAATATATTTGGATTTTCCCTTTCCCTTCTGATAATAGCTTTTACATCCTTTGAGGAAAGACTAGGAAAATTACCAGAGTGCTCTGATGTTGTGATGTTCTAAGATCCTACCTCCTAATCACCCAGTTTCTGCTTAAACCCAGTGGGTCTGGATCATTAAAGTGTCCATCTCTTGGGCCACTTGGAAGACTGCATTCTGTTAAATATCTCCATGGTTGCTCCTGGCTGCCATTCTAATTTGTTATTGTTTGTGATAACTATGTCCTCTTCTATTCTAATGGTTAAGCCACACATCTTAGCCTCTAGTACATTGGGATGATCCCCAGTTGCTGTCTGCGAGCCCAGTTCTCTAATGACAGTCCCAAGTTAAAGGACTTCTCAGTGATGTTGGTGCCCGTCTCACCAGAACATTATTTATTGTTCTAATAAATGGAAGCTCTTTCAGGCCTTCCTGTAGAATATAGTCAGATGACAGCTTTTTGCTTTATGTACTATATCCACTTTGGAATGTCCACTTCTGTGAACTGTTGATCCTCTCCTGGCTGTTGCAGTTCTAGCACTTATACTTCACTTAGTGAGTACTATTGGTTTTCCCAGGCATCTAAGAGCTATCCTTGGGACTTCCCTCGTGGCTCAGTGGTGAAGAATCTGCCTGGCAGTGCAGGAAATGCAAGGTTGATCCCTTGCAGGAAGCTGGAGAAGAAAAATGGCAGCTCACTCCAGTATTCTTGCCTGGGAAATCCCATGGACAGAGAAGCCTGGCAGGTTACAATACATGGGGTCACAAAGAGTTGCACACAACTTAGTGACTAAACAACAACAAAGAGCTGTCCTAGCAGTGTGATAACATTGTCTCCTGGCATCCTTGCTAAGGGATTAAATCATATAGTGGAGAAATGTGCTTCTAAATAAAAAAACTCTCTCATCCAATTTTATGATATGACCCAGTTGATCCAGCACCTTCAGAATCTAGTTCCCTGTATTCTCTACCACCTCCTGCTGATACATATTACCAGGCCCTGAAGCACTGCAGTGCTCTCTACAACCATTTGAGAATTTTTATTGTAAGTCACTTAATCTATGGCTTAATAGGGGCAAAATTGCATCTTTGCAAGAACAGGTTATTTCTCTTGTTTAATCATCTTTGATGATTTTTATCAAAATTTCTTAATTTGCTCCATTAAGGGTTTGCCTGACTTTTGATAGAATTATTCCTATTTTTATATTTTTAGTTGCCATTGAAAATGTCCTTATTTAAAACTGCTTTGTAATGGCTATCCCTGATGTATAAATACAACTGATTTTTATATCAAGACTTGCCAAACTTTCTTATTAAATGCCTTAATTTTTCTAAAATTTCTTTTAGATTTTTTTTTACATTAAGATGAAAATTATATCATCTGTAAAAAATGAGTCTTTTGGTTCTTCTTTTGCTTTCTTATTTCCTTTGTTTCTTTTCTTCCTACTAGGTTGCATCAGCTAGATCCCATAGTCAGTGGTTGACTAGAAGTGATGGTAACAGCCATCTTGATCTCTTTCCTGACCTTAATGGAAATGCCTTCAATGTTACATCATTATGTTTATGTTTAATATATATTTTTGTTTGACTGTTTATGTTTGCCTTTTATAACATTAGTGAAGTTTCATGCTTACCTAATTTGCTAAGATTTCTTTTAAATCATATATGAATATTGAATTTAAAAAATGCTTTTTCTGTATCTATTAAGATAATCATCTGCCTTTGTTCCTTTAATAATATGAAAAGTTATATTAAATGATTTTCTGTTGTTATCAACATTGCAGTCCTGGGATAAACTTCTCTCTCTGATGATGTATTAACACATATTACTTTATGCCAACTGCTAATATTTTATTTAATTACTTCTGTTTGGAGGAGGGCATTGCCACCCACTCCATTATTCTTGCCTGGAGAATCACATGGACAAAGAAGCCTGGTGGGCTACAGTCCACAGGGTCACAAAGAGTTGGACACGACTGGAGCGACTTAGGATGCACACATTTATATTTTATATATTTGTTCAATAGTGTGATCATTGCATAATTTTTATTTATTTGACTGTTCTGGTCAGGTTTAAACATCAAAATGCTAGACTTATAAAATGAGATTGGGCATATTCTCTCTCTCTATCCTCTTGGAAGAGTTTTGTAAAAACTTGAAATTATTTTTTTCCTTGAATATGTTGTAGAACTACTCTATAAAGTTGTTAGGGTCTGATGTTTTCTTTGTGGGAAAATTTTTATTGACTTTGAATCATCTAATATGCATTTCATGGTATTTTCTGAGGCACTAATTCCCTGGCAGGTGAATCATAGTACATTTACTTTACCAAATTATATAGCATTATTATCTATGAGAAAGAATGTACCTACTGAATTTCTACCAAGAGTGGCTGGAGATTGCCAAATATTTCTGTTTATGTGGTAGAATTCTTGGTATCTCTTTAGAAATCACTTCACAATGTATATCTAAGTAACAAAATATCAATTGTTGATATTGTCTATATGTTTTACAAATCTAGATCTCGAAAGTAGTGGTTAGGATAGCTTAGCAATCATGGATAAATTTCCTGTATAGCAGCGTGGTACTAATTCTGAGGCAGACCAGTTTTCAGATTTTTAAATAATCCTTATTTGCTGATGATTTTATTTCCCTTTCACTATTATTTGGATATGATTTTTCAAGTGAGTTAACTACACCCTGAAGTTCATTTCTTGAATGTAGTTAGTCTGTATCAGGACTACTGTTCTCTCTCTAAACTAGATATATTAATAAATCTGTCTTTCTGATTTCCAGTTTCTGGCCTGATATATAAAGAGAGTAGAACAAGTCATCACTCTTGTTCTCAAAACAAGAAAAATGCTGAACAAACTGAAAAATCAACAACTCTTTCTGGATCCATCTGAGAATTGAGGTCACATGACAAAGGTGCCACAAAATCTAGAAAGTGGTAGAAACTGAGAATCACAGAATATGGGAGCAGAAGCCCAGGAACAGAAGGTTATAGACAAGAATACTTAAAACTGTCATTTATAGATTGCTGGAGGTTCAGTGTGGATAAACTTCACATTTTATAAGTTTTACCTCAAGGACCTAACCAGATTCTTAAGGTGAATATCAGAGGAAACCCCATCCCACCTTGCCTCCAGTGCTTCTGGCAGGGGGAAGGGAAAGTAATCATTTTGAGATACACTCAGAACTCTTGGCCCTTCTTAACAAAGGCCTTCCCTCAAGGTAAACCATTTACCAGAGCCTAAATGACTGGGGAGAAGGGAAAAAATATCTTCTTCCAGCCCCCTTTAGCCTTACTGTCGCACCAATGGACAGGACTGGAGCAGGGACCTAAGAAGTACTTGTGAAAGTCAGTTTAGGGCATAGGCTCCCTGAAGACTAAGACTTAATCACAGCACTAGAGCATTTCCCTTCCTCCACATCTTACCACCACAGGGATAGGGCTCCAACATAACAACAGTGAATTATAGCTAAAAGAACTGCAAAGCTCAGACCCTACTTAAGAAAGAATCTCTATGGAAATTTAAAGTCAACGGGGGTCACTAAAGTAAACAAAGACAGTAAAGGAATTTTAGTCTCTGACAGCTATGGCTACAACAAAGAGTAAGCAACCTCTAAGATAAATCTATCATTTTAATGCTCAAAACTCTCCAAGCCAGGCTTCAACAGTACATGAACTCTGAACTTCCAGATGTTCAAACTGGATTTAGAAAAGCCAGAGTAAGCAGAGATCAAATTGCCAACATCCATTGGATCATCAAAAAAGCAAGAGAATACCAGAAAAACATCTACTTCTGCTTTATTGACTACGCCAAAGCCTTTGACAGTGTAGATCACAACAAACTGTGGAAAATTCTTCAACAGATGGGAATACCAGACCACCTGACCTGCCTCCTGAGAAATCTGTATGCAGGTCAAGAAGCAACAGTTAGAACTGGACATGGAACAACAAATTGGTTCCAAACAGGAAAAGGAGTATGTCAAGCCTGTATATTGTCACCCTGTTTATTTAACTTCTGTGCAGAAAACATCTTGAGAAATGCCGGGCTGGATGAAGCACAAGCTGGAATCAAGATTGCCGGGAGAAATATCAATAACCTCAGATGACACCACCCTTATGGCAGAAAGCAAAGAACTATACAGCCTCTTGATGAAAGTGAAAGAGGAGAGTGAAAAAGTTTGCTTAAAACTCAACAAATTCAGAAAACTGAGATCATGGCATCTGGTCCCATCACCATGGCAAATAAAAGTGGAAAACAATGGAAACAGTGACAGACTTTATTTTGGGGAGCTCCAAAATCACTGCAGATGGTGACTGCAGCCATGAAATTTAAAGATGCTTGTTTCTTAGAAGAAAAGCTATGACCAACCTAGACAGCATATTAAAAAACAGAGACATTACTTTGCCAACAAAGGTCCATCTAGTCAAAGCTATGGTTTTTCCAGTAGTCATGTATGGATGTGAGAGTTGGACTATAAAGAAAGCTGAGCACTGAAGAATTTGTGCTTTTGAACTGTGGTGTTGGAGAAGACTCTTGAGAGTCCCTTGGACTGCAAGGAGATCCAACCAGTCCATCCTAAAGGAAATCAGTCCTGAATATTCATTCGAAGGACTGATGCTGAAGCTGAAACTACAGTACTTTGACCACCTGATGTGAAGAACTGACTCATTGGAAAAGACCCTGATTCTGGGAAAGATTGAAGGTGGGAGAATGGGATGACAGAAGATGAGATGGTTGGATGGCATCACCAACTTGATGGACATGAGTTTGAGTGAACTCCGGGAGTTGGTGATGGACAGGGAGGCCTGGTGTGCTGTGATTCATGGGGTCACAAAGAGTAGGACACAACTGAGCGACTGAACTGAACTGAAGCAACTCTGGAAACTCCTCTCCAAGCTGAATCAAGCTCACTAATGATCTTCTCACCTACTCATCTGTAGTTACCCTTGATTAATGATAGGAACTTTCTATCAGAAAGACTTTCTCTTATAAAAAGGCTTGTTGAAATTCATATATATTGGGACAGGGTCAGTAGAGTATATAATTATCAATTTGCAATAGAAAAGATGGCATAAATTTAGCAAAACTGGATTGATTTCAGCATTTGGCAACTTCAGTTTTTGAAAAACAACTTCTGAAAACATGATGCTAATATGATGATACTCAAAAGCCTTTAAATACATTAAGACCTTCTGTAAGGTCCTCTGGAGTCTTAGGTGCAATATTATATTTTGAAACATATTAATATGATTTTCCCCCTTGCTTTTCCTTATTCACGAACTTCCCCTATTCCATCTGATACCTGTGAGAACATTAGGATATTTGGAACCTATGGAACATTCATAGAAAACAGTGCTCAGCACTGACTTCCAGAATAGGATCCTAAAGCTGCCTGAAAGCATATAATGTTTGATCAGAAACAGTTGGTAGAATATATAGGTTGGGAGATAGAGAAGAATGTAGACAGGTAGGATGGAGGATTGGGAGAGACCTTCTGTGCTTGAAGGAGAGGAACAGGCTCAATATACAAAGTCTGCTCTTATTTTTTCTTATTTATGTTAGCACCATGCAGCACCCCAAAGCCTTTTGGGACCTGAGCCAGTGATGCTCAGAAGCCATCTCTTTTATTCCAGGTGAGCACCCATTGCAGGTGCCTGTATGCCCTCTGATTGTTCAACAGGAGAGTGCTCTGCTATGTCTGAAGAATGTTGGCTTGTCTGAGTTACCATATGTAGGCATCCAACCCATAGGCCTGGTGTGTTCCTAAGCCTCTCAAAATATAGGATGGAGCTCAGGACACCCAAGGAGACAGTGATGATATGGAAAGCTTTGGATGGTTTTGTTGATTCCATATTAAAAACTGTATTTCCTGTTTCACCTGCCCCATCCCCTAAAGAAGCAGTGGTGATACCTTCAGCCATAACACAGGAATCATAACACCACTATCAAAGGGCACAGACTTTATCTCCATGGTGTCTATTTTACTACTATTCTGTTGTAAAATAAATTTTCAAAAATATCTAATGTAATTCAAATGGAAAAGAGTGGCAGAATATCTAATACCAGAGAGGAAATATAATTTGGTAGGAGCAGCATTATTTAATATTTATGAGTACACATCTTGAAGCCATAATGAAAAACTTCAGTTTTCTGACTTGCAGCAAACTACTTATCTGAACCAGCTGCTATTTTCTCATTTGTGAAGTGAAGATAATAACTTTCTCAATTATTATGAGACCTAAGTGGGATAATACAGATACACACCCACACACATATCCACACAAGAAAACCTGGTCACATTATTCTTACCTGTTGGCACTGCTTTCATCTGAATTTACTGAGCACGTATTACCATTGGCTGCTGTAAATTGACTCCAATAAAGACCAATCTAAGAGACCAGTATTCTTGCTTGGAGAATCCCATGGACAGAGGAGCCTGGTGGGCTACAGTCCATAGGATCACAAATAGTCAAACTTGACTGAAGTGACTTAGCACAAGAGACCAGAAAGCAGGGGAATCCCTTAATGACCCTGGATCCTTATATTCACATACCCAAAAGTAGGACAGTAAAGGATGGAGATGATCAACTGCTGGTCTCACGTCTAGATATCAATATTAAAAGGATATACAAAGGATCTTCGGACCCAGAATGGAATCCCAAGCAATAATATTGTCATCTTGGTCTCAAGTTTTGGATAAGTAAGAACAAGAGATTATTTGATTATGTATTTTTCTCTTATGTATTCATTTATATGATAAGGTCTATTTTTTAACATGTAACTTAATGTGCATTAGGTATTTTGTATACCAAGAGATAGAAGCCACAAACATGCCGTTTGTTCTTTGGAATCCTACAGTACAGTGAGAGACACTTATCCATCACTTTCCAAACACAGAGCCAGCACTGGAGAAACATGAGGCAAGGAGATTTAAATTATTATTTGGTGCTTAATTCTTCCTGACAAATATCTTAAATCCAAATTGCCGTTTTCAAAAAGACACGATCTGAAAATGTCCTTTCCCCACTATATTTTCAAGGAGGTTGCAAAAAAGGTAGAAAGAAAATGTATAAAGAAGAGTAACTAGGGCAGAGGAAACAGAGCTCAGGCATCTATAACTTATTCACCACGTGGTTGGTCAAAACCACAACTTTGAGGGAAGAGGCAAAGAGGAAGAAAGCTCTAATTTTACCAGGGCTAAAATCATGAAAGGGTCTCCTTTTGAAGGAAAAAAAAAAGAAAGGAAGGAAGGAAGGAAGGACGGGGGAAAGGGTGGCATTATATTTTACTTGCTAATTTGTAAGTGCAATTAAGGTTAAAGTTATACTTCCCTTCACAAGAAAACATGACCGAAAGCATTATGAGCAAGAGAGCTTTGTTTGTAAAGAACTTTTCAAGATGCTGTTTTTCTCCTGGAAAATGTGGTTTATCTAATTGATGGCTGAGGAAAACCATCTTTTTAAACTTCCCACTCAGTGAGTCAGCCTGGGGTGTGTCTGCCTTGTAGCATCCTGTGAGATCCAGTAATCTAAAGTGGCATGACGGACGCAGCTCCAACCTCATGCGTCAAGCAGAGCTACCGGCGCTGGGAAACCAGAGGGAGCCCAGTTTTCTAAACAGAGTGGTTAACAAAATTGTATGTTATGAAGTGGGGTTTCATCCTCTAAAGGATCATTACCTATTTTTAAGAAGAACCTGCCGAATGTGTTCTATCAACACCCAAGAGTCTGCAGTCGGTAAAGACCAGGTAATTATTTCAACTGAAGGGCAAGTATTACCACCTTAGAGTTTCTTCATGTTTACCTTGAAGAGAATTTCCATGCCATCACCAGTTACATTAAATGGAGGTGAAATGGAGAATTTGGCAAGTTCTTTTCCAAACACAGCTTGATACATTGACAAAGCATCAGGAATATAGAGTCAGACAGCCAATGAAACACTAAACACCAAGGAGAGAATTTCAGTGGTCCTCTGAGTCTTAATATCAGTACAAACTCACCCTGTACCATAACTCTTTTTCCAAAAGAAGAGATGTGTGTGAATAGATGACTTATGGGTGTTTGGAAAGAAAATAGATAAGATAAATGGAAATAACATACGCATCTTTGTTGAAAAAAATTATCTACCTTCTTTATTATAGATAGGCCAGAGTAGGCATTTAGCTAAACATGATAAAAGAATGTGACAGGATACTATTTGGGATTCTTTAAATATATCTCTTGAAATTTCCAGAGTTAGTTCTTTGAACCAATATGTAGAGCCTGCAGAATGAGGCAACAAAATGTAAGTTCTACCTCAGACTGAAGATAGTCTACTCAAATCTTCAGGGATAAATATTATTAATAATGAAGTGAAAGTTGTTTGGTCATGTCCAACTCTTTGTGACCCCATGGATATACAGTCCATGGATTTCTCCAGGCCAGAATATTGGAGTGGGTTGCCATCCCTCCTGCAGGGGATCTTCCCAACCCAGGGATCGAACCCAGGTCATTATTAATACGTGAGTTAATTAAAGTTTTTGGAAGAATGGATGTGACACCAGATAGGTTGTTTCACTGAAAGTATGTAGGATTGTATAGGATTTTTACTTTGGAGAAGCTTTGATGTGTAGAGATTACATTATTTTTTTCTGCCTTTTTTTTTTTAATTGAGGTATGGTTGCTTTACAATGTTGTCTTAGTTTCTGCTATATAGTGAAGTGAATCAGCTGTAGGTATTCACATAGTGCTTTATTGACTATGCCAAAGCCTTTGACTGTGTGGATCACAATAAACTGTGGGAAATTCTTCAAGAGATGGGAATACCATAGAATGAGTTTGGAAGTTTACCTTCCTCTGCAATTTTCTGGAAGAGTTTGAGTAGGATAGGTGTTAGCTCTTCTCTAAATTTTTGGTAAAATTCAGCTGTGAAGCCATCTGGACCTGGGCTTTTGTTTGCTGGAAGATTTCTGATTATGGTTTCAATTTCCGTGCTTGTGATGGGTCTCTTAAGATTTTCCATTTCTTCCTGGTTCAGTTTTGGAAAGTTGTACTTTTCTAAGAATTTGTCCATTTCTTCCACGTTGTCCATTTTATTGGCATATAATTGCTGATAGTAGTCTCTTATGATCCTTTGTATTTCTGTGTTGTCTGTTGTGATCTCTCCATTTTCCTTTCTAATTTTATTGATTTGATTTTTCTCCCTTTGTTTCTCGATGAGTCTGGCTAATGGTATGTCAATTTTATTTATCCTTTCAAAGAACCAGCTTTTGGCTTTGTTGACTTTTGCTGTGGTCTCTTTTGTTTCTTTTGCATTTATTTATGCCCTAGTTTTTAAGATTTCTTTCCTTCTACTAACCCTGGGGTTCTTCATTTCTTCCTTTTCTAGTTGCTTTAGGTGTAGAGTTAGGTTATTTGACTTTTTTCTTGTTTCTTGAGGTATGCCTGTATTGCTATGAACTTTCCCCTTGCTGCTGTTGCTGCTGCTAAGTCGCTTCAGTCATGTATGACCCTGTGTGACCCCATAGACGGCAGCCCACCAGGTTCCCCCGTCCCTGGGATTCTCCAGGCAAGAACACTGGAGTGGGTTGCCATTTCCTTCTCCAATGCATGAAAGTGAAAAGTGAAAGTGAAGTCACTAAGTCGTGTCCGACTCTTAGCGACCCCATGGACTGCAGCCTACCAGGCTCCTCCATCCATGGGATTTTCCAGGCAAGAGTACTGGAGTGGGATGCCATTACCTTCTCCAGAACTTTCCCCTTAGCACTGCTTTTACAGTGTCCCACAGGTTTTGGGTTGTTGTATTTTCATTTTCATTTGTTTCTATGCATATTTTGATTTCTTTTTTGATTTCTTCTGTGATTTGTTGGTTATTCAGCAGCGTGTTGTTCAGCCTCCATATGTTGGAATTTTTAATAGTTTTTCTCCTATAATTGAGATCTAATCTTACTGCATTGTGGTCAGAAAATATGCTTGGAATTATTTCAATTTTTTTGAATTTACCAAGGCTAGATTTATGGCCCAGGATGTGATCTATCCTGGAGAGGGTTCCATGTGCGCTTGAGAAAAAGGTGAAATTCATTGTTTTGGGGTAAAATGTCCTATAGATATCAATTAGGTCTAACTGGTCTATTGTATCATTTAAAGTTTGTATTTCCTTGTTAATTTTCTGTTTAGTTGATCTATCCATAGGTGTGAGTCTGGTATTAAAGTCGTCCACTATTATTGTGTTATTGTTAATTTCCCCTTTCATACTTGTTAGCATTTGTCTTATATATTGCGGTGCTCCTATGTTGGGTGCATATATATTTATAATTGTTATATCTTCTTCTTGGATTGATCCTTTGATCATTATGTAGTGTCCTTCTTTGTGTCTTTTCACAGCCTTTGTTTTAAAGTCTATTTTATCTGATATGAGTATTGCTACTCCTGCTTTCTTTTGGTCTCTATTTGCATGGAATATCTTTTTCCAGCCCTTCACTTTCAGTCTGTATGTGTCCCTGTTTTGAGGTGGATCTCTTGTAGACAAGATATATAGGGGTCTTGTTTTTGTATCCATTCAGCCAGTCTTTGTCTTTTGGTTGAGGCATTCAACCCATTTACGTTTAAGGTGATTATTGATAAGTATGATCCCGTTGCCATTTACTTTATTGTTTTGGTTCGAGTTTATACACCCTTTTTGTGTTTCCTGTCTGGAGAATATCCTTTAGCATTTGTTGGAGAGCTGGTTTGATGGTGCTGAATTCTGTCAGCTTTTGCTTGTCTGTAAAGCTTTTGATTTCTCCTTCATATTTGAATGAGATCCTTGCTGGGTACAGTAATCTGGGCTGTAGGTTATTTTCTTTCATCACTTTAAGTACGTCCTGCCATTCCCTCCTAGCCTGAAGAGTTTCTGTTGAAAGATCAGCTATTATCCTTATGGGGATCCCCTTGTGTGTTATTTGTTGTTTTTCCCTTGCTGCTTTTAATGTTTGTTCTGTGTGTTTGATCTTTGTTAATTTGATTAATATGTGTCTTGGGGTGTTTCACCTTGGGTTTATCCTGTCTGGGACTCTCTGGGTTTCTTGGACTTGGGTGATTATTTCCTTCCCCATTTTAGGGAAGTTTTCAACTATTATCTCCTTAAGTGTTTTCTCATGGTCTTTTTGTCTTCTTCTTCTGGGACTCCTATGATTCGAATGTTGGGGCATTTAACACGGTCCTGGAGGTCTCTGAGATTGTCCTCATTTCTTTTAATTCGTTTTTCTTTTTTCCTCTCTGATTCATTTATTTCTACCATTCTATCTTCTAATTCACTAATCCTATCTTCTGCCTCTGTTATTCTACTATTTGTTGCCTCCAGAGTGTTTTTATCTCATTTATTGAATTATTCATTATGTATTGACTCTTTTTTATTTCTTCTAGGTCCTTGTTAAACCTTTCTTGCATCTTCTCAATCCTTATCTCCAGGCTATTTATCTGTGATTCCATTTTGATTTCAAGATTTTGGATCATTTTCACTATCGTTATTCAGAATTCTTTATCAGGTAGATTCCCTATCTCTTCCTCTTTTGTTTGGTTTGGTGGGCATTTATCCTATTCCTTTACCTGCTTGGTATTCCTCTGTCTCTTCATCTTGTTTATATTGCTGAGTTTGGGGTGGCCTTTCTGTATTCTGGCAGTTTGTGTAGTTCTCTTTATTGTGGAGTTTCCTCACTGTGGGTGGGGTTGTTTGGGTGGTTTGTCAAGGTTTCTTGGTTAGGGAAGCTTGTGTCGGTGTTCTGGTGGGTGGAGCTGGATTTCTTCTCTCTGGAGTGCAATGAAGTGTCCAGTAATGAGTTATGAGATGTCAATGGGTTTGGAGTAACTTTAGGCAGCCTGTATATGGGAGCTCAGGGCTGTGTTCCTGTGTTGCTGGAGAATTTGTGTGGTATGTCTTGCTCTGGAACTTGTTGGCCCTTGAGTGGTGCTTGGTTTCAGTGTAGGTATGGAAGCGTTTGATGAGCTCCTGTCAATTAATGTTCCCTGGAGGCAGGAGTTCTCTGGTGTCAGGGTTTGGACTTAAGCCTTCTGCTTCTGGTTTTCAGTCTTATTTTTACAGTAGTCTCAAGACTTCTCCTTCTATACAGCACCATTGATAAAACATCTAGGTTAAAGATGAAAAGTTTCTCCACAGTGAGGGACACCCAGAGAGGTTCACAGAGTTATATGGAGAAGAGAAAAGGGAGGAGAGAGTTAGAGGTGACCCAAATGAGATGAGGTGGAATCAATAGAGGAGAGAGCGAGCTAGCCAGTAATCACTTCCTTAGTGCACTCCACAACTGGACCACTCAGAGATGTTCATGGAGTTATACAGAGAAGAGAAGAGGGAGGAGACAGAGGTGACCAGGAGGATAAAAGGGGGGAATCAAAAGGAGAGAGACAGATCCAGCCAGTAATCAGTTCCCTAAGTGTTCTCCACGGTCTGGAACACACAGAGATTCACAGAGTTGGGTAGAGAAGAGAGGGGGTGGGGAGGAGACAGAGGCGACCTGGTGGAGAAAAAGGAGAGTCCGAAGTGGGGGAGAGCAGTCAAGCCAGTAATCTCGCTCCCAAGTAAAAATGGGTACTGAAGATTGGGTTCTTAAAGGTACAAAATTAATAACAAATACCAAAAAGCAAAGATGAAAAATCTAGAATAGAGTTTGGAATTTCAAAAATACAATATTAAAGAAAAGAAGAAAAAAAAGAAAGGAAAAAAAAAGTCACAATAATTATAAAAAATATATATATATGAAGTTTGCTTTTAAAAAACAGGGTCTTTTTTTTTGTAAAGTAATAGTAGGTTATAAAAGTGAAAATTAAAGGAGTAATAGAATTTTTTTAAAAAATTTAAAAAAAAGTAGAATAATAGTAAAAATATATCTAGGATTTTCTCTGGTGGTGTTGTGGGTATTGTGGGGTCAGTTCATTTTCAGATAGTTCCTTGGTCCGGCTTATATTTCTCAAGATCTATAGGCCCCTTCCTATGTAGTCGGTACTAACAACAGGGTTTTAATCTACTGCACCTGTCACTTCCAAGGCGGTTTCCTCTGTTTTAGCTTCTTCTGTTTGCTGGTCTCTTCAGTGTCTGATTTCCGCCCTGACACAAAGGCGTCGGTGGTGGACACTTTTTTTAGGCTCACTTGTTCAGTCACGCTGAGGGGAGGGAGGGACGCTGCAAACAAATAACACTGGTGTGTGCTCGCAGTACCTCAGCCACACTGGGCCTGCCCCCACTCATGGAGCATGTGCCCTCCCTGCCCACATTGCTCAGGCTCTAGGTTGCTCCGCCTGGAACCGTCTGAGGCCATCCCTGGGCTGCATGCACCTCCCAGGTCTAAGCCGCTCAGGTTCAGGCACTCAGGTAGTCCTCAGAGGCGCAGACTTAGTTGGGCCTTTGTTTTGTGCCCTTCCCAGGTCCGAGCAGCTCAGGTGATGAGGTGTTTGGTGAGCATGGTCACTGTGACTTATCGCCTCCCCCATCCCTGCCGCTTGGTTTTCTGGGTGCACAACCGGCGCATCTTCTCAGGCGGATGTTGACTGTCCAGAACCCCAAGAAGTCTTAGTTAGCAAAGAAGCCTGCTTGCAGTTTGGTAGATAATGCCTCTTTGGGGCTGCGATTGGCCCCTTCCGGCTCTGGCTGCCTGTCACTGGAGGGGGATGGTCTGCAGCCAGCTAGTTCTATTCAGTCCTTTGTTCTCTGTGCGGGCCTGGCTGGTGTCTTAGGGCTTTTCACGTGGTAGCTATCCCACAGTCTGGTTTGCTAGCCCAAGTTAGTTCGCTCAGACTGCCCTCGGGGCATTCAGGCCAGATCCTTACTCTAAGCAAAGCAGCCCTCGCCTCCCTTCCCAGCCCCCACTTGCTAGTGGTGGGTGCAGGCGTCTGTGTTGCTTCTCCGCTGGGGAAGTTACCGTTGGGCACGTAATCTGTGGGTTTTGATTATTTATTTATTTATCCTCCCTGTTATGTTGCCCTCTGTGCATCCAAGGCTTGCCACAGACTCAGCAGTGAGAGTGTTTCCTGGTGTTTGGAAACTTCTCTGTTTTTAAGACTCCCTTCCCAGGACGGAGCTCTGTCCCCACCTCTTTTGTCTCTTTTTTTGTCTTTTATATTTTTTCCTAGCTCCTTTCGAAGACAATGGGCTGCTTTTCTGGGTGCCTGATGTCCTCTGCCAGCATTCAGAAGTTGTTTTGTGGAATTTACTCAGTGTTTAAATGTTCTTTTGATGAATTTGTGGGGCAGAAAGTGGTCTCCCCATCCTATTCCTCTGCCATCTTAGGACCGCTGCTCTAAAAAGCCTCTTGATGAAAGTGAAAGAGGAGAGTGAGAAAGTTGGCTTAAAGCTCAACATTCAGAAAACAAAGATCATAGCATCTGGTCCCATCACTTCATGGGAAATCGATGGGGAAACAGTGTAAACAGTGTCAGACTTTATTTTGGGGGGCTCCCAAATCACTACAGATGAGGATTGCAGCCATGAAATTAAAAGACACTTACTCCTTGGAAGGAAAGTTATGACCAACCTAGACAGCATACTCAAAAGCAGAGACATTACTTTGCCAACAAATGTCCATCTAGTCAAGGCTATGGTTTTTCCAGTGGTCATGTATGGACGTGAGAGTTGGACTGTGAAGAAAGCTGAGCACCAAAGAATTGATGCTTTTGAATTGTGGTGTTGGAGAAGACTCTTGAGAGTCCCTTGGGCTGCAAGGAGATCCAACCAGTCCATTCTAAAGGAGATCAGTCCTGGGTTTTCATTGGAAGGACTGATGCTAAAGCTGAAACTCCAGTACTTTGGCCACCTGATGTGAAGAGTTGACTAATTGGAAAAGACTCTGATGCTGGGAGGGGTTGAGGACAGGAGGAAAAGGGGATGACAGAGGATGAGATGGCTGGATGGCATCACTGACTTGATGGACATGAGTTTGAGTGAACTCTGGGAGTTGGTGATGGACAGGGAGGCCTGGGTGCTGTAATTCACGGGGTCGCAAAGAGTCGGACATGACTGAGTGACTGAACTGATTCACATATCCCCTCTTTTTTGGATTTCCTTCCCATTTAGGTCACCACAGAGCATTAAGTAGAGTTCCCTGTGCTATACAGACGGTTCTCATTAGTTATCTATTTTATACACACTAGTGTATATATAGGCCTTCCCTGGTGGCTCAGAGGTTAAAGTGTCTGCCTGCAATGCGGGAGACCCGGGTTCGATCCCTGGGTCGGGAAGATCCCCTGGAGAAGGAAATGGCAACCCACTCCAGTATTCTTGCCTGGAGAATCCCATGGGCGGAGGAGCCTGGTGGGCTACAGTTCATGGGATCGCAAAGAGTCGGACACGACTGAGCGACTTCACTTCACTTCACTTCAGTGTATATATATCAGTCTCAATCTCTCAATTCACTTCAACCTCCCTATCCCCCTTAGTGTTCATTAGAGATTCACTAACCTCTTTAACTTTTCTTACATGATTAAGATACAAGTGAATTAGACTCTGGGTAACACAAAATTAGAGAAGTAGTGAGCTGAAAATACAACATTTTAAATAAAAGAGGTATGACTAGAAAAGATCATAACATTGGAAGGGATTAATAAGATCATCACAACTTCAGATTTCTAGAAAGTTTATCAAGATATGCAAGCCATGTGCCTCTAGCCACTTTTGGCAGAAGTTTCAACCTATGAGAGTGTTTAGAATGATCACCACATTGTCCATTCAGGAGGAATCTACAGAGGTTTGAGCCTGAGAAAACATATGTTTCTTGGTTCTCTGGTCTTTTCCTGACTGCTTATTAGCAACAGTGTAATTTTCACTGTTCTGCAGTCTGAGAAACATCACTATATCCCCTGATCACAATGATCAACTCTGAGCAGCTCTAGATGGAGAAAGTCATGGCCACCCTTGAAAGACTGTAAGTCTCTCTTCACTCATAGTTGGCTGCTGGAATTGATGACAAAAGCCCAACACATCACCCTCAGTTCAGTTCAGTTCAGTCGCTCAGTCGCGTCCGACTCTTTGTGACCCCATGAATCACAGCACGCCAGGCCTCCCTGTCCATCACCAACTCCCAGAGTTCACTCAGATTCACATCCATCGAGTCAGTGATGCCATCCAGCCATCTCATCCTCTGTCGTCCCCTTCTCCTGCCCCCAATCCCTCCCAGCATCAGAGTCTTTTCCTATGAGTCAACTCTTTGCATGAGGTGGCCAAAGTACTGGAGTTTCAGCTTCAGCATCATTCCCTCCAAAGAAATCCCAGGGCTGATCTCCTTCAGAATGGACTGGTTGGATCTCCCTGCAGTCCAAGGGACTCTCAAGAGTCTTCTCCAACACCACAGTTCAAAAGCATCAATTCTTCGGCTCTCAGCTTTCTTTACAGTCCAACTCTCACGTCCATACATGACCGATGGAAAAACCATAGCCTTGACTCAACAGACCTTTGTTAGCAAAGTAATGTCTCTGCTTTTCAATATGACTAATAGAAATCCTTTGCAGCTGTGAATATCTAATGAATTCTTTACACTTGTTATTTTACCTCTTCCTTAATATTTCCAAAAAGCACTACCATTGCAGATTCTCTGATTTTCTTTTTTATCTTTTTCTTTTAAAAATATTTCTGCTTCATTGAGGTGTAATTCATATATAAAACCATAAAATATTTAATATGTGCCTTGTGGTCATAGAAGTATCCCCCATCTAGTTAATTAACACATCCATCACCTCATATATTTATCTTTTTGCATATGAGAGAACATTCAAATTTTACTCTCTTAGCAACTTTCATTTGTACAACACAATGTTATCAACTACAGTCATCATATTTTATATTAGGTACTCAGAATTTATTCATCTCAGAGCTGAAGGTTTGTATACTCTTACCAGCCTCTTTCTGTTCCCTTGACTGCCCAGTCCCTGTCAACCACTCTTCTGCACTCTATTTCTATGAGCTTGACATTTTATTTAGATTCAACAGGTAAATGAAACCGTGTAGTTTTTGTCTTTTTCTGTCTCACTTATTTCATAGGGCATAATATCTCATAGGCCATTCATGTTGCAAATGACAGAATTTCCTTCTTTCTCATGACTTCAAAATTCCATTTTGTATGTAAACAACATCTTCATCCATTCATCTGCTGACAAACACTTAAAAGGTGTTTCTGTATTTGACAATTGTGAATGGTACTGCAATAAGTAATGTGGCTGCAGGTATCTTTTAACTATCTTATTTTCACTTCCTTTGAATATAGATCCAGAAGTGGGATTTCTAGAACACATGGTAGTTCTATTTTTAATTGAGAAACTTCCATACTGTTATCCATAAGTGACAGTTAATTTACATTCCCATCAATAGTGCACAAGGACTCCCTTTTCCCCACATCTTCACCAGCATTTGTTATCACTTATCTTCTTGATAATAGCCATTCTAACAAGTGTGAGCTGGTATCTCATTATAGTTTTGATTTGCATTTCTATGATGATTAGTGATGTTGAGCACCTTTTTTACGGGTTTGTTGGCCAGTTGGATATCTTCTTTGGAAAAATGTCTAGTCAGTTTCCTTGCCGTCTTCTTTTTTTAATAAATTTATTTGTTTTAATTGGAGGCAATTACTTTACAATATTGTTGTGGTTTTGCCATACATCAACATGAATCAGCCATGAGTGTGTGTACATGTGTCCCACCATCCTGAACCACCCTCCCACCTCCCTTCCCACCCCATCCATCTGGGTTGTCCCAGAGCACTGAGTTTGAGTGTCCTGCTTCATGCGTTGAACTTGCAATGGTCGTCTATTTTACATATGATAATATACATGTTTCAATGCTATTCTCTCATATCGTCCCACCCTCAGCTTCTCCCACATAGTCCAAAAGTCTGTTCTTTACATCTGTGTCTTTTTTGCTGTCTTGCATATAGGACCATTGTTAACCATCTTTCCAAATTCCATATATATACATTAATATACAGTATTGGTGTTTCTCTTTCCAACTTATTTCACTCTGTATAATGGCCCAGTTTCATCCACCTCATTGAACTGAGTAATATTCCATTGTGTATGTACCACAACTTCCTTATCCATTCATATGCCGATAGACATCTAGGTTGCTTCCATGTCCCAACTATTGTAAACAGTGCTTCAGTGAACATTGGGGTACATGTGTTTCTTTCAATTCTTGTTTCCTTAGTGTGTATGCCCAGCTGTGGGACTGCTGGGTTGTATGGCAGTTCTATTTCCCATTTTAAGGAATCTCCACTCTGTTCTCCATAGTGGCTGTACTAGTTTGCATTCCCACCAACAGTGTAAGAGGGTTCCCTTGTCTCCACACCTCTCCAGAATTTATTGTTTGTAGACTTTTTGATGGCAGCCGTTCTGAGCAGCATAAGATGGTACCTCATTGTGGTTTTGATTTGCATTTCTCTGATAATGATTGATATTGAGCATCTTTTCTTGTGTTTGTCAGCCATCTGTATGTCTTTGGAGAAATGTCTATTTAGTTCTTTGGCCCATTTTATAATTGGATCTTTTATTTTTCTGGTATTGAGCTGCATGAGTTGCTTGTATATTTTGGAGATTAATTCTTTGTCAGTTGCTTCATTTGCTATTATTTTCTCCCATTCTGAAGGCTGTCTTTTCATCTTGCTTATAGTTTCCTTCATTGTGCAAAATCTTTTAAGTTTAGTTAGGTCTCATTTGCTTATTTTTGCTCTTATTTTCATTACTCTGGGAGGTGAACCATAGAGGATCTTGCTGTGATTTACGTCAGAGAGTGTTCTGCCTGTGTTTTCCTCTATGAGTTTTATAGTTTCTAATCTTACATTTCGATCTTTAATCCATTTTGAGTTTATTTTTGTGTATGGTGTTAGAAAGTGTTCTAGTTTCATTCTTTTACACATGGTTGACCAGTTTTCCCAGCACCACTTATTAAAGAGATTATTTTTTATCCATTGTATGTTTTTGCCTCCATTGTCAAAGATAAGCTGTCCATAGGTGTGTGGATTTATCTCTGGGCTTTCTGTTTTGTTCCATTGATCTATATTTCTGTCTTTGTGCCAGTACCATGCCATCTTGATAACTGTAGCTGTGTAGTATAGTCTGATGTCAGGCAGGATGTTTCCTCCAGTTCCATTCTTCTTTCTCAAGATTTCTTTGGCCATTTGAGGGTTTTTTTGTGTTTCCATATGAATTTTGAAATTATTTGTTCTATTTCTGTGAAAAATTCAGTTGGTAGCTTGATAGGGATTGTGTTAAATCTGTAGATTGCTTTGGGTAGTATACTCATTTTCAGTATATTGATTCTTCCAATCCACAAACATGGTATATTTTCCCATCTATTTGTGTCATCTTTGATTTCTTTCATCAGTGTTTTATAGTTTTCTATGTATAGGTCTTTTGTTTCTTGGGTAAAGTTATTCCTAAGTGTTTTACTCTTTTCGTTGCAATAGTGAATGGAATTATTTCCTTAATCTCGCTTTCTGTTTTCTCATTATTAGTGCATAGGAATGCAAGGGATGTCTATGTATTAATTTTATATCCTGCAACTTTACTATATTCATTGATTATTTAGTAATTTTCTGGTGGTGTCTTTAGGGTTTTCTATGTAGAGGATCATGTCATCTACAAACGGTGAGTTTTACTTCTTCTTTTCCATTCTGGATTCCTTTTATTTCTTTTTCTTCTCTGATTGCTGTGGCTAGGGCTTCCAAAACGATATTGAATAGTAGTGGTGAGAGTGGGCATCCTTGTCTTCTTTCTGATTTTAGAGGAAATGCTTTCAGTTTTTCTTCATTGAGGATAATATTTGCTATGGGTGTGTTGTATATGGCTTTTGTTATGTTGAGGTATATTCCTTCTATGCCTGCTTTCTGGAGAGTTTTTATCATAAATGGATGTTCAGTTCAGTTTAGTTCAGTACAGTTGCTCAGTTGTGTCCGACTCTTTGCAACCCCATGAATCGCAGCATGCCAGGCCTCCCTATCCATCACCAACTCCCGGAGTTCACTCAAACTTAAATCCATCGAGTTGGTGATGCCATCCAGCCATCTCATCCTCTGTCGTCCCCTTTTCCTCCTGCCCCCAATCCCTCGAGGATCAGAGTCTTTTCCAGTGAGTCAACTCTTTGCATGAGGTGGCCAAAGTATTGGAGTTTCAGCTTTAGCCTCATTCCTTCCAAAGAACACCCAGGGCTGATCTTTAGGATGGACTGGTTGGATCTCCTTGCAGTCCAAGGGACTCTCAAGAGTCTTCTCCAACACCACAGTTCAAAAGCATCAATTTCAGGTATGACCTAAATCAAATCCCTTATGATTATACAGTGGAAGTGAGAAAGAGATTTAAGGGCCTAGATCTGATAGATAGAGTGCCTGATGAACTATGGACTGAGGTTCGTGACATTGTACAGGAGAGAGACATCAAGACCATCCCCATGGAAAAGAAATGCAAAAAAGCAAACTGGCTGTCTGGGGAGGCCTTACAAATGGCTGTGAAAAGAAGAGAAGTGAATAACGAAGGAGAAAAGGAAAGATTTAAGCATCTGAATGCAGAGTACGAAAGAATAGCAAGAAGAGATAAGAAAGCCTTCCTCAGCAATCAGTGCAAAGAAATAGAGGAAAACAACAGAATGGGAAAGACTAGAGATCTCTTCAAGAAAATTGCAGATACAAAGGGAACATTTCATGCAAAGATGGGCTCGATAAAGGACAGAAATGGTATGGACCTAACAGAAGCAGAAGATATTAAGAAGAGGTAGCAAGAATACACAGAAGAACTGTACAAAAAAGATCTTCACGACCAAGATAATCACGATGGTATGATCACTCACCTAGAGCCAGACATCTGGTATATGAAGTCAAGTGGGCCTTAGAAAGCATCACTACGAACAAAGCTAGTGGAGGTGATGGAATTCCAGTTGAGCTGTTTCAAATCCTGAAAGATGATGCTGTGAAAGTGCGGCACTCAATATGCCAGCAAATTTGGAAAACTCAGCAGTGGCCACAGGACTGGAAAAGGTGAGTTTTCATTCCAATCCCAAAGAAAGGCAATGCCAAAGAATGCTCAGACTACCTCACAATTGCATTCATCTCACATGCTAGTAAAATAATGCTCAAAATTCTCCAAGCCAGGCTTCAGCAATATGTGAACTGTGAAATTCCTATTGTTCAAGCTGGTTTTCGAAAAGGCAGAGGAACCAGAGATCAAATTGCCAACATCAGCTGGATCATGGAAAAAGCAAGAGAGTTCCAGAAAAACATCTATTTCTGCTTTCTTGACTATGCCAAAGCCTTTGACTGTGTGGATCACCATAAACTGTGGAAAATTCTGAAAGAGATGGGAATACCAGACCACCTGACCTGCCTCTTGAGAAATCTGTATGCAGGTCGGAAGCAACAGTTAGAACTAGACATGGAACAACAGACTGGTTCCAAATAGGAAAAGGAGTTTGTCAAGGCTGTATATTGTCACCATGCTTATTTAACTTATATGCAGAGTACATCATGAGAAACGCTGGGCTGGAAGAAGCACAAGCTGGAATCAAGATTGCCGGGAGAAATATCAATAACCTCAGATATGCAGATGACACCATCCTTATGGAAGAAAGTGAAGAGGAACTAAAAAGCCTCTTGATGAAAATGAAAGAGGAGAGTGAAAAAGTTGGCTTAAAGCTCAACATGCAGAAAACGAAGATCATGGCATCTGGTCCCATCACTTCATGGGAAATAGATGGGGAAACAGTGGAAGCAGTGTCACTTTATTTTTGGAGGGGGCTCTAAAATCACTGCAGATGGTAACTGGAGCCATGAAATTAAAAGACGCTTATTCCTTGGAAGGAAAGTTATGACCAACCTAAACAGCACATTGAAAAGCAAAGACATTATATTGTCAACAAAGGTCCGTATAGTCAAGGCTGTGGTTTTTCCAGTGGTCATGTATGGATGTAAGAGTTGGACTGTGAAGAAATGGATGTTGAATTTTGTCAAATGCTTTCTCTGCATCTATTGAAATAATCATATGGTTTTTATCTTTCAATTTGTTAATATGGTGTATCACATTGATTGATTTGCAAATATTGAAGCATTCTTCCATCCCTGGGATAAAGCCCACTTAGTCATGATGTATGATTTTTTTAATATGTTGTTGGATTCTGGTTGCTAGAATTTTGTTGAGGATTTTTTAAGATACCCTGGAGAGGGAAATGGCAACCCATTCCAGTACTCTTGTCTGGAAAATTCCACGGACGGTGGAGCCTGGTGGGCTACAGTCCATGGGGTCGCAAAGAGAGTCAGACATGACTGAGCAACTTCACTTTCTTTCTTTCACTTTCATAAGTGATATTGGCCTGTATTTTTCTTTTTCTGTGGCATCTTTGTCTGGTTTTGGTATTAGGGTGATGGTGGCCTCATAGAATAAGTTTTGGAATTTTCCTTACTCTGCAGTTTTCTGGAAGAGTTTGAATAGAATAGGTGTTGGCTCTTCTCTAAATTTTTGGTAGAATTCACCTGTGAAGCCATCTGGTCCTGGGCTTTTGTTTGTTGGAAGATTTTTTATTATAGCTTCGATTTCCATGCTTGTGATGGGTCTGTTAAGATTTTCTATTTCTTTCTGGTTTTGCAAGGGTATTCTTTTCTAAGAATTTGTCCATGTCTTCCAAGTTGTGCATTTTATTGGCATATAATTGCTCATAGTAGTCTCTTCTGATCTTTTGTATTTCTGTGCTGTCTTTTGTGATTTCTCCATTTTCATATCTATTCTTATTGATTTGATTCTTCTCCCTTTTTTTCTTGATGAGTCTGGCTAATGGTTTGTCTGTTTTATTTATCTTCTCAAAGAAGCAGGTTTTAGTTTTGTTTATTTTTGCTATAGTCTCCGTTTCTTTCTCATTCCTTTTTTCCCCTGATTTTTATGATTTCTTTCGTTGTACTAACTTTGGGCTCTTCTTTGCTTCCTTTTCTATTTGCTTTAGATGTAAAGTTAGGCTGTTTGTTTGCTGTTTCTCTTGTTTCTTGAGGTAGGCTTGTATTGCTATGAATCTCCCTCTTAGCACTGCTTTTACTGAATCCCAAAGGTTTTAGGTTGTCATGTTTTCACTTTCATTCATTTTTATGCATATTTTTATTTCCTTTTTCAGTTCTTCTGTGATCTGTTGGTTATTCAGAAGCGTGTTGTTTAGCCTTCATATGTTTGTATTTTTAATAGTTTTTTTTCCAGTAGTTGACATCTAATCTTACTGCATTATGATCAGAAAAGATGCTTGAAATGATTTCAGTTTTTTTGAATTCACCAAGGCTAGATTTATGGCCCTCCCTGCCCTCTTCTTAATTGGATCATTTGTTTATTTGTTTTGCTGTTGTGTTGTATGAATTCTTATATATTTAGGATATTAACCCCTTATCAGATATGTGGTTTTCAAATATTTTCTCCTGTTTTGTAGGTTAGTTGCCTTTTCATTTTGTTGATGGTTTTCCTTGCCCTGCAGAAATTTTTGTTGTTGTTGTTTTGTTTTTAAGTTTGATGTAGTCCCACTTGTTTATTTTTGCTTTTGATTTCAAATCCAAAAAGTCATGGCCAAGATCAATTTCAAAGAATTTACTATCTGTGTTTCCTTCCAGAAAGTTTATGGTTTCAGGTCTTATGTTCAAGTCTTTAGTCTATTTTGAGTTAATTTTTGTGTTCTGTTTAAGATAGTGGTCCAGTTTCATTCTTTTTTTTTTTATATTAGTTAAGCACTTATTATTTTTAATAAATATTTATTCATTTATTTAATTTGGCAGTTCCAGGTCTCAGTTGTGGCACACAGGAATTCAGTCTTTATTGCAGTATGTAGGATCTTTAGTTGCGGCATGCAGGATCTTTTAGTTGCTGCATGTGGGATCTAATTCCCTTACCACATGTTGAACCCAGGCCTCCTGCATTGAGAGCGTGGAGTCTTAGCCACTGAACCAGCAGGGAAGTTCCCAGTTTCATTCTTTGGCATGTGGTTGTCCAGCTTCCCAACACCATTTATTGAAGAAATTATCCTTTCCCCAGTTTATACTCTTGGCTCCTTTCTCATAAATTAATTGAGTATGTATATATGGGTTTATTTCTGGGCTTTCTATTCTGGGCTTTCCATTCTATTCTGGGCTTTCTATTCTATTTCTGGGCTTTCTAATATAAAAGATCTTTGTATCTGTTTTCATGCCAATACTATACTGCTTTGATTATTATAGCTTTGTAATGTTATTTAAAAATCTGTCTCCAGTTTCATTCTTCTGTCTCAAGATAGCTTTGGCTATTCAGAATGTTTTGCAGTTTCATACAAATTTTAGAATTTTTTTCCTATTCCTGTGAAAAATGCCTTTAGAAATTTGTCAGTAATTACATTGCATTTATAGATTGCTTTGGGTAGTATAGACATGTAACAATATTAATTCTTCCAATCCATGAAAGGTCAATATCTTTACATTTAATTTTGAATTCTTCAGTTTCTTTTATCAATATCTTATAGTTTACAGTGTACAGATCTTTCACCTGCTGATCAAATTTATCCCTAGATATTGTATTCTTTTTGATGAAATTATAAATGAGATTGTTTGTAGGATACAGTTGACACAGTTGATTCTTGTTTTTTTTCTTTCTTTTTAATTAAAGAATTTAGTTCATTTACATTTAAAATTATTGACAGTTATGGACATCCTATTCCCATTTTGTTGTTTGTTTTCTGCCTCTTTTGTAACTCCTTTATTCTTCTCTCTCTCTCTTTGTGAGTTCATAATTTTCTGTAGTACATAAATATATTCTTTTCTCTATCTTTTCTGTATTTACTATAGGTTTTTGCTTTGTGGTTATCATGAAGTGTACATAAGATATTGTATATATATAACAGTCTGTTTTAAGCTAATAATAACTTTGAACACATACTAAAGCTCTACATTTTACTCTTTATCCCTACCTTTTATGTTTTTGATGTCACAATTTATATCTTTTTACTTGTGTATCCATTAACAACTTACTGAAGTAATAGTTAAATTTAAAGTAAATATATGTTTGTTTTTTTATAAAAAACAAACAAATAAATAAATATAAATCCCTTTATAGTAGATTTATAAGTGATTTACCTACTATTGCAACATTAAAGTATTCTGAATTTAAATTTTTATATACTTTTATCAGTGAGAGTTATACTTTCATATTTTCCTGTGTCTAATTAATGTCCTTTCTTTTTAGTTGGGAGAACTTTCTTTAACATTTTCCTTCTTGCATAGTTGATCTAGTGATGATGAACTCCTTTAGCTTTAGCTTATTTGGAAAATTCCTTCTCTCCTTCAATTCTAATGGACAACTTTTTTGGGTAGAGTATTTGTTGGAAATTTTTACTTCATTCAGCACTTCGAGTATATTATGCCTCTCCCTCTGGCCTGAAAATGTTCTGCTGAAAAATCTGCTGACAGTCTTATAGAGGTTCCCTTGTGTGTAACAAGTTTTGTTTTTTTTTTCTTGATGCTTTTAAGATTCTTTCCTTGTATTTAACTTCTAACAGTTTAAATATAATGTGTCACAGTGTGGGTCACTTTGGATTCTTCTTATTTGAACTCTCTGAGCTTTCTAGATCTAGATATCTGTTTCTTTCCATGGGTTAAGGAAATTTTCATTTATTATTTCTTTGAATAAGCTTTCTGCCCCTTTTTCTCTATCTCCTCCTCCTGAGACTCCTACAATATACATATTGGGCTGCTTGCTCCTTTTCCATAATTTCCTTAATCTGTCTTTACTCTTTTCATTCCTTTTTTTCTTTTTCCTCTTCTGATTGGATGAATTCCACCACCTTATCTTCAGGTTCACTGATTCTTTCTTATGCTTGGTCTAGTATACTGATGAGCTCCTCAATTTAAAATTTTCAGTTCAGTTATTGTATTCTTCATCTTTGTAGGGTTTTTTTTTTAGTACTTTCTTATATTTTTATCTCTGCTGACATTCTTACTTTGTTGATGTATTATTCTTCTGACAATAGTGAGAATCTTTATGACCATTATTTTGAACTCTTTATCAGCTAAATTACTTACCTGTTTCATTAACATCTGCTTCTGGTGTTTTATTTTGTTCTTTAGATTAGAAAATATTCTTATGTTTCTTCATTTTGCTTGACTCTCTGTGTCCATCTTGGCTATTTCCCAAACATGAGAAATGTTTTCATCAATTTCAAGTGTGATGGAATGAGATCATATGGCCAGAGAAGATGACAATGGTGCAGTCATTATTGTACCAATATATGCTATGAGATAAATAATATAATTTCTAGCAAGTAGGTAGGGAGATACCAAGTGACCTACTGACTTAGACACAAGCACATACCTCACCAGAACAGTGCTGCTCAAGTCAGAAGCTGGTTAATTAGAGACTATCTCTAAAAAGGTAACAATATTAATGGAAATTTGGTGTCCTGGTGCTAGGTCACTGATCTGAGAAAGATTATACATACAAATCTGTCTTAACTGGAGTAGAAATATACAGAAAAAGCCTGAGTAGCAGAAGCATTAAAAGATAAAACATAACTTGCCCCGTCTCAGTTAGCATAGCTCGTAATCATGTTCTGGGGATGTCATTGTGATTTTTTTTATCTATAAAGCAGTGAAAATTGTGGTTAATGAACAGTCATGAAAACACTGAAAAACCAAAGGACATAAGTTTTCTCAGACTCAAACCTTTGGAGTGTCCTCCTAAGTCATCATTGTGGTCATCATTATTTTAGGTCATATCTTTAAAGATAGAATAGCTCTTTCCACCATCTTTCCGTGCCACCAGAATGGTGCACATGAATGTCCTGGCTGATGCTCTCAAGAGTATCAACAATGCCAAAAAGAGAGGCAAATGCCAGGTCCTTATTAGGCCATGCTCCAAAGTCATCGTCAGGTTTCTAACAGTGATGATGAAGCATGGTTACGTTGGCAAAATTGAAATCATTGATGATCACAGGGCTGGGAAAATTGTTGTGAACGTCACAGGCAGGCTGAATAAGTGTGGAGTGATCAGCCCCAGATTTGATGTGCAACTCAAAGATCTGGAAAAATGGCAGAATAACCTGCTCCCATCCTGTCAGTTTGGTTTCATTTTACTGACAACCTCAGCTGGCATCATGGACCATGAAGAAGCAAGACGAAAACATACAGGAGGGAAAATCCTTGGATTCTTTTTCTAGAGATGTAATACATACAAATAAAATGCCTTAGAGGACTGTAATGCTTCCTTAAAAATAAAAATAAAGATAGAATAGCAACAATTACAAGCCCACAGAGAGTGTTAGACCAAGGAAGTGGGAATAGGATGGCATATCAACCCTTAGCTGGCTAGTAGGGACTGGACTGGGCTTCTCCAGTGGCTCAGTGGTAGAGAATCCACATGCAGTGCAAGATTTGCAGGAGATGGAGGTTCAATCCCTGGGCCAGGAAGATCCCCTAGAGGAGGTCATGGCAACCCACTACAGTATTCTTGCCTGGAGAATCCCATAAACAGAGGAGCCTGGTGGGTTACAGTCCATAGTGTTGTGAAGAGTCAGATATGACTTAAGTGACTTAGCATGCATGCATGCAGGGACTGGACAAGAAGTTTTGAAATCTTGTTGCTTGATTGTAGACATGAAGAAGAGATTCAGGTCTACCTTCAGTTTCAGCTTTGACATGTAAAGAGCATGGAAGTCACCACTTCCCTTTTCAGAACAAGAAAAATACTCAAGTAAACTAAGATTCATTGACTTTCATTAGACTCATCAGAGAAAGAACGTCAGAGGGCAAACTGCCACTCTGAAATCTGGAGAGACAGGTGAATATAAAGAATCCCAAATACCAATTCACTAGGAACAGAGAAGCTGTGTACTCATTGGAAGATTAAAGTTTTAATTTTAATGAATTGCTAGAGGCTGGGTGTGGACCAATTTGAGAGTTGAAAAATCTTGGTAGTCCAGTCTTAGTGGCTGCCCTCACAGTTTCCTGAGGTTTTACTCTAGGATCCCTCCCTCCAGGTTCATATGATGAAGATTGTATAAGCAGAAAAATTATATAGTTGTATTAATAAAAAAACACTTGACAAAATCAAGATTGAATAATTCATTTTAAAAATACTCAGCAAACTAAAAATAGACAGGAATTTTCTCAACTTCGTAATAATGAGCATCTACCAAAAACCTAAAACTAACATCATATTTAATGGTGAGAAGTTAGATGCTTTGCCAGGAAGTCAGGATTATACTAGAAGTCCTAGATGGTTCAATAAGACAAAGAAAGAAATTAAAAATATACATATTAAGAAGGAAGAAATGAAACAATCTTTTGTTCACAGGTGACATGATCTTCTCTATAGAAAAATTTTCAAAAGTCCTGGAACTGTAGCTGATTAGAGCAAGTTTGCAAGAGTTAGTTTGCTAGTTAGTTTGCAAGAGTTAGTTGTTTTCCTCTATGCCAGCAATGAACAATTTGATTTTGAAATTGAAAACACAATACAATTAATGATACACCCCCAAAATAAAACTTAAATATAAATCTAAGAAAATATGTATAGGATCTCTATGTGGAAAAGTATAAAATTCTAATGAAAGAAATCAAAGAAGATCTTAAGAAGTATAAAGATAGTCATAGATTGGAAGACTCAATATTGTTGATACATTGATTTTTCTCAACTCAATCTGTATATTTGTTGTAACCATATCAAAATTCCATCATGCTGTTTTGTGGATATCAGTGAAACCATTCTAAAGTCTACATGGATAAGCAAAAGGTTGAGAACAGCTAACACAATACAAAAGAACAAAGTCAGAGGACTGACACTACCCAACTTTAAGACTTATTACAAAGCTTAAAAGTTAAGTCAGATGAAAGAACAGATACATAAATTAGACCCACACAGAGGCAGTCAACTGATCTTTGGCAAAAGAGTAAAGGCAATTCAATGGAGAAAGGATGATCTTTTCAAGAAAATGTCCTGAAACAATTCAACATCCATAAGCAAAAATAAATAAATCTAGACACAAACCTTATACCTTTAACAAAAAAATACTAAAAATATATTTAGATCTAAATATAAATCACAATATTATAGAACTTTTAGAAGAAAACAGAGGGAAATCTCAGACTTTGGGCTTGATGATGAGTTTTTAGATACAATATAAAAACCACAATATGAAATAAAATGTTGTCTTTATTGAAATTTAAAACTTCTGCTCTGTGAAAGATACTTTTAAGAGAATCAAAAAACAAACCACAGAAAGGAAAAAATATTTGTAAAATACATATCTGATAAAGGACTTGTTTCCAAAATATACAAAGAACTCTTAAAACTCAACAATAAGAACACAAACAACCCACTTAAGAAATGGGCAAAGGATCTGAAAAAACAACACACCAAAGACATACAAATGGCAAGTATTTATAAAAAGATATTCAACATCATGTGTGATTAGGGAACTTCAAATTAAAATGACAATGAAATACCACTACATACATATTAGAAGTTAAAATTTAAACAGATAATACCAAATACTGACGATGTTGGTTAGAGTACAGAGCAAAAGGAACTCTCATCTCTTCCTTCTGGGAATGGAAAATGGTACAGTTGCTTTGAAAGAGTTTGGCAGTTTCATGCAATGCTATAAGTAGTCTCATAATCCAGTTCAGCAGTCACACTCCTAGGTATTTACCTAGGTTATACCCAGTTGAGTTGAAAACTTACAAACCTGCACACTTACGTTAATAGCAGCCTATTCATAATCACCAAAAACTGGAAGAAATCCTTCAATAGGTGAACGGCTAAACTGGAGTACATTTGTACAATGGAATATTATTCAGCAATAAAACAAAATGAGCTACCAAGTAGCAAAAATACAGACTGTATAATCCAATTATATAACATTCTATAAAAGACAAAACTGTAGAGGAAATAAAAGAGCAGTAGTTGTCAAGGGTTCTGGGATAAGATCAGGCACAAGGGAGTTTTAGGCAGCAAAACTTTTCTGTATATAATCGTGACACATGAACATGCACTTGTCAAAGTCTGTGGAACTTTATAGCACAAAGAGTGAACATCAATGTATACAGTATTTAAAACAATCATTTAGGAGGTTTGGGGATACCAGGAAGGAATTTAGACTATGACAAGAACATCTGAAATACATAAAACAACCTCTCTGCAGGTGTTGAGGGGAAAGGGGCTGATCTAAGTAACGGTGGTAATAAGTGGAGACTAAGAGTAAAGGCAAAAGGAGCCCCACATTAAGAACTGTATTCTAGTTGATGGTAAAGAACCCACCTGCCAGTGAAGGAGATTTAAGAGACATGGGTTCAATCCCCGGGTCAGGAAGATCCCCTGAAGGAGGACATGGCAACCCACTCCAGTACTCTTGCCTGGAGAATCCCATGCACAGCAGAGCCTGGCAGGCTACAGTCCACAGGGTCGCATAGGGTCAGACTGGACTAAAGTGACTTAGCACAGCACAGCACTCGTTGATAAAGCTGTTACCTACTGGGTTATAAGTCAGTAATTCTGCTGCTATCCAAGTATACTGGAACTGAACAATTGAGTAGATGGATAGCAGACTGTTGGGATACAGCGTTGGTCTACAGAGACAAAAATTGCACTTCATTTTACTATAATCCCTTTTAAAAATCACTGTACATATAAATTTAGTAATATATCCATTATTTGTAAATATTGTTCTACATAGTTCTGATGAAATGAAATTACTCCATCTTTTTTTCAGCATTAACATCCTCCAAAAGATATTTAACTTCAAAATGCTTCACTTGGGGGTGTTTATGTGTATACACTCCTGTGTATGTATGTGCACGTGTGTGGTTTAATTTATAATTCTTTCATTCTGAATATATTATGTAATAGAAATTTTGAAATATGAGATAATAGAAGATGAGGTGGTGTCCTATTTTGAAAGGCTGAGAAAGTATCTTCAGTTCAGTTCAGTTCATTCACAATCGTGTCCAACTCTTTGCAACCCCATGGACTTCAGCACACCAGGCTTCTCTGTCCATCACCAACTCCTGGAACTTGCTCAAACTCATGTCCATTGAGTCAGTGATGCCATCCAACCATCTTATCCTCTGTCATCCCCTTCTCCTCCTGCCTTCAGTCTTTCCCAGCATCAGGGTCTTTTCCAATGAGTCAGTTCTTCACATCAGGTGGCCAAAGTATTGGAGCTTCAGCTTCAGCATCAATCTTCCAATGAATAATCAGGACCAATTTTGTTTAGGAATTGACTGATTGGATCTCCTTGCAGTCCAAGGGACTTTCAAGAGTCTTCTCCAAAACCAGAGTTCAAAAGCATCAATTCTTGGGCACGCAGCTTTCTTTATGGTCCAACTCTCACATACATGCATGACCACTGAAAAAACCATACCTTTGACTAGATGGACCTTTGTTGGCAAAGTAATGTCTCTACTTTTTAATATGCAGTCTAGGTTGGTCATAGCTTAAGAAAATATCTTAAGATTCATTTTGAGACCATTAGAATTATTTTAAATCTAATGATAGATTTTAAATTGTTATTCAAGTGTGAAATGAGTATTTCTCAAAAGAAACCATTGGAATATGCACATCTGTAGGAATAAAATACCCACAAGTTAAAATATTTTTTCCTTAACTTTGCTCAGATTTTTTAATGAAAAAAATAATGCCTTTATTCATAAAAAATGTGTCATGCTTTCTACAGTTCTACATAAGTATATTTTACTGTAAATTCTGGGTACATTCTCTTCTTTAATGAATTTTAAATAAGACTATTTATCACAACTATCCACATTAACTCAATTTACGGTGAGTTCAAATGTTTTCTAATGTTTTCCAAAATGTTCATTCCAGTTATAGACTCCTTGTGGCATTGAGGTTTTCTGCATTACAATTTGTAGCAAATAGATCATTCAACACCAACAATAGAATGAGACATGCTTTCCTGGTAATTAAAATAATCTCAGTATTGAGGGTCATTACATTACATTTTGTTTGCTTTTACATTATATTTTTAATACTATCATTTTCAGTAGTCTCAGAGTACGTGCAAAATCAAAACTTAACACTGCATCTATATGATTACCAAATGTGTTATGACTAATGAAATTCTTTCACAAGTGTCTATACCAACCAAGGTCTGACTTGCCACGTGAAAAACATGTTTTGTTTAGTTTTTTTTTTTACACCAGAATTAAACATTATTAGTTTGTTAATATTAACTGTTGGCATTTAATATTGAAGAATTTGTTATGATTTAGTAATGAAGAATACTTCATACCCCCTTTAGTCCTCTTCTTGTATTGTCAAGGCTAGAAGGCCTAGAAGGGAGCCTCCTATACTTCCTTCCTAGATGCTCTTGCCTAGGTTTTGAATTTGTTCAGTGACATATGACATATACTCTTACAAGGCAGGAGAAACAAAAGACATATTCTTTCTCCTATGACAGTAGGTGGGAGTGTAGATTTCCTAGACATGAGTTTTTGCAGAAGATTCTGCTTTCTAACACCATCCCCCTTCCTGGATGCTAGGAAGGAGTTCTGAAAGCTTCAGCAGACTTCTGCAGATTGCTGACTCTGGATGTCTGCAACTATGTCTCTCTGTAGTGCTAAATCTAAAATGAGGGACTTTTGCTACTTCAGGCTTGCAAAAGTTTTGTAAGCACCTGATTCTGACCAGGGGTAGTTTTTTTCTTATTAAACTCTAGCATAAATGAAATGGGGAAAAGTACTAAGTATTGAGTAACATTTAGCTTCAGAGAAGTAGACCATCTAGAATGGCAGATTGAGCTAAAGTAGAGAGAAGTTAGCAGAAAGGTAGAGTTTAAAGTTGAGAAAGCTCAGGAAAAGTTAGGATAATGAGCAAGGCCAGTCAACACTGGTCTTCGTTAGAGGTGGTTAGTTCTCCATCCATTTTATACTGCTTGCAGTATGTGAGTAGCTCGCGACCATAGAAAATAAATGCCAACTTTATTCCATGAATGAAAAAAATGCCTAATTATCCTCCTACTTCCATTAGTTCCCAGTGTATTTCCACTCAACAGGCCAATCACACCTCCCTATCCATCTAGTTAACGTTTGTCACTTAGTAGACAAGTCACTTAACCTGAAAATAATTGCCACTCTCTAACCAAGGAATTGTGATTATTAAGTGATTTCTGATATATAAATGTATCCAGCAGAAAGCAGAAGCAAGGATATTTTCTCAGGAAAGCTAAGCAAATAAGCTACGTTAGTTAGCCCGAGTAATGAATGCTGGCTTCTGTTGAGTATTCTATTAGTGTGTGGAACTAGGTAATCCATATCTGACTCTTGTTACCAGTTACCATGCAGGAGGCAAACATTTGAATAGTTCTAGCACCCAGTACTAAAATATCAACTTTTTACTTGCAGCTAAATTTGACATGCAATCTTGTTCACTTTATTCTTGCTTTTATGCTGTCATGTTATTTATTTTAAAAATATTGGACTAAGGCAAAATCAGTATGTTTCAACCTATCTCTCTAGCTGAATGGACCCATAAAACCTTTACATAATACCTGGAGCAGCTATTTGAAGATTCTGAAAGTAAAAAATAGCAGACAGATTGAAGAAGACCATCATTTGAAATACTACAGATCCAGTAATGGGTTTAACATTTTTTGACTCCAGGATCCTCCAGCCTGGACTCAAGCCAGCCTGAAAGCCAGAAGTGGATATTGACACTTCAGTATCAATATTGAATTGATACTGACTTCTGTCAAAGAGAGAGCTACTGGAGAAGTTCTCCAGTTCTGACCTGACATGAGAAAGGGATCTCTGAGTTCTTAGAAAGAGTGGAGAAAATCTCTTACTTTTTTCTTTCTTTTTGTCTTATTTTTTGGTTTTCTTGCATCCCAGCTCCATGGCTCTGGCTATAGGATAGTAACACCAAAGACATGCAGGTGACTTAAATTCTGCAGGATGGGACTATTTCTCTCCAATCAGAGGACCTGTAATTTCAAAAGAGTGGGGTGAACTCCGGTTGCTCTTTTGTTTCCTATTCTCCTTCCTCTTAGTTGAAACATAGATATAGTGTGGACTGTGTGCAGCAGAATAGGGTAGATAAAACACTAGATTTCTGTCCAGAGGACTGAAAGGAGAGCATAGGGACCAAAAAGTAACAGATGATGAAAAAGGAAGCACTCGGTTAAGTGACTTCTGTAAATTTGCTTGTGAGCTCCTGGGCTCACTCCCAAGTTGCACATATATGGATCTGATCTTAAATAACAAGTGAACAGTTGTTCATTTGAGAACTAAATGAAGAGAGAGACCACTGCCCAGGTCCCAGACTGGCCACTGGGTGGCATACATTCTGGACAGATCTAAATGGCTTTACAAAGGAGTTAAAAATAGAACTGACATCAAAATCACCATCCACAGAAATCTACTTGGACCTTGCAACATGAATGCAATTGATCAAATGCCTAGTAAAACAAAATATTAACATTCTCCATAGAATTTAATTAAGACTCACAGTTTTATGATATAATTTTCAAAATGTTCAGGATACACTCCAAAATTATTCACCATATGAAGAAACAAAATCTCAACTCAGATGGGAAAACAATAAATGCCAGTGCTGGGATGACACAGATATTGGAACTAACTGACAGACACTTTAAGGCAGATATTATTTTTTTTTTAGTGCTCCAGAAAATAAGAACAAATTAGAATGAATGAACAAGTTAGAATGAATGGGAAGATAGAAACTCTCAGAAAATAAGTAGAAGATATAAAAGAAAACCAAAGGGAAATTTTAGAATTAAAAGTATAATAATTAAAACTCACTGGATGAACTCAGTCAGATGACAGAGGATCAAGACAATGAGCGTGAAGGCAGAAAAATGAATTATCCAGGTTGAACAAAGGGAAAAAACTTAAAAGAAAAAATTTGCAGACCCTCAAAGACATGAGTGACAATAGAAAATAGTCTAACATTTATGTCACTGAAGAACCAGAAGGAGGGGAGAAAAACGCAGTACAAAGAAAAAGTTTCTGAAGAAAATGTATTTGAGGAAAACTTTGCATATTCGGTGAAAAACATAAATGTAAAATTCAAAAAGCTAAGCAAATTACAAACAGGATAAACCCCAAAATCATAATCAACATAATCAAATTTCTGTAAATTAAATACCAAAAAAAAAGTCTTTAAAATAGCCAGAGACAAATAGTTTGTCATAAAAAAAGAAACAATGATTTTAATAACTATATTTCTCATCAGAAACCACAAATAAAATGGCACAACAAATTTCAAGTACTGAAAGAAAAAAAAAAACACCTCAAATCCAGAATTTTATATGCAACAAAAATATCTTTCAGAAACAGACATGAAGTAAAATATCTCTGCTGAGAGAAAACTAAGAAAATTTCTTCCCAGCAGACCTACACTAAAAGAATTACTAAATATAGCTAAGAAAGAAGGAAAATAATACTACAAGGAAACTTAAAAGTTTGGGAATGAGCAACAGAAATGGTAAATATCTGGATGCTTCCAATAGGCAATTTCCCTCCCTTTGAATTTATTAAAGTATGATTGAGAGCAAAAATTATAACATTGTCTGATGGAGCTTTCAATGTAGGTGGATATAATACATAAGACGACTACAACATAAAGGGAGGAGGGAGAAGTCTATAATACTGTTTCTATTTTCCACTTGATGTGGTAAAATACTGATTTAAGTAGATTGTAGAAAATTAAACATGTATACTATAATTCCTAGATTAGCCTATAAAAAGTTCTGTGTAGAGATATAGTAGAAAACATAAGTAAAATTTAATATCAAAAGAATATTCACATAATCCAAAAGAAAGTAAACAGAAGAAACAATAATTTGAGAGAAAAAAAAAGAGATAACAAACAAATAATAAAATGACAGGTCTAAATCCAAAAACACCATCATTATATTAAATGTAAATGGTCTGAACACACAAGAGATTGTCAAAGTGGATAAAAATAACAATACACTGTCTATAAGAAACTCAATTCATATATAATTACATAGATAAGTTAAAGTAAAAATATGGAAATTGTATAACATGCAAACAACCCCATCCTTAATGAGAAAATACTGTATCTAGTAAACAATATTCTTCAAAATGCTTAGGGATAAGAAGATGGAAATGGCAGGAACTCCAGATATTAAATGGTTGGTGAGGACAACACTGGAAGCTGGGATCCCATAAAATTATGAATCATCCCCTTTTACTCCCAATATATGGTCATGTGAAGCTGGAAGTTGACTGATATAGATGGTTTAGCCATGGTCTCCCAAAAGGGTAAACCAATATGGACTTTTTCCCACCACCTGATATTTCCAAAAAACATCCTCCTTGAAAATTAAACATCCCTTTTTTCAACATTTAAAAACTAGTACATATATCCATGGAAAAAAATGCTACTACACCCAGATCACTTTATCCTAGCCAGCAGAGAGTCTATTGTTTGCTTGCCAAAAGCAATTTCATTTTAATGTAGTCTCCCTCTGCAGAGGGGACCTCTTTCCTGAAGTTTGTGCCATGCTTTGACTTCATTCCCTTTAGTATTTTTTTACCCTCATATTTACACCTCTATCTTCCAAGGAGAAAGGCTACTTTCACTTAATGAGAGAGGATGGTATCCTCTTCTATCCTTTTCCTTTTCCTCCTCAAAAGGTATTAATGCAATTCTTACCTGGTTCAAGATATTAGGAATGATAGACTGTTTTGCCAAAAGTTTTACTTTCATCTTAGGTTCAAAGGATTTGTTAAGAAAAGAAACCACTTGTTGCACACAATTAACAATTTCAATATTTAATAAAGGATTAATTGACTTAATTTTATTAAGTCATTAAAAGAAAATATACAGTCATTAAAAGAAAAGAAATAAAAACAAAATAAAAAAGTAACAGTCACACCTACATCACCAAATTGAGCTGACCAACATCCAGACTAAACAGTGCTGAGAAGTCCCTCCTTAACAGCAATCTGGAGTCCCTATTGGGGTGAGACCTCAAATTGCAGTTTTGGGGGCTCCCACTTATAATCCCAGGCCACAAATTGATATCATCATCAGTTTGTGTACAAAAATTGGGCTCTGTTTTGTTCTTTTAATTTTATAATGCTGTTTGTTTCACCTTGTGAGTCATACGATTTCTTTAGACCACTGAGGCTTGGTCAGACCCTCAGGGCTTTAAATTCCAAGACCCACTCCCTTTCTTATCGGAAGTGCCACCTGACTTGCTATGCTTACAGGAAGATCAGAGGCCTACTCTACTGCTTCTGAAACCTGAACAAACTTCCTCCATTTTAATTTTCTAACAGTCAGCCTCAGGATTGTTTAGGCTGAAGAGCACAGGAATAAGGCAAAATTACATAAGCAGCTTTCTTAATTCTATATAACAATTCCAAATAGTCAAAAGAAACAGAATAATCAAAGAGACAAGTAAAGGATTAAACAAAGCAGAAAACAATTTTTGAGCAGTAGGGGATTTAGTTAAAGAAAAAAACCCACCATGAATGAGAAGTATGTTTTTGTACATCAACTCCTGCAATAGTAGTAACAACAGAATGTTCTGTCAAGGCAGCATTGCATTTATCTATGAAATTTTGTAAATCTTTGGTTCCTTGCAAAACCTTACATAAGGGTTCTCAGGGGAAACTAATATGGGATCAGAAAGAGTAAGGAGTAACATTTGTGTCCACAATACCTGAGTTCTCCTGAGGGGGGAAGTAATAGGTTGTCCCCTTCCAATATAAGATCAACATGTGTTAGGCATCTGAAAAAAAGGCGTTCCATACATAGAAATAGTTTCTATGTCATTGGTCACAATACATACAAATTGAGGGGGGCTATTTTAAAAAAACATAGGATTTCACAATAGTTAATGGAGTTCTCCCATAAGTAGGATTCCCAAATGCAAGAAGTTGGTCCACATAGCAATCCCTTGGTAGCCTTAACTCAATCTATCAGTTGGTGGGTGTGGTTATCAAAGTCCAAATAATTACCAATGAAATGAGGGAACATTATTCTTCTCTAAATACGATAGATAACACATGAAATTGGCACGTGATACTTGTGTTAACTACACTATAATGATAACGTTCCTTGGCACAAGGTGTCAGGGCACTGTGTAAGCCATTAGGGATGATTGTTACGAATCTATTCTCTAAATAATTTTTCCATGTGTACACATTCAGTTCAGTTCAGTCACTCAGTCATGTCCAACTCTTTGCAACCCCATGAATCACAGCACGCCAGGCCTCCCTGTCCATCACCAACTCCCAGAGTTCACTCAGACTCATGTCCGTCGAGTTGGTGATGCCATCCAGCCATCTCATCCTCTGTCGTCCCCTTCTCCTCTTGCCCCCAATCCCTCCCAGCATCAGACTCTTTTCCAATGAGTCAACTCTTCGCATGAGGTGGCCAAAGTACTGGAGTTTCAGCATTAGCATCATTCCTTCCAAAGAAATCCCAGGGCTGATCTCCTTCAGAATGGACTGGTTGGATCTCCTTGCAGTTCAAGGGACTCTCAAGAGTCTTCTCCAACACCACAGTTCAAAAGCATCAATTCTTCGGCATTCAGCCTTCGTCACAGTCCAACTCTCACATCCATACATGACCACAGGAAAAACCATAGCCTTGACTAGACGGACCTTAGTTGGGAAAGTAATGTCTCTGCTTTTGAATATGCTATCTAGGTTGCTCATAACTTTTCTTCCAAGGAGTAAGTGACTTTTAATTTCATTACACATTAGTAGACATTAAAAATGCCTTGGGCCTTATCCTTTTGAGCAAGGTCATATAATACCTGCATAGAGTAAACAGTCCAATCAAATATGTCAGTTAAGGATTTAGTTTGGTGTAGCTGAAATATTACTGAGGCATTAAACAATTGCAGAAAGTTTTTGTCATACGTTAAGCTAAGTTCATGTGCTTTAAGTGTTGTAGGCATTCATTTGCATTAATGGTCAAGGCTTGAACTATATCTCTACCAGTGTTGTGTAATCTATCAAACAGATAAATTCTGTCCAAACAATGTCAAAGTTAAGAAAGAACAGGCCTTGTTTGCCAGGCAGGTAAAGTTATCCTGAGTTCAAGTCTGACTCATATTTCTCCAGCTGAAGATTACCCAGTAGCTTTCTTCATATTTTCCTTTTACTGTAACATATCCTTGAGGTTGAGATATGAACGACAATCCACATTACAGTCAGGCTTCCAAGAATAGTCTATTTATGAGAATGTTGTTGTTATTCAGTTGCTAAGTCATGTCCAGCTCTTTGTGACCCCAAGGACTGCCACACACCAGGATTCCCTGTCCTTCATTATCTCCTGGAGCATGCTCAAACTCCTGTCCATTGAGTCAGTAATGCCATCCAATCATCTCATCCTCTGACACCCTCTTCTCCTGCCCTCAATCTTTCCCAGCATCAGGGTCTTTTCCAGTGAGTCAGTTCTTCACATCAAGTGGCCTAACTATTGGAGCTTCAGCTTCAGCATCAGTCCTTCCAATGGTTATTCAGGGTTTATTTCCTTTAGGATTGACTGGTTTGATCTCCTTGCTGTCCAAGGGACTCTCAAGAGTCTTCTCCAGCACCACAATTCAAAAGCATCAATTCTTCAGCACTCAGCCTTCTTTATGGTCGAACTCTCACATCCAAACATGACTATTGGAAGAACCATAGCTTTGACTATGTGGACCTTTGTTGACAAAGTGATGTCTCTGCTTTTTAGTATATTGTCTAGGTTTGTCATAGCTTTCCTTCCAAGGAGCAAGCATGTTTTAATTTAATTTATGATAAAAACAATATGTTAATGGCACACATTTCCATCTTTCCTGTCCAGGAATCATCACTAATATGGTATTATCCTTCCCATGTGCAATCACACGAGCAGGTATAGGAGGACCATGAGGCTGCTTCATTCACCCAGACTCCAATTGCATGTATTTCATTTGTGTATCAAAATCCTCCATCACCTCTAACTGTTAATAAGGTAAGAGGTTCTCTCTTTGTACTTTGCCAATTACACATGGAACAATCAGCAATTGGGTGATTTGATCATGTTTATTATAAACAGATCACCCTTTTCCCTCATTTTGTAATATTACTTGGATTTCTCCATGGTAGTCTGGGTCTATAACTCTTCTACAAACACAAATTAAAGTGGAGGAAGTCTTGTTCAGGCTTCAGAAGGAGGAGAGCAGGCCTCTAACCTGCTTCTGACCTGCCTGGACACTGCTTGGATTCCATGCCTGCCTGCAAGCACAGCAAGTCAGGTGGCACTTTAGATAAGAAAGAGATTGTGTCTTGGAATTCTTGAGCCCCTGAGGGTCTGTCCAAGCCCCTGGAGTCTAAAGAAATACTATGACTTACCAGATGAAACAATCGGCATTGTAATAATTAAAAACAAAACAGAGCTGCATTTTTGCATGCAAACTGATGATATCAGCTTGTGGCCTGAGATTATAAGTGGGTGCTCCCAAAACTACAGTTTGAAGTGTCACCCATGAGGTAAATGCACTGCTTGGGACCTTTTCCTAATTGGGACTCCAGATTGCTGTTAACAAGGGACTCCTCAGCACTGTTTAAGTCTGGATGTTGGTCAGCCAATTTGGTGATGTATATATATGCTGTTACTTTTCTCTATTATTTCTTTCTTTTCTTTTAATGACTATATGCTGAAATTGTCAATTAATCCTCTGTTAAATATTGAAATTGTTTATTGTTCGTGACAAGTGGTTTCTTTTGTTAATGAATCTTTCAAACCTAAAACAAAAATTAAACTTTCAGCAAAACATAGGCATTTTAGGTAGTTTAGGATAGAAGATGTAGGTAAACAGCTATGTTTACCTTCTCCTACTGTCACAAGACAACCATCCCTGAAAGCATTAGAAATAAAACACAAAACAAGCCTCCTGAGGAGGAGAGATACCTCAGCAAGAATATTTTAGTTCTGACACTCTTTATAAGGTCCAAAAGCCTAGAGACACAAAGTTTAGGTTTGATGAGGATAAAAGAATGGGCAACTACTAAGAAACTATGGTACTTAAAACATGCTTTTGCTAGATATTTGGCCACCTGTTAGGAATTTTTAACAGTTGAGCTTGAATGAAATTTTGTCAGAGATGCTGGTAGAAATTGTAGTGATGAAAAACTAACATCAAAACTAACAACAGCACCAAAAAAAAAAAAAGCATTAATATGGGCCACTTAACACTAGTTTTGCTAAAAGTGTCGGTCATTTAGATGTGGAAATTTAACTACCTGCCACATATAGCTATTTATACCAGAACTACCCTGATTAGGGGCTTCCCTGGTGGCTTAGATGTAACGAATCTGCCTGCAATGCAGGAGAACTGAGTTTGATCCCCAGGTTGGGAAGATCTCCTGGAGAAGGGTATGGCCACCCACTCCAATCAGTGTTCTTGCCTGGAGAATCAAATGGACAGAGAAGTCTGGTGGGCTACCGTCCATGGAGTTGTAAAGAGTTGGACATGACTGAGCAGCTAACACTTTCACTTTTCACTTTCACCCTCCAGGCTCTGTCATGTATTAAGATCCTGGTTTGAATTTTTGCAGTTGTAGGGCTGCATATTTGGAAGGGAGTGAGGAAGAGAGTCATGAGCTGTACACATGGTCTCAAAGTTAGATTTCTTAAGAATCATTAATTCCTTGCTCAATCTCCCACTGACTTCCCATTGAACTCAAGAGAAAGCCTATATACTTTAAACTGATTTCTCCCAAAGGAAACTGGTTTCGCAGTCCTTTGAGGAGGTCCTTCTCATTTGGAACCTTGTTCTTTGTTTCTCCTGCTATTCCCCTCAGCTAAAAGAATCTGATTTTCTTTTGCCACTCTCCAAATCTTATCCATTCTTCTTCTTTGAACAGTTGTTCTCTTCGACACTGGGTTACAATAATTTTTCTCTCATTTTTTAAAGCACTGATGTATACCTGCCAAAATAAGAGGCACAGACTGTTCAAAGCTTATTACCTATTGTCTGTGTATATCTGGGGTCTACAAGTGGATTTAAATCCTTAGAAGCCATGGATTATTAGAACTCTGGCTTACATTTGTTTTCCTATTACTAAAGCAAAACAGTTGAAATTTATCTTGACAAAGTTCAAAAGTAAATTTCATCTTACTTGTGAATATTTTCCAGGTCCATTAATCTGAGTTTTTTTTTTTTTTTTGCATATGTACATTTATGGCACTGGCATTCTTATACCTTAATCAAAATATATGTTCCATGTAGAGTAAAAGCAATGATTTTCTTGTTATACCATGGAAAGTTGAAATATGGCAGCACTATGGCTAATATTTGTTTTAAATGGAAATTACAAGTATAGATAAAGACCCTTGATGAATAGGTTTTTAATCCAGATATTAATCCTCTCTTGGATTGGTAATAAAGTTTTCTGTATTCTTATAGGCATTTTGGTGGTGGTGGTTTAGTTGCTATGTCATGTCCAACTCTTGTGACCCCATAGACTACAGTCAGGCTCCTCTGTCCACAAGATTCTCCAGGTAAGAATACTGGAGTGGGTTCTTGCCTGGAGAATCCTGTGGGTGTAGCATTTTAGGTGACAGTTAAAATGCAGCATACTCATGCCTGACTTGCATCAGATTTCTGTTGTTACTGTGAGGTGTCCATTGATTGCACTCAGATCCAGTTTTTTGTTTCAGGTGAACATTTGATTTTTTAATAAAAGTAGATGCTTTAAATAAAATGCTAATTGTAAAATATTAGACATTATAGACATCTTACATTTACATGTAAAGAGTAAAAATCCTCTTTCCCCTCAATGCTATCCTCAGGGGTAACTACTATGAACAGTTTTTAGTACAGCGGTTGGCAAACTACAACCTGTCACCTGGTTTGGTAAATAAATTTTACTGGAGGATAGCCACACCCGTTCACTTATGTATCGTCTAGACATGAGTTTGAGTAGGCTCCAGGAGTTGGTGATGGACAGGCAAGCCTGGCTTACTGCAGTTTATGGGGTTGCAAGGAGTCAGACACGACTAAGCAACTGAACTGACTGACTGACTGAAGGATGCTTTTGCACTGCAACAATGAAATTGAGTAGTTGTGGTAGAGATTGTGTAACCAACAAAACCTAAAATATATACTCTCTGGCCCTTTATAGAAAGAGTTTACTGACTCTTAATTTAATGTAGCATATATGCTTCCAGATTTTCTACATATGTACAAATGTACATGTGCTTTTTAAAATCATACTGATGTCACATGTATACAAAAATTACCCAAATGTAATTGTATAGCTTGATGAATTTTCTCAAAGTGAATATCCCCAAGTAATCAGAACTCAGTTCAGGAAGTAGAACATTACCAGCATCTCAAAAGCCTCTCTCATGCTCCTTTCCTACTATCTCTTAAAGGTAACTTTCCTGCTTTCTCACCCTATAGGGTTATAATTTTTCTGTTTTTTTAAGTTATATAAAGTGGAGTATACATTGTTTTGGAGTCTGGCTTCTTTTGTTCTACATTATGTTTTAAGAATCAGCCATATTGTTACATATGGCAACAGTGTTCATTCCCATTATGTAAAGAATTTCACTAGGTAAATATGCCATCTTTTACTTATTCATTCTAAGTGAGTGGACATTTATGGCATTTTCAGTTTGGGGCTATTTAAAATTTTCAGAAATGAACATTTTAACATGTCTTTTGATGAGCATATGCAGGCATTTCTCACATGTGGTTTTTTTGAAACTGTTGAATATAGATCATATTCTGTAACAACTTTCCAAGTAGGGCTGACTTATTTTGTTATGACTGCATAGTATTTAACTGTATGATGTTCTATACCCTATTCCGTTGTTGGTCAGCAAGTCATGTGGCAGAGACTGGTGTATGTTTCCTGAGATCCGTTCTCCCTTTCTTCTATGTAATAGTGCCTCCACATTTTTAGCTAGATACATGGCTGCCCAGAATGCAGTCTGTATTTTCCAATATCCCTTTCAGCTAGGCATTGCCATATGACTAAGTTCTGGACAATAGACTGTAGGTAAGAGTATCAAATAGCAGACTCCAAGATTCTTCCCAAGAAACAGAATGACTACCCCCTCTGCCTTTTTACTTCCTTTCCTCATTCTGCTGCCTATAAGCACATGTTTGTATCTTGGCCCACAGAGTGGAACCACAAGACATAGGGAATCTGGGCCCTGATTGATCAAGTTTTATACCTACCCTGGACTCCCTCTTCAGAACTTTACATGAATAAGAAATTAATATCCATCTTATTTGAGCTAAAATTTTCCCCTACCACTCATAAATGAAATGAATTATGACTAATACAAGTTAGCTTCCAAATTTTATCACACAGTGTGGCAAAGAGCATCTTTCTATACATCTTTATATTTTTTAAATTTCTACTTTGCAGAAAAAAATTAATACAGATAGAATTTTTGGGTCAAAAATTAAGAATATTTTAAACTGTAGATACTGTAAAATATTCTTCTAAATGTTGTATCAATTACATTACCACTTACATTATGAGTGACATTTTCTCTTTAAGTACATTGAATGTCAATTTGCCAAACCTCTTTTATTAAAAAATGAATCAAAACAAAAGACCAAACCCTAATTTTCTTTTTCATGTCTTTGTTGAGGGAAGTTGAGCAAATTTTTATTTAATAATTTTTAAATGAGATATAATTGACATATAACAGTATTAGTTTTAGGTGTAGAATTCATGAATATACTATGCATTTATATATGATAAAGTAGGTGTAGAATTGGTATAGAATTTAAAGACTCAAGAAACAGTTTTGTATGACAGGTTAACCTGGGATATCCTCTAATGCACATTAATGAAGTCTCCTTTATGTATGGTCGGGAAGGTCCCCTAGAGGAAGAAATAGCAACCCACTCCAGTATTCTTGCCTAGAGAATCCCATAGACTGAGAAACCTGGTGGGCTACAGTCTAAGGGTCGCAAAAAGTCAAACACAATAAATATTACATATATATTTCAAAATTACTACCACAATAAGTTTAGTTAACATTCATCACCACACAGTTACAAAATTTTTTTCCTTATGATGAGAATTGTCTTATGTTATCTTTTATCTGTCCCCTTAACTTATTATTTTTTCATTTTCTGAAAAACATATCAATTAGCAAATAATTTATGTTCAGTTCTAATATACAATATACCTTAGTTTTTCTTGTCATATTGCTTTGGGAATAAAACCAGAACAATATTGGATAATAGTTAAAGTAGTTATAATTTTTTTTTAATCAATGAGAATTCCTTTAATAGTTCACCATTAAGTATGACATTTAAAGTAGGTTTTTAATCAATTTTTTCAATCTGATTAAAATCAAGCTTTTAATGTTTAGTCTCATTTTAACACATTTTTAAAATATAAACAAAAAATGATTTTTCTTTAGTAGTAACAGGAGAATTTCTTGCACTTAAGGTTGCTAAGTAAGAGAAGAGACCTTTAAAAAACCTGAAGGTAAGAGAACACTTTCATTGGCTCTGAGTTTTAGAATGCTTGGTAAGTGACTTAATTTCAGAATTCTTTAGTTTTGAGATCCAGCAGGGAATAATTCTGGACTGTACACTCACTGTAAAATTTACCATGTCTGTTTTGGGAGAGAGTGCTTACCTTACAATATTGTTTGACAACAGTTTTACTATACAAAAGATAGTTTAAAAATAAACCTAAGACCTGGCTGGAGCGTGGTAACAATACATTATTTCTTAGCATGAGACCATCCAAAGCTAAATCATCCACATTACATCATTCATCTTATTATTAGTCCAGTTACCCAGAAGACTTAGTCAACTTTGTTTCCTTTCCCCCTACAACCAACATTCAGAATGTCATCAAGTTATCTTATTATTTTCTTTACTCCACTCCTACCACCTTAATTAAAACTTTTATGTCTTGACCATGCTGGCCACAAAGACCAATTAAAATAAGGTAGAAAATAGACATAAACTCCCATGTCTGGCCTCTGGGAAGTGAGGTCACTCAGTTGAGTCCGACTCTTTGTGACCCCATGGACTGTAGCCCACCAGGCTCCTCCATCCATGGAATTTTCCAGGCAAGAGTACTGGAGTGGGTTGCCATTTCCTTCTCCAGAGGATCTTCCCCACCCAGGGATCGAACCCAGGTCTCCCACATTGCAAGCAGATGCTTTTACCATCTGAGCCACGAGGGAAGCTCCCACCAGAATCTAATTCAAAAGGCCTATTATAATGCTATCAATTGGTAGCGTGTTTAGACCATCTTGAAAGAGCCAAACCAAAATCTTGAGACAGAAATTAGATGTGATTATACTGGGATTATACTATATAACTCAATAGTCTAGAAAGATCTACAGCAGAAAAAATGTGACTTGGAAATTGTTTCACAGTCATAAAGAGAAAATTTGGCCACTCCAAGGGATGTTCCATACACTAGTTTGAGTCTTATCCTAGATACATAACCCTTTGAGGTCAGCAGAAAAGTCAAAAAACTGGCCAGAGTTCCTAATGAACTGCTTTTGAAATTTGTGAGTAGGAGAATTCAGATCTAAAGTCTGCAAGAGCAGTCTTTAGACATTCTGGCCATAATTCATTTGTTATTGATACCATATGATTGCAATGACATTCAATGGTGTAAGAGCAATACTTGCTGCCAAGAAAGAAAATATTGTATGATATTAAGCTTTATACTTTTGGCCACACTTGTAACAAAGATGTATTTTTTGTGTGTTGTTTTCATTTTTTTTTAATCCCCCTACAGGCCTTGTTGTTCCTCTCTTTAATCTCCAACTATTCTATGCCAAAATGGCCAAGATAGAATTTTTTTTAGATTTTCATAGACTAACTCCTTTAAGATTAGAAGATTAAAAGAAATAAATTGGCCTCTAATTTATATCTCAGATGAAACATTACTTCTTTCTCTTTTCTGTGGAGTACTATCAGAATGCAATCTTAAAGTTCTAGTGTGGTTGAGAGATTTGTGTATAGAAATTGCTTTCTGCTTATGTTGTGGAACCCCCATCCTAAACCAGCTCAATCCATTCCAGACATGGTAAATGACTTTTCCCCCAGAAACTGGAAGAGTAAGCAAGACTCACTTACTTAGGGAAAATAAAGTATTTAGAGTTGTCTAGTTGTGATGATTTGTTGAATTCAATTAGGTGAAACAAGTGACTCCTGGAATTTGCACTTACGTCAGCAATTGGCTTATTCCTTGATGCTAATATCTTGGCTTTGTTTGGTAAACTGGTGGTCAAAATGATCCTTGCTTCTTATTCAGACTGTTTCTTATCCTTCTGCGGGCCACAACTATCTGGCTGGCTCATTTCATTTTTGTCAGAAAAATCATAAATCTTGAGGTATATCAGTTGAAGCACAAAACTAGAAAAATGAAATGGGGGAAAATGAAAGGTGGTCCACAGTTGGACCATCAAGTGGGCTGTATTAAATTTAGTTGGATATCTCCCAGAATTAACCATTTAGCTACAAAGAAGATTTCTACATGTAGGCAGTATTTGGTAAGTATGGGAAATTATTATATCACATTTTATTATAGTTTGGGGGCTACTTTAAAGAGGTTGCTTAGTACAATGCTTTAATAAGAAGTAGCATGCTGCCAGTGTTCTTTATATGGATGCGATAGGAGAACAATTAATGCATAACAGTCTCTCCTTACTCATTTCCAAGGACATGAAATTTGGCAGCACCCCAGACCCTTCCTTTTCCCATCCATACCTAATCAACCAACTTGTCCTTACTGACTACACAAGTTACCATATGCATTGTATAAGTGTTAGAAAGTATAGACAAGAAAAGATAAATTCACTTATCTTACCACTCAGTTTTAAGAATCAAGTATTTCTGTTCCAGTTACTATTGCTGCATATAATTTTATAAAAATAACAATTGTATTCACGGGTTCTGTGGGTCAGGAATTTAGTCTAGATCCAGGGCAGACTTCTTATGTGTTTTAACAGGCATGGGGTATTAGCTGGAAAGATTGAAAGACTGAGATGATAATAGGGATCATCTGAATGCATCTTCCCTCACGTACCGACAGTTGACACCAATTATTGGCTGGACTACTGGTTAAAGGGCTTCCCTGGTGGCTCAGAAGTTAGTCTGCCTGCAATGCGGGAGACCTGGGTTCAATCCCTGGGTCAGGAAGATCCCCTGGAGAAGGAAATGGCAACCCACTCCAGCACTCTTGCCTGGAGAATCCCATGGAGGGAGGAGCCTGTAGGCTACAGTCCATGGGGTCACAAAGAGTCAGACACAACTGAGCGACTTCACTTTCTTTTTCACTTTCACTGGTTAAATTACCTAGTCATGGCTTCTTTATGTGGGCTAGTTTGGATATCCTTACAGCCTACATAGCAGCTGAGTTCTACAAATACGTGTCCTAAGAAGTTCAAAAGGCAAAAGTGCAAGATGTTCTTATCATTTAACCCCAGAAAGCTTGTGCCATTACTTCTGTTATACTGTGATGGTCAAGATGGTCACAGGAGTCTGCCCAGCTTGATTCTATGGGTTTTCCTTTGGGGGCTCAGAATAAGAAGAAAGGAAATTATATTCACCTTTTATTCTTTAGAGGATGCTTTATGGTAAATAAAAAGAAAAACTCAGAGATATTGTCCTATTTCCTACAAACTAAAAGAGAGATTGTGAAGGAGGCATTGACATCTCACTGTAGCAGTCCCAAGGAGAGGTGTACTCCTGAGTAAATAACCAAGGCAAGATGACCATTCCCAGACTCTGATTTGAGAGATAACAGATAAAATATCAGGCATAAGTGTTTGTATTGCTCTTACCAACAAAGCAACAAGTCTGAGATATCTAACCATGTGTTTCCCACTTCAAAGTTCAACAGTTACTCTCACAGGCCTGCATGCATTTGGAGAGCAATTCTTGTGGAGCAGCTTAGGGAAATAAAAGGGACAGTTCTTCAAATCTGCCCCACTGGGGTATCACCCAGATATAACACCCAGAAAGTACAGCTTTAACAAAATACCTAAGTCTTCCTATAGAACTAACTTCCTACAGAAGTTAAGGGTAACAGCAGCAGCAACAAGAACAAAGCAGCTTCAGTTTCCTAATCCTGCAGCAGGATTCAGAAAAACCTATTACTCTCCTAGGCTCAATAGAGATGAAACTGCAAACTGTAAGTACAGGTGCTCGGAGCAACTAGGAGGACAGTTATAATTACATTACAACTGTGTTGGTGAAACTTTGGTTGAGATTCTGAGGTCCTCAAGTGGTTAAATGGAGAAGGCAATGGGAACCCACTCCAGTACTCTGGCCTGGAAAATCCCATGGATGGAGAAGCCTTGGTAGGCTGCAGTCCATGGGGTCGCTTGGAGTCGGACATGACTGAGCAACTTCACTTTCACTTTTCACTTTCATGCACTGGAAAATGAAATGGCAACCCACTCCAATGTTCTTGCCTGGAGAATCCCAGGGACGGGGGAGCATGGTGGGCTGCAGCAAGTGGTTAAATGAAGAATAAGGCAATATCAGTCCCAGAGGGAAATTTGGACCAGGGAATGTCAGATGGATTAGAGACACTATGGATAAAAAGAAAAGCCAGAAAGTTATCCTAGTTAGAATTGGGTCATCCTTGCTTTACATGGTTACAATAATATACAGATTGCAGTTACTACAGTTTAGTTGCTGCTGCTGCTGCTGCTGCTAAGTTTCTTCAGTCGTGTCCGACTCTGTGAGACCCCATAGATGGCAGCCCACCAGGCTCCCCCGTCCCTGGGATTCTCCAGGCAAGAACACTGGAGTGGGTTGCCATTTCATTTTCCAGTGCATGAAAGTGAAAAGTGAAAGTGAAGTCGCTCAGTCATGTCCGACTCCAAGCAACCCCATGGACTGCAGCCCACCAGGCCCTTCTGTCCATGGGATTTTCCAAGCAAGAGTACTAGAGTGGGTTGCTATTGCCTTCTTCTACAGTTTAGTTAAATGACACCAATTCCTTAACATCGGTTTTGATTTCAGTTACCATTAGCTGTGAATAATTGCATGAAGTAGAAACTTCACTACTAGATTTTCAGTTCACAAATCACCACATAAATAACATATATGCATCATGACCAATCACTTACTTCAATATCTATTGGTGATTGGCCACCACACATCGGTTATTTGGTTCACACCCAGACAGCAAAGCCTGTAGTTGTGTTTCTACCTTCTCTTCCAGTGACAAATGTGCATAACGTTTGAAAAATGGATTACCAAAAAGAAAACCGGCTAAATGTTGAATTCAGCAAAGTAACAAATTTATAAAGCTACAAGTGAAATTCAAATTGAACTTACACAGTGTTTTAAAAGAAATAGCTATCTATGGAAATGTTGATACTGGCACTGTTTGAGAGACTATGGTGTACAGCCAGAGGAACTCAGTGAAAGCAAAATAAGTGACACGAATGAGGAAAGTGGTTGTGGTATAAAGGATGAAGATGTCCCAGAAGAAAGCACACTGGCAAAAAAAAAAAAAAAGAATCCTCACATTAAAGAAGCTGTCAGAGGTATTCCATGACATTGAAAGCACAAAGGATAGTCAGACGCCAGTGCAGATTTGAAAAGGAATATAACAGTTCACCAAAACATAATGAAGATGCTCACTCTACACTGTACATAACACAATAAGAGGACAGCAAGCACTGTTCAAACTGCACTTGGTAAGATTTCTACAAAGAAAAAAGCTCTTTACTGTTCAGCGCTTCAAATGTTTCAAATTACAGTGTATTAAATATAAATAACTATGAGTTTTATAATTTTCAGTTTCCCTATATTTTTATAACCCATAGGAAAAAGTGTTTACTGTTGATTAAAAAATTTTCAAGGTCCCAGAACAATTGTCATTTTCCCCATTTGAGTGATAAGATTGCTTTTCATGGTTTCTATTTGAAGAGTCATTTTTATGAGTCTCTCACTACCATCCACAGCAAAGATTGCCTGTATATCAGAGCTAGGTGGGCAGCAGTGGGGAGGAAAACAAAATGGTAGATATTTTGCAAAACTGGAGGACCATGATTGAGTGGTTGTGAAGAATGATATTGGAGATGATAGTAGGTGTGTTTAGTAGCTATAAAAATAAGCACAAAAAATGTTATTAGAAGAAGAAAATAGGGAAGAACATCTCTGTGTGGAGACAGATTCCAAGAGAAGCTTTGTTTTGAAAAAAACGTTGTGAGCTTTGGAAGCAGCATAATTATTTAGGAAAGGTTCAGTTATGTCAAATATCAGATATGACATGAAAATTTGACCATTTGTAATACAATTGGGAGGATAGGCATACTAACTATTGTTGGTACCAGTAAAAGGAATACTTTCCATTCCCATATCATTTCATGTACCAGTTACCATTTATTTAGTGGGATAAATGTATCTTTTAAAGTCTACTTTTAAAAACAAAGTAGAAGAGCTTCTGAATTTTCTAAATCTGGCTGGTTTGGGCATGATTTTTTTAAGATAAGTTTTTTAAAAAGAAATCCTTGTTGAGAATTTGCCTCTTAGATGACGATTTTCACCTTTCTATATCTAAAAGAGATATCATTTCAGAATTAAGACCAGCAAAGTCAGTTAGAAGAACACATGTCAGGGTGTCCTAGGGATCAGAGAAAAGAACTCATTATAGTGGAGGAGTTATAAAGAAGAATTAGACAGCTAAGATAGAAGACTCTGCCCAGCAGGAGGAAATTGGAACTGATAGATTTCTGTCCTTCCAACTAGGAAGGCTATTGTTCTGTTGGGTAAAGAACAGTCATCATTCACCACAGTTAGTTGACATGATTTATTAAGTTGAATCAAGTAAAAAAAAGAAAGGTTGTTTATGATAGGCCGGATTCCATGAGTGGGAATTTCTTGGAGTCAAATAGGAGAGAATACGCCCCTGTGTTAAAGACTTTCCAGAGGCCTCTTCCACTCCACTTTCCGCCCCTCCCAAGGTCACTCGCCAAAGAAATACTTTGCTGGACACAGAAGTGGCTACAGCTGTGGTCATAAGGAAACATCAGAGTATGAAATGAATCATTCTCTCTTTTAGTTAACTTTTTTGGGAGTATGCAGGCAGGGTAAAAGACAGGTGCTGGTTAAGACAATAAATATCATTAAAGTGTTTGGAAATGCTGCCAGTTTCCACGAACAAAATCTTGCCAAAGAGCTGTAATCATTTGTTAGGTCAATGAACTAAAAATTTCCCAGTATCAGTATTAAGCAAAAAGGTCACTAATGCTTTGCACGTGTGTGTGTGCTAAGTTGCTTCAGTCTTGTCCGACTCTGCGACCCCATGGACTGTAGCCCACCAGGCTCCTCTGTCCATAAGAATTCTCTAGGCAAGAATACTGGAGTGAGTTGCCATGCCCTCCTCCAGGTAATCTTCCCAAACCAGGGGTAGAACCCGCTTTCTTATGTCTCCTGCATTGACAGGTGGGTTCTTTATCACTAGTGCTACCTGGGAAGTTTCATTAATGCTTTAGGGGACTATAGTGAGTTTGAAAGAGGGTTGACTTGATCTTCCCCTTCCACAGCCCTCTATCAGATCACCCAGTGATCTTCCTCAACTACCAGACTCCTGGATGGCTGAAGCAGGGCCAGCAACTGACTTCCTGACCATCCATGCAGCGTTTGCTGTTATCCTCCACCCAAACTGGCAAGGTCTTCTATGACTTATGTAGACTCATCCCCAGACGAGGATCACCACCTCCCTACCCTTCCTTCAAAAAGCAGCCTGAGATTAGTTCTCTACTCAGGCTATGAAAACGGAGAAATTAACTACAGTGTTTTATTCTAGCACTGTTGGACAAAATCTGCAACTCCATGCAAGTGTCCCAAACATCTAGGATTGCAAATATGGAGACAGGCCCTTCAGTCATAACAGGATCCCAGTTTTGCCCATGAAGAAGGGGGAGAGGACAGACCCATAGATAATATAGGTGCTTGAACTCACGTGTTGTCCCCAAAGTTGGAGTTGTTTTCTAATTCTAAAGGGCTAGCTTTTGTGACCCTTTTTCCATAGATGCCATCTCTAAGAGACCTGACGGTAGACTACAGTGTTCTAAACTTGACATACATCTGGGATATGTGTGTGGGGGTGTATTTTTTAAATCCCACCACCTACAATGTAGATATTATTTTTGTTGGACAAATATGATAAATGAGATTTACTGATTTTCTCAAAAATATCTACTTAAGCTTGCCTGACTGCCAAGAGTTCCAGGCAATAAGAATTCATTTCCTTATCTTTCACTCATCATCCTCCAAAGCAAATCATCGCCTAGTAACATATTTATCATGCTACTCTTTGAGCCCTTTCTCATGAGATTCTAAAAATTTGCTTTTCACCATATCTTGAGCTTTTCCCCACAATAATTGCAGGGATCACCTCCCCATTTCAGTCCATCTTACATGTCACACACAATCTTTCATGAAAATAAATGCCTACTTGCAAATAATCCCCTTCAGTTGATTTGTAGATTAATATTAACACCACCCAAAATTCAGCTGTTCTTTTTGTGATTAGACCTAGTGCTTGTACAGTAGTCTTCATCCATTGTAATTTTTATTTTCAATAACTATATATAAACTGATATTAAAAATAATTGTGCTGTCCTTTTAAGAATTTAAGTTCAAGTATAAAGAACATATAAACTTGTAAAGGAAGTGTATTGTGTAAGAAATTGATTATGAAAGAGTTTACTGATTATAATTATCAATGAGTTTCTGCATTTTATGAAGGAATGGTGACATAATCCAAATACATATTGTTAAGTTAAATATCATTTCCACCACAAGAAAAATATCCACACACCCCTACTTTTCTCCTAATATAAAATTCTTGATGTGGCTTCCACAGCTGCTGTTGCCTCTTAAATCTTCAGCTGACCATACTCAGGGTTCCAAACACACACTCTACCTCACACCCCATACAGAGTTACCACCTCTGCATCCACACAGCTGATCTCCAAGGGTTGTATTAACAGTCACAGGATCTAATTCCCACAACTTGTCCTGAGAGCTGATTTATGATCCCAAGAAAGATTTCAACAAAAATATGAGGGTAAATTACTCAGAGGAATTCGATTTAAAATGTTGCCCTGAAATTCCCCATTCACTACCCCATCTATCATGGATCAAATTAAAAGCACACATGAGCTAATATTACAGGGTCTGACAGGGTGAAAACGTTTTGGAACTAGTAACAATCCCTTCCTAACAGTGTATTATCTCTGAAATTCCGTTCTGGAACAATGATCTTGATTTGCACTTTTTAAAAAACAACAGGCAAAACTGTTAATAAGACAAATAATGAGTGGCTAAGGACACTGAAAATAGACATCAAGGACTTCAACTTCTGAGAAGAGAGATTTACTTTGAATCATTTTAGCAAAGAAGAAAGCTTTACAATATTAATAAATTTCAGTTTCTGGTGTAAAAGGTGACTGGTTCATCCCTGACAGAGCCTCGCCCAACTTTCCATTGGAACATGCATGAAGATACAGGCAAGGGTGAATGTGTATATCACTACTCAGCTACCAAGAATGGAAGCCAACTTGGTGTCAGAAATGGGAAAGATTTCCACCTGTAGGCCTTTCAAGCTCAACTGAGAAACACGATCGGTGGCTCAAGTATAGATACCAAGTAAATCTAAAGGCCTGAAAAGGGTCAAAGATATTTTGTCTTGCCCCTCACTTCTGAAGAATATTGGATTACTTTTTATCTAGTCCATGGCATTGTTTTAGAGGCAACCAAATGACGTCTCTGTTCTTTTTGATTCCCCACTTCAAGTCCTGAAAATCATAAGACCTGCCTCATGCATTAATGTCCTGCTCTTTACCCTTCCATAGCAGTTTTAAAAGGCTAATTATGAAAGTACTATATGCCTATTAGGGAAAATTTGGAGAGTCAGAAAAGTTGCAAAACAATCACCAGAGATAGCTGGCATGGATATTTTAGCCAACTGTATATACTTTTATGTAGCTAAGCCTTTTAACAGCCTTTGGTGATGCCTGTCAAATCTGGTAACATTCACTCACCTATCCTCTTAGAGGTTTTGTATTCTCTTCTCTTTCCTTAAAATACTTCCCTGGTAACTCAGACGGTAAAGTGTCTGCCTACAATGCAGGAGACAATCAATCCCTGAGTCAGGAAGATCTCCTGGAGAAGGAAATGGCAACCCACTCCAGTATTCTTGCCTGGAAAATCCCATGGACGGAGGAGCCTGGTAGGCTACAGTCCATGGGGTCACAAAGAGTCGGACATGACCGAGTGACTTCACCTCACTTCTCTTTCCTTAAACCTCAACATTCCCTCTTTGCTTCCATCCTCAAATGAAGACTGATTCGTATACAGACGCAATCAGAACAGATGTTTCTACAAAATGCACCAGGAACAAGCATTGTCCATGCCCTTTGCCTTTTCAAACCTTCCGTTTTGCACTGGATCCCATTTCTCTCTTTTTTAAAACTTTGCTTCTGTAATTATTTCCATCCCTGTCTCACCATTCCCCTCCCTTCCTTAATGAGTCATTACCAAAGGGAAAAATATGCCATAATATCTCCATTTTAGAAAAGCCTTGTCTTGACCCCATATCTCTTTCAGCTCCTGCTCAGTTTTAAACTTTCCCCTGGACAGAAAAGTGCTTGCAAAAGTTGTCCATGGTCAGTGTTCGTTCTTATCCTTTTATCTTCTCTCTACAACCCAGTTCAACCTGGGCAACAATCACAACCAAGTTACTAAATCCAATAATCAGAGTTCAGGCCAAAGATAACTTGACCTTGCAGCAGCTTTTGAGACTGTTGATCACTCTGTTCATCTTCATATACTTTCTTTACTTAGTTTTTTTTTTTTAAAGAAAACATTTTTAATCTTATAGTACAGTACCTTGAAAATTATAGTAACACAGTACAACAGCTGATGATTCTTAGTTGTGCCAGCCACATCACTGTTGTTTTTATGTTTTCCTTTTCTTTTTTAATTATTTTATTTTAATTGGAGGATAATTACTTTACAATATCTTAGTGGTTTTTGCCATACATCAACATGAATCAGCCATGGGTGCACATGTATCCCCCTATCCTGAACCCCCCTTCCACTACCCTCCCCACCCCATCCCTCTGCGTTGTCCCAAAGCACCGACTTTGAGTGCCCTGCTTCATGCATTGAACTTGCACTGGTCATCTATTTTATATATGGTAATATACCTGTTTCAGTGTTATTCTCTCAAATCATCCCACTCTCGCCTTTTCCTACATAGTCCAAAAGTCTGTTCTTTACATCTGTGTCTGTTTTGCATACAGGGTCATTGTTACTATCTTTCTAACTTCAATATATATGAGTTAATATACTGTATTGGTGTTTCTCTTTCTGACTTACTTCACTCCATATAATAGGCTCCAGTTTCATCCACCTCATTAGAACAGACTCAAATGCATCCTTTTTAATAGCTGAGTAATATTCCATGGTGTATATGTATCACAGCTTCCTTATCCATTCGTCTGCTGATGGACATCTAGGCTGCTTCCATGTCCTAGCTATTGTAAACAGTGCTGCAACGAACATTGGGGTACATGTGTCTCTTTCAATTCTGGTTTCCTCAGTGTGCGTGCCCAGTAGTGGATTACTGGGTCATATGGCAGTTCTGTTTCCAGTTTTTTAAGGAATCTCTACACTGTTCTCCATAGTCACCAATTTGCATTCCCACCAACAGTGTAAGAGGGTTCCCTTTTCTCTACACTCTCTCCAGAATTTATTATTTGTAGAATTTCTGCTGGTGGCCATTCTGACTGGCGTGAGATGATACCTCATTGCAGTTTTGATTTGTATTTCTCTAATAATGAGTGATGTTGAGCATTTTTTCATGTATTTATTAGCCATCTATATGTCTTCTTTGGAGAAATGTTTAATTATTTGGCCCAATTTTTGATTGGGTTGTTTGTTTTTCTGGTATGGAGCTGCATGAGCTGCTTGTATATTTTGGAGATTCATTATTGGTCAGTTGTTTTATTGGCTATTACTTTCTCTTATTCTGAAGGCTGCCTTTTAATCTTGCTTATAGTTTCCTTTGTTTTGCAAAAGCTTTTAAGTTTGCTTAGGTCCAATTTTTTAGTCTTGTTTTTATTTCCATTATTCAGGGGGGTGGGTCATAGAGGATCTTGCTGTGATTTGTGTCAGAGAGTGTTCTGCCTGTGTTTACCTCTGTGAGTTTTATAGTTTCTGCTTTTATATTTTGATCTTTAATCCATTTTGAGTTTATTTTTGTGTATGGTGTTAGAAAGTTTTCTAGTTTCATTCTTTTACAGGTGGCTGACCAGTTTTCCCAGCACCACTTGTTAAAGAGATTGTCTTTAATCCACTGTATATTTTTACCTCCTTTGTCAAAGATAAGGTGTCCATAGGTGTGTGTAGATTTATCTCTGGGTTTTCTATTTTGTTCCATTGATCTATATTTCTGTCTTTTTGCCAGTAGCATACTGTCTTGATGACTGTAGCTTTGTAGTATAGTCTGAAGTCAGGAAGGTTGATTTCTCCAGTTCCATTCTTCTTTCTCAAGGTTGCTTTGGCTATTTGAGGTTTTTGTTTGTTTGTTTCCATAAAAGTTATGAAATTATTGGTTCTAGTTCTGTGAAAAATACCATTAGTAGCTTGATAGGGATTGCATTGAATTTATAGATTGCTTTGGGTAGTATACTCATTTTCACTATATTGATTCTTCAATCAATGAACATGGTATATATCTCCCATCTATTTGTGTCATCTTTGATTTTTTTCATCAGTGTTTTGTAGGTTTTTTGTTTCTTGAGGTAAACTTATTCCCAAGTATTTTATTCTTTTCACTGTAATGGTAAATGGGATTGTTTGCTTAATTTCTTGTTCTGTGTTTTCATTGTTAGTATATAGGAATGCAAGGGATTTCTGTGTACTTTACTTAGTTTTTATGATAACACTAACATACTCACTTTGTTTTCAGTTTACTTCATTGCCCCTTAACTATGCTTAATCCTTATATTCCCAATCAGGGCCTGCCACATTATTTGCAGTATACAGTAAAAAATGAAAATTCAGAATCCTTATTCAAAAATTGTTAGGAATTTCAGGACAGTGAGAACAGATCATTAAACCAAGCATGGGCCTTTTAAACACAAGGTCCTATGTGATCACATAAGTTGTATATTCATGAAGCTAGCCCTATTCCCATCCTTACAATTCTTCAGTGCCCATGGCTCAGTGCTCCTCTGTTCACACTCACTCCCTAAATGATCTCATCCAATCCAGTTGGCTTTAGATGCCACATACAGCAACAAGCCCCATTTTATCTTTGACCTTAATCTCTCCATTTATCTCCAAATTCAAGCAGGAAAATGTAGAATAGATCTACAAACATACATGAAGAATAATCGGTATACTCTTTATCCTCTTACTCTGTTCTTTTTAATGCAGACTGGTGTTTTAGTATAGATATGTATATATGCATAGATATATGCTCCTTCATGGCAAAAATCCCATCTTTTTTATTTATTGCCATATCACTAGTTATTAGAACAGTGACTGGCACATAGTAGGCACTCAAAAAATATTTTTGTGAAAGAATGAATGAAGATTTGATGCTGTATTCACAATTCTTTCATCTTTACTTTTCATTCTACACAATAGCTTTTGGTTCTCTTTTTATGTGACTGTAGTATTTTTTCTAAAGGGAACAAGGCTTTTTTGAGGAATCTAATATAATAAATATACAGGAAAGTAAAGATACTACTGAATTCTATTGGTTAAGCAAGATATTTAAAGAGTACTAGTGATGTGTGGTAACTAATTATTCACATGGTTTAATTGGTCAAAAAAGATAAAGGTGATAATGACAACTAGAGCTATTAGAAAAGACATTTGGTACCTAGGTAGCAAAGAAGCTTCAGAAAATTCAGATAAATTGCATATTCAAAAATACGAGTTGTGGGGGAAGAAGGGAAATTTCAAAAGGGAAGAAGGGCCCTACTGAACCCCTTTAGCTGGGAAATAAGTATATATACAGAGTGGGTAGGTAAAAGACTTAGTGTTTTAAGAGAATAAAAAGTAAATATTCATTATGTGAATACATTTAAAACATAGTAGTTTGAGATACTAAATGGCTTTTAGTTCTTTTTCTTTGTCAAATACAAATTGTTCATTCCTGAAGATGAAACTCAAATAAGCCACTGAGCAAATAACTTCTAAAACAAGCTGATGTAAATGTATAGACCGTTAAGTGAATAATATAAATACTTAACATATTTTATACAAACTAAGCACATGCAAAGGTATGTGTTTATAATGACTATATTTTGCTTATTATATGCAGTTATATTTATTATAGAAAGCTTGCTGCTGCTGTCACGTCAGTCATGTCCGACTCTGTGCGACCCCATAGACAGTAACCCGACAGGCTCCTCTGTCCCTGGGATTCTCCAGGCAAGAATACTGGAGTGGGTTGCCATTTCCTTCTCCAATGCATGAAAGTGAAGTCTTTCAGTCATGTCTGACTCTTAGCAACCCCATGGACTGTAGCCTACCAGGCTCCTCCGTCCATGGGGTTCTCCAGGCAAGAGTACTGGAGTGGGTTGCCATTGCCTTCGCTGATAGAAAGCTTAGAAAATGGCAATTTTAAAAAATGTAATCAAAACAAAAACACCCACTGTAACATTTTGTTATGTTTTATTTCTTGAGTTCTATCCTAAGCATTTAGGGAATAAAAGCAAACAAAAGACATCCAAATCAAAAAGGTAAAAATAAAATTGTCTCTGGTTGCAGATAACATAATCTTACAAGTAGAAAATCTTAAAGACTCCACCAAAAATTTTAGAAATAATAAATTAAGTGACACTACAGGATATAAAAATCAGTGTATAAAAATAAGTTGCACTTCTATATGCTAACAGTGAACTATCTGAAAAAGAAATAATGAAAACAACTTCATTCACAATAGTATCAGAAACAATAAAATATATAAGAATTAATTTAACCAAGAAGGTAAAAGAGCTGTACACTGAAAACTGTAAGACTTTGATGAAAACAATTAAAGAAGATACAAACCAGTGGAAATACATCCCATGTTCATGGATCAGAAGAATTAATACTGTTAAAATATCCATACTCATGCCACCAAATCATCTGGAGATTAAATGCAATCTTTATCAAAATTGCAATGGCATTTTTCACAGAAACAGAAAAAAATCACCAAATTTATTGAAAACCACAAAAGACCCAAATATCCAAAGAAATCTTGATAAAGTAGAACAAAACTGGAGTCATCACACCTCCTGATTTCAAATGGTATTAACACAGCTAAAATAATCAAATAAACATGATGCTGACATGAACCCAGATATATAAACCAATAGCAAACAACAAATAGCATAAAAATAAACCTATGCATACATAGCCAATTACTCTTTGATGAGGAACCCAAGAATAATCAATGGGAAAAGAATAGTCTCTTTAATAAATGATATTGGGAAAATCAGATATTCAGGTACAAAAAAAAAAATCAGACCCCTATCTTGTATCACTCATGAAAATTAACTCAAAATGGATTAAAGACTTAAGTGTAAAACCTGAAACTGTAAAACTCCTAGAAGAAAACATATGAAAAAAAACTTGATCTTGGTCTTGGCAATGATTTTCTTGGATAACCAAAAGCACAAGCAACAAAAGCAAAGATAAGCAAATATGATGACATCAAACTAAAAAGCTCCTGCACAGCAAAAGAAACAATAAACAAAATGAAAAGGTAATCTACAGAATGGGAGAAAATGTTTGCAAGCTGTGTATCTGTTAAGAGGTTAATATCTGAAGTGTATAAAGAGTTACATATAACTCAATAGTAAAAAAAAAAAAAAAAAAAAAAAACTGATTTTAAAAATGCTCAAAGAATCTAAACAGTTTTCCAAAGAAAACATACAAATGGCCAACAAGTACATGAAAAGATGTTCAGCATTACTAATCATCATGGAAATGCAAATCAAAATCACAATGATACCTCATACCTGCCAGAATGGCTGTTATCAAAAAGACAAGAGATAACAAATGCTGGTGAAGATGTAAGGGAAAAGGAGTCCTTGTGAACTATTGATGAGAATGTAAAGCCACTGTGGAAAGCAATATGGAGGTTCCTCAAACTACCACACAATTGTACACATTTCACATGCTAACAAAGTAGTGCTCAAAATTCTCCAAGCTAAGCTTCAACAGTACATGAACCGAGAATTTCCAGATGTTCAAGCTGGATTTAGAACAGGCGGAGGAACTGGAGATCAAATTGCCAACATCCATTGGATCATAAAAAAGGCAAGAGAATTCCAGAAAAACACCTACTTCTGCTTCATTGACTACACTAAAGCCTTTGACTGTGTGGATCACCACAAACTGAAAAATTCTTAGTGATGGGATTACCAGACCACCTGATCTGCCTCCTGAGAAATCTGTATGCAGGTCAAGAAGCAACAGTTAGAAGACATAGAATAATGGACTGATTCAAAATTGGCAGAGGAGTATATCAGGACTGTGTAATGTCACCCTGTTTATTTAACTTATATGCAGAGTACATCATGAGAAATGGCAGGCTGGATGAAGCACAAGCTGGAATCAAGATTGCCAAGAAAAATATCAATAACCTCAGATATGCAGATGACACCACCCTTATGGCAGAAAGCAAAGATGATCTAAAGAGCCTCTTGATGAAAGTGAAAGAGGAGAGTGAAAAAGCTGGCTTGAAACTCAACATTCAGAAAACTAAGATCATGGCACCTGGTCCCATCACTTCATGGCAAGTAGATGGGGAAACAATGGAAACAGTGACAGACTTTATTTTCTTAGGCTCTAAAATCACAGCAGATGGTGACTGCAGCCATGAAATTAAAGGACACTTGTTCCTTGGAGGAAAAGCTATAACCAACCTAGACACCATGTTAAAAAGCAGAGACTTTAATTTTCCAACAAAGGTCCATATAGTCAAAGCTATCATTTTTCCAGTGGTCTATGTACAGATGTGAGAGTTGGACCATAAAGAAGGCTGAGCACCGAAGAATTGATGCTTTTGAACTGTGGTGTTGGAGAAGACTCTTGAGAGTCCCTTGGACTGCACAGAGATCCAGCCAGTCACTCCTAGGGAAAATCGGTCCTGAATACTCATTGGAAGGACTGATGCTGAGGCTGAAGCTCCAAGACATTGGCCACCTGATGTGAACAACTGACTCACTAGAAAAGACCCTGATGCTGGAAAAGATTGAAGGCAGGAGGAGAAGGGGACGACAGAGGACAAATGGTTGGATGGCATCACTGACTCACTGGATATGAGTTTGAGCAAGCTCCGGGAGATGGTGAAGGACAGGAAAGCCTGGCGTGATGCATTCCATGGCGTTGTAAAGAGTCAGACATGACTGAGCAACTGAACAATAACAGTAACGACAAAAGTAGAGCTACCATATGATCCAGCAGTCCCATTTCTGGGTATATATACAAAGGAAAGGAAATTGATATCTGAAAGAGATAGCTGCACCCCCATGTTATTGCAGCATTATTCATAATAGTCAAGACATGGGAACAGCCTCAGTGTTTCCAGATGAATGGATTAAGACAATGTGAGTCATGAATAAACAATATATTTATTATATATAATATTATTCAGCCATAAAAAGGAAATCCTACCATTTGTGACAACATGGATGAATCTTGAGAGTATTATGCTAAATGATATATCAGACAGAGAAAGAAAAATACTGTATGGTCTCACTTATATATGGAATAAAAAAGCCAAAACTCATAGGAACAGAGAGTTAATTGGTGGTTACCAGGAACTTGGTGGGGGGTAGGGGTAGATAAAGTAGGGAGATTGATTAAAGGTATAAACTTCCAATTATAGACAAATAGGTACTGGGGATCTAATAAGGAGCATGGTGACCGTAGTTAATACTGTGTTGTATACTAAATTGCTAAGAGTAGATTTTACATGTTCCCACCACACACACAGACACACACACACTTACACAGTAACTGTACCACACACACTCACATAGTAACAATGCAAGGTGATGAATGTGTAAACCATCCTTATTGTGGTAATTGTTTCACAATATAGGCATGTATCAGATCATCATATTGTACACCTTAAACTTATACAGTGTCATATGTCAGTGATATCTCAAAGGTATGGAGGGGAAAGAAGAAAAAGTGAATCAAAACAAAAACAACCACCCGGAACATTTTGGATTTATAATGTTCCATATGCTTTTCTATTCGTTCATATAAATAAGTGATTATATAATTATGAAAATTAGCACTCACTTGATGTTTAATAACCTGCCTTGGGTTTTTTGGGGGAATGGAACATACCTGATTTTTCATTCAAGCTTGTTTTTATCAAGTTTGTACTGTGTAATTTTACCCTTAGGGAACACAGGCTAAAAAGAATGCCAAAATGAGTGACCTGACCTGAGAAAATGAAGTACTGTGTACCACATGTGCCATAATGTAGAAAGTATATTGAAAAAATTTGGAAAGCTCAATAATGGCAAATGTTGCCAGGGATATGAGGATACAAAGCTATGATACACTGCAAGTTGCAGATAGGTATAAACATTCTAGAGAACATTCTAGAGAACATCCAGCGATTTCTAGTCAAATTCAATGTTTAAATAGTCTTGTTATAAAAGTCTTCTCTGGCCATATATTCAAAAGGAATTTTCATATTTATATATAAAAGGATAAGTATGTAGTTGTTCATTGAAGCGTCAGGTGGAAGGAGTATAAAAGCCCCTCCCTGGAGCATTAGGCAGGTCAAATGTGACAGCTACACATCATGAGTACCAGAAGGTCTTGCAACACCACACTGTAGATGTATGATAGCAAAATGAATGGGTTAGATTATGCAGTTCATTATAAAAAGATGTAACTCAGGAACAGCCGGAGGGAAGAGATGCATAAGGCAAGGTATGAACAAAAGACTCAGAGCTCCCATGCTCTCTCCAGGTGTGCCACTTTCCTCAAATTTCCGTATGTTCACCAACCTGTAAGCTCTAATAACCTACTTTGTTGATAAAATAATTTTTATATATATTTCTCAAGATAATTATGTTACTATCTTTAAAATATGATCAAAATTCTTCAGGCTAGACTTCAGCAGTACATGAACTGAGAATTTCCAGATGTACAGGCTGGATTTAGAAAGGGCAGAGGAACCAGAGATCAAATTACCAACATCCATTGGATCATAAAGAAAGCAAGGGACTTCCAGAAAAGCATCTACTTCTGCTTTATTGACTGTGCTAAAGTTTTTGACTATAGATCACAACGAACTGTAGAAAATTTTTAAAGAGATGGGAGTACCAGATTACCTTTCCTGTCTCCTGAGAAACCTGTCTGCCGGTCAAGAAGCAAGTTAGAATTGGACATGGAACAACAGACTGGTTCAAAATTGGGAAAGGAGTATGACAAGGCTATATATTGTCACCCTGCTTATTTAACTTCTGTGCAAAGTACATCATGCAAAATGCTGGGCTGGATGAATTACAGCCAGAATCAAGGGTGCCAGGAGAAATATCAATAACCTCAGATATGCAGAAAGTGGATAATGGCAGAAAGTGAAGAGGAACTAAAGAGTCTCTTGATGAGGATGAATGAGGAGAGGAAAAAGCTGGCTTAAAATTCAACATGTATAAGTGTAACTGGACTAGCACTGTAAATCAATTATACTCCAATACATTTTAAAAATAAATAAATAAATAAACATATACTATCAAAATCCAAAAAAAAAAATAAAATTCAACATTATAAAAACTAAGATCATGACATTTGGTCCCATCATCTTATGGCAAATAGAAGAGGGAAAAGTGGAAGCAGTTATAAATTTTGTTTTCTTGAGCTCCAGAATCACTGTGGATGGTGCCTGCAGCCACGAAATTAAAAGATGCTTGCTCCTTGAAAGGAAAGCTATGATAAATTTAGACAGCATATTAAAAAGCAGAGACATTACTTTGCCAACAAAGGTCCATATAGTCAAAGCTATGTTTTTTCCAGTAGTCATGTATGGATATGATAGTTGGAGCATAAAGAAGACTAAGCACCAAAAAGTTGATTCTTTCAAATTGTGGCACTGGAAGATTCTTGAGAGTCCCTTGGACAGCTAATCCTAAAGGAAATCAACCCTGAATATTCATCGGAAGGACTGATGCTAAAGCTGAAGTTCCAATACTTTGGCCACCTGATGCAAAGAGCTGGCTCATTGGAAAAAACTCTGAAGCTGTGAAAGATTGAAGGCAAAAGGAGAAGCAGGTGACAGAGGATGAGATGGTTAGATAGCATCACCTACTCAATGGGCATGAATTTGCACAAACTCCAGGAGATAGTGAAGGACAGGGGAGCCTGGCATGCTGCAATCCATGGGGTCACAAAGAGTCAGTAATGACTTAGTGACTGAACAACAACAAAAAGAATTAACATCATAATACATATTAATAGATTTTCTAATTTTTTAAAAGTTAAAGGGGAAAAATAAAAATTACTTAGGGCATATTATTATTTTAATTTGAGACTAGATTGATTTTTCTAATATTTTATGTATAACATAATTGGAACTAATTTGTAGACTTCTTTTTGTGGGACATTTGTGAGATTTTAGTACCAGGACTTTATAGAATAATTTAGGAGAGTTTATGTATTCTTCTATGCTCTAGAACAGTGATTTTCAAATGATCTGTGGTTAGAGATCTTTTTTCTTAGTTTCCAACTGACCATTTATTGCTACTTTGTTAGAACAAAATAAGAAATTGAGAGAAAAATGAAATAATCAAAATATGAGTAAAATTTGTTTATTATTAGATTTAATAGACATAAAATAGCTCTGTCAAATTACTATAAAAGTTTTAAAATACTCTCAATTGCTGTATTTATTGTGGACTTGGCAAAAAATAGTTCATGACAGGTGCCCATCCTTGAAGAAGAGGCCTAACATTTTTGATGATGCCAAACCTATCAACCCAAAATGATGTAAGAATATAACTACAGTATATTTATTTTTTAATTTTAAGAACTTACTTTTATTGCAGTATATTTGATGTCAGTCAGTTCAGTCACTTAGTCATCTCTGCCTCTTTGCGACCCCATGGATTGCAGCACACCAGGCTTGCCTGTCCATCACCAACTCCCGGAGCTTATTCAAACTCATGTCCATCGAGTTAGTGATGCCATCCAACCATCTCATCCTCTGTCATCCCCTTCTCTTCCTGCCTTCAATCTCTCCTAGCATCAGGGTCTTTTTTAGTGAGTCAGTTCTTCACATCAGGTGGCCAAAGTGTTGGAGTTTCAGCTTTAGCATCAGTCCTTCCAATGAATATTCAGGACTGATTTCCTTTAGGATGGACTGGTTGGATCTCCTTGCAGTCCAAGGGACTCACAAGATTCCTCTCCAACACAACAGTTAAAAAGCATCATTTCTTTGGTGCTCAGCTTTCTTTATAGTCCAACTCTCACATCCATTCATGACTACTAGAAAAACCATAGCTTTGACTAGATGGGCCTTTGTTGGCAAAGTAATGTCTCTGCTTTTCAATATACTGTCTAGGTTGATCATAGCTTTCCTTCCAAGGAACAAGCGTCCTTTTTAAAAATTTTATTTATTTATTTTAATTGTAGGCTAATTACTTTATAATATTGTAGTGGGTTTTGCCATACATTCACATGAATCAGCCGTGGGTGTACATGTGTCCCTCATCCTGAACCCCCCTCCCACCACTCTCCCCATCCCATCCCTCAGGATTGTCCCAGTGCACCAGCCCTGAGAGCCCTGTCTCATGCATCGAACCTGGACTGGCAATATATTTCACATATGGTAATATACATGTTTCAACTGTATTCTCTCACATCATCCCACCCTCACTTCTCCCACAGAGTCCAAAAGTCTGTTCTTTACATCTGTGTCTCTTTTGCTGTCTTGCATATAGGGTCATTGTTACCATCTTTCTAAATTCCATATGTATGCATTAAGATACTGTATTGGTGTTTTTCTTTCTGACTTACTTCACTCTGTATAATATGCTCCGTCTTTTATTTTCATGGCTGCTGTCACCATCTGCGGTGATTTTGGAGCCCCCAAAAATAAAGTCTGTCACTGCTTCCATTGTTTCCCCATCTATTTACCATGCAGTGATTGGACTGGATACCATGATCTTAGTTTTCTGAGTGTTGATAGTTGATGTACAATGTTATTTTAAGTAACAGGAATATGGTATAGTGATTCACTGATTATAAAGTTTATACTCCATTAATACTTATTATAAAATACCAGCTATATTACCCATGTGGACAATATATCCTTGTAGCTTATTTTATTTATAATAGTTTGTACCTCTTAATCCCTTATATGGCCCCTTTCCTCTTCCTCTCCCCACTGGTAATCACTAGCTTGTTCTATAGATCTGCCAGTCTGCCTCTTTCTTATTATATTTACAAGTTTGTTGTATTTTTCAGATTTCACATGTAAGTGATATCATACAGTATTTGTCTTTCTCTGACTTATTTCACTTCACATAATACCTTCCAAATCCATCCATGTTGCTGCAAATGGCAAGACTCTATTCTCTTTATGGCTGAATAGTACCCCAGTGTGTGCATATATATTTGTGCATATTCAGTTCAGTTCAGTCGCTCAGTTATCTCCGACTCTTTGCGACCCCATGAACTGAAACACATCAGGCTTCCCTGTCCATCACCAATTCCTGGAACCTTCTCAAACTCATGTCCATAGAGTCAGTAATGCCATCCAACCATCACATCCTCTGTCATCCCTTTCTCCTCCTGTCATCAGTCTTTCCCATCCTCAGGGTCTTTTCCAGTGGGTCAGTTCTTCACATCAGGTGGCCAGAGTATTGGAGTTTCAGCTTCAACATCAGTCCTTCCAGTGAATATTCAGAATTGATTTCCTTTAGGATGGACTGGTTGGATCTCCTTGCAGTCCAAGGGACTCTCAAGAGTCTTCTCCAGTACCACAGTTCAAAAGCATCAGTTCTTCAGCGTTCAGCCTTCTTTATGGTCCAACTCTCACATCCATACATGGACCACTGGAAAAATGATAGCTTTGACTATATGGACTTTTGTTGGAAAATTAATGTCTCTGCTGTCTAGGTTCGTCATAGCTTTTCTTCCAAGGAGCAAGCGTCTTTTAATTTCATGGCTGCAGTCACCATCTGCTGTGATTTTGGAGCCCAAGAAAATAAAGTCTGTCACTGTTTCCAGTGTTTCCCCATCTACTTGCCATGAAGTGATGGGACCAGGTGCCATGATCTTAGTTTTCTGAATGTTGAGTTTCAAGCCAACTTTTTCACTCTCCTCTTTCACTTTCATCAAGAAGCTCTTTAGATCCTCTTATGCTTTCTGCCATAAGGGTGGTGTCATCTGCATATCTGAGGTTATTGATATTTTTCTTGGCAATCTTGATTCCAGCTTGTGCTTCATCCAGCCTGGCATTTCTCATGATGTACTCTGCATATAAGTTAAGTAAACAGGTGACAGTATACAGCCTAGATGTACTCCTTTCCCAATTTGGAACCAGTCTGTTGTTCCATGTCCAGTTCTAACTGGTGCTTCTTGACCTGCATACTGATTTCTCAGGAGGCACTTAAGGTGGTCGGGTATTGTCATCTCTTTAAGCATTTTCCACAGTTTGTAGTGATCCACATAGCCAAAAGTTTGGCATAGTCAATAAAGCAGAAGTAGATGTTTTTCTTGAACTCTCTTGCTTTTTCTGTGATCCAACGGATGTTGGCAGTTTGCATATATATGCTTGTGTGTGTGTGTATATGTGTGTGTGTATATATATATATACATATATATACATATATATATGTATATATATATATAAATATATACATATATATATAAAACACCATATCTTATTTATCCATTCATCTGTTAATGGGCACTTAGGTTGCTTCCATATATTGTCTATTGTAAATAATGCTGCTATGAACATTGGGGTGTGTGTATCTTTTAGAATTAGTGTTTTTGTTTTATTCAGATATATTCCCAGGAGTGGAAATGCTGGATCATATGGTAGTTCTACTTTTAGTTGTTTGAGAAAATTCCATACTTTCTTCCAATGTTTATAATCTTGTATATGTATTTTATTTTTAACTAAAATATTAATAATATTCTGGATGCATAGCTTTTAAATTCCATAGATCCTGATAATCTCATCCTTTTAACACACAATGCACAGTGAACACTTAGAATGTCTGTTGTTGTTGATACTGTGGATATGTTCATAGTCTCCCATAACATTTTGATCACTCAACATTATTTGATACTGATGAAAACCAAAGCTGATGGTTTTCATTTCTGATTAGATCATCTTTGTTTTTACCTCATAATGTGATTTATGTAGTTTTAATTCTTTAAGTATGAATAGGAAAAGTATTAACTTATTAGGAGTGCTTTCTCAAATCTGTTGCTTCAAGAATATAATTATGCCACTTGTCCATTTTGTAGAGACTCATTTAGTGACAGACTATAACATGTAACCCAGGAAAATTTCAGTGCAGTGTGTAAGGGCAAACGTGACCATGAAAGGGCCAAATGGGTTCATACTTTTCTCCCAGAACCTTTCTCTGCTGGGTTATGAGTTCAGTTTGGCCACCTGACATACAGACTCAGGGGACCAGATCAATCAGTTTTTAAAAAACTTCAAAGCAACTTCTTTCATCAGGAAAATAAAACATAAATGAAAGTTCTATTTTTCACTTCACTCTATTGGATTTTTCATCCAAATTTCTTGTTAAAGACTGTGGTTTTAAACAGATTTCTCAAAGAATAGCATGATTCATAGTTCATTGTTCCCCAAACATGGTTCTATTTGCTTAAAATTCAGATTTCTGGATCCCATTCCAGAATTACTGCATCCAAGTGTCAAGAGAAGGGTGTTTACTAACCCCTCAAGTGATTCTAGTGCCTAGATATTTTGGAAACCAATGCTTAGGGGCATTTTTTTTAATTGGAATTTTATATGATCATCCTTCTTGTGAGCTACTTTAGTACTTTCACATCTTTTGCAATTTGTTTTCTGTGGTTATTAGCCTATGGTATTTCCTGTTTCTTCTTGAGCCAACTTTTGGAAGCTTTTTTCCTAGGATATCATATATTTTAGCTATGTTTAAAAATAATTAATAAAATTATATTTTGGAAAAAAATCAGTTAATATGCTTTTTTCCCCATACTTGCCTGATCACGTGTGTTCCTATACAGGGATGCAGACTTTAGAGATACCCTTTAGTTTATGGGGAATGAGAAGAAGGGAGGTTAAGGTTGATTTAGCATGAACACAAAGAAAATCAGACTATTTTTTGAAGTCCATATAAAAGATGAGTGCTCTTATTTTATAAGAACTAAGTTTTTGAGATAATTTTTGAAAACCAAAAGGCAAAGATTTGAAAGATCAACATATAAAATCAGTCTACAAATAATAAATTAAGACTTCAGGTTTCCAGGGAACCAATAGGAAGATAGAGAACCTGACAAGAATAGAGGTCAGGGTGACCGTCTGGACCACCTGGAGGAATCACTTGGAGGAGACCAGAGATAAGTTTTAGAAAGAACCTAGTCTGTGCCCACAGAAAGATTATTATGCAGTCCAGGAACAGATGATGGAGCCAAGCCTATGCTGAGAGCTGTCCATTTCCATTCAACAGAACCCTGAATGTCATCCTGCCCAGGAGCATTGCTAGTGTCTCTCTTATTGCCTTCCAGTGAAGATCTTCCTGTGGGAGTGGTTTGTACCTCAACCCCTGACCCAAGTATACCCCTATAGGAATATCGCATGTATATCCCAAGATTTCACTCAGCCCATTTAAAATCTACTGATTTTTAAAAAATTTTTGCCATGCTATGCAGCATGCAGGATCTTAGTTCATTGACTAGAGATTGAACCCATGCCCCCTACAGTGGAAGTGTGGAGTCTTAACAACTGGACTGCCAGGGAAGTCCCTGTATTTCTTTTCAATAACTAATATGTTTGTTAAAATATAAATTTATTTATTTTAATTGGAAGTTAATTACTTTACAATATTGTATTGGTTTTGCCATACATCCACATGAATCCACCACAGGTATACACGTGTTCCCCATCCTGAACCCCCCTCCCTCTTGCCTCCCTGTACCATCCCTCAGAGACTTGGATACTTGAGGTAGTGTAGTAGTATAGAAGGAATCAACACTTGAACTTGTGTGAGGAAAAAAAGAAAACAACTGAAAACTTCACTCTGAGCCAAAATGGTAGAGACTTACTCCTGTTATGTCAGCATGAATGTTAGTAGAATGTGCTTAGACCAGTCTTCAGCTGTCTTTTACTTGGAGAATTACAACCACCACTTAACTTATCTGTCTGGAACTATTCTCTGTATCCACCAGTCTTTTCTCCATGTGGAAAAGTGAAAGTTGCTCAGTCATGTCCGACTCTTTGTAATCCCATGGACTATATTGCTTACAATAATTACCTTCTCCTCAAAATCAAATGTTGTCATGGGTCTACTCTAGAAATTTTCATCACCTTGTTATTACATACAAGAGAAAGGTCAAACTTTGTAGCATTGACTGCCCTGCCCTTCAAAACCCATCCCGAACCAAATTTTTCAGCTTCATCATCTGCCTCTGCCCATGATTAAACCTATATTTCTGCCATGCCAAATAGACCTGAGCTTTTAAATACTGATGAATTTTTACTTACTGGTCCCATCTAAAACATCATGAACTCTCTATTCTGCAAGCTTCATCTTCCTATCACAACTTAAAGTGTCTCCTCTGTCTTTCTCCCTGGACTCTGTAAAAAGGTCTTCTGTATATCAAACATGCTTCATTCATTTAAAACATCTACCAGATTCTTTTATAATAATATACTTACATCTCTGTCTCTCTTCCAGCGTGAGGGGACTTTGAGAGCATTGACATGGTCATCGTTCTATCTCTGGCTCCAAGCACAGTGCCTGATGCAGAGGGGGCACTCTGTAAACATTCTCTGAATGACGTGTCCATAATAAGTGACTAATTAGCTGACTAACAAAGCTTAAATACTCTTTGCTCACATAACAGTCTACTTTCATTCTTTGTTGTTCTGATCCAGCTATCTTTTGGGCTTAAGTTCATTGTATTTACTCATTATACACCATTTCTTTATATTTGGCCAATCATTCTCCTCTGATAAGATGATTTTCTTTTATCTTCTTTTTAAAAGTTTGAGTCTGTTTTCCAACAAATATACTCTCTCTTCCAGCTGTATCATCAGCAACATTTTTATCTTGCCATCAATTTCTTCATCCAAGTTGTAAATAATAATTCTGGACAGGACCTTTTACATGACATTTATCCTTCTCCTCCTTAGTATTATAGTTACTCCTTTTCTTGTTTTGGTAACTGGATTGCAACCACCTCATGGCTCACTCATTTTTATATTCCCTTAACTTTCCTGAGATTAATAAATACCATGAGATGTCTCAACATCCCTTGATGTAACCAAGGGATTACATCAAGGGATCAACCATTCTGTAATCTGATCTCTAGGATCAGATCACAGCTCTTGGGGATAAACTGGCACAAATTTCTCAAACCCTGTTATATACAAAATGTGGATCATATTAGTACCTGTATCATAGAAGTATCCTGAGAGAATAAGAGAGATAATGTATGGAGAATGCTTAATTCTGCACTTAATACATAGTGAATGCTTCATGTTTGTTAGGGATTACTACTATTATGGGTATTAACTGAATAAAGTAAGAAGTAGAAATATCAGTATTATAAACTCTGCTAATTTGTTCATTGATGTGTTAGTTTGCTAGGGACACTATAAGAAAGCATCACAGTATGGGTGACTTAAGAACAGAAATTTATTTTACCACAGTTCTGGAGGCTACCTATCCAAGATCAAAGTGGTGGAAAGGTTGGCTTCATTCGGAAGCCTTCCTTTGGCTTGTAGATGGTGGTCTTATCCGTGTCTTCACATGGTCTTCCTTCTGTGTGTGTCTGTCTCCTGATCTTCTATCCTTATGGGAGCATCAGTCATATTGGATTAGAGCACACCTCAATGAACTCCCTTAACCTTAACTATCTCTTTGAAGATCCTCTCTTAAAATATGTCACGTTGTTATAGTTACTGGGAGCTAGGACTTCAAGATATCAACTTTGAGGGGACATAATCTAGTGCATAAGCCTTAGCAATAGACATCACACACATTATAGATAATATCTAAGTAACTTCGGCAACTGTGTAAACACTAACAACTATTCTTTTAAGAGGATTGTACATCCCCACTCTCTGTAATTCGGACTGGCAGTGCCTCTGGGAGTGGGGGGGTACTCCACAGTCATGGGCTCAGCCACATGGCTTGATTTGGTCAGTGGCCAGTGGTGGTGGCATACCCTACTCCCAAGCAGAAGTTTCAAGGATCATCAATTGTTTTCCCTTTCTCTTGCTCCTTTTCCACTGCCACAGTAATGTTAAGGGATGCTCTTTCAGCCTAATGACCAGAATGAGGGAATGATGGAGCAGAACTGCCTAGATGATGAGCAGCTATTAATTTGTAAGTGCAAGTGGCCAGTACATGGTTTTTTTGTTTAAGTCACTGGGATTTGAGGGATTATTTATTATTGCACAGAAGTTGTCCAGTGTGATAACTTACAACGAATTAAAAAACAAATGCTTATAAATGCTTATTATTTTTCCTTGAAAAGGCACAGAAATTTAATATACCATCAATGAGGTCATTCTAATAAACCTTAACTACAAAACAAGGAGGTGAGTATAAGCAATTTCATGGGAGATCAAAGACCTGTTGGAAATACTGCTATTCCCATTTATGTGGAAAACATGTCAGCCTCCCTTGTGGTTAAATTTTCCCTTGAATATAAAGGAATTGTACCATTGCAACTTTTCTAGCCCTGCCTTTCCCTGTTCTAGAGAGAAATCCTCTTCTGTTCATGGAGAATCACAGTGAATATAGAAGATCAGAAATGTCTGCTGTCACTTGGCAAATACTAGGACTCCCTAAACCAGTACCACTTCACTCCAACCAGTATCAGTTTCACTAAAACACACACATTTCAATAGCCATATTTCAATCTCATGCCATTTCCCAGTTCCTGCATGAAAGTGACTGCTGAGCTAGACTCTGCTAGGAAAGGAGAATAAGGACATTTAAGGCAAAGTGCACTTTAAACAAAGGCACAGAGTACATTCTGGGAATAGAAACTGTTGAGGGTGGTTGTACTAAAGGGTAGGGAATGGCTACAAATAGGACTAAAAAGGAGCTGGAGGGCCATCCATGGCAACCGGTATTGGTGATTCTAAGCCAGGGCACGATTCAAAAACAATGGGAAAAAAGTTAAAATGTTATGGATAAAAAATTTATATATTATACTTGATTTTCAAAGTACTTATGTTCCAAAAATATATAATATTATGTAGCAGTTTAAAGTGAAGGTTTTTAGAGCAGACAACCTGACTTCATAGCCCAGCTCTGACATGGCCATGCCCTGTTGAACTAGTGCACGTTAATTTACCTGTGTAAGCTTCAGGTCTATCTTCTGTACAACAGAATGTGATAATTATAATGCTTTCCAACCTAAGTCCATCAACAGATGAATGGATAAAGAAGATGTGGTATATTTACAATGGAATACTACTCAGTCATTAAAAAGCAATTTGAACTATTGCCATCTCCAATAACATGGATGGACCTGTAAGGTATTATGCTAAGTGAAATCAGTCAGACTGAGAAAGACAAATACTGTATGTTTTCACTTATATGTGGAATTTAAAACAAACAAAATGAAAGATCAAATATAACAAAACAAAAATAGACTCTCAGATACAGAGAACAGACTGGTGGTTGTCAGACATGAGGAGGATGGTCAAAATAGGTGAAGGGGATCATGAGATACAAATTACCAATTATAAAATAAATAAGTCACAGGGATGTATTGTATAGTACCAGGAATATAGTCAATAATACTTTAACTTTGTATAACCTATAAAAATATTGAGTCACTATGTTATACACCTGAAATTAACACAATATTGTAAATATTATAAATATATTTCAAAAATATTGTAAATTTCAAAAAATTTTTATGTTTTTTAATTTAAGAAAACAACAAAAATAGTACTTTCTTTATATAGTAAGGATCACTGACTATAATGATGCATATAAGACTGTTGCAAATGTATCTGAGTCAAAGCAGAAGCTCCTGAAACGGTACTTGCCACATAAATTATTACTAAGGCAGCTATTCTAAAATGAAAATTTAGTGATATGCCTCTATATAGGCATATAGATATGACAACCTGTATCCTTTAATTCTCTTCAATATCATAAATATTGTCTGAAAATATGCATAAGGCAGAGCCAAAGAGAAAACCCCCCATATGACGATCAGCCACTGCTGTGACCTGGGCCAAGAGGGCCCCTGCCATGCCTCTCAGTTCCTGTCTCAGCTCCAAAATGGTTAAGCTCACATAATTCTGAACCAGCCATAGGCCTCACTTCCACTGTGACCATACCAGATACCACTTCAGAGCAGGGAAGAAAGAGAAAGTGCCCAGCAGCTGCTCTTCTAGAAGCTACTTGAGAAATCAGTCCTCTTGGCCACCTCCAGGCTTCTGAGCCATTTAAATTAAAAACTGTGATTCCACATAAGAAGGTAACTTTTTCTCCATGAGAATATTATTTTCCTTTTTTTTTTTTATTGAATCACTGGATTCATCACTTTGGGGCTTAAGAGCTGAAATTTCTGTCTTCCTTGAATTAAACCCTGTGGTTAGGTAGTGGTTCTTTTATACTTATGCTGATTGGTACCTTTGAAGAAAAGAGGGGAAAAGAAGAAAAAGAAAATGATGAAGATAAAACCACCAGTTGGCTTTTTTTCTTCTTAAATATTTGCTAGTTTAGTTTCAGATAAAACAGTATTTGGTCAATCAATGTTTAAAATATTATTCCACTATGAGAACTTTGAGATGGTATTGTCACAGGAATAGGTGGCAGATAATAATCCAGAATTATTTTTCCCTTTCCTACAAAAAATAAAACATCTGGGCATAGGTCTTGAGTGGAACTGTAAGTACTGATATTTGTTTTTGAAAGATTTTCATACTTTTTTTCAAGACTTAACCAGAAATGCTGCTTCTGTTATTAATCAAATGGTCTTAATAAAATATGCCAAGTCAGTTTATGATATGGTGTCTCATCATAATATAATAGCTGTTTTTCATTACTGATGGGTTGAGGGTTCCACTTAAATAACACATTATTATTGGATGACTCTGACCATTCTAGACAGTGTTTTTTTTTTAAGGAAAAGAATTTCTCAAATCAACTCTTTTTCTCCTGCATCTATCCTCTAGCTTCTTCCCTCTGTCTCTTCTGACCCCTTTTCCTTCTCTCTTTCTCAAGGTCATTTGTTTATTCAATCATTCATTCAGTCTATCTTTATTCGCACTTTAAGGGGCTCCCTATACAGAGTAGGGTGAACTTGAAAATAATCACAATTCAGAAAGACACAGCAGCCCCTCATTAACGCTAAAGACCAAATATCTCAAAACATTCAAGGGAGAAGAATATCAGTTGAGATATTTGAGCTCTGATGGGCATAAACCAGGTAGATATCTAAAGTAACATGTAAGTCTATTAAAGCCCTCTCTCTATATTCTTTTAAATTTTATTTTATTGAATATAGTTTATTTACAATGTGCTAATTTCTATTGTAGAGCAAAATGATTCAGTTATGCATATACATACATTTTCTTCATTCTTTTCCATTATGGTTTATCACAGGCTATTGAATATTGTCGCCTGTGCTATACAACAGGACTTTGTTGTTTATCCATTCTCTCTATAATAGTTTGCATATGTTAATCCTAAACACCCAATCCTTTCCTCCCCCAGCCCCCTCTCTTTTGGCAACCACAAGTCTGTTCTCTATGTCTGTAAGTCTATTTCTACTTCATAGATAAGTTCATCTATATTTTATTTTATATCCCACATATAAATTATATCATAATTTTTCTGATTTATTTCACTTAGTATGATCATCTCTAGATCTATCTATGTTGCTGCAAATGGCATTGTTTCATTCTTTTTTAAGACTGTATAGTATCACATTGTACATTGTTGTTCAGTTGCTAAATTGTGTCCAACTCTGCAACCCCATGGATTGCAGCATGCCACTGCAATCCTGTGGTTCACTATCTCCTGGAGTTTGCTCAAATTAATGTCCACTGAGTTGGTGATGCCATCCAATTATTTCCTCCTCTGTTGCCCCCTTCTCCTGCTTCCCTCAACCTTTCCCAGCATCAGAATCTTTTCCAATGAGTCAGCTCTTTGCATCAGGTGGCTAAAGTATTGGAGCTTCAGCATCAGTCCTTTCAATGAGTATTCAGGGTTGATTTCCTTTAGGATTGACTCATTTGATCTCCTTGCAGTCCAAGAGACTCTCAAGAGTCTTCTCCAGAACCACAATTTGAGAGCATCAATTCTTCGGCACCCAGCTCCTTTATGACCCAACTATCACATCTGTGCTTGCCTATTTGGAAAACCGTAGCTTTGACTACATGGACCTTTATCAGCAATGTCCCTGCTTTTTAACATGCTGTCTAGGTTTGTCAGGTGGTGCTAGTGGTGAAGAACCTGCCTGCCACGGCAGGAGACATAGGAGATGTGGGTTCCATCCCTGGGCCAGGACGATCCCCTGGAGAAGAACATGGAAGCCCCCTCCAGTATTCTTGCCTGGAAAGCGCCATGGGTAGAGGAGCCTGGAAGGCTACAGTCCATAGGGTCACAGAGTCAGACGCGACTAAAGCAACTTAGCACACATACACACTGGTTTTGTCACAGCTTTTCTTTCAAGGAGCAAGTGTCTTTTAATTTCATGGCTGCAGTCACCATATCTGCAGTGATTTTGGAGCCCAAGAAAATAAAATCTGCCACTGTTTCCTTTTTTTTCCCATGTATTTGCCATGAAGTGATGGGACCAGATGCCATGATCTTGGTTTTTTGAATGTTGAGTTTTTTTTTTAATTTTTATTTTTACTTTATTTTACTTTACAATACTGTGTTGGTTTTGCCATACATTGACATGAATCCACCACAGGTGTACATGAGTTCCCAAACATGAACCCCCCTCCCACCTCCCACCCAAACCAGCTCTTTCACTCTCCTCTTTAACCTTCATCAAGAGACTCTTTAATTCATCTTTGCTTTCTGCCATAAGGGTGGTATCATCTGCATATCTGAGGTTATTGATATTTCTCCCATCAATCCTCATTCCAGCTTGTGCTTCTTCCAGCCCAGCGTTTCTCATGATGTACTCTGCATATAAGTTATATAAGCAGGGGTGACAATATACAGCCTTGTCATACTCCTTTCCCAATTTGGAACCGGTCCATTGTTCCATATCTGGTTCTAACTGTTGCTTCTTGACCTGCATACAGATTTCTCAGCAGACAGCTAAGGTAGTCTGGTACTTCCATCTCTTTAAGAATTTTCCACAGTTTGTTGTGATCTACACTAAGGCTTTAGTGTAGTCAATGAAGCAGAAGTAGATGTTTTTCTGGAATTCTTTTGCTTTTTCTCTGATCCAGTGGATGTTGGCAATTTTATCTCTGGTTCCTCTGCATTTTCTAAATCCAGTTTGTACATCTGAAATCTCCTGGTTCATGTACTGCTGAAGCCTAACTTGAAGGATTTTGAGCATTACTTTGCTCCATTGTATATATGTACCATATCTTCTTTATCCACTCACCTGTCAATGGACATTTAGGTTGTTTCCATGTCTTGGCTACCGTATGGCGACTCTATTTTCAGTTTTTTGAGGAATCTCCAAACTGTTTTTCATAGTGGCTGTACCAATTTACATGTCCATTAGTGTGGGTTCCTTTTTCTCCACCCTTCTCCAGCATTTGTTATTTGTGGGCTTTTTAATGACCAGTGTGAAAGTGGTACATCATTGTAGTTTTAATTTGCATTTCTCTCATAATTAGGGATGATGAGCATTTTTTCATGTGCCTATTGACCATCTATATGTCTCCTTTGGAAAAATGTCTGTTTAAGTCTTCTGCCCACTTTTCAATTCAGTTGTTTGGAGTTTTTTTGTTTGTTTGTTTGTTTGTTATTGAGCTATGTGAGCTGTTTGTATATTTTGGAAAATAAGCTCTTGTCATTAACATCATTTACAAATATTTTCCCCCAATCTGTAGATTGTCTTTTCATTTTGTTTATGGTTTCATTTGTACTACAAAAGCTTGAGTTTCATTAGGTCCTATTTGTTTATTTATGCTTGTGTTTCTATTGCCTTGGGAAATCTGTGTGTTTTTATTACTTACAATAGCCAAAATAAAATATCCACTGCTTTTCCAGCTGATAGACTCCAAATTCATACTCCCTCTAACTAGGTTCCACTGAGTTTTCAGAGACATAGAATGGCTTGAATGTTGGTTGGCATAGGTAGTGATAAAAATAGATCATCTTAATAACTGGTTGACTTGGTTTTGCTTGTCAGGCAAAGGGATACACCTCTCTGCCTGATTTTTAGGGACCTGGATAACACTGAAGTTTTGACAATCAGAGCATACTCCACTTCATCACTGAAATACAGAAGATGTGATACTCTCATGTAGACAGCACCCGGAGTGTGTATCAGAAGTGTGTCTGGGGGCTGCTCATTTGCCCCATTCTGCACCTTCTCATGCTGCCTAGAGATAGATATGGAGTAATTTAAATATGCTTCAGCTGAGACGATGTGAATGCCCAGACTCAAATATATCTTTTTTTTTAATAAAAAGGGAGGGGGAGTGAAAACACCTTTAGAGTTCAATAAAAGAGAGTTGCCATTGCTAGTTTTAGATTTATATCCATGTAGGTGTACGACTCCTCTAGTAACAAGAAATGCTCTGTATTTATGTTCTGCAAAAAAAAAAAAAAAAGCTATCATCCTAGTTGCCAGCTCTTAGGGAAACAACTGCCTTAATTTAGCAAAATACCTGGACAAACCACTTGGAATAGCTGAGTCACTGTGAGCCTTGGTAGGAAAAGGAAAGGAAGTAAAGAAAGAACTCAGCTCCTCTCAGTTAGTAAAGAATGTGGATGTGGGAACTGGGGAGAGGGAAAAAGATAGGAGAGAGAATTATTGAAAGAGTTGGCCAAGCAAGATGGAGCAATTTCCAAGGGGCTTTTGAAGAGCTTTCATGTTCATTCTTAGACTGCATCCCCTTCTATCTGCTTAAAACTGCAGCAAAGACCTTGAATAATTTTCTTGTTTGTCTGTTTGTTGAAACAATGGAAATGGGTTGAATCTATGTCTCAGTCAGTGCCAAGATGTGGATGGATAATAAGGAATAGCAGCAAGTGCGGAGCAGGGAATGATTTAGCAGTGTCTGGACATCATGGCTGAAGGTGACTGTGAGAATGTAAATTCTTCCAAAAATTTAGTGCACCGGTATTAGCTGCAAAACTCTGAGCCCTGAAGCAAAAAAAAAAAAAAAACCCAGAAGTAGATGCACATATATTGGGATTACCCAACACAGGAACTCGCCGCTGGAGAGCGATTGCTATATATGCTAATAGATTTTGTACAAAACTTTTTGGAGTCCCCAAGGATAGAATGACGAATTGAACTGAGCAGAAAGGAATTTGCACAGAGTAATGGGGTTTGGCTGAATGAGTGACTTGCTCAATATAATCCATTAATGATGACTAGAACAGATAATTCTTGCTGGACAAACTTCCCTTCAAATTTCATAATATAATATTTCTGTCATGGCAGCAGGGGAGAGTACAATTTAAGGAAGCTGTTCCTAAAGTAGTCAGAGGCTCTTCTTATAATCGATTCTTCCATACATAGTCCTTTCTGAGTTCTCTCCTGTCCTAGAAGCGTTCAGCAATGGAGCATGTGAAGTATCAGCCAAATAGACAAGTATGAGAATTTTGCACTCAGGTAAAATTATGAAGCATCCAAGGAAATAAAATAAGTCTGCTATGATTCATGAGGGGCCTGGCAGGTGAATCCTTTTAAGTACTGAGTTAAAGACAGCTAAAAAGAAAAACACACACAAGAGAAAACAAGTTCAGTTTCAAAGATTGTGAACTGAGCCACATCAGGAGGACAAACCTAGACTAGCATTCAGGAAGAACTGCCATAAAGTGGGAGAGATTTAGGGGCTAGGACAGGGTTGATTGTCTCAGTTCAACTGCAGTTTCCTTTGTTTGCCAGTACTTGCTGTGGTTTGAGTTTCTGGTTTTGTGGTTTGAGTACCACATGATTTGAGTTTCTGGCTGACTAGTCTTAACTTAAATGTGTAGGGTCAGGACAAGATATCTCAAGGAAAATGCTCAGAAAACTCCATGGTAGCTGAGTCTTCATGGGAGTGAGAGAAACCAGTATGACTCAAAGTTCTGATTTTTCCCCAAATCCATGATCTAGACTTTGAGATATAATCGAAAGAACATCAACTACAAAATGAAAATGATTGATTCTCAGCCCCAAATACCCACCTTGCCAGCATGCTTGTGAGGATTAAGTATTAATATATATGTGAAAGCAAATCGTGCTGTGTTTAGTAAATACTGGTTTGGATCTTTTTCTCTCTTGCTCCTTTCTCCCCTCTTCCTCCCCCTTTCTTCCTCTATTCCTTCAGATTCTCTTCCACAAGAGGTACCTTAGAAGCATCACTCGCTGAGCATCAGACCCACCGGCTTCCAATTAAATCTGATTTTCAGTACTCACGTAGACCTTGCCACATCGACATTCAAATACATTCAGCCACTGGCTAGGGAGATGTGCTATGCCCACATAGACGTAAGCAGAGGGTGACTGTAGCCCTGAGTCAGGGTCCTTCAGGGAAGATGAGCAGAAACCTCAACAAACTCAAAGCATGTGTTTCATGTATAAGGAGAGAGCACAAGGCAAACTATCTGTCAGCTGTTTCCACTGCTGACTGGGAGGCCTTGCTGAGAGCACCCCAGCAATCCTTGTTTAAGCCTTGAATCACCTTGTTCAAAAGCGATTCATTCTCTTTCACCCTGTGGCAAATCTGTGTTAATAGTCCAAATGATATGGATTTAATAACATCATCTATATAGAAGTTACACATAGCATTCCAAAACAGAGTTCAAGCAGACGTTGATATTCATGTGATCAAAATTGTGTAGTGTTTATTCATAAGCAAATAGCAAAAGGCAACTGCAGCCCAGAGAAAAAGTTTTGGAGATGTCTACAGAAGGGTGGTAGCTGAAACGATGCAATAGGATGAAATGACTCAAGAAGAGAGTGGAAGGCAACAGATAGGGAACAGACAGGGAAAAAAAAATAACATTGAAAAGGCATAGCCAGAGTAATAGGAAGGTACCAGAATAAAGTAGCATCTCTAAAGAATCAGGGCTAAGAATTCCAAAAAGTCAAGAGGAGTAAGGCTAAGAGTATAGGTTGAAACACAAGTTAATATGGAGACACCTTTTGGTGGTTTCACATTTCTCCTAGGATGAGATACCAAATTATTCACAATGTCCAGAAGTCCTTTGGCTTCACCTCACACCATTCTCTCACTCTCCCACTTCCAGATCTCTGCTCCAGCCTCATTGGCTTTCGTTTAATTTCTCTAAGGTAACATGTTCCCTCCTACCACAGGGCCTTTGTATGTGCTGTTCCTCTGCCTGAAATACTCTTCTCCTTAGGTGCACTTGAATTTGTTTTTCCAGTCTCAAAGGAAGCATCATTTCCTCAGTGAAACCTTCCCTGACTAATTCAGGCCAAGTCAAATTCCTTAATTACATGCTTTTATAGAATCATTTTTCTTTCTATCCTAGCATTAATCTCAATGTATAATTATTTGTTCATTTATGTTATTTGATAAAAATATGTCACCCATAGGAATGTAAACTTTATGAGTGGGACTCAAGGAATTCTTAACACAGCCATTAAGATTTTAACCAAATAGCAATGGTTCTGCCAACCAGAACCAAGTCTGGTGTGAAAAGAGACTTTCTGTACTCTCCATCCATTAGTACATGCCTAAATAACCCCATCAAAATCACGTTGTTGTTTCTCCATGATTTAGTATTTAAGACACACCCTGGCACATCTCCAGCCTATAAACTTGTTGATTAGATTTATATAAGACAAGCCATAAAGCAGATTTTCCAGCCACTAGTTTTTAATCTTTAGAAGGACTAAAGACTCCTTTAGGAATCCAGTTGAAAGCTATGGGTATTGCTGTGAATGAATTGTGTCACCTCTAAAGAGCTATATTGAAATTTAACCCCCAGATCCTGGGAATATGATGTAATTCAGAAATAGGGTCTTTGTAATTGGTTAAGTTCAAGGTAAGTTAATTAGAGTGAGCCCTAATCCAAATATAACTGATACCCTTATACAAAAGGGACATCTGAGCATAGAAACAGGACTTCCCTGGTGGCTCAGCAGTAAAGAAGTCACCTGCAGTGCAGGAGATGCAGCAGGAGCCAAGAGTCCGATCCCTGGGTTGGGAACATCCCCTGAAGAAGGAAATGTCAACCCACTCCAGTATTCTTTCCTGGGAAATCCCATGGACAGAGGAGATACGGAGACATGTATAGAGGAAGACAGTGAGAAGACACAATGTGAATGCCTTCTAAAGCCAAGGAGCGCCTGAGACCACCAGAAACTGGAAAGAGGCCTGAAACAGATTGTCCCTCACCACCTTCAGAAGGGAGCAACCCTGCAGACACCTGGATTGCAGACCTCTAGCCTCCAGATCTGTGAGGCCCAAGTTTTCTATTGTTTAAGCCACCAAGTTTATGACCCTTTGTTGCAGCAGCCTCAGGAAACTGATCCAAATACTCTCTAGAAATAAAAGCCCTTATCAACTTCCACAGCTCTTCATGTAATTTCAGGGTGTTCACAGATCCACTGAAGCCCAGTCAATAATTCCTGCAAAGATGCTATAAAATTCCTGGACCAAAATCCCATGGGATAAGGCAAAGAAAGAAGAGAGAAAACAAAGTTGGCATCAGCTACTGTTCGCTATAAGTTTGTCCCTTCACCAGACACTTGACATTTATTTCCTTGAACCCTCATAACCACTTCATGAAGTCCCCATTTCAGAGAAGAGGAAATTGAGACCATAAGAGATTTAACTTCATGCACAAATTCACATATCTAGAGAGTGGCTCTGCTGGGAATATGACCTGAGTTTGTTTTACCCTAAAACCAAAGCTTTTTCCATTCTTGCCCTGCCTCTGAGCATGAGTGATATGTGAGATCCAAAGCACATGATGTGTGGTTTCCGAGGCTGTAAGGTTACAGAGAGACCAGGGTTATGCATGTGTCAGTGGCTTCGAGGGAAACAGGAGAATAGCTATAAAAAAAAAAAAAGCCATTTCTTATAACTACTTTCCTTCATTGTTTGACATTATAACTTCTTTTGAACTAAGGATTTTGGCATAGAAAGATTTTTGCTTTTGCTTGGCAAGGATAGAAACAACAAAGGATTAATTAAGTCAAACTGATGATGATAATTATCAACAGGCACTTTAAATTATGATTTTCAGGGGTGGAACAGTAGTGTGGCTGAGACAGCAGAGCAAAAGAAAGTCAATCTCTCATTCACCAAAAAACATTTTTTGATGACCCACTCAATGGTATGCTCCATGTGCTGTGGAAAAAGTCTGGCCGCATGGAGCCTTGAATCTAGAGGGGGTGGAATCAACAGTTACATCAGTCAATACAATAAAGTAAAATGTGTCTGATAAGCAAAGAAGAGTAAACAGTAAACAGTAGGAGTAACTGCTGGATCCAAGTTTACCTCAAAGTCCAAGTAGTGATTATCCTGCTTAGGGAGTAAGAGAGAGGTGATTTCAGGCAGAGGTCCTGTGCAAAGGTCCTGCAGTAATGGAAAATATAATACATTTGAAGACCTGAACCCAATTCATCACAACCTGAATGTGGAATGTGAAGGGGAAAAAATAATTACCCCAAGGGCTGTTTGGAAGCTAGGTCATGAAGGGCCTTAGCAGCAGCTGTGTGATGGAGACTGGTTTCTCCCAGAGAGCAGGGGCAGGTCAATAAAGATTGGCAGCAAAGGAGGAGGTATTGGAGAGAGGGCTACAGGGCTCTCTGAGTCTCTGTTACTTCATGGCAAGAGATAATAAGGCCATTGTGAAGACTCAATGAGTCATTTCATGCAATACTCTTAGAATAGTGTTCCAGGAAGCATCAGCTTTTATATCATAACAGTAATATGGGCCAGACCGGGGGAGCCCTATTACTGTCAGGTGCTGCATTCTAAACACCATGCCTTTCACTCCACCCATTTCCAGAGAACTCCTCAGAGGCAGGTGCCATGGTGATGCTTTGATCCTAGCCCCCAGAGCATACACAAGTTTCCAACAGATTTGTCCTATTCCACCTTGGTCAGAGAGCAAGGTTTTTCCTCGTATCATCCTCAGACAAGATCTGCAAATCTCCAGGTCTGTGGAAGGCAGGCTGTCCAGGTTTTGCATCAGGGAAGGGCAGCAGGCAGAGTTCAGGGCACTGGACATTCAATAGTGAACTGCAGGCCAGTGGCCCTGGCAGGCCCACCCTCCTTCTCAGTTTGGGGCCCACCAAGGCTTATCTCGTTTGGGGGTTGCTTTGAGATGGTAAAGACTCACCCCAGAAGCATGCATCAGAATCTTTATGCCATGTCTTATGCTTTGTTTTACAGCTTTGAAAAAGCCTAGAAGCTTTGGTGAGGCCTATGGCTGGTAGTACTTAAAAATAACACACCGCTTCATCACCATAGAAAAGTCCCAGGAGATTCAGTTCACCGGACTTCACTCTCATCTCCTTATATGCAGTTTTAGAGACTTACTCAAAATACGTGCAGATGTGAGTGATAGCTCTTCCAAACATGCAGGCTGTGGGACATGAGTTAAGGTCACGTTCAGACTATTCTTATTTCCTGACACCAGGCCTCTGAGGATGAGGACAGAAGCCCTAGATAACATGGCTACCAGAGAAAGCAGACTCTCTTTGTTCAGAGAGTTTCTTGTCATTAAAGACAGAACCTCATATATGCTGAGTATCCACCATGCTCAGGGACCTATTATAGATGTTGGCTTATACATGATCTTTTGCTCTATTAAACTTAGGAAGTAATTATGATTCTCATTTTTACTACTATGGAAAATACAGCCCGGAAAGGTCTATAGATCAGACCAGATTTTCATATGCGCAGTTTCACTCAAAAGTCAACAGACTCCCTGTACCCTCTACCCCATTGCAGGAAGAGCCTGACGTGTATGAAGCCCAGCACTAGCACTACCTGGCTCTGTGACATTGGACAAACTACTTAATCTTGCTGTGCTTCCAATTCCTTAACTATAAATAATAAAAAATATTCATCTAACAAGACTGCTGCTGCTAAGTCACTTGAGTCGTGTCCGACTCTGTGCGACCCCATAGACAGCAGCCCACCAGGCTCCCCTGTCCCTGGGATTCTCCAGGCAAGAACACTGGAGTGGGTTGCCATTTCATTCTCCAATGCATGAAAGTGAAAAGTGAAAGTGAAGTCGCTGAGTTGTATCTGACTCTTTGTGACCCCATGGACTGCAGCCTACCGGGCTCCTCCGTCCATGGGATTTTCCAAGCAAGAGTACTGGAGTGGGGTGCCATTGCCTTCTCCGTCTCACAAAACTGCATTGAGTTAAATGAATTAGTATTTGTGAAATACTTAGGATGGTGCCTGATGATTAATTAGTGCTATAAACAAGTTGGCCATTATTTTTATTATAACTGGAAAGAGAGCAAAAGCTCAACATCATCATGAAACAGAGCAGGATTTTATGGTCCTTGCTGCCCACCCTATCCTCACCCCATGTCCTTTGCCTGCCTTTTGTCTGTGGAAAACTTTAGCCAAATAATAAGTTTAATAAGAGAAATGAGAAATGCAGAAACAAAGGAAAACAGTTCAAATTTGTTTCTGACTGCTTGAAACAGTCAAAATTGTTTCAATTTATTATTTGAAATAATAAATATATATAACCAAATAATCATATGTAACCAAGTAATAATATATAACCAAATAATAATAATGTAGTCGTGAAGCATAGTCAAAGACATTTAGATCCTTCTCAAGAACTATAGATAATATTCTGAGCCGTATCCTGTGAGCTGTCTTATAGCTACTGAAACCCCAGGTGGAAGGAGTTAACTACGTGATAACCAGACTGTACCCACGACATGTGCTACCATAATTCCAAGAACTGGCCTCAAAGGAATGGGAACAAATGGACCCTGGAACTGAAGATTACCAAGATGATGCTGGTCAGACCACCGATGACCAATGTGAAGATGACTGTCAGAACTGACTGTACTGTTTCTGCATATAACCCTCTCCTTCTGTTTGTAAAAGCTCTTGCCTCACTGGATGCCAGTGCGGGGGGTGAGGTGGGGGAAGTCAGCCTCTGAACAGATGTCTGCACTCCCCTGCAGTTGCTGGCATCTGAAACAAAGCAAACTTTCCTTTTCACCAACCTGGCCTGTTTACTGGCTTTTGAGCGGTGGGCAGCCAAACGCTGTACCTTTCGTTAACGATCAGAGCAAAATCGGATATTGCTCAAGATCTCTGGTCTGAAAGTATAAAAGAACAAGACAAAGAACATTCAATACCTCAATAGCTCATTCCAGGAAATCTTTCCTTAAAAGAAAAAAGAAAAAAAAAAAACCTCCAAAGCAGATACATGAGAAGTGTTGGTTTTTAAAAATTGTTTTCCAGTAAGAGCTAATTCCTTTATTTGCCTCTCTCACACCCTCTCTCATTTTCCCCATAGCATAATTAAGGATCTGGATGAACTGGATAATACCATTTTAGTCCCATGATTATCTTCCATTGTTATTGGCACCCTGAGGTAGAGCACATCTAGAGAATTTTAAAGGAGTTTTATGGTCATTAAAATCTTCAGCCTCAAACTTTATTCAGCTTATCCTCAGCTACAACTGGAATAATGACAAGATAGGATTTTGTGACATCCCTTAACAGACTTACTCAGTAATCCTAAATTGCTGCTGTGGGTAGGCACCCAGAACTTTCTATAGGCTCTTCTCAGAGTTTGTTGTTCTATGAATTAAGTTCATTTAGCAAATCTATACTGATCATTTATCTGTGCAAATAATTATGGAGAATTTTTTTTAAAAGTTGAAGACAGGACTTGCTCTTGAGAAAAACAAAGTCTAGCTGGGAAACCATGAAATGGTCTCACGTTAAAAGTGACTGTCCAAGTCCGGCTAGGGTGTTAGGATGGCATCAAAATAGCTCTCATACACTGGCTGAAATGTGACTGAAACTATCACATCATAATTTCACTTTTCAACTCAGATTTTTGCCAATCCCTCCCTGCAAAAAAAAGGAAAAAAATCAAATGACTACTTGCCCTGCTCACTTCTAGGGCCAGTGGTTCTCCAAATATATTCTCCTGAATATGTGTGTTTTGGAGATAAGAGGACCCAACAAATCCACTACCAGCAAACAGAAGACTCCAAGATTTTAATAGCCCATCAAGTTGAATTAACACCTTTGATAAAAGTTAGAAAACTGATACTAAGAAGATTGCCCCAACTCTCAAAGATGAATCAAGGGAGTACCAACATTTTCTTTAAAAACTAACGTGGAGCCTATGCCAAGAAATGGTCAAATTATTCATTAAAACCTAAAAGTGTCACAGCTAGACTATAAGAATTTAGTTGGAAATTTTTTTTAAGTTGGTGACACTAAATGTTCATCTTAATTTGGAGTGAGAATGGAGGGAGGGGGGCTTAAGAAACTCTGAACTTCATATCACAAAATGCTTTCTAGAAATTCACCAACGTACAGGTCAGCTGCTGTGCATGAGTCCTTATTCCATCATCAGCCCTCAAACGTCACTGGGAATTATAAACTTTTTAATATTTATCAATCAAGGTGAAAATGGTATTATATAGCTTAACTTGCATGTCTTTGATTACTACTGAAGTTGGACATTTTAGTATATTTCTTAGACATCTGTCTTTCTTATTTATGAATTGTCTACTTATGTCCTTTGCTTATTTTCTAATGAACAATGAAGACTAATGATTAATAAAATGTCATATGTTGTAGGAATTGTTGTAAATGTTTTCCTCGATTTGTCATTTGCCTTTTAATCTTTATGTTATTATATTATTTATATATGTACTATTATAGTCTATTATATATAATATAGAGATATATATTTTGTGTCAGTGTTTATATTGACAATTTTATATAGTCACTCTGTTTCTTTCTCTCTCTTTTTTGCTTAAATGCTGAAATCCAACATCAGGCTGTTTCCCTATATTTTATTTTAGTATTCTTTTAGAAATCCTGGAGTGGTTTTGTAATGTTTTAATATCCATGTCTTTAATGCACTACAATTTATTTCAGTGCATGGTATGGGTAAAATTACAGCTATATTTTGTTTCTCAAAAAAGAATTATTTTCCCAATACTTTTTTAGTAAGAAAACCCATCCTTCCCATGGGCTTATGATGCTTATTTTGAAATGTTAAATTTGTGTGTCTCTTTCAAGACTGTTGTGCCTAATGATTTATGTGAATTCAACAGTCTGTCCAACTTTTTATCTAACACTTCATTTTATAACTAGCATTTCATAGGAAAAGTGCACAACCATGCTTCCTTTTCTTCTCTAGCCTGATTTTTTATTTTTCCAAAACAAAATTTAAAATTATTTTGTCAAACTGCAAAGGAAAGCATTTGGGGTTAGAATTATATTTTTAACCCCTATTTTGGAAAAATTTATAGACTGCTGAATAGGTAATTTCAGGAACTGATTAAAATTATTATATACTGCTACACATTTATGTATCTTTTTTAGCATATAGTTTCTACAAATTTCTTATAAGGGTTATTTCCAGGAGTCTTTGTTTTCCTGATGCTAGTGAGTTATAATTTTTACTCTCATTTTATTTCTGATTATGTCTATTATTTTTTAAAACTATTGATTGGAAAAAAAATTCACCTTCAAAATATCTTCTGTCTAAACAGATGTTCACCTGAGTAATGAGAGGCCAGTCTCCCTAAGAGGCAGACACATTCAGTTTACAGGTGTTGTGCACAGGGGAAAGTGGGCCTCTGTTCAGAGGCTATGCACCTGCTTTCCATAGTGCCAGCCTGTATCTTTGCTCACACAAGATGAATTTATTGCATACTGATGCTGAATCTTTTCATAACGAGGTGCTTCTTGACATTGAGCTTCTAGTTAAAGTGCGCTTCCTCAGAGAGGCCTTCCCTGTTTCCATCTAAAGTGGCTATTTACTCACTCTACTGCATCACTCTTTTTTATCTGTATAGTTCTCTTCACTCTCTGGCTTTTTCAATGGTCTGTGTGTTGCCTGCCCACTCACCAACACCAGAATGGAAGCTCCCTGAGGACAGGACCTGGCCTGTCTTGTCCTTCACTGTATCCCAGTACCTAGCAGAGAGTCTTATGCATAGTTGCATCTCAGTAAAGCTTAATGATTAAATGAATTTCTGAGTCTATGAACTGATGATGCTTCTTCAGTCTGAAAACCACAATCCCAGGACCCTTTTCTCTCTCTGGGGACTTCATATACTGTTAAAAATGGCACACTGTCTGTCCTATTTCACTCTTGGTTGCTGTTAAAAATAATATTTTTATTGTTGTTACCCATTCAGTCATGTCAGACTCTGTGACCCCATGGACTGTAGCCCGCCAGATTCCTCTGTCCATGAATCCTCCAGGCAAGAATACTGGAGTGGGTAGCCATTCCCTTTTACAGGGGATCTTCCAGACCCAGGGACTGAACCCAAGTCTCCTGCATTGCAGGCAGATTCTTTATTATCTGAGGCACCAGGGAAGCCCCAGAAATAGAATTACCTGGAATTAATTCAGGAAAGTGATGTTATTGAGAAGTGGCAGGAAAATAGAGGATAAAGGGATGACTTTGGCTACTCCAAAAATATTTTCCCCCTGTAGAGATACCTGCTGGCTTTCTGACTGATTAGGACAGGCTTTTGGCAGAAGCAGTAATAGTGGGTAAGAACATTTTTTACCTTATTCCTTCCTGCCTCTTGCTTTTCAAAGTTTAGGAGCAGAATAGTCTTGGCCATTCCTCAGCTAACCCCTCTGATAGCTAATTGGTGATCTTTCTTGCAGATTGATAAACTGTTGATGGATTCTTCCTGTTTCTAGCACTATTGTAGCTTTATATCTTTATTTGTTTGTTTAAATGGACATTTGACCGTGAAGTCTGGAGAAAGATAAGGTTCTACCACAACCCAGAAGTCCACAGGCAGTGCTGTCAGTTAAACAGAGATGATATTCATAGTTTTACATTCAACTCATATTCAAAACCGAATGTAGAGAACTGTGTTTTAATGTAATCATTCACTCTTTTCCTCATTTAATAAACATGACTTTCATAAGTAATGTTCTAGCAATATATACCTAGGAAGTCAAATAACAGTTAAAAATTGTTATCAGTTGTCCTCTTAAGTAAAGGACATTGATATGAACCTCAGTGCTATCATTTTTGAGATGGGAATAATAATAATAAGTTTCTAGCTAAAAGATTGTTCCAGAGATTAAATGAAGTAATCAGTATAAAATTCTGAACAGAGACCCCGACATAAAGTAAGTATTGGTTACTATTCTTTAAGATTGAGGTTGATACTATTTTAATTTTATGGGGAGGCCTGGCGTGCTGCAATCCATGGGGTCGCAAAGAGTCGGACACGACTGAGCAACTGAACTGAACTGGATGTATCTCAAAAACGACAGAATGATCTCTCTTCGTCTCCAAGGCAAACCATTCAATATCACAGTTATCCAAGTCTATTCCCCAACCAGTAACGCTGAAGAAGCTGAAGTTGAATGGTTTTATGAAGACCTACAAGACCTTTTAGAACTAACACCCAAAAAAGATGTCCTTTTCATTATAGGGGACTGGAATGCAAAAGTAGGAAGTCAAGAAACACCTGGAGTAACAGGCAAATTTGGCCTTGGAATGCGGAATGAAGCAGGGCAAAGACTTTTTAATAGAGTTTTGCCAAGAAAATGCACTGGTCATAGCAAACACCCTCTTCCGACAACACAAGAGAAGACTCTACACATGGACATCACCAGATGGTCAACACCGAAATCAGATTGATTATATTCTTTGCAGCCAAAGATGGAGAAGCTCTATACAGTCAACAAAAACAAGACCAGGAGCTGACTGTGGCTCAGATCATGAACTCCTTATTACCAAATTCAGACTGAAATTGAAGAAAGTAGGGAAAACCGCTAGACCATTCAGGTATGACCTAAATCAAATCCCTTATGATTATACAGTGGAAGTGAGAAATAGATTTAAGGGCCTAGATTTGATAGATAGAGTGCCTGATGAACTATGGAATAAGGTTCGTGACATTGTACAGGAGACAGGGATCAAGACCATCCCCATGGAAAAGAAATGCAAAAAAGCAAAGTGGCTGTCTGGGGAGGCCTTACAAATAGCTGTGAAAAGAAGAGAGGTGAAAAGGAAAGATATAAGCCTCTGAATGCAGAGTTCCAGAGAATAGCAAGAAGAGATAAGAAAGCCTTCTTCAGTGATCAATGCAAAGAAATAGAGGAAAACAATAGAATGGAAGAGACTAGAGATCTCTTCAAGAAAATTAGAGATACCAAGGGAACATTTCATGCAAAGATGGGCTCGATAAAGGACAGAAATGGTATGGACCTAACAGAAGCAGAAGATATTAAGAAGAGGTAGCAAGAATACACAGAAGAACTGTACAAAAAAGATCTTCACAACCAAGATAATTACGATGGTGTGATCACTCACCTAGAGCCAGACATCCTGGAATGTGAAGTCAAGTGGGCCTTAGGAAGGATCACTACGAACAAAGCTAGTGGAGGTGATGGAATTCCAGTTGAGCTGCTTCAAATCCTGAAAGATGATGCTGTGAAAGTGCGACACTCAATATGCCAGCACATTTGGAAAACTCAGCAGTGGCCACAGGACTGGAAAAGGTGAGTTTTCATTCCAATCCCAAAGAAAGGCAATGCCAAAGAATGCTCAAACTACCGCACAATTGCACTCATCTCACATGCTAGTAAAATAATGCTCAAAATTCTCCAAGCCAGGCTTCAGCAATACGTGAACTATGAACTCCCTGATGTTCAAGCTGGTTTTAGAAAAGGCAGAGGAACCAGAGATCAAATTGCCAACATCCGCTGGATCACCGAAAAAGCAAGAGAGTTCCAGAAAAACATCTATTTCTGCTTTATTGACTATGCCAAAGCCTTTGTGTGGATCACAATAAACTGTGGAAAATTCTGAGAGAGATAGGAATACCAGACCACCTGACCTGCCTCTTGAGAAATCTGTATGCAGGTCAGGAAGCAACAATTAGAACTGGATATGGAACAACAGACTGGTTCCAAATAGGAAAAGGAGTGGGTCAAGGCTGTATATTGTCACCCTGCTTATTTAACTTATATGCAGAGTACATCATGAGAAACGCTGGGCTGGAAGAAGCACAAGCTGGGATCAAGATTGCCGGGAGAAATATCAATAACCTCAGATATGCAGATGACACCACCCTTATGGCAGAAAGTGAAGAGGAGCTACAAAGCCTCTTGATGAAAGTGAAAGAGGAGAGCGAAAGTTGGCTTAAAGCTCAACATTCAGAAAACGAAGACCATGGCATCCGGTCCCATCACTTCATGGGAAATAGACGGGGAAACAGTGGAAACAGTGTCAGACTTTATTTTTGGGGGCTCCAAAATCACTGCAGATGGTGATTGCAGCCATGAAATTAAAAGACGCTTACTCCTTGGAAGAAAAGTTATGACTAACCTAGATAGTATATTCAAAAGCAGAGACATTACTTTGCCGACTAAGGTCTGTCTAGTCAAGGCTATGGTTTTTCCTGTGGTCATGTATGGATGTGAGAGTTGGACTATGAAGAAAGCTGAGCGCCGAAGAATTGATGCTTTTGAACTGTAGTGTTGGAGAAGACTTTTGAGAGTCCCTTGGACTGCAAGAAGATCCAACCAGTCCATTCTGAAGGAGATCAGCCCTGGGATTTCTTTGGAAGGAATGATGCTAAAGCTGAAGCTCCAGTACTTTGGCCACCTCATGTGAAGAGTTGACTCATTGGAAAAGACTTTGATGCTGGGAGGGACTGGGGGCAGGAGGAGAAGGGGACGACAGAGGATGAGATGGCTTGATGGCATCACTGACTCGATGGACGTGAGTCTGAGTGAACTCTGGGAGTTGGTGATGGACAGGGAGGCCTGGCATGCTGTGATTCATGGGGTCGCAAAGAGTCGGACACGACTGAGCGACTGAACTGAACTGAATGTATTCTGTGAAAAATGGCAAGAACTACAAGAGCCACACTTATTAAGAGAAAGTCACTGTTATCTTTTAAAACTAAGCTTATATTATCCCTCATGGTACCTGAGTATGGCTAAGAGTGGGTACATTTCTCCCTATGGGTGTGAAGCAATGGAGAGTGGACAGAGGTATCCTAGAGGGCAGGCCAGCTAGTGGCTCTATGAGCACATAGACGGCACTGCCTTCATGGCTCACCTTAGGTAAGATCCTTAGAAGTTTTATACAGTCATAAAGGGTTAATTTTGTTGGTCCTTGAAGGGTTGGTCAGACTCTCAGGGAAAAGAAACCAAAGGTAGGAAGTATCTACCATTTTGAGGGCCTATTACCTACAAAGTCATTGACTACATACTTTATACTGTTTCATTCAACCCTAACAAAATCCTTTAGTAGACCTAGAGAACATTTAGGCTCCTAGAGAGTTCCAATAACTTGTCCAAGGTGATAAGGAACCTAGTCAGCATTTGAACTCAAGTGTGTATAATTTCAGGGCTTTCTCAGTAGCTCAGCAGTAAAGAATCTGCTTGCAATCCAGGAGCTGTAGGAGATGCAAATTTGATCCCTGGGTCAGGAGGACCCCCTGGAGGAGGGAATGGCAACCCACTCCAGTATTCTTGCTTGGAAAATCCCATGGACAGAGGAGCCTGGTTAGCTACAGTCCATGGGATCACAGAATCAGACATGTCAAAAAACATAGCATGCATGCTTGTATAATTTCAAGCCCATTTCCTTTCTGTTATAGTCCATAGTTTCTCTCAGAAACTGACAAATACTAAGCAACTTACCTTAGTTGAAACAGGCATATAAGCTAGAATGACAATGCCTTATTTTACAATGGTGCTTTGAATCTTTTCAGTGAGTAGAATACTTGCCTGTGATAACAAATTATTTAAGAAGTAAAATTTCTAATCAGAAGGGAATCCACCTAGTCTGGAGGAGTAATTCTTCTTGGCCACAGAATTTCCTGAATTATGCCTGATGCATAGGCCTAGTTAAATATTTCTCTCCTTTTTGGGTGTTTCTGTTCATGCAGGTTGGCTGTTGCTCTGAAGAGCCAAGGTCTCAGATAGGTGGTATTAGGTACCAAGTCAAATGCTTTCCTCCTGTGTCCTTGCTCCCTTCCTCTGCTGCCAGAGGGTCTGATGTGTTGCCCTTTGGCTGACCCAGGATGATAAGATCTACTTGAGTTGGGATTGGTAGTAGAGCAGACACACCTAGTAATTTACCCTGCTCTGGTTTGTGGCTTCCTTGGCCTCTACTTCCTCTGCTTGATCTCGCCTAATTCCCCAGAGTCCTACAGAAGTGCTTGGGGGCCAGATTCCCAGCTAAATAATGGTGATGGTTCTCTTGGCTCTGTCTTCTGAGCATGCTCCTCTATGGATCCTTGACAGGAGAGGGAAGTAAAATCTGGATATTCATGGATTTTGCCCAAAGTAACAACACATGATTTTAATCTCAAAATTGTCCCCAGTGTTCTCCAGATATCTGCCAGATTCCATAGTTTTCTCTTCTGCATGCAAACAGCGCCAAATCCTTGGTCCTAGATTCCCTAACTAAATTCCACATAAACCAACCTCCTTCTGCTAAACCACTTTGTCTTCAGACAAAATGAGAACATGCTAGTGTTCTTTCATATCAGCCCAGTTTCCACAGCATCTTAATGAAATAGCATTCCAATGGCAATCTTGCTTTAATAGGACTTCATGATTTCTCCAGTTTTTCAGCCCTGAATATGCAGACCTTCTTTTTCCATGGCTTAAATCTCTAAATAACTCTTTTATCCATTCATTATGTATTTATTGGTCCTATGTTTTCAATCACAGAGCTTAACTGTATTTCTGAATTTGGAAGCAATTAAGTTTAGCCTATTTGTATCTGACTTCATTAAGTAAATTTGCTACTAACATTCTTCTAGAGATATATGGATCTATCTAAATAGAAAAATTATTAAATAGTTTATTTTTGAACAAACTGGTCATACCAAATAGTTATATAGGGCAAGAGCCTGGGGAAATTTTTATCTGCATTCTAGGAGCACTCATTGCAAATACTTTTTTTAAAATCTATCATTCTTTTATTATTGGAACTAACTGAATCATCTAAAGACTTGTTTCCCCCTCTTTCTAACCTTTAATCTAGGAAATGCAAAGTTATCATGACCGAACTAGAAAGATAAGGGGTTTAGAAAGAGTAAAATAGACTCATGAGTTTTTAGAATTGTATGATAATCCATTTTTAAATAAGAACTATCTACATATTAATATAATTTCCACACAATGTTAAACTAAGAAATGTCCTCCAAGATTCAATTGCTACACACTTGAACACACCAGAATACTGAACTTCAGTTGTTCTGACAAAATAAGAGTCATTTTGAATTTTTTAAATTTAAAAAGCAGAGAGAGTACTCCCCAAATTAGTAGACTCTCTCATTTAGGCTGTTTTCCTTTATCATTAAATGACAACATCTACTATGAGGTGGACAGATCCACAGACATGGAAATAATTCTAAATTTCTGACAGAAGAGATCAATGGTTAGTGGCATAGGAAAGAACATTCAGTTTGGAAATGCTGTATATTAGGATGACTTAATAGAGAGACATTTGAAGTGAAAATCTCTAAGGTGCTGCTCCAGTATGGCTTGAACTGTTCTCATGTTTATATATATATATATCACAATAAACTGTGGAAAATTCTGAAAGAGATGGGAATACCAGACTACCTGACCTGCCTCTTGAGAAACCTATATGAAGGTCAGGAAGCAACAGTTAGAACTGGACATGGAACAACAGGCTGGTTCCAAATAGGAAAAGGAGTACATCAAGGCTGTATATTGTCACCCTACTTATTTAACTTATATGCAGAGTACATCATGAGAAACACTGGGCTGGAAGAATGACAAGCTGGGATCAAGATTGCCGGGAGAAATATCAATAACCTCAGATATGCAGATGACACCACCCTTATGGCAGAAAGTGAAGAGGAACTAAAAAACCTCTTGATGAAAGTGAAAGAGGAGAGCAAAAAAGTTGGCTTAAAGCTCAACATTCAGAAAACGAAGATCATGGCATCTGGTCCCATTACTTCATGGGAAATAGATGGAGAAACAGTGGAAACAGTGTCAGACTTTATTTTTGGGGGCTCCAAAATCACTGCAGATGGTGACTGCAGCCATGAAATTAAAAGACGCTTACTCCTTGGAAGGAAAGTTATGACCAATCTAGATAGCATATTCAAAAGCAGAGACATTACTCTGCCAACAAAGGTTCGTCTAGTCAAGGCTATGGTTTTTCCTGTGGTCATGTATGGATGTGAGAGTTGGACTGTGAAGAAAGCTGAGCGCCGAAGAATTGATGCTTTTGAACTGTAGTGTTGGAGAAGACTCTTGAGAGTCCCTTGGACTGCAAGGAGATCCAACCAGTCCATCCTAAAGGAGATCAGTTCTGGGTATTCATTGGAAGGACTGATGCTGAAGCTGAAACTCCAGTACTTTGGCCACCTCATGCGAAGAGTTGACTCATCGGAAAAGACCCTGATGCTGGGAGGGATTGGGGGCAGGTGAAGAAGGGGACGACAGAGGATGAGATGGCTTGATGGCATCACCAACTCGATGGACATGAGTTTGGCTAAACTCCGGGAGTTGGTGATGGACAGGGAGGCCTGGCATGCTGCGAATCATGGGGTCGCAAAGAGTCGGACATGACTGAGCAACTGAACTGAACTGAACTGATATATATATCAGTAATTTGGGATTGAGAATTTATGATGATATATCAAATGATTTCTCCTCCCCCTTTCCACCTTCTCCTCCTATTCTTTTGTTCTTACCCTTATTCTTACTCATCAGTTATCTTTGCTGTTTGGGACATAGACTGCATGAGCTAGAATTTATTGGATTGCTATAATCATGATTTTTTTTATATTAGACACATAAAGATCTAAATAATGCCTTTAATGTCAAGCTACCAGGAGTACTGGGGTCCATCTAAAATCTTTGCAGTGCTATCGCTTGCTTTAATATAGTGTGAGTTGTGGCAATAAGAACACACATGGTTGCTGATCTGATTAAAACTGTTAAGTGAGAGAAATTTAACCAAAAAGACACGTCATGAAAGTGTACACCTTTGTTGGGTTTGAAACACCACTTTACTCACTCCTGTGATGCTAATGTGCACCACAAGTCTTAAAATTTCCTAAGGTCTTGCAAGACAGATCAGTTTATGTTTTCACTTTTTTATCCCCAAGCCCTTGGAGCAACCAGAGCTACTAAGGAAAGGCCACTTAATACTTTAGAATCAAAATGTTTTGCAAAAGCAAAGGACCCTGATAATAAGATACTAAATTGCAACTGTTGATCATGCGTGCCCATCAACTAATGTGATCACAGACTGTTTCAGAAATAACTTCTATCTTAGTTGTTTTTTTACCAAAAGTTTTTAATTTAGCTTTTACACAACTTTGTTTTTCCTGGAATTTAACTGTGTTAAATTTTGCACTAGAATTTAATGGAAAACTTGACTTTGCTAAGGGTACTTGTTCCGTAAGATGGGACAGCTGTACCATGATTCCACAACAAAGGTACCACTTCTGCCACAAAAATGAAGCAAAATCAAGAGACCCTAAATATCTATTTCATATAACCCCCCCAACCCTATCCCAGGACTATACTGTTAATCAAACAAGTTTGTGTATTTAGCTAACTTGGAATTTTCCAGTTGTTTAGATTGGTGCCTTCTGGTTGGGAAACTAATGCCAGTGTTCTCTCAACCTTTCTCCAGGCTGAGAAAACTAATTAACTAGGCTGAGAGGTTATTAAATAATATTCTGTAGATTTGAAAAACCATTTCACAAGAAACCTTTGACTTACTGTGGCTTTCTTTAGTTTTCTTTATTGATATTATAGAGCTCAAGTGAAATTATAATGATAGCAGTCATATTTTAATAAGAAGAGTACTTGTTTTATCATCAAAAGGTACCCCAATTAAGGAAAAGAACACTTAGCTATCCAATTTGAGCAAATGGTATCTTAAAATAAATGTACAACATACCACTGGGAATGCTATAGCAGCAACTGAAGGATAGCACACACAAACACATATATTCAGATTACCCAAATACCAAGAATGCTGTGTGTGTGCATTCAGTTGTATCCAACTCTTTGTGACCCCATGGACTGTAACCCACCAGGATCCTCTGTCCATGGGATTCTCCAGGCAAGAATACTGGAGCAGGTTGCCATTCCCTTCTCCAGGGGATCTTCCCAACCCAGGGATTGAACTCACATCTCCTGCTTTGTAAGCAGGTTCTTTACCATCTTAGCTACCACGGAAGATGTATCCACTGCCAATTATATCCCACTTCTTGACTGTTGAAACTACATTACACTTCTCATCTTTAAATAGGAAATAAATATGGTAACTGTGTTAATATTTGCCCTAATGAAAGCAATATGAATTTTAAAATAGTGATATAAAAGTGTCATTCTCCCTGAATAAAATATACCACAAATTATAGCCCAATGTTTTTTCTGTACATGTTCCTGAACTAATAATTCTGCTTTAAAACAAATAAAAGTATATTTCATTTGTTACCATCCTAGCATAATTCTCAAAAGATTATTGAGGTCATTCCCTGGCAGTCTAGTGGTTAGGACTTTGTGCTTTCACTGCTGTGACCTGAGTTCAATCCTAGATCAGGGAACTAAGATCCTGCAAACCACACAGCACACCCCCCCCAAAAAAAAAAGATTGTTGATACTAGGATATCCATGTATAATGTCAAAGTTAAGTTTATTTCTTGAAAGAGCTTTCCACTCACAAGGCCTTTAACTCTCACAAATTACTCAGAAGACTTTGGCTGAGGAGGCTCATAATCTCCTCCAACTGAAGTCATTTTTCATCAATAAGAAAAGCAAGGATGCCTTCCTGCATCTAAGGTGCCTTCAGCAGATGGACAAAAACACAATCTACACCCTTCAAAAAACTGAAAGATACAATCGTGTGACACAGGTGACTATACCAGCAAAGCGATTTAAAATAACTGAGGGAACATTGAGAGGGTAGAGTTAGTAAAGAAAATCCAGCAAGGAGTGAGTATTGAGTTTTCAAATGGTGTGGAATTTAGCTTGATGAGAAACTCAGTATGTCACAGGAAATCTCCTCAGAGATCTAAACTTTCTGCCCTTTTAAAATATTTAAATAATTTTATATTTTGAATACTGGGTCCCAGTCTTAGGAAATGCAGCATTATCTCAATTTGCAAAGCCTCTGCAACAAAATCACCCTTATAATCAGAGCACTTGGGGGCAGAAAGGCCAGGCCCCCTTGATTCCACACGAGCCAGTGGGAGAGGAAGGGATGGCTCTGTCCCCAAGCAGTGCCTTCAGAGTTGAAGGCCAAGGGTAGAGAAGACCCCTGAGCTTGCGTGGATCCTGGCAGTTTGCCTTGGGAGGGGTGGAAAGAAGTTGCTGTGATGTAATATAAAGGGTCAGAGACACAAGGCAGAGGGTCCACAAAGTGAAACGCAATCCTGGTCCTGGTCCATGTCAGGACTGTCTGCAGATAAGTGAGGCACCGGATGCTCCTCTGTTAATAGGAACCAGTCCCTGCCGTATTCGAGAGTCCTCTTATTTTTTACTATTTTGGCCACTGGAGAATTTTATACAAAATTTATGACTGATAAAACCCCCTGCACCCAAAAGTAACCCAAGTTTCATTTCCCAGGCTCTTGTGGCCATTTGAAAAGAGAGACCAGTGCCAAGAGCTGAGGCTGGAGAGGGAGTCAGAGCCTGATCAATAAGGCCTTGGACACCAGGCTGTGGAGCCTCCACTTTTCCTGGAGGCAGTGGAGAACCACATAAGCAGGGCACCATCAGGTGTGTATTGAGGTCCCACTGGACACAAAATCCTTCTAAAAGGAAGATTTAGCTTAACTGGGAAATGGCTTAACTCCCAAAGTGGACAAACTGAAAAATGAAGCGTGCCAACTTCACATGTCCTGAATAAAATAAGAGGCGTTCCTTTCCTTTCTCATTCGTAGATTGAGGTGAGTGAATGCAAAATTGCAGAGCTAAGGGAAATGGAGCAGGGTTATCCCGTGGGTGGAGAGAAAAAAAGTGGGTCAAACACTGTCACTGAGGCTTTATCAAGCTGGACCACCTCGAAGGCAGCTGTGAAAGTCTCCCCCATCTGTGCAGTCCAGATACTGGCCTTGGTCACGGCGCACTCTTCTCTGTGACTCTAGGAACCAGCATAGGCAATGGAGATAGCAGGGGTTCAGGATTGGCTTATGAATGAATGAATGAACAGAGGATGGTTTCTAGAACAACAAAAAGGTCAGAAGGAATAAAGATTTTGCAAATATCAGCAATGCTAAGAGCTGGGATGTGGGTATGACTGAGGGGATGGACAAGAGGCTGTACCTTTAAGAACTATTTTGGTGAAACTCAGGACAGAGTGCTTATGAGGATTGATGGAGAAAATATGGGTCAAGAATGACTCTGAGACTTCTGACCCAGGAAATTGAGAATTTAAAGAGGAAAAGCAGGCTTTTGAGAAAAGATAATGAATTTGGTGTAGATCTTAAGAAGCACTTTATTCATTAGAGGAGTGTTGACTGCCTTATAGCCATATATAAGCCATATAAGGCTCATGCCTTATACCCATGAGCACCGAAGAATTGATGCTTTTGAACTGTGGTGCTGGAGAAGATTCTTGAGAGTCCCTTGGACTGCAAGGACATCCAACCAGTCAATTCTAAAGGAAATTAGTCCTTAATATTCATTGGAAGGACTGATGCTGAAGCTGAAACTCCAATACTTTGGCCACTTGATGCAAAGAACTAACTCATTTAAAAAGACCCTAATTCTGGGAACAGCAGCCATGAAATTAAAAGACGCTTACTCCTTGGAAGAAAAGTTACGATCAACCTTGACAGCATATTCAACCTTGACAGCTGACTAAGGTCCGTCTAGTCAAGGCTGTTTTTCCAGTAGTCATATATGGATGTGAGAGTTGGACTGTGAAGAAGGCTGAGCGCCGAAGAATTGATGCTTTTGAACTGTGGTGTTGGAGAAGACTCTTGAGAGTCCCTTGGACTGCAAGAAGATCCAACCAGTCCATTCTGAAGGAGATCAGGTCTGGGATTTCTTTGGAAGGAATGATGCTAAAGCTGAAACTCCAGTACTTTGGCCACCTCATGCAAAGAGTTGACTCATTGGAAAAGACTTTGATGCTGGGAGGGATTGGGGGCAGGAAGAGAAGGGGACGACAGAGGATGAGATGGCTTGATGGCATCACTGACTCAATGGACGTGAATCTGAGTGAACTCCGGGAGTTCATGGACAGGGAGGCCTGGCGTGCTGTGATTCATGGGGTCACGAAGAGTCAGACATGACTGAGCAACTGAACTGAACTGAACTGAATTCTGGGAAAGATTGAAGGTGGGAGCAGAAGGGGACGACAAAGGATGAGGTGGTTGGATGGCATCACCAGCTCAATGGACATGAGTTTGAGTAAACTCCGGGAGTTGGTGATGGACAGGGAAGCCTGGTGTGCTGCAGTCCATGGGGTCGCAAAGAGTCGGACATGACTGAGTGACTGAACTGAACTGAATACATATTTATTACAAAAACAAACATATCAAAGAACACTGAGAAGTGCAATTACATTAGTTTATTGAAACAGTATGGATAAACTGTGAGTAATACAGATTGTTTTCAGCATAACATAGGTGTCACACATTTCTCCTAGCAATAGATGATGGATAGATAGATGGCCAGATAAAACACAATGTTAGAAAGAATCTAGGATGATACATTTTATTACTAGATGTCTCCCTAGAGATCATCAAACCCAATCCCATTTAGCAAATGAGGAAATTAGGACCCGAAAGGTTAGCATTCTCCATTCTACAAACTTTAGGGCACTGACCATGTGCCAGGCACTTAGTGCTGGGCATATAAAAGTAAACAGAACATGGTAACCATACTCATGGTACTCATAGTCAGGCTAGTGAGTCAGAGTGTCCAGGAAGCAGGAAATTTTGACACAGCCTAGTAAGCGTTATCAGAATAACATGTTCAAGCTACGAGGTGCACCCAGTCCAGGCTTGGGAGCAGCCTCTGAAACGCCATGCATGAGCTGACCTGGGAAGGATGAGCAGAAGTCAGACCAACAAAGAGGTTATGAAATGCTGCCCCAGGGATGTAAGAGGAAACATCGTCTATCTAGTGAATCAAAGGAGCTCCAGTACAAGGGAATTCTCATCCTGGATTTCAGAAACAACAGCCTCCTGAATCCCACTGTGCTATTTTTAGAATGCTACCTGTCTCTTTAGGTCTCTTGACAAGTTGATTCAGCACACATATCAATACTCTTGCATAGTAAAAAGGAAGAATACATGGCTCATGCTTACCCAGAAATAGACATTAAGATTTTCCAAACCCTCCTATGTAAAAATATATCTTTAGAGGAATTATTTCTTTTTACTATAGCCTTTTATTTCCTCCCCAAGTATTTACATCCATTGGGTCATGCCATAAAGCTCTTAAGGCCAGAAGGGATTTTCAGAGATCATTGTGTCAGAGACCAAGGGAGCACAGGGTGGGCGAAAAGGAAGAGGCGCTGGGGGGACGGAGCAGTGGAAGCAATCCCTACCCTGGCACAGGCAATAAGGGGGCCAGTGTGTATAGAGAGCTTCAAAATTAATACTAACACTGACCACAGTCAATCTCTTTTTATCACCATGTGCCAGCAATCCAGCAAGTCCCAGTAATGTCGTTAATAACACATTCGCCCCTGATGACCCTTCCCTCATCCTGTGTATGCCACCACACGAACTATACACCTGCATACACAGAAAGTGCAGGGTCCAGACAGGCTCTGGAAATACCTGAGGTCCCTGTGTTTGCTATCTCTTCGTATATTAGCACATATTCTCCATTCCATTCCTTTTGTTAAACCTAGCCCAAGTAGTCAAAAACCATACATACAAAAAAACCATATCAAAGAATTATGATATTTATCTCCAATGAAGACTCTTATTTCTCAAGTCTCAAATCTGGTTAGAGCTGGAGCCACTGGTATCTGATGTCCGATGCTGTCCCTTCGGTGTTTGCAGGCTTACCAGGAGCATTCTTCGCTCATCCTCTCTGGTTGGGCTGTCTGGCACGTGCTTGGCGGGGTGAACACAGATGGGTCTTTAATGCCCAGCTGTATGTCGAAAAACCGTGTGGACAATATCACACTGTAATTTTTGGTGAAGGTTTCTTGGACAGGATAACAATCCTTGACGGTATATATACCAATCCAAGTTTCATCTATAAGAGGAAGGCAAGTTTAGTCTTTAATGTAGAAGACAGGCAAAATATAGTATGTTTTAATGTGGTAAAATGTAGCATTTTAACCACTTTTAAGTACAGTTCCTTGGCACTAAATAGTCACATTGTTATGAAAACATCGCCATCATCCATCTTCAGAGATTTCCCATCTCCCCCAGCTCAAACTCTGTGCCCACTAAACACTAATTCCCCATTCCCCTCTCCCCCAGCCCCTGGCAACCACCATTCTAGTTTCTGTCTCTATAAGTCTGACTAGTCTACGTACCTCATATAAGTGAAATTATACAGTATTTATCCTTTAGTGACGGGTTTATTTCACTTAGCATAATGTCCTCAAGGTTCACTCATGTTGTAGTATATATCAGAATGTCCTTCCTTTTTAAGTTTCAATAATATTCCACTGTATGTATACACCACCTTTGTCTACTCATTTGTCTGCTGATGGAAACTTGGGTTGTTTCTATCTCCGGCTATTATGAATAGTGCTGCTGTGAATATGGCTGTACAAATATCTCTTTAAGTCCTTGCTTTCAGTTCTTTGAGGTATATGCCAAAAAATAGAATTACTAGGTCATATGATAATTCTATGTTTAATTTCAGAGGGAGCCACATCATACTGTTTTCCACAGCAATAAAGGCCTGTGTTTATGAAACACTCTTGGGGGAGTGTGTGAGCAGCATTGCAGAGAAGAGTTTCACATCTCGGTATAAAAGACACATAATGGCAGTAGATATGGTCACTACAACTTTAGTTAGTGTTTTGGGGAAGGAAAAGGAGGCGCCCAGTTCTAACATGTGCCTTAGACAAAGAGACCTTGGGGGCATCCCTTAACAGTCAAAGTGGAGAAAGTTACAGGGGGGTCTTAGAAGGCTGAGGAGTTTCAAATGTGATGCTGAGATCCCTGCACTACACAGCTAATAGAATACACGTGGGCACTTCAATAGAGTTAAGCTTAATTTGATTAAGCTTCTAAATTTCCTTAACAACTACCTTCCTTAATGAGCTTAAATGTTTTTTCCCTTCCTCCCTCTTGAGATGCAATACTTGAATACTTTGTTGAACCCTTACATGATCTGGCTGACTTTCTGTCTGACCATTCCTGGACGGTGATCTGCTCCTGGGGCCCCCCTATGGAGTATTGATCCTCAAAGGTGGAGTTCTGAGGAATGTCGAGAGGGTCCCAGGGCTCTGTCAGGGTGATCTTGGAGCACTGCTTGGTGGCTTGTTCGATCTGAAACATCACTCCATCCTTATAGAGCAAAATATATTCAAATAATCTGGAAGATAGATTAAGAGAGAACATTCAGGACTTTATGTTGCAATCACCATATCTTTTATCAGCATAAAAGTCAAAGGCCTTTGATACAAATTACTGTTAAAATAGAAAAAAAAGATAGTTTTGCTTGTGAGGCAATTATTTACTTCTTTATAAACACTAGGCAGCCGAACAACTTGAATATAAAATAAAGCTCAGAGGTCAAAACTGAAGATTCCTGAGACAATTACCTATCAATTACCTATTAACTTATCAAGTATCTGTTGTATGACAGACCCTCTGCCTGGGAGACAAACACAAGGAGGTAAGACCATGAGTTAGCAGCTGGTTTGTGACACTTTGGCCTTAGAGACACAGGAGGATTTGACTCTTGGCCTTAGTTGAGTCCTTGCAGCAATGAGTCAGGGACTACAAGGATATGCTGTAGACAGGATGACAAGTGTTGAGGATGTACCAGGCAACTGGGCCTCACTTTCTCGACTGTCATCATAGGAATGGGCTTTGGTGAGGTGCAGCTGCACTGGGAATGAGCTGAAACAGGCAAGGGCAAAAGCTGAGGGACCCCAATCAAATAGCGTCGCTGGATTGAGTTTGTCTGCATGCTCTCAGCCTCTTCCATCACGCCCAGTCACACTTTGTGCAGAGCAAGCCGGAAGTATTCCCAGGCTGTGCTTGAGCTCACAGACTGCCCGCCATCACCTTGCATGCTGTGTGGTCATCAGCCTTGTATCTTTCTTAAAACTAAGCCATCTTGATGTTGGATGAAGCTTGCTGGGTTTCCATGCTTTCAACTGTCAGTCTAAAACTCAGGGCACTGTTACTGACCCAGTGGAGTGAGGTTGCAACCCTGACTTCAAAAGTGAAATTCGAAACATCTGAAGGCAGAAGAGCCCAGAGAAATACCTTTCCATGAGCAAATAACAATAGTCAACAGTTCATCTGTGGTACATAAGGCTCGCTCCACCCCACAGCCCCCTGGAGGATGCCTGTTTTCCATCTCAAGTCAGGGGTTGAAATTTATTTTCTTCAAAAAAATACTGTAAATGATAACTTTCTGTATGGTCAAATAGTACCATTATTAGTATTATAGTTCCATTTTCTATGAACTAGCATAAAAATATGAATATAACTTCATTTTATGTATTTAGAAATATAGACCCTGCTTATTCCAGTAAATGTTTGACATGGCTTATGAGAGTAAAACCCAAGCACAGACTTTGAGAAGTGGGAGTGATTGGAGGAAGAAAAGGAAGTGATCATTTTATGCGCTATTGCTCAAAACTGGAGCAAATCTCTCATATAGAAGCAGGGTTCACATCAAACTATAAGTCCTTTGGAGGAGTTTGGAGTTGGACTGTGGCACATCAGAGTTTAAACATGCATGGAAGGAATACAGAAATGTTAGCATCAACTTTAGAGCACAGTCCAGTCATCACAGGGGATTCCTTGTTCATACACAAATCCTGCTCCATGACCCTTTCAGTGAGAGCACCACCTATACTGTATGCCCCAAGGAGTGGTTGTCTCCATCCTCCTTCTCCTCACCAACAGCTTCATCTTATTGTGCTTCCCCAAGTTTAAGGCATTTAGGCTAGACAGTCATTCCTAGCTTTGGCTGATACTCTAGTTGTATGCAACTGCAGCCAGGTGCAGGAAAAAGAAGCTTCCTTCTTGAAACTCAGCCCGAGAATCCACATGAGCACCAAAGTGGAAGTCTGGCAGCCATGTTTATGTATGTGAGCTAGCCACCCTCCACAGAGCTTCATAGAGCACAGGGGGACATCTGACCTGGGGAGGGGTGGGGAGGTGAGGGAAACAACCAGATTGTCTCTCATTCAGATGTGTGGAATTGATACCAAATGTCTACTAGTCAGTCACTTCTCATGGCTGGTCGTGTCATAGGGAAACTCAGAAGTCATGGGAGGCTAGTTTGCAATAGGTGAACTAAAAGTAAAGAAGGAACAGAGAAGCAGCAGCAAGCTGGGATTCCAACAGCTATTCATTTTCTGAATGTATTTCCTCTGTGAGGCCCAGTGCCTACAGATCCACCTGCAGAATTACGATGTTTCCTTTGTTCTAATAACTTTCCTTTTTCTGCTTGGAACTTTTTGTGTGACTCATAATCAGGACTCATTTCTAATACAGTTGAGGATTCCACTGTTCCATCGAGAGCCCAGGGAACAGCCGCCAGCACAGCTGTTCTGGGAGAGGCACCACACAGACCACGGCAGAGCCAAGGGCATGGATGGACGCCTGTCAGTAACCTGTGGGGCAAGGGAGAAGGGCAGCAGAAAAGGAACTCTGCCCTTCAGTGTTTGCCCAAGGCCAGATCTGTCCATACACAGAAGTAAAATTTAATTTAAAAATGAGAATTCTAGACTTGAAACTATCACTGCAAAAGGTTAACATTTGTTAATTCTGGGTGGTCTGAACACAGGTGTTTGTTATGATGTTTTCTGTACTTTTCTAAGTTTTCAAAATATTTAATTTGAAAAAAAAGAGGGCATAGTCTGATACTGACATTATGTTGACAGTGCCTTAAGTAAAACAGAAAATATTAATTGAATGGGAAGCAAAATAGAACTGTATAATCATCTTTTCAAAATTCCATATGGATATTAACGCTAGCACTGCCCCATTCAAAGTTTTGGAAAAGAAGACATTCATGGCTTGTATGTTTATATGAACATTTTCACAGTCAAGATGTGGGTTCTCTATCACAAGCAGGATAAAGGGGCCTGGAGCCCAATTAAGCCAGAAGGTCACAATGCAGAGATCAGCCAGGGTTGAAATGAATCATCTGTCTGGGATGCTGTGTGGGTAATAACCCATGGATCTGAAAGAGTAACAGACTTCAACAGAAACTGGATCCTGGGAGGTGAGATCAAAGCCTGGCTCTGAAGAGAAGGAAGTTGTGAGGACAGGAGTCACAGACCACACCCCTGGGTTACAGTCAAGCAAGGTTGGGGGGCCAGAATGGGTGTGAAGGACAGGGAGGCAGGCCAGCCCTGGGTCAAAAACAGCCTGTAAACTCAGCCTCCTCACTGGCCAGACACCAAGCAAAGCACTGTTCCCAGGAGGGCCCCAACGCCAGGATCCAGGCCCAGCCAAGGGGTCGGCAGGCCAAGCTTTCCACAGCAACCCGATTGCAGAGGAGTGCCCAGTGCACCATTTTGCCTCCCACCGTGTGGGACAAAGGATTTTTGTGGCTTCTGATAAAATTCTCAGGCTGCATGGACAATTTCTGTTGTTTCCTGAAAAATCCATTTTCTTAAAAACTGAAACTCTAATTTACAGAAAGAACAACTCTGTGCATGTCAGAAATCTTCTGATTTCTCAATTTTAATTTTAATTGTAACATAAACATAACACAAAATCTAACACCTTAACCATTTGTAAGTGTACCGTTCAGTGGTGTTAAGTACTTTCACATTGTTGTGCAACCAATCTCCATAACTCTTTCATCTTGCAAAACTGGAATGCTATACCCATTAAACAACTTCACTTTTCTTCCTTCCCCAGCTCCTGGCAAGCACCATTCTATTTTCTGTCCCTATGAACTTGACTACTCTGAGTACCTCACACAAGTGGAATCATACCTTTTTGTGACTGGGCTATTTCATTTTGCACAGTGTCCTCAAGATTCATGAGTAGCATGAGTCAGAATTTCCTTCCTTTATAAGCCTAATATTCCCCTGAATGTATAGATCACATATTTTTTATTAATTCACTCGAGGATGAACACTTGGGTTGTTTCCATCTTTTGGCATTGTAAATAGTGCTGCTATGAACATAACTATGCAAATACATTAATTTTTAGTGTATGAACCACATTTTACAAAAATAATTATACATATTTTTCCTAACCTGTATTTTAAGTTCAACAGTTTGTCCTTAGTAGTGGGCTTCCCTGGAGTCTCCGTGGTAAAGAATCTGCCTGCCAATGCAGGAGACATGGGTTCCATCCCTGGGTGGGGAAAATCCCCTGAAGAAGGACATGGCAACCCACTCCAGTATTCTTGCCAGGGAAATCCCATGGACAGAGGAGTCTGGTGGGCTATATAGTCCATGGGGTCACAAAAGTGTTGGACACGACTTAGCAACTAAACAACAACAAAAACAACATTCTTCCAAGTATTTGCAAAAAATCCAGATGTCAAATCATTTTCCCTAATTTACTATGAAATATTTTTAAAATGCAGGAATTGAAGAACTAGTACAATGATCACCCTTATATCTGCCATTTTGAATTCAACAATTTTTACATTTCATTGTATTTGCTCTATTTTCCAAATATCCTTACAAATAAGACTCTGTACTTCATGTCCCATCACATCAGAAGACAGGTGATGTCCCATTCCACTATTAATACTACCAACTTTGATCACCAAGTCATGTGATTACTCCAAATGTCTCCATCATAAAGGCATTTCTTTTTGCGACTGCCAAAGTGTCTGCGTGCTCAGTTGCTAAGTTGTGTCTGTCTCTTTGTGACCCCCATGGACTATAGCCTGCCTGGCTCCTCTGTCTATAGAGGAGAATTCCAGGCAAGAATACCGAAGTGGGTTGCTATTTCCTCCTCCAGGGGATCTTCCCAACCCAGGGATGTAACCCGTGTCTTTTGTGTCTCCTACAATGGTAGGCAGATTCATTACTACTGAGCCTCCTGGGAAGCCCCAACTGCCAAGTAATTGGTGGGTAATACCTTGCAGTGCTGAAAATATCTGTCACCCAATCATTTTGGGTAAAACCATTTCCTGAATCAATTAATTCACTGGTGGCTGATACAATGTTACCAGTGGTGTAGCAAACAGCATCTATCCATAGATCTAGTACCACTTTGCACTCTTGGGTTTTTATTTAACATACGACAAATGATTAAACTCACTATTGCATTTGATGCTCAAATTATCCCAATTCTGTCAGTAGGAGCTCCTTCTACCTGATATTTGTGACTTATAACATGACTCCATTAGTCTCTGAGTGACTCATGGCCTTCTGTGACACAAGTGTCCCAGACTCAACTTAGACTTTTCTTGCACCAAATCTAAAATCAGTCATTTCTCTAAAGATCCCTGAATCTAACTGGGAAATAACTTGGAAACCAACATCAGGGCCCTAGATGTGCTCATTGTCATTGGGATGTCTTTGTTTTGAGAATATTTTAGTGGTTGGAGCCTTGTACATTTTTTTTTTAAATCATGAGTTCATACAGATATTTCCAATCTAGATTTAATGTTATAGATTCTTCTCTATCATTTTTTATGTTTGTATATATTTTCTCTTGAAATAATCTAAAAACATAGCAAATTTATGTGCTTAATCCTACAATAGCTTTGAAATACTTTCAGAAGTGTTATCAAAGAATAAAACTGCCCAATGAAGTTTAAAATTTCATTGTAATTCTTTTCATGCTTAGAATACAACTCAATACTGCAGTAAATATTCACTTGAATTAAGCCTATTCCCTGAGTGGGTACATTTCCAGGTTGATATGTCATTAGGTTCATTTGTTTGTTGTCAGTTCAAGGACTTCACACTTTTCCTCTTTGATTTAATTTTATTATTTAAATATGTAAAAATTGTCATGTTCCAGAACTCAGAAAAATATAAAAAACCACATTCAGAGAAGTCTCCCATCTCAACCCCTGCCGCATCCTTGATCTCCTGATAAACAGCACTTTTCATTGGCTTGCCTGTTACTTTCCTTTATTTCCTTTCAAAAATATAAGCAAGCACATGTATGTACTCTTACTGCTCTCTCTTCTTTATGAAAAGGGTAGAATACTACATATACTTTTGGCACCTTGCTTTTTCCAGTCTCTATTAATACACTGAGGTTATCATTATTCTTTTTTATGGTCATATCAATAGTTTATTGTTATTTAGTCAGTCTTCTACTGGTGAGCACTGGCTTGTTTCCATTCTTATTATATTGCCCCAAACACCACAGTGAATAATATTGTGCCATTTTGGAGGTATACGTTTTGAATAAATCACTGATATGAAACTACAAGGACAACAATATTTTGTTAAATATTATCAAATTTCTTTTTACAGAGTTGTACAACTTTACACTTCTATCAGTAATAAATGAGAGCACCTGTTTCCTTTGTAGTTTTACCAACAGATCATGCTGTCAAACTTGGATGTGTGCCAATGTGATAAGTAAGAAATGTCAGGATTTAAAAAAAAAAACAACACATTTTCCTTTTGGGGTTAGCATAATGAGCATACACTAGCCTGCATAAAGCTAAAGTGTGGAGCATGATAAAGTTTACAAACTGAAGAACTGGGACCCCCATCCATATCCAGTTGTGGCACCTCTGACGTCTTCTCTGGCCCCTCCCAGTTACTTCCCTTCCACAATGAATACAGTAGTGCTCAGTTGCTCAGTCGTGTCTGACTCTCAGCAACCCCATGGACTGTAGCCCATCAGGCTCCTCTCTCCATGGGATTCTCCAGGCAAGAATACTGGAGTGGGTTGCCATTTCCTCCTGCAGGGGATCTTCTCGACCGAGGGATCGAATCCTTGTCTCTTCCATCTCCCACATTAGTAGGCAGATTCTTTACCACTGAGCTACCAGGGAAGCCCACTACCAAGGATAAATTGTTGAATTTAAAATAGTGTAGTTTTAATTTGTCTTCATTCATTATATTTGGTTGAAATATCTTTTCATACGTTTAAGGACCATATGACTTTCTCAGGTTTCTGTAGCTAGTGACTTAGCCTTTTGTGTCTTAGTTGTAGATTTTTTTTCTCTGCCATTTGTCTGTTCACATTATTTACATTTTTTCCTACAATGCATATTTTTGAAGTCAGATTCCTTTTACTGCTTTCAGATTTTGTTAGATTTAGAAAACCTTTTCCCTTCTCCCAGGTTATAAAATAATTCACTGATGATTTTTCTTATCCCTGTATGGTTTTCTTTTGTTAACATTTAGATCTTTAATTCGTTTGGTGTTTATTCTTGTGTATGATGTGAGATATGGGTACAATGTTATCTTTTCCCAATTGTTCTAACTCTATTGATTTAAAAGTCCATCTTTGCTGCAGTAACTTGAGATGCTGCCCTCCTTATACACCAATTCTAGATGTACACTGGTCTACCCCAGAACTCTATTCCACTGGGTTGTCTATTCATGCACCTGTGTCACACTGCTTTAATTACAGAGACTTACTAGAATGCCATTTCATAATCTCATAGAATTTACTAGACCTCCCATAGTGTCCTCCTTTTCCAGGGCTTTCCTAAATACTTGCTTTTTAAGTTTTGTGATATGAAATTTAGAATTAACTTATTTGGCTCCAGAAAAACCCACCTTTTTGGCATTTGGGAGGACTCAGTTAACTTTAGATACTAATGTAGGAAGATTGGATGTGCTCAATTGTGTCCAACTCTTTACAACCCCATGGACTGTAGCCCACCAGGCTCTTCTGTCCATGGAATTTTCCAGGAAGAATACTGGAGTGGGTTGCCATTTCCTACTCCAAGGAAGAATGGATACCTGTATGATATTGTTATTTTATTTCCCCCCCCCACACACAAAAAAAGTCCTTGTTGTTGTTCAGTTGCTAAGTTGTGTCTGACTCTGCAGCCCCATGGACTGCAGCACACCCAGGCTCCTCTGTCTTCCCCAGTCTCCCAGTCTGTTCAAATTCATGTCCATTGAGGCAGTGATGCTATCTAACCATCTAATCATCTGCCACCCCCTTCTCTTCTTGCCTTCGACCTTTCCCAGCATCAGAGTCTTTTCCAATGAGTCTGCTATTCACATCAGGTGGCCTAAGTATTGGAGCTTCAGCTTCAGTAACAGTCCTTCCAATGAATATGCAGGGTTGATTTCTTTTAAGATTGACTGGTTTGATCTCCTTGCAGTCCAAGAGCCTTCACTAGCACCACAATTCGCAAAATCTTCAGCACTCAGCCTTCTTTATGGTCCAACTCTCACATCCATACATGACTACTGGAAAAACCATAGCTTTAACTATACAGACCTTTGGCATCAAAGTGATGTCTCTGCTTTTTAATATGCTAATAGGTTTGTCACAGTTTTTCTTCCAAGGAGCAAGCGTCTTTTAATGACTACAGTCACTGTCCACAGTGATTTTGGAGCCCAAGAAAATAAAATCTGTCACTGTTTCCACTTTTTTCCCTTCTATTTGCCATGAAGTGATGGGACTGGATGCCATGATCTTAGTTTTTTGAATGTTGAGTTTCAAATCAGATTTTTCGCTCTCCTCTTTCACCCTCATCAGAGACCCTTTAATTCCTCTTTACTTTCTCCCATTAGAGTGGTATCATCTGCATATCTGAGATTGTTGATATTTCTCCTGGCAATTTTGATTCCAGCTTGTGCTTCATCCAGTCTGGCATTCACATGATATACTCTGCATAGGAGTTAAACAGGGTGACAGTATACAACCTTGCCATACTCCCTTTCCCAGTGAGTTGTTCCATGTCCGGTTCTAATTGTTACCTCATGACCCACATACAGATTTCTCAGGAGACAGATAAAGTGCTCTGGTACTTTCATCTCTTTAAGAATGTTTCCAGTTTGTTGTGATCCACATAGTCAAAGACTTTAGTATAGTCAATAAAGCAGAAGTAGATGTTTTTCTGGAACTTGTAGCTCAATTGGTAAAGAATCCACCTGCAATGCAGGAGACCCTGGTTCTCCTGGGCTGGGAACATCTGCTGGAGAAGGAATAGGCTGCCCACTCCAGTATTCTTGGGCTTCCCTTGTGGCTCAGCTGGTAAAGAATCCACCTGCAATCCTGGAGACCTGGGTTCAATCCTTGGGTTGGGAAGATCCACAGGAGAAGGGAAAGGCTAGCCACTCCAGTATTCTGGCCTGGAGAATTCCATGAACTATATAGTCCATGGGGTCACAAAGAGTCAGACATGACTGAGCGACGTTCACTTTCACTTTCTTTCTCCATGATCCAATAAATGTTGGCAATTTGACCTCTGGTTCCTCTGCCTCTTCAAAACTCAGCTTGTACACCTGGAAGTTCTCAGTTCTTGTATTGCTGAAACCTAGCTTGAAGGTTTCTGAGCATAACCTTGCTAGCATGTGAAATGAGTGCAGTAGTATGGTAGTTTGAACGTGCTTTGGCATTGCCTTTCTTTGGGATTAGAATGAAAATTGACATTTTCCAGTCTTGTGGCCACTGCTGATTTTCCAAATTTGCTGGCATATTGAGTGCAGCACTTTAACAGCATCATCTTTTAGGATTTGAAATAGCTCAGCTGGAATTCCGTAACCTCCACTAGCTTAGTAATGCTTCCTAAGGCCCACTTGACTTAACACTCCAGGATGTCCAGCTGTAAGTGAGTGACCACACCATCGTGGTTATCTGGGTCATTAAGACCTTTCTTTCATAGTTCTATGTATTCTTGCCACCTCTCCTTAATCTCTTCTGCTTCTGTTAAGTCCTTACCATTTCTGTACTTTCATCCTTGCCTGTCTTTACATTTTTTCAAATCTCGTTTTGTCATTTTGTATATATCAGCAGTATTTGAAATTTTTTCTTACTCAGATTTTTAACATTTTCTTTAAATTATTCATAAGTAGTTAGTCTTTTGTTGTTTTTGATGTTGCTGTTTTAAATGAGACGGTCCATTGTTATTTGCTATTTCTAGATTATTGTTTGTATATATTAAGGCTATTGATTTTTCAGGCTAATTTTATATACAGTTACCTTACTGAATTATCTTACTGTTTGAATTAGTTTTATTCCTTAGGCCTTTTGTGTTTTCCAGTATACTACATCCGTATCATTCAATCAGTCAGTCGGTTCAGTCGCTCAGTCGTGTCCGACTCTTTGTGACCCCATGAATTGCAGCACGCCAGGCCTCCCTGTCCATCACCAACTCTCAGAGTTTACCCAAACTCATGTCCATCGAGTTGGTGATGCCATCAAGCCATCTCATCCTCTGTCGTCCCCTTCTCCTCCTGCCCCCAATCCCTCCCAGCATCAGAGTCTTTTCCAGTGAGTCAACTCTTCTCATGAGGTGGCCAAAGGATTGGAGTTTCAGCTTCAGCATCAGTCCTTCCAATGAACACCCAGGACTGATCTCCTTTAGAATGGACTGGTTGGATCTCTTTGCAGTCCAAGGGACTCTCAAGAGTCTTCTCCAACACCACAGTTCAAAAGCACTCAGCTTTCTTCACAGTCCAACTCACATCCATACATGACCACTGGAAAAAACCATAGCCTTGACTAGATGGACCTTTGTTGGCAAAGTAATATCTCTGCTTTTGAATATGCTATCTAGGTTGGTCAGAACTTTCCTTCCAAGGAGTAAGCATCTTTTAATTCCATGGCTGCAATCATCATCTGCAGTGATTTTGGAGCCCCAGAAAATAAAGTCTGATACTGTTTCCACTGTTTCCCCATCTATTTCCCATGAAGTGATGAGACCAGATACCATGATCTTAGTTTTCTGAATGTTGAGCTTTAAGCCGACTTTTTTTCTCTCTTCTTTCACTTTCATCAAGAGGCTTTTTAGTTCCTCTTCACTTTCTGCCAAAAGGGTGGTGTCATCTGCATATCTGAGGTTATTGATATTTCTCCTGGCAATCTTGATTCCAGCTTGTGCTTCTTCCAGCCCAGCGTTTCTCATGATGGACTCTGCATATAAGTTAAATAAGCAGGGTGACAATATACAGCCTTGACATACTGCTTTTCCTATTTGGAACCAGTCTGTTGTTCCATGTCCAGTTCTAACTGTTGCTTCCTGACCTGCATGCAAGTTTCTCAAGAGGCAGGTCAGGTGGTCTGGTATTCCCATCTCTTTCAGAATTTTCCACAGTTTATTGTGATCCACACAGTCAAAGGCTTTGGCATAGTCAAGAAAGCAGAAATAGATGTTTTTCTGGAACTCTCTTGCTTTTTCCATGATCCAGCGGATGTTGGCAATTTGATCTCTGGTTCCTCTGCCTTTTCTAAAACCAGCTTGAACATCTGGAAGTTCAAGGTTCACGGTTCACGTCCATATCATTAGCAGAGATCATTTTTATCTCTTCTTTTCTAATTCTTATGTCTCTAAATATTCTATCTCTGATTATACTGGCCAATGAATTAAACACATTATTAAATAAAATGGAGCTAATGGACATTCTTGTTTTCTTTCTGAGTTTAGCGGGAAAGGGGCTATGGTTTCAACATTAAGCATATTAAGAATGATACAGATTTCATCATATTAAGGAAGCATCAGTTTGTTCTTATTGAATGTTTTGTATCAAGATTGTTAATTGAGTTTTATCATCCACCTTTCACAGATATTTATAGATTCCTTAAAACTGGATCATCCGTACATTCCTGGAATAAACCTCAATCATAATGTATTCTTTTTTTCATGTGCTATTGGGTTCAGTCTACTATTTAGGAATTTGTAATCAATGATTCCATCAATTTTCCTACATGACAATGCTTTACAATACTTAGTAGATGCATATTTCTCTTGTATGTATATATACATACACACCGTAATTTGCTTCAGTAGTTCCCTACTCATGACCACTGAGATTATTTTCACAGTTTAATATTAACAATACTAAATACAAATTGGAGATAAGCCCTCTTGCTTTCTGTTTTTATATTCCTATTTAAGAACTGGGATTGTTGGATCAAAAGGAAATTCCCATTTTATATTATATGAGGTATTGCTGCTGCTGCTGCTGCTATGTTGCTTCAGTCGTGTTCAACTCTGTGTGACCCCATAGACGGAAACCCACCAGGCTCCCCTGTCCCTGGAATTCTCCAGGCAAGAACACTGAAGTGGGTTGCCTTTTCCTGCTCCAATGCATGAAAGTGAAAAGTGAAAGGGAAGTCGCTCAGTCGTCGACTCTTAGCAACCCCATGGACTGCAGCCTACCAGACTCCTCCATCCATGGGATTTTCCAGGCAAGAGTACTGGAGTGGGTTGTCATTGCCTTCTCCGATATGAGTACTACTATTTCCCAAAAACGGAACAGTGGAATTTTTAACTGGATGTAGAGTATCATGGGCTGCCGTCTATGGGGTCGCACAGAGTCGGACATGACTGAAGCGACTTAGCAGCAGCAGCAGCAGAGTATCATTAATTTCCTCCCATTAGAAAAGGTACTAAAAGTGTATGCTACTATGAGAAAATGGGAGAAAACCTTTCTGTCTAATTTTCCTACCTCAGGATAATGTTTACAGACATTACAGTGTTAAAAGCACTGTAAAGATACTTTGGTCAAGGAATTAAGGATCCCAATCTACCAATGGTGAACTATATCATCATAATTTTAAACTATATTTTCCATATGTAAAGAGAGACTAAAATTTTATTTTTTTAAACATAAATTTATTTATTTTAATTGGAGGTTAATTATTTTACAATATTGTATTGGTTTTGCCATACATCAACATGAATCTGCCACAGGTATACAACATGTTCCCCATCCTGAACCCTGCTCCCTCCTCCCTCCCCATACCATCCCTCTGGGTCGTCTCAGTGCACCAGCCCCAAGCATCCAGTATCATGCATCGAACCTGGACTGGCAATTCATTTCATGTATGATATTATACATGTTTCAATGCCATTCTCCCAAATCATCCCACCCTCGCCCTCTCCTACAGAGTCCAAGAGACTGTTCTATACATCTGTGTCTCTTTTGCTATCTCGCATACAGGGTTATCGTTACCATCTTTCTAAATTCCATATATATGCGTTAGTATACTGTATTGGTGTTTTTCTTTCTGGTTTACTTCACTCTGTTTAACAGGCTCCAGTTTCATCCACCTCATTAGAAATGATTCAAATGTATTCTTTTTAATGGCTGAGTAATACTCCATCGTCTATATGTACCACAGCTTTCTTATCCATTCATCTGCTGATGGACATCTAGGTTGCTTCCATGTCCTGACTATTATAAACAGTGCTGCAATGAACATTGGGGTACACGTGAGACTAAAATTTTAAATCTCACAGCATTATTATGTAGATAATTTTAGATAATGAATGTGAAATTATTGTATAAATGCAAGGATTTATAGCTTTGCAGGAAAGTCTGATTACAGGTGTATTTGCCATAATTAGTTAATGTTTAAAAGTAAACTGTTCATTTAACATGTACACATCAAGATGTGATCTACTATGTAGCAAAAGGTTAATTCATTTAGATGAAATGGAGAGATGAAGGAGACAACACTTCTGAGGCATAATGAGGCCTTTTGTGGAAGACATAGCAGGCATTCTCACCCATTCTTCCTGACCTGCCTCTCAATATAGAGGCTGAGAAAGTATACTCATATACTCATTTTCTTAGTTTTCTTTGAAGCTCAGAGTATTATCAGTTCTAGTCTTGAAGACCTAAAAATAAGTCTATGGGGAAAGGGAATCCTTTGGAAATTTCTTTGCTCTCAAAAAAAAGAAGAGGAGAATCTCTGTTCCACTTCCTTCATTTTCTTTGAACATAGTTGAGTAAGAACATAAGGCTTGGAGTAAAGGCAGCCATCTTGAAGCCATGAGGCAACATATCAGCGTACCCTCTTACAACTATGAGTCAGCATAGTTAGAGTGGCAGAGTGGATGGATGGAGAAGACCAGGACCCCTGATGAAACTGCTGAGTCAAACCTACAAACATATATCACCAGAATTCTGAAGTAAACAACAAACATCCTTTCAGTTTAAGCCAATGACAGCTTAAATTGCAGCCAAAAGGAGAAATAAGTAAAAACAAATACTTCATAGATATTACCTGTTGGATACCTTATAACAAGAAGTCTATGAGAGCCTTCCCTTCCAGAATGAGCAGCATCCAAGGATTTGGTTAATCCTAGAACTTGAAATACCAGAGCCTGGCCTGGGCATAAATGAACCCAAAAGCTACTGTCTTCGCAGCCAAAAGGCAGCTGTTTTTCTGTCTTGAATTGGGGTAGTCAGGAAAAAAAATAATATAGGGCAGAAGTTACAAACTGGCAAATTCAGCTGGCTGACATTATTAGCTTTTTTCATTTAAAAAAAAAAAGAATGAGAAAATATGAGGCTCGGAGCATAATTTAGTAGTAAATAATGATGCCATGATCAAACCCAAGACGTGATCTCCAATCAGCTCACTCCAATTCACTAATACCACACTCTTTGCCTCCTTCCACAGGGGAAAAGAACAATTTTTCCCATTCACGTAGAAGTACTTGGCCATCCAAGATATACTAAATTACAGAAAAGGGAGTGGACAAATATTATATTGTGATTACAAAAGTACTTTGGCTTTTATGGAAGAAATTGGACAAATTTTGGATTTGTTTAATATGCAACACAATAGATTAGTAATGCATGCCAGCTCTCTGACTCTCAGCAGGAAGAACTGAGCTGCGGCCACTTGACATGCTGGCTTATACCAAGATCGAGTTACACCCTACAGTAATCATGAGACATAAAAGAAAAACACTATTTCAAAATTGTCGTGTTAGACACCAACTCATCATGCAGGCTGATGCCAACCGCATATAACAAAAGGAAAATTCAATTACTTGAGAATGCAGCCCTAGGAAAAGTCAAGTCAAAGAATAATTATGTGTGCAATTTAAGAAGCTGTAAGGTGATGGGCCTCCACTACTTGGATTCTAGTTCAAAAGAAGAAAAGGATGCTCAAGAAACTAAAAATATTTTCCCCACCCCAAAAATGCATCTGGATGAATATTGGCAATGTGTAGGCCTATATTCTTTCATCTGATGAAAGATAATAATAAAAAAATTTCTCATGAGTCAATAATTCAAGGAGGGTTTTTTTCTACCACCACTAAAAGAAAACGCCTCATTAGCACTGAGATACCCGTGTTGCCATGGTACATGGTGATTTCTAAAACTTCATATCAGGGGTATTAAGGAGGTTGGGAGGATACAAGCAAAGTCAGGGTTATATAGTCAGCACTCTGCTTTTCAGCAGAAAATAATAGTTTCCAAGTGGCGCTAGTGGTAAAGAACCTGCCTGCCAATGCAGGAGACATAAGAGAAACAGATTCAATGTCTGGGTCGGGAAGATCCCCTGGAGGAGGGCAGTATTCTTGCCTGGAGATCCCATGGACAGAGGAGCCTGGCAGGCTACAGTCCATGGGGTTGCAAAGAGTTGAACACAACTGAAGCAACTTAACCCAGCAGACACTATGTTGAAATAAAAACACACATGCACACGGCCTTCCAGCTAACAGTTAACAAAACAAAAATACAAATCTTATTTTTCACTTTCACTAGGATTTGGGATTTTGCATTTAAGAAAAAAAAGAATAATGTATGACCACAAGAATAGCTTTCCAATGAAAAACATGATTATCAAGATAGAAAGTGCAGTGAAAGTAGTATGAAGCAGGCTGGCTATGGGAACCAACAAAAACAAAAAGCAGAAGCAGTGAGTTAAAAGGTGCTATTCCAGAACTCAAGTGAAAAAAACATAAAAAGTGATGAAAGGCTAATGAAAAGATAAAAAATGTGGGGGGGGGGCAGGTGTAAGAGAATCAGGACATGCTAAGTAGAGAGATATTCTACAAGGAACAAATAGAAAAGACAAAATATCAAGCCTCCAGAAATTTCCCTAGAACTGCACATTAACCAAGAGATGTTAATAAAGTTCAAAGATTAACATATACACCCAACTATCTATAAAATAGACAAACACCAAGGACCTATTATATAGCATAGGGAACTATATTCAGTATGTTATAATAACTTATAATGGAAAATAATCTGAAAAAGAATATATATATTTATATATTATATATATATATATAACTGAACCTCTTTTCTGTATACCTAAACCATTGTAAATCAACTATACTTCAAAAAAATTTTTTAATTTAAAAAAGTTCAAGGTTAACAAAATATAGTGTACAAAGACTTGGGCAGAAAAAAAATTTTAAAACTAAACCAAAATTACTTTGGTATCAAACTTCTCTTCTAGAATTCTAAATGCCATAAAAAATTTAAGCAAAAATACTATTATTACCCAATGAATTATATGCACCCCCAAATTATCATTATGTGAAAAAACAATAAGATATTCTCCAACATTCAAAATCTCTGAAATTACACCACCACAGCAATACCGTATCTGGAAAAAATTAATTGAATATATTGTCTAGCTGACCAAAACATGAATCAAATCTAGGAGTCAGGTGAATGTGAATATAAATATAAAAGAAACTGCAGTGAATAATAAAAGTAGTAAAATAATTCATGTTTCTCATTCAACAGACATTGTGGGAAAGCTACTTAGCAGTTTATACAAGCACACACTATAAAAATTCCTCTGTGTTTTAACAAGTGAAGAAGTTGACCTTTTAGAGGCTTGACTCAGTGTGGTGAAAAAAGGAAAGACGAGAAGCCATCCAAACATTTTAAATTCTTTTCCACATACCAAGTGAGACCTAAATAAATACTTGACTTTTACAAAAGAAACTGTGTTCTGGCACCAGAAAAGCAGATCCCAAAGAGGACCAAGCCTTCAGGAGGGAGGCTCCTCTGGGGTCTCAGGGGTAAACCAGACAATAACCAACACTGGCTGCAGGGGAAATCACTGTCCAAAATAGAATCTGTCACAAAGAGCTCAACTGAAAGGGAGGACTCCCATATCCAGAGGAAACATGTAAACCACACCAGAACACAGCACATAAGATGGCGTCTCAATGGGTATTAAATGTGAGGTGAATTCTCTCCCCAGCATCCTTTGCTCCCAAGAACATAGGCTGTAGAATTTCTACTGATCCACTACCTGTTTCTCCTGAAATGAGAGTTTCTATCCCCCTGGGCTTTCTCTGCCTTTACTGCCTCTGCCTCCCCACTTCCACCGGGGCCTCTCTGCCAAGAGTGGTCCTGGAGATTCTGAAGCAAATACTGTTTCCACTTGACTTCAGCCAACTCAGATAGCTCCATGGTGGTCAGGCATCTTCCTCAGAGGAATGTCTGCCTTTTCCAACTTGGGACACTCTAGGCAGCAGGCCTTATGATTCCAAAGAATATAAGAGGTGTCCCATTAAGGGACTTGGGGGCAATGTTTTAGCAGCTTTGGCATCAGTGCAGATGGTCCTGCTAACCACAGTCTTCCCTGCAAGTATTTTCAAGCAACCTTGAAGCCCTTGCATTCATTATGGCTGTTCCTGGATGCCACACCAACTAGTCTGGTGGTTCATGATGCCTCCTATAGTCCTCGTAAGTTATAGCTCACCTACAGCTGACAAGATTACATCAGACCCGGGAACCTGCATGCCCCTTGGCCCTGTGCCACTATATTCCCATCGGCTAGCATCTTCCTTGACGACTTCTGAGATGCTCAAGAGCAGATTCTCTAGGTCCTATGACCTGAATTTTTTTCTCCCCCAAAGTTATGTTGAAAACCTAAAGCCCAAGATGAGTATTTAGGAGTGAGGTCTTCGGAAGTTGATTTGGCCAAGAGCCTTCATGAATGGGATTATCCTCCAATTAAAAAAAAAAAAATGAACATAGTAGCACTCAGAGGCAGAAGGAAGGCCCTGCTGGGGCTGGGTTCAGGGTCTGCCAGCCATGGATGTTGAATGTTACCAAATGATCTTTCTGTATTTCTTCAGATGACTGTATAATTTTTCTTGTTTATTCTATAAATATAGTGTTATATTGACCGAATTTTTAACATTAAATCAAACTTGCATAATCACCACTAGGTCAAGATCAATTTTAAAATTACATACTGTAGGATTTAAAGATTCCCAGGTGGCTCAGTGGATAAAGAATCTGCCTACAATGCAGAAGACGTAGGAGATGCAGGTTCATTCCCTGGGTTGGAAGATTCCCTGGAGGAGGGCATGATAATGCGCTCCACTATTCTCGCCTAGAGACTCCCATGGACAGAGGAGCCAGGCGGGCAATAGTCCATAGGGTCAAAAAGAGTCAAACATGACTGAAGCGACTGAGCATGCACAAATACACTGTTGGATTTAATATGCTACTAGTTTATTAAGAATGTTTACATCTATACTCATGGAGAAATTTATGATTTTCTTACAGTGTATTGCTTGATTTTGTTATCACATAATCCTGGTATGAAAAAATATTTGGAATAAGTTCTGGCCTTCCTTTTTAATAATAACTTTGGTAGGATTGATATGTCTCCCTCAAATTTTACAACATTTATGAAGGAATAAAAAAAAGAGAAATGCCAAAGAGCTAGCTGACCATACCCACCATGTGAAGATATAGTGAAAACTCAAACCCAGAAGAGGGTCCTCACTCATTGGCAGAATTCACACTCTGGACCTTTCCCAGTAGACCTAACTTTAGCCAACAAAACAGCCTGCTATGAAAGGACAGGGGTCATCCAAGGAACTGCAGCCTTCTTGTCCAGGGGCACCTGCTGTTTCTGTTTGGGAGCCATCTGTCCCAAGAGTTCCTCTTTTCTTTGGAAGGTCTGAGGGCAACGCAGTCACCCTGCTAGGGGTCTGATTCTTCAGAGGGCCTCTCGGTTTAAGAGGTACTGCTTCAGAAGGAAACCATTGGTGGTGGGGGAACTTCCAATGCCCATATTAAGAGGAATTCTCCAAACCAGAGGGTGAGGAGCAAGAGAAGCACTGTAAAGAGTGTTTGATGAGAGAAGAGCTGTGAGTAGCTCATGGATGAAAGGAGTCTGGGGGATGTACTGGTCATGACATGCCCTTTTACCTGTAGTGGAGTGTGTGCTCCACTATAACCTGCTTCAAAACTTTTCAAAATATGGGTAGACACTGAAATTTAATTCACAAAAATTATTCTTAACAAAAAAGATATTGAATGTAAAATAGAAATGAATAATAAACCATAAAACCATCACACGAATTCATTAGCTTATTGTTAAAATGTAATTTAGAGGAAAAAAAGAAAATTTAAATATAGAATATTGGGAAGAAAAGGGCTTCCAATTAAAATAAATAAATTTAAATTAAAAAAATAAAAGACAAGGGGACATTGATAGATAAGGTGAAGTTTTTTTAAGAGTTAAGAGAATACAATGCACAAACTTGTTATGATTATAAATACAATGTTTATTAAGTAAAAGATTTTCTAGGAAAATATAAACAACCAAAACTGACTCAAACTTAAGCAGAAAGGTAAGCTGGTCAACAACTAGAGGAAAAATCCTTATAATAGCCTAGTAAGATCTTAGATCTTTGATCTTAAAAAGAGATCAAAGAGTTACTTCTTCAAAAAGAGTTGGGTCCACATGATTTCATGAATCAGTTTTTTCCAACCTCAAGGCTATAGAGCATACAGAATTACAGAAAGATTGCCAGTTCTTTTACAAAACTATGAAACTCTGACATAAAAATATAGAACACAAAAATATAAGCTAGATCAAATTAAATTGTGGCTATGGATTAAAAACAAATATTAAATATTAACAAATCAAGCAGACTATTAAAAAATAATACATAATAATAGAACTTATTTCAGGAATGCAAAGATGGTTAAATGTTAGGCAATCCATTAGTATAAATCACTAGGCTGGGGAATTTTAAGACTCATCCTGATTAGAATAAATTCTTTATAAAATAGGTCAGAAAAATATTTACTGAACATGATAGTGTGTCTTTGTTAAACCAGCAGCCTGTAGGAGACTTAACTGTGGCAAATTAGAGGCATTCACTTTAGAGTGAGACTCATGACAAGGGAGTGTGACATCACTGCAGTATGTCATTCTGCCTTTCAGTTTCTTGTTTATCATATTTGAAATTGCTAAAAATTAATGAGGCTCCTTATAGGTGTGAGTGGGGTAAATAAGAACATTCATATTTTGTCAGTTGAAATATCAGCTGGAACAACCTTCCTGAAAAGCAAAGTGGTCAAAATTTTATAAATGTGTAATCCCTTTTCAACCATTTTCTTATCCAGGAATCTGTGCAAAATATTTTTAAAGTAAATTGCACACAAATACAAGGTTACACATGTAGTTATTTATAGTAGTGAAACATAAAGGAGAAAGAAATCTAACTGTCCCCTATTAAGGACTGCTTAAAGAAACTGTGTCCCATCCATTAGCCAGAATACCATGCAGTCATTAAAAATGATTCTGTTAAAGATTACATGAAAGTAAAAGTGAAGTGGCTTAGTCGTGTCTGACTCTTTATGACCCCATGGACTGTAGCCTATCAGGCTCCTCCGTTCATGGGATTTTCCAGGCAAGAGTGCTGGAGTGGATTGCCATTTCCGTCTCCAGGGGATCTTCCCAACCCAAGAATCAAACCCGGGTCTCCCTCATTGCAGGCAGATGCTTTACCATCTGAGCCACCAGGGAAGCCACAAAGGTTACATAATGGCATGAAAATATGCAATGTTTTGTTAAATTTTTAAAAATCACATAGCATGTTTCTAATTTAATTTTAGAACTGTATATACAGAAATAGAAATTGAAAAATCTAGAAGCGCATATATAAGGGTTGTTAATTCTGGACAACATGATTCTCTTTACTCTATTTTGCTATTCTTGGCTACCTAGATTTTCCACCATGAACATGTATCATACTAGTAATCCAAAAGTCATAAAAATGGTATTTATTCATTCAGTAAACATTATTGAAATATACTATGTGCCAAGCACTTCTAGGTGCTGGAGTTCCGGTACTATACCAGACTGATCAATTTCTCCTCTCACTCCTGGGAAGAGAGACTCAAGACAATGTCACTCAGTAATAGTGTCCTGAGTAAAACAGAATGAGATGTGATGGAGAGTGGGTAGTGGAGAGGGCTTTATTGGACAGTCACATAAGGCCCCTCTGGGCTAAGACCTGAATGGGAAAAGCCAGGAGTTCAAAGATGATACAAGCAGACTAGTCAGTATGGATGAGCTTGCACAATATTGTTAAATGAAAAACAGCCTATTACCAAACAGTGTGTGCTACAGTATGTAAATTGTGCATCTAAAAGTCTCCTAGGATATTTAGAAGATGTTACAGTAGTCATGTTGGCTTGGTAGTTATGGATAATTTTTACTCTTTGCATATCTATATTTAGATATCCTTTTACAATGAATATATGTTATCATTGTCATTCATTCTCTCATTCAAAAAAATTTAGTCAGGGCTATTCTATGGTGCTGGAAATACAGCAACAACCAAGGGAAAATCCTGGACCTAATGGAGCTTTACTTTGGGTGGCAGAGGAAATGAGGGAACAGACTTTAAAATTTAAATTAAATAGCATATTAATAAAATATTAAAATAGTATGTTAATAAAAATATGAAATAATAGGTAAATATCTTGAAGATAAAAGGCAGTGAGTATATGTCGTGGAGAGAAAGGACAGTCTAATTTGCAAGTGGGTCATACAGCTTTTCAGGGAAAAGGCTTTCCAGGCAGAGGAATCAACCACCCAAGTGCCAAAGGAGTGAGCATGCAGAGGCTGTGGGCTGAATGAGTGAGCTGGTGATGAGGTGATAATGGATGGATGGTAGAGTGAAGAAGTCAAGACAAGGTGTGGAGGGGCTGGGGTAGCAGATCCCACAGCATGGTCAAACCCTTGCAAAACCTTTACTCTGAGACATAGAAACACATACGGGAGGGTTTTGAGCAGACAAGCAACATGATATAACAATTTTAGCAAATCACTCAGGCTGCGAGGTTGAGAATAGACCAAAGGGAGCAAGGGCAGAAGTAGAGACCTGTTAGGTGGCTGTTGCAAAAAACCCAGGCAAGAATGATGAAGGTTTGGACCAGCCTGACAGTAAAGATGTGTGACAGAAAGAGAAGGTAAGAAAATTAGGTAAAAGGAGGGGAACTAGAAGAGCGTGATGTCCTGAAAACCACAGAAGAAAATACATCAAGATGGAGGAAATGACAAACAGTAAAATGAAAACAGATAAAAGATCACTTGATTAGTAATGTGGAGCATACGTTCCTTGACCAGAGCCGTTGCAGTAGAGCTGTGATAGAGAAAGTTTGCTTGGAGAGAGTCCAAGAGAACATGGGAGGACAGAAACGGGAATCAGCATGAGATTTGCTTTAAATAGACAGAGAGAATGCAGTTTCAGTTAGTAAGAAGATCAAGAGAAGATTTTTTTTCTTGAAAGTTGGGTAAAATAAAATAAATTATAAAGGGGGAAAATAGAAGATTTTTACTGGAATTGGGGAAATATAAGCCTATCACATTTATTCCAGGAAAAACAAACCACTAATTGGTGGAATATTTTCAGATCTTTGGGCACCTTGCCCTTGACCACCATCTTTGAGGTCAGAATCAGGAAGAAACAGTTCAAGGTTAATGGAGAGAAATAAAGATATTTCCAAAGCAGTATGGCGACCACCTCTGGCTTCTATTTATAAATTAGTCTCCTATTCCACCAGTGCCTTTAATCTCCTGGGCTTATCTTCCTTGGAATTTATTTTTCCTTATCCCTGCATCCCACTTTTTCCACATCCCAGCGTCAATCCTCTGAAATTCAGGGTCAATAGACCCACAGAATTAAGATTCTTAAAGCAAACTTTACGTGCCTCCAAGAAAATCTCTTTCGTGAAGAAAAACTCAGTATTACAAATCCAGCATGGTTTATTTTTCGAGGATCAAAATGCCACAAGCAGTTAGACTTCCTGAGCTAATAAAATACTGGCTCCAGCCTTCAGAGATCAAGGAGGAGGGAGTAAGGGCAAAAGAGTAATTCTCCTGAAATTCTGAAAGGAGTTCCTCAAATGAAAGCCCAACCCGTGCAAAACAGGGCTCAGGATCAAATAAATTTGTTGAATATTTCATACGAATTTACTTCCCCCAGCACACAGACACATTCTGAGGATTTACAACAATGTTAGCCCCAAGAGATCCCACAGAAAAACATACGAAAAAATGTAACCTGACCTTCCCTTCCCCTCATTAAACAATTTAGTCTACAGCCATTAAGCAGGGTCAAGCAAGGTAGGTCTCTACATGGCCTGGCCTGGAGAGCCCAACAGTAAGACATCCAAGTAGGGAGCGGGTAGCATAGCTATGCCTGATACCTACTGCAATTAAATAAGTGAAATGAAGTCTCTCAGTCGTGTCCGACTCTTTGCGACCCCATGGACTGTAACCCACCAGTCTCCTCAGTCCATGGAATTTTCCAGGCAAGAGTACTGGAGTGGGTTGCCATTTCCTTCTCCAGGGGATCTTCCCAACCCAGGGAACAAACCCTGGTCTCCTGCACTGCAGGCAGACGCTTTACCGTCTGAGCCACCAGGGAAACCCAAGGAAGCCAGTTTTCTCATGGTCTAAAAAGGGAGTTACAAAAAATGAACAGGAGAAATCTAGAATGATCCGTGGTGGTGGATCAGAATTAGAGATACTGGTATAAATATCTCTGTGTATTAAAATCGGAAGCTTAGAAATAAATGTGGATGTAAATATGTATATATATGTGTGAATGAGTGAGTGTGTGTGTGTGTGTGTGTGTGTGTGTGTGTGTGTATTCAAACCTATATCTTTTTGCTTTGTCTAGTGAGGGTGCCTGGAAAGTGCCACCCAATAACCATGAGCACAACTACAGCAGGGACCTTGCTTCCAAATATTATTCTCTAGTAAAAATAACCAGAGCTTCCTGAGAAATGACTTATTCCAATAATCCAGCAAGGAAAGTACAGATGATCTTGAAATATCTTGGCAGAAATCGAGGATATGTTCAAAGAAGAGAGACATGTCAAAAGAACATAGAAGCCAACTTGAAGGGCTTCCCACTGGCCAAATCTGAACATCAAATAAATAGTGATAGCAAATGGAATTCAGTGAGCATCCGTATATTCATGCTGATAAAAAGAAAAGAATAACTTGACACTTTAATGAAGAACAGAATATGTACATGGCCTTAAAATATCTCCCTATAAAATACTTATGGATTATAAAATATAAAAGTATCATTTCACACTTAAGAAATATTGCAGACATCAGTCATCAAGTTATCAAAGTAAACATCCAGATGTGCTGTTTCTACCCTAGGTGAATAACTTGAACCTAATTATGAGGAAGCACCAGATCAAGGAACATTCTACTAAATAATTGGTGTGTCATCTTCAAAAGTACTGAAGTGCAAGAAAGGCTTAGGAACTGTTACTGACAAAAAGAGACTAAAAAGACACACCTAAATGCAATGCTTAAATATAAACTGGATCCTTCCTGCTACAAGAACATCAAAAGCACAAATGACAAAATTTGAGTAAGACCTGAATTTCAGATGGTAGCAAGGAACACATGCTAATTTTCTTGTTTCCATGGTTGTGTCCCAAGACAATCTCCCTGTTTGTAGGAAATATACACTGAAATACTGGGGGGCCATGGGGACAACAAGCTGACAACTCACTCTCAAGAGACTCAGGGGAAAAATGGCTATGGACTAACTTTTTCTGTAAGTGTGAAGTAATTTCAAAATAAAATTGTACATTTGGAGAAAAAAACCCTTATCCTGATTCTCAAACACATATAATTGTCGAAGCTGCCCCATGTGATAACTTCCTCTGGAATGAATCTTCCACAGCAGATCCTTGGAAGGACACTCCTGTAAAGCAGTCCCATTCAATCCCACAGTATACAAGGAGGCTCCACGGAGAGGACAGCCTTCTGAGTTTGGAGCCAAAGTATAGAAAGGCAGCCCATCTCATCTCTACCCATTAACACAAGCTTTGGTGGAAAGGTGAAATAAGAGATGTATCTGAATTTATCTACACAAAGGGACAAGTTGAAAAATAAATTTAGAATTTATGTCAAGTTATTGCATCTTGCAAGAAAAAAGAATCAGCCGAATGTAATAAAAGTACAAGTGGTGTTCTCATGGTATTGTATAATTTTATTTGTATCTAGTTTTTAAGAAGCCCTAAATATTATTTAGTATCAATACTGTAGATATCATTAAAATCAAATTAAAAGATGAAAAGCACTGATATTCCAAGAAGGAAAGGAACTTGTGGGGGTGAAGCCAGGATTAGAAGCCATGTTTGGCATCCCACGACTGTCTAAATGGATGTCCACATGCTTTCTATTACACTAGGTGGTTTTCTCTAAGAATAGAGAAGAGAAACAATATTCTGTTCTCCAAAAAGTAAAATGCTCTGTAAAATCTGAGACAAGGATGGAACTAATCAGAATTTGTATAAGATAAAGTGGATACTTGTCACTCCATTTAAGACATACTTTTCATCCTTTAGTGAAAAAAAAAAAAAAGAAATCCTCAAACATGTGGGATTGGTAGTTGAATAGTCCTCTAAGATACATTTCTAACTTACCAGTGTATATCCTCTCAATGCCACTCTGCTCCCTTTGTATCAATAGCTTCATTAATTCCAATTCCCAATCTACCATTTTGTAAATAGGAACAGTAAGTTACTGGTAGTCTAACAAAATTCATTCAGTATCTACACTGCTTCTCCCATGAAGTTCTCTATGTTACTGAAATACAAAATAATCTTGCCTTTCCTGCAGTCTTCCAAATGTAATACTTGTGAGTTTACCGGAAAAAACAGTTGGAAACAGAAAACAAAATAGTATCAATTACTAGTATTTCCCATTCTCTGCTAAGGCTTGTCTTATCTGAAGCTTGTAAAGTTATTTATCTTTTCCATCATCTCAGGGAGAAGAAAGCCTGGAAAATCCTAGTCATTCCACAGTAACTATCAGTGGGATTTTCCATAACTATCTGAATGCAAAATAAAAATCTTAAGAAGTTGATCCAATTCTAAAACTTACTTCTCAACTTACTAATAAATATGAAGAGACAACCCATCCATATTTTCTTCAAATCGTATCTGGTTTCTTGGCCAGACTGCTAGTACCTGAAAAAGTTTCAGAGTTTGTTCCAACAAATCTACATTTAAAAGCTTAAAAATGCATCTGTGCACTAACCATTTTTTTCTGCATCTGACTTAGGGCCAGAGATGGGACTGTAAGATAAAACCTTGCCAAGAAGAAAGAGGAGTAAAATTGCCTTCTAAAAGCTAAACTGTGAGATTAACACTTGACGGATCAGGGCAAGTGTAAAGAAATGAGAAATCACCACATGGACTCAGGGAACAAAAGTCAATATCTGGTAATAAACCATAATGGGAGAGAATGTGAAAAAGGACATGAATATATATGTAAAACTGAATCACCTTTCTGTACCCAGAAACCCGCACATTGTAAATCAACTATACTTCAATTTAAAAAGTAAAGAAAGAAATCACCACATGGGGACAAAAAAGCTTTGAGGCCAGCAAGATTTGGCTGTGACCTCAGTGAGGCTATAATATACACATCTGAAGACTCTACTAATTGATCATGGAGTTACAGAAAAAGAAAGGTTGCTAAGACAACCTGAGCAATACCTGCCCAGGCTTTGTGCAGAGTGAAGGGGGTCTGGACCAGCAGTGTTGGGATAGCATAGGATCAGGGACTTCTATGCTTCTAACTTCTCTAGTGAAAATGATGCATTGCTTAATCTTAGCCTGATTCCGCTGGGCTGGCCTCTTATGTATGATGGAAAGCTCAACATTGAGCACACAGCCCAGCCTAAAGCAGGCAGTCATTAGACTCCATGAATTTGCTCCAACTCTTCGCTCATAGCCTCCTGATTAGAATTTGGCTCTCTACATAGTTCTGCCTACAGGGAGAGAATGACCTAGTCAGATTTGAGAATTCTGGCCCCCATGCCAGCTACAGCACTCACTGAGATATACAGTGCCACACTTGAGCTTGTTCATTCTCAGCCAGCTCCCAAAGAGAGGGCCCTGGAGGGTGCCGCAAGGTCAAGTTTCTGAGCTCATGGGGCTGGCAGCGAGTCTCTGGGCTATGGTAAATTTACCGGGATGGTGAAGATGGTGGTGGCCAGAGGGACAGTTGTGGCCACACCTTCTGCATTGCACTGTGTGCTGTACATCATTGAACTCATTTCATCCCCACAGCAAAGCAATACATTAGGCATTAGTAGCATTCCCATCTAGTAACCCAAAGACCTGCATTAGAAATTGGAATTCAGAGGCAGATTTATCTGACTCTAAAGCCTAATCCCTTAAATCATGAAAATCCTACCTCTGGGAGGTGGGGGGATGAACCCTATCTTCCTTTCCTTCTCCTGGCCTCACTCCACTGTGTCAGCAGTGTGCTTTTGGGCCATCCTGTTACAGATCAGGGTTCTTGGCCTCTTTAATCAATAGAAACTGATCAGAGGCCAGACAAGAAATTCAAGCAAGGCTTTATAGGAGCCACTGCTGCAGTGGAGGGGTCGAGGGGAACAAGAACAAACGGATCCCCAAGGGGAGCAAGCTTGTTCCTTACACAGGATGAGGGTAGGGTGTATCCAGGGGTTGGGTTGCAGGGGGATGGCTTAGGTGGTTTGTCCACCCCTTAATCAGTGGTGTTTTGTACAGGGGAATGCACATAATCAGCTGCTTTTGCTCCAGGCTCTTTCAAATGTGGCAGTTGGGTTTTGGGGTCTCTTTGTATCCTTTATCCAGAATTCACCCTAATTGTGCATGCACAGGGTTATTTTTAGCCCCATATAGTTTCTTTGTATTTTGTTGCTGGAGGAGAAGTATGTCCATATGTGAGCACTGCAGCATAGGGTCCCAGGTCCCAGGTCTGTCTCAATCCTAGTCCATCTTTGACATGGACTCATCTGTAAGCCACCACTATACAAGGCTTCAGGACAGTGCACACGAAGAGCAGTACTTGACCCTTCTTCAGAAGTGCAGAAGCCAAATCCCGTCTCAGCAAACAACATCACCATCTACTCAATGCCGTCAGTACCATTAGCTTTCACAAGCCAGGACTGACTTCCCCCCACCACCACCCTGCAGCATACCATCTAATACTCTGCACCTCCTTCAATAAGCCTCTTCAGTATCCTTAAAATTTCTCAAATGTCCACTTCTCACCATCACATTGCCACACCCCATCTTCCACCTGGATCTCTCTACAAACATCTCCTAGGTCATGTTTCAGCTTCTTCTCTTGTTCTTCTTTATTCTCAACCATTCATCCAGTGCTCTTTAAAAAACCCAGCCATGGCATTCCACTGTTTAAATATCCTTCCCTGGATCCCCAACCTCCCTCCATACTCCATGCTTCAGTCTAACAGTGATTGGCCTGCAGTTCTTGGAATATTCTCAGCCTTGCCTGTGGCAGGATGTCCCAGAATACACCTGGATGGATCCTCCTGCATCAGTCTTCCCTCCACACCCACTTCCCCCTAATGGTCACCCCGTCCAGGGATTTGGGGGCTCACTCCTGTCCCACCTCCTCCAGGAAGCACCTCCAGGTTAGGTGCTTGTCTGGGGTGCTCTCAAGTCCAGCTCATCCCTTACCCCACTATATGGGAATTCTTCCTTATATGATTCCACCCCCAGACCATGACCTCCCTGAAACCCACTCTGATTATACAAAATGACTGACACACAAAAAATGCAGACTGAATGAATAAGTAAACAAACAAGAGCCCAGTATATCATAGATATCAGAATCCACTCAGCTTTCTCCAGTCCTAGCTCTAGATCTGAGAAAGTTATCTAATCTCCCTTGACCCCAGATTTCTCTGCTTGTAAAATGGAGATCATAAAACCTGCATTGTCCAGTAGTTGTGATTTTTAAACTAAATAATATGGTATGTGGAACATTTTCAGGACCATGCCTGGTGCATAACAAGTACTCAAATGCTGGATTTTGCTATTATTAATACAAAGTTCTTTGAGACTTAACAGAAAACATTCATCTTCTTGAAAGAGAAAAGATACTCCCAATACCCCATGATGACTCGGCTACTCCAGGCCTCCTCAGCACTTGTAGTTTACAATCATGTACATTCATTACAATCATTTGCATTCTCAAATATTTTGCTTTGAACAATTCTTGCATTTGCATACTGTCTTCAAGATGCCTAATACTTCAACAAACACTTTTAGGTGAAATGATATCAAATTTTCTCCACATTTTACTGCCCACTGAGCCTTAAACTGTGGACATTCACATGGCACCTCCTAATTATGCCAGCTCCATATGAGAGGCCAGCATAACCCTTGGAGGAACACACAGAGAGAAACAGGAATGAGGCAGAAGGAACTGACAGGTGGCGATCCCAAAATAGAAATCAAGTTATAATGGGGTCAGAACAAACTGCAGTCTCAGGAAAGAGGGTGTCCTTTGTCAGATGCAGAAAGGTGAATAATCACGCCAGTGGTTAAAAAGCATTGTAGCATAACCTCTCTGTGGAATATTGTGCAGCCATTAAAAATAGGTAGGGGCCAACTATTAAAATGGCAAATAACAACAGGTAAGAGATCATGTTCTGTAAAAAAAAAAGATACAAACATACAGGCTTTTTAATCACCGAATGTAAAACTTGCTTAAAAGAAATTTTAAGGGAGTAGACTAAAATTTCAACGGTTGTGACAGTTCTTTTAACTGATCCCTCACACGTTTGGTTGAGTTGTCATATTCCTTTAAAAAGAAAAAAAAAAAACTCATAAAATATGTATTCGTCGTGTCTCCCTCACAGATATCTCCTGAAAAAGCTGAGATAGTGCAGAAGACACGCCCTAGGCTGAAGGGGGCACCAGGAGTCAGGAGGCTGACTCAGCAGCCTTTGAATGTGGGCGAACCAGGGCCTGGGGGCGCCACTTTTCTTCACCGGCCACTGCCCTGCGAGGTCTCACTAAGTGCCCGCCAGCAGGCCACCCCCAGTGTGCCAGCCCGACACCCAGCCCCCAACTCTGCTGTTCCCAAGAGATCCTCTCCGCGAAGTTTATCTTTGATGGGAGGAAGGCGACGCGAGCTGCTGGAAACCCCGCGCTCCGGCGCAGCTCCCTCGACCTCGCCCTCCCCGGGCCGCCCTGGCCTCGCTCTCCGCGCCCCGCGTACCTCTTGCAGGGGATCAGCGCCTTCCTCTCGTCCAGCACCCGCACGCGCTGGTTGAGCCCGTCGTAAGAGAGCAGGGCGCGACTGTAGCGCCCGGTGCTCTGCCGGTACAGCACCTGGCGCCCCTCCCACTGCTGCGGCGCCTGGCAAGGGCGCTGAGCCCCCAGGGAGCCCCTAGCCCCTGCCCCGGCCCCCGGCGCCGCCGTCCCCACGCCGCAGAGGCAGCCCAGCGCGCAGACCCAGAGGCCGCCCAGCAGCCAAGCGTCCAGGGACCCTCGGGCCACGCGGAGGGGAGCTAGCCCAGGCATCGCCTTCTGCCGCGGCCGCAGTCCCCAGAGAGCCAGCCCGCGCCCAAGGGGGCGCTGAGCAACCCAGGCACTCAGCGGGGCTTTCTCCAACTGTGCCCGAAGGCGATCTTGGCCAAGTTGCTGCTGGTCACGGCGGCGGCCTTTCCAGCTGTTGGGATCAGGATGCGCAAGGCCTGGGAGCCGGGATCGGCCACGGGAAAGCTTCCGTGAATCGTGTGAGAGCTGTTTCTGCCTGGGCCGCTGCCCGCGGCCGCTACTGTTTCCACTTGCTCTCTGCTGCCAACAGGAAATGCAGTGGCAGTGGTGCCACTAGCATCCTGAAGGGGTATCCGCGTTTTAAGGGGGGTGGGGTGGTGGAATGAGAAGGAAAGTGTTTTTCTGCTAAGTTGAGTATTCAGCAGATAACAAACAATGGAGGACAAACTCAAACACAAGATCAAGAAAGCTGGATCAGTGCACTTGCTGTACCCCCACATAACCCTGTCCCTTTATCAAACTGTTTTTGTTGCTGTTCAGTCGCCACCTCATGTCCAGCTCTTTGTGACCCTCTGGATTGCAGCACATCAGGCTTCCCTGTCCTTCATTGGAGTTTGCTCAAATATATGTCCATTGAGTCAGTGATGCCATCCAACCATCTCAACCTCTGTAGCCCCCTTCTCCTCTTGCCCTCAATCTTTCCCAAGACAGGGTCTTTTTCTAAAAACTCGGCTCTTCATATCAGGTGCCCAAAGTATTGGAGCTTCAGCTTCACAGCATCAATCCTTCCAATGAATATTTAGGGTTGATTTCCTTTAGGATTGACTGGTTTGATCTCCTTGCAGTCCGAGGGGCTCTTAAGAGTCTTCTCCAAAACCACAGTTCAAAAGCATCAATTTGTCAGTCCTCAGCTGTCTTTATGGTCTCTCATATCTCACAAACACGACTATTGGAAAAACCATAGCTTTGACTATATGGACCTTTGTTGGCAAAGTGATGTCTCTGCTTTTAAATATGCTAATAGGTTTGTCATAGCTTCTCTTGCAAGAAGCAAGCATCTTTTAATTACGTGGCTGCAGACACTGTCCGCAGAGATTTTGGAGCCCAAGAAAACAAAATCTGTCACTATTTCCACTTTTTCCTCATCTATTTGCCATGAAGTGATGGGATCAGATGCCACGATCTTAGTTTTTTGAATGTTGAGTTTTAAGCCAGCTTTTTTTACTATCCTCTTTCACCTTCATCGAGAGGCTCTTTTGTTACCCATCTGCATATCTGAGGTTGTTGATATTTCTTCTAGCAATCTTGATTCCAGCTTGTGATTCATCCAGTCCACCATTTCACATGATGTACTCTCAGTTCAGTTCAGTTCAGTCGCTCAGTCATGTCTGACTCTTCGCGACCCCATGAATCTCAGCACGCCAGGCCTCCCTGTCCATCACCAACTCCCGGAGTTCACTTAGACTCATGTCCGTTGAGTCAGTGATGCCATCCAGTCATCTCATCCTCGGTCGTCCCCTTCTCCTCCTGCCCCCAATCCCTCCCAGCATCAAAGTCTTTTCCAATGAGTCAACTCTGCACATGAGGTGGCCAAAGTACTGCAGTTTCAGCTTTAGCATCATTCCTTCCAAAGAAATCCCAGGGCTGATCTCCTTCAGAATGGACTGGTTGGATCTCCTTGCAGTCCAAGGGACTCTCAAGAGTCTTCTCCAACACCACAGTTCAAACGCATCAATTCTTCAGTGCTCAGCCTTCTTCACAATCCAACTCTCACATCCATACATGACCACAGGAAAAACCATAGCCTTGACTAGACAGACCTTAGTCAGCAAAGTAATATCTCTGCTTTTGAATATGCTATCTAGGTTGGTCATAACTTTTCTTCCAAGGAATAAGCGTCTTTTAATTTCATGGCTGCAGTCACCATCTGCAGTGATTTTGGAGCCCAAAAAAAACTGTTTGCACTGTTTCCCCATCTATTTCCCATGAAGTGATGGGACCAGATGCCATGATCTTCGTTTTCTGCATGTTGAGCTTTAAGCCAACTTTTTCACTCTCCTCTTTCACTTTCATCAAGAGGCTTTGTAGCTCCTCTTCACTTTCTGCCATAAGGGTGGTGTCATCTGCATATCTGAGGTTATTGATATTTCTCCCAGCAATCTTGATTCCAGCTTGTGTTTCTTCCAGTCCAGCGTTTCTCATGATGGACTCTGCATATAAGTTAAATAAGCAGGGTGACAATATACAGCCTTGACGTACTCCTTTTCCTACTTGGAACCAGTCTGTTGTTCCATGTCCAGTTCTAACTGTTGCTTCCTGACCTGCGTACAGATTTCTCAAGAGGCAGGTCAGGTGGTCTGGTATTCCCATCTCTCTCAGAATTTTCCACAGTTTATCGTGATCCACACAGTCAAAGGCTTTGGCATAGTCAATAAAGCAGAAATAGATGTTTTTCTGGAACTCTCTTTCTTTTTCGGTGATCCAGCGGATATTGGCAATTTGATCTCTGGTTCCTCTGCCTTCTCTAAAACCAGCTTGAACATCAGGGAGTTCACAGTTCATGTATTGCTGAAGCGTGGCTTGGAGAATTTTGAGCATTACTTTACTAGCGTGTGAGATGAGTGCAACTGTGCGGTAGTTTGAGCATTCTTTGGCATTGCCTTTCTTTGGGATTGATGTACTCTACATATAAGTTAAATAAGCAGGATGACAATATATAGCCTTGACATACTCCTTTCCCAGTTTTGAACCAGTCCATTGTTCCATGTCCAGTTCTAACTGTTGCTTCTTGATCTGCATACAGGCTTCTCAGGAGACAGGTACAGTGGTCTGATAGTCCCATCTCTTTAAGAATTTTCCAGTTTGTTGTGATCCACACAGTCAAAGTTTTAGCATAGTCAATGAAGCAGACGGAGAAGGCAATGGCACCCCACTCCAGTACTCTTGCCTGGCAAATCCCATGGATGGAGGAGCCTGGAAGGCTGCAGTCCATGGGGTCGCTGAAGGTTGGACACGACTGAGCAACTTCACTTTCACTTTTCACTTTCATGCATTGGAGAAGGAAATGGCAACCCACTCCAGTGTTCTTGCCTGGAGAATCCCAGGGACGGGAGAGCCTGGTGGGCTACCGTCTATGGGGTTGCACAGAGTTGGACACGACTGAAGCAACTTAGCAGCATGAAGCAGAAGTAGATGTTTTTCTGGAGTTGTCTTGCTTTTTCTATGATACAATTTGATCTCTGGTTCCTCTCTCTTTTCTAAATCCAGCATGTACATCTTGAAGTTCTGAGTTCACTTACTACTGAAGACTAGCTTGAAGGATTTTGAGTGTAATCTTGCTAACATGTGAAATGAGTGCAATTGTACAGTAAGTAGTTTGAACATTCTTTGACATTGCCTTTCTTTGGAACGGGAATGAAAACTGACCTTTTCCAGTCCTGTGGCCATGGCTGAGTTTATCAAAATTACCACCTGCTAACTCCAAATTAAAAGTGTAAAAAAGGGTATTTTCCTGAAGAAATGACATCAGTCATTCATTATGGCCATTTGGCAGCCAGTAGAGAGCCTGTGGGACTAGACACTATAGGGATTAGTCTAGACCCTAGACACTGTGGGACTAGACACTATGCCTTTTCTCTTGGGCTGAGGACTCAGGAACATGCCTGGTGGCCACATCTGCAGTGAGACCCATCACCTCATCCATCACCTGACAGTACCACAGACCTACACGTTGGTGGCTGGAAGTTTAGGGTCATTAACAACAACGTTAACTGGGTTTATGGTTTATGTCTGTGTAAGGTTAGAATCTGTAGTATGGACTCAAGATAAAAAGCAACTATTTAAAAAACAAAAGGTGAGGGTGGGATGATTTGAGAGAATAGCATTGAAACGTGTATATTATCATATGTGAAATAGATGACCAGTCCAGGTTCGATGCATGTGACAGGATACTCAGGGCTGGTGCACGAGGATGACCCTGAAGGATGGGATGGGGAGGGAGGTGGGAGGGGCGTTCAGGATGGGGAACACATATACACCCATGGCTGATTCATGTCAATGTATGGCAAAAAACCACTACAATATTGTAAAGTAATTAGCCTCCAATTAAAATAATAAGTTAATTTTTTAAAAAAACAAAAACAAAAAAACACCTTGTTTTCAAAGTTTATATAGTCTTTTCACCTGATCTGCTTTTCAAGGATGAGGAAGAGTGAGGCAGGTGAACGTGGGAGAGAGCATTCCTGGATGAGAGACAGATGCGAGGCAAGAGGAAATGAGTGTGATTTGGGGGTTCAAGTATGAGGCATCACTCGGGGCCTTGAAAATCCTTTTAAGGATTTATTATTAATTCCAAAGTTTTGGAGCCAACCATAAATGTAAAGCTAGGGAGAGTGTCATCAGGTAGAAGTCTTAGGAAGCTCCCCCAGGTCAGTGTGGAGAATGGCAGGGCAAGGCAGAAGGCAAGGGGAGGAGGAAGATGCTGTCACAATCTAGACAAGAGCTACTATCTGAGTTAACACCTTGGTAGTAGCAATGCAGAGGATAGAAGAGTTGGGAACTAGAGAAAAGGACAGACTTGGAGGAAGACCACTTCCTCTGAGTGGTTTGGATCACTGAAAGTTCAGTCCTGAGTGACAGAAGATGAATTCAGTTTAGGATTGGCTGATTTTGTGATGACTGTGGGATATACAGATGGAAATACCCAGGGGACAATTGGATAAACATTTCCAGAGACCAGCAGGCTTGCATGTGTGCCTGCTAAGTCACTTCAGGCATGTCCGACTCTATGTGACCCTATGGACTATAGCCTGCCAGGCTCCTCTGTCCATGGAGTTCTCCAGGCAAGAATACTGCAGTGGGTTGCTATTTCCCACTACAGAAGATCTTCCTGATCCAGGGATCAAACCCACGTCTCTTATGTCTCCTGCAGGCAGGCAGGTTATTTATTACTAGGGCCATCTGGGAAGCCCAGCAGGCCTAGGGGTCTGGATTTGGAAGCCATTGGCATTTAGTTGGTCACTGAACCCAGAAAGCACAGTAGAAGAGTGGTTTTCCACTCATGGTGATTTTGTCTCCCAGGGGACAGTTGGCAATATCTAGAGACGTTTTTGACTATTACAGTGGGATAGAGGGCAAGCCGCCCCTGGCATCTAGTGGGAGGAGACCAAAGACACTACTAAATTACCCACAATGTGCAAGACAACCCTCCCCACCCCAGCTCCCATGGCTCACTCAAAAAAGAATTATGCAGCGCTTTTGACACTAGGGCTGAGATTGAGACAACCTGGAGCAGTGGGGAGTGTAGAGAGTGAGAAGAGGGCTGAGGATGGAGCCCTAGAGAACTCCCAACATTGAAAGGATGGGCAGGGAAGCAGGCCCTGGAGGAGACTGAAGAGGAGCCACCAGAGAGAAGCCAATGACCAGGGGAACTTCCCCAGTTACATGAGATTTTGGCAAATCAGTGTCAAGTATGGGGTAATGGATTGAGTGCTAAAAGCCAGGCAAGAAGAGGGAGGCTGGTTGTCACACTCTCCAGATGAATTCCTCAATGCTGCCACCCTCTCCTAGGAAAAGTATCAACAGACCTAATCAGGTAAGCAAGGAGCTTTATGGAGAAGGGTTCTCAGTTTTCCCCCTCCCTTTCTTAAAGGACATTCCATCTGAGAACATCAAGGAAATACTTGAAATGTCGTGACTTGGTACTTGCAGAGCTAAACTAATGCAGCAGGTTCAAACTAGCTATAGAAGTCTGAGTCCTCCCCAAGTTTGCCCTCCTCAGCTGATTCTTAAGAAAAGGGCAGGGAGCCCAATTCATTCTCAAAACTGTATCTTCCCTGGTAGGAACTTGGGCTGAAACTCATTTTCACTAAACCAGGGTTTAGACCTACTAGAATCTAATACTGAAAACAGCTTGAGATCTCATCTGGGCTATCCTGTTTGCTTGCTATTTCACTAGCCTGCACTGGCATTTGAAGCTTGGTTTTCTACAGAAAAAAAGATACCTCTCTAGATGGGTCTTGCTGTATTTGGTTACTCTGGGCTTCCCATAAATAAAACTAGACTCCTTGAGTGAATCCTGAAATATGTTTGTCTCATTTACCTTTTCAACTAGCCATGTTTGATTCATGTACCCAGAAAAAATAAATAAGGTAATGCATTTACACATCAAGTGCATTGTACATGCTCAGTAAACATCAGCTGTGCTTTTCCCTTATTGGGCTATTGTAATCCTCAGTCCCACTGAGAGTCAAAACTAAACTAATTCTGTTATCTAAGCTTTGGAGAGAAAATCAATGTCTGTCTTAAGTTCAGATTTCCAACTAAACCATGAAGATTACCATTCAGATAACATGCTTTCATATTCTAATGCCCTAAGAAAATATACCAAAAATCTTACTGCTTGCAAATCAGTGTATACTTGGAACAATAAAGCCTCCCTTTTCTGGGGATGGCTGAGCCAGCAGTGGATTCTACTACCTGTTCCGAATAAAAATAAGATAAAAGAGAGAACAAAACATACATCGTTGATCTCCATGGTACACAGTTTCTTCATTTAAATAACAGTTTCCAAGTAAATCAAGATGTTAGACAGCTGGATTGGAAATCACTTGGCATAAAGGCGGAAAAAATCTTTCAGATTGTGATATCAAAGTTGTCTTGGCTTTCTGCTTTTGTTCAAGTTGAAAAGAGGAACAAGGAGTAGGAGAAATGTTAGACGGAGGACATTTCTCAAACTGGAAGATGCTGTGACACCTTCGGTCAGTTCTTTTCCTGGAGCAGGTACAGCTCAAAGGCCATTCTGGAAAAAAAAAAAAAAACCTGAGCCCAAAGTAATGTCTACTAGCCACGACAGTTAATCACAAAAACAAATTCTATACAACTCAGGGCCGGGAGGGGGCGGTTTGCTTATATAATGTGTCCAACCTGTTCCAACTGCACTCTCCGGGTCCCACACTTCTCACCGCTCGGCGCTTCTCATGCCCCCTGCTGGAGAAAGCAAGTACGTTTAAGAGGTAAGAGCAGCAGAAGTTCCCGTTTCCCTCCAACTTCACAGTTGGGGAACCCAAAAGGCAGAGGGCGCAAAGTTCAGCTTTGATTCGAAAGACGGTCCTTCCCTCTCTTGAAATCGTATCTTGCACCTTCTTGGATCCGGTGTCCAAAACGACTGCCAGAGGCTCTTTTTCTTGGTTTGAAGAAAAAGGACTGGCCAGACTAAAAAGGAGGGACTTTGGGGGAATGCAGGATTCAAGCCCTGGGTTGCGGCCCGGAGGAGATGATGTCACCGCTTCTGCAAGAGAGGGCTGGGGGGTGGGGCGGCCGATGGGGAGCCCGCGCCGAGCCTGCAGCTGCCAAGGGAGCGTTCCGAGCCCACGTCAGGGGAAGTGTCGGGATAAATAGGTCCGGCAATGGCCGGGGTTGGCTGCGCTCGGAGCTGCCGGGCCGGGGACTGGAATTGTCAGGGCGGGTTCGCGTCGGGGAGGCTGAGGGCTGGCGCTGCTCGTGCCGCGCGCGCCGGACTGCGGATACCCCCGGCCGGCCCCAGAGGCCGCGCACTGCTGCCCACGGCAGTTTGGGGAGAGCACATCCCCTGTGTCCTAAAGGACCTCTTCCTTCGGGAAGGGAGAGAGAACGACTAGGGAGCGCCCATTCTGTCTACTGGGGTGGCGGCGCGGGAGGGCAGTACCATGCTCCTCTCCATCCTGACCGCGCTGTGCCTGTGGCTGCGCCTGGCGCTGGGCGTGCGCGGCGCGCCCTGCGAGGCGGTGCGCATCCCGATGTGCCGGCACATGCCCTGGAACATCACGCGGATGCCCAATCACCTGCACCACAGCACGCAGGAGAACGCCATCCTGGCCATCGAACAATACGAGGAGCTGGTGGACGTGAACTGCAGCGCGGTGCTGCGCTTCTTCCTCTGTGCCATGTACGCGCCCATCTGCACCCTGGAGTTCCTGCACGACCCCATTAAGCCGTGCAAGTCGGTGTGCCAGCGCGCGCGTGACGACTGCGAGCCCCTCATGAAGATGTACAACCACAGCTGGCCTGAGAGTCTGGCCTGCGATGAGCTGCCTGTCTACGACCGGGGTGTGTGCATCTCGCCTGAGGCCATCGTCACTGACCTCCCTGACGGTGAGACTCGGGGAAGGACCGAGGTGGGGGGTGGGGTTGAGGAGGCACTCTGGACTGTCACTGCCACGTGAGAACCCGACAGACACACCGACAGCTGCCAGTGGGTGGTCAGGCAGCCCCCCCGCCCCATTCTTCTTAGGCGAATTGGAGGAGGTGGGAAGGGCTGGTGACTTGACTTCTGGAAAAGTCTGCCTTCTCCATAGGAATTTCAGGAGCTAAAGAACACCATGCCCCCATAAAGAGGGATGGGCGATTTAGCTTAGATAGGTGACACTAGATAATTTTTTCTTTGTAGTAATAAAATAGTAATAGCAGTGACAGTTGGGTCTGAACCAGCTTTCAGCACTTTTTATATATCATTTAATAAATAAAACACTCCTACCAGGATTCTCCACTTAACTTTAGCTCTTGAAAGCTCTTTCTGAAAAAGCAGTACTAGTTGTCACTTCCCACCAGGAGTACAGTTTATAAATTTAGTTGCCCTGGAAAACTGTGATGTCTGTTTCATGGTCTTTGACCCAATGCCAGCGTCTGTGGCATCTTAGTTAACTCGTACTCAACCACCACTTCCTTCTTTTCTCTTTAGTCTTTTTGCTGCTTTTCTAGGAAGAAGAGGCAGGTTTAAATCCACTTCTTGAAATAAAACCTAAGAATATTTTTGCCTCCTTTTATCCCTGACTCAAGTTGCTACACATTTAAAGAAATTATGGTGTTGCTTTAGTGTAGCTTCTGAAGTTATACCTCAGAGCCTTGCCCAAAACGTGGAGGTGGAGAAGTAAAGTGAAGGGGGGAAATTTACACTCCTCTCTAATTCAGTTTTAGAAAAAAAAAACATTTATTGCTTTAATTATAGAAATGATACAGGGTTATGCTTCTTTGGGGGGTAGCTCTGGACTGTTTCTGCAAAATGTGAGGTGGGAATTGGGGACTATTTTGGTTATTTTGATTAGTGTAAACTGTCAACTTGGAAAATCAACATTTTAAAATAGATTTAGGAGGGAATGACGTAATTTATCCAGGTTGGATAAATGTTGGATAAATCCAGGTTGGCTGTATGTATGAACCAGTTGAAATGGATGTGCCTTCACTTCAGTTTGTTCTGGATAAGCAGTCTCAGCCATAAGTCTTCTTTCCTAAGCCCAAAGAGTCTATATGGAAGAAGTAGTTGACAATCACATATAATTTTTGCTGTTTAGGGTTTGTGTGTGTTTGTGCATGCTGCCATGTTAGTCAGCGTCTCCAGATGATTCCTTATTCCAGCTGGAATCACTGACCACACCCATGTGTCCCTGTGTGTTTTTCAGACGTTAAGTGGATAGACATCACTCCAGACATGATGGTACAGGAAAGGCCTCTTGACATTGACTGCAAACGCCTAAGCCCAGGTAAGTTCGTTAGCCTCAAGGCTCCATCTCTCTCTTCTTTCCAGAGTGACTTCTGAACCTTTTTTCAACATTCTGTCTTTTTTTGTCTTCTTTAGACCGGTGCAAGTGCAAAAAGGTGAAGCCAACCCTGGCAACGTATCTAAGCAAAAACTACAGTTACGGTAAATCATCTGCTGAATCCATTGGCTTGGGGACTTGGCACATGATACAGCCCGGTCTGCTAGTCATGAAGTGAAAAAACGGGTTGGTGATTTCTCTCAGTCTTGTGGGTCCTAGATGGCACAATAACAACTGTGAATATATCTTGCTTTTCTGGGTAAATCAAGTAAAAACTAAATTACCTGGGTGAAGGCAGTGCTGTGAATCAGATTATAAGTGTGACATCCTGATCCTAATTGTCCTATTTGTCCAGAAGTTCTGTCAGCCAGAACATCACCTCACTTCTCTCATGGTTTCACCACAGGGCCTTAGGGCAGCGGTGGGAGGGGACGGAAAAAAAAGTTTCACTGCTGTGGAAAGGATGGGTAAGTGATCTGTGGATTTGACCTGAGGCCCAGAGACCAAAGAATTAAGATGTGCACACATATCTTTTTACTTATAAAAACACTTTTTAAAAAACTGTGGGAATATGTTAATCACAAGGCCTATGGCTGTAAGTATTAGCACAGTTTAAATGCTCTCTTATTTGAAAGACCCAGTCGGCACTTTCTTCAGAGAATAAGTCAATCATGCTGTCTTGAATGTTTTCAGTGAATTTAATTCTAGTATCATAATTTTAAAGTAAATTTAAATAAAAATGTGTTCTTTTAAAATATCTTTTTGGGCTATTTCATGGGTTTTTTGTGTGTTTCTTAAATTATTTCTGTTGAAATAGTGGAAACTATTTGGGTAAAAATGTTTGTTTTATTTGGTAACTTAGTTTTCCATATTTCAAACTGAAATTTTATATCATAAGAACCTTTGTATTATACAACCCACATAAAAGCAGGAAGATCATGGCACTATAAAAGTCTGAAAAAATAACCTCTTATTTAGGTTGTCATATTTGAGAACCACACATAGCCAAAATGGGTAATTCAACCAAAAAAAAAAAAAGCAAAACACTGTCTTTTCTAGTAGCTTCTTGTTACTGTTTTTTAAACCTGTTATATGTAGATATCATCTTAATCTGACCCACTTAGCCCCTTTTCTGGCACCGTCCAGCCTCAGTTACTTAGTTGTCCAGTCTGAGTTTCACTGTCATACTGTTCTCTGAGGCATCATTGCTTCGTAACTACATTGACGATGAAACTATTTTCTATTTAAATTATTTAACTCCTTCATAAACCAGCTTCCTAGGATGGAACCAAGACAGATCCATCCTAGGCTGATTACACCACCATGGCAGGTGGTAATAGCAAGGGACCAAAGAAGTCAGCACTGCAAGCATGATCAGACGTAGTGACATTACCAGTCATCTGTAATAACAGTTCCACCTCTGCCCACCACAGACCCTGCTTTGGCAGTTTGGGAAATTAAAGAATTGGGAACAGTCATCTTCAGAGACTCCTTCCTACACGAGAATGTTAGGACTGTAATAACTTTCTCTGAAACAGTTCAAGCAGCAGATGGGTAATTGAACCACACAAACTTTCAGGTGCCTTCTGAATCTGAGAATATATGATTCTCACTTCAGATCATACAAGACAGAGTAGAAAGACAAAATAGTATTATTTCTACAAAATTTAGTCAAACTTCTATGTAACTAAATTTCCTTATGTTCCCTCCTGCCCCCCCCCCCCAAAAAAAAACCCTCATCATAGAATTATAGAATTTTAGGGCTGAGAAGGATCCATGGGATTCTGTATTGAAACTCTACCTGTAGCCCCATGTGGAGCAGTCACTGATCCAAAGACAGATCCCAGAGTAAGCCTGCTTGTGAATTTCCTTTTCTATCTTGCAGCATGATTCAGAACTTTTAAGACATTGTTGACAATATGGGAGGCCTTACATTTAGCATATGATTGTGTGGGCTTTTTTGCCTGCATTCGGGCAGCTTGGACATGACCATAATTACAGGAGTGATTCTTTAAGAGAGGCTCAGAGTTGGCAGGAATACACCCTCCATATTTCTCTCCAAAGCTTCGGCAACACTTAAATCGATTTTTCAATTGCAGTCATTCATGCGAAAATAAAAGCCGTGCAGAGGAGTGGCTGTCATGAAGTAACGACAGTGGTGGATGTGAAGGAGATCTTCAAGTCCTCGTCACCCATCCCTCGGACTCAAGTCCCTCTCATTACGAATTCTTCCTGCCAGTGTCCACACATCCTGCCTCATCAAGATGTTCTCATCATGTGTTACGAGTGGCGCTCACGGTAGGCACAGAGAGGCAGAAGAAAACTGCACACAGCTTAGGAAAACCATGAATCCCACTTAGAAGTCCTAGTTTGTTTGTTTGTTTGTTTGTTTAAAAAGCACTAGCTTTTAAAAAAAAATCAGCTTTAATAGATGGTTTGATTGGGATATCATATATCCTAAACATCAGTTAATTCTTCATAGAATTAAGGAAAAATGAAAATATGAGTATTTCAGTGGCCTCTTTAAAAAATCAATTTCAGAATTTATTACTTGATTTCAGAAACTTATAAGCAAATAAACTGAGTAAAACCAGTTCTTTTCAAATCAATCTTATTGTAGCAAATATTGAATTTTTAAGACCTTTTAAATAAATTATGAATCAAGAAACAATGGCCATTTGAAACCCAGTTCCACACTTAGTTTACATTTGTTTACTAGAGTATTATATAAACACATATACACACTCACACACATGTATTGTATACATCTCTCCAGCTGGGAGTGTGTCTCCTCACTTATCTTTCCATAACATCTTTTTATATATATCCTTACAACATAAGAAGTCCTTAAAATATAAAAATCAAACCCTTCAACACAGGTTCCAGAAAGAGCCCCATAACTTGCTTCACTTCATTTCTCCAGCAAAACTACTCATTTTTATTTAAAAAGTCTTCCTTTTGATTCTCTGCCATTAATAATGTTCCTATTCCTCCTGGATATACAGCTCACGATTCTATTTCTCCAAAAAACCACTTTTTGATACTGACTTCACTTGAATACTTTCTTATTCTTCAGTCTATCAGTACTTAGTACCATCTTCACACTTCTTTGTGCTCTTGGCTTTATAGCTGTTTTACTGCTTATATCTTATCTTTCTAAAGACATTGAATGAATGAACTTCGAATGACTGTTTCTGGGCTCATCTCCTCTATGATGCTTATATATGCTCCAGTACTAGAAGCAGCTCTGAGGATGTGCTGGATTGCTGAACAGGTGAATAGATAATACATGAGTTAAATAACAGCCTTTGTGTCATTTTCCCTGTTAGATTATAGATAGTGTAATTCTGATCAAAATCTAGTAAACATCTTTTGGATGATTGAGATTTATGTCTTCACAAATAATGCCAATGATCATTTGGAAGAATAAAGTGGTAAGGACATGTAAAGGAGATTTTGAAAATCGAAGGATGAGAGAAAATGTGCCTTATGTCATGAGCAAAGTTAGTATAAAGCTATACTTGTTCAAGTCATGTGGTGCAACAGTAGACATGTAGATAAATAAAGCAGAGAAGAAAATCTTGCAACAGATTATAATGCATGCAAGAACTTTTATGAAAGAGATGTGGCAAATCAATAGAAATTAAACTGTTGTTTAGTAAATGTTGCAAATAGCTTTACTTGGGAAAATAGTATGTATTTTCACTTTGTACTCAATAAATTTCAAATGGGGTAAAAAAGTAAATATTTTAAAATCTTAATCAAAAAAGATAAAGTTCAGTAAATAATTGTGTACTACCTGAAAAATAAAGTAGTCTGTAAACATAAAAGTAATGTAAGAAATTATGAGGGAAAATGTCACTGCACATATCTGATGACAATATCGTGCATATTAAAATCAAAAATCAAAAGAGAAAGACATGGACTTTCCTAGAGGTCCAGTGGTTAAGACTCCAGACTGCAGGGGGCATGGGTTCAATCCTTAGTCTGTAAACTAGGATCCTGCGTGCCAGGCAGCCAAAAACAATTTTCTTAGAAAGAGAAAGACAAAAAAAAATTACTGCAATGGGTATAACAAAAGATAGTGATGTTACTCTAAAAAAAGTAAGTATAAATTTACATCTAAATAAATATTTAAAACATTGACTACAATATAGAATTGCATGTACGAAGTCTATACAAAGTTCTAAAAGAAGTACAAATAGTAAATAAACATTAAAATATTTACCTCCTTAGTTTTCCAACCCAAATAAAAGCAAGATTCCATTCTTACCTAGTCTTAATGTTGGTGAATTAAATGACAGTTCAACCATTTTGAAAATAATTTAGCACTATGCATTGAAAACCTTAAGAAAAAAATACATATTCTTCAACCCCAGATTTCCACTTTCACAAATCCATCTTAAGGAAATAATTAGCCAGTGCACACTAGTGATATTCAGTGCAATGCTGATGATAATAGCTAAGCAAAAGGGAGGTTCAACTGTAGAGAATATATTAAATATATTAGTAGTTAAATATGTTATGGATATCCATAGTTATAGTTTATATAGTTAGGAAAGTTATATTTTTTAAATTTTTCAGGTATATAAGAAAATGCATAGAATGCTGAAAGGAAATATACAGTATGATCTAAATGTACAGTGTGATCTAATAAAATATGAAATATTAGTAAAATAAATACACTGAAAGAAAATATTAGTAAAATATAAATGGGGATTTGTGGGGCTAATGGTTATTGAAGAATTTTAGTTTTTACAATTTTTTGTATTTTATATTTTTGAACTGTATTTTTGAAATTTTAACTTTCATAATTAGCATTGCTTATTAAGATAAATTACTTTTTTCAGGATGATGCTTCTTGAAAATTGTTTAGTTGAAAAATGGAGAGACCAACTCAGTAAAAGATCCATAGTAAGTATAATTAGGAATTCATAAATATGGATTTAAATGCATGTATTTGGGAATTCTTCACATTCTTTCATCTCTAGGCTATCACGTGCTGTGCTTAGTCGCTCAGTTATGTCCGACTCTTCGTGACCCTGTGGACTGTAGCCCTTCAGGCTCCTCTGTTCGTGGGGATTCTCCAGGCAATAATACTGGAGTGGGTTGCCATACCTAGCTCCAGCTAGGCTATGATAGGAGCCAGCAACAGTAGCAGTATTTGTCTTTTGAATAGGTAATTAAGAGAATAACTTTTCTCATTTGGAGTTTTTATCATAAATTTCTCTTCAGTTTCAAAGGTGATTTGGTTGCATTCAATACTGATCTACTGCTTTTAACATTTCCAGATTAATTTTATTTATTGCTTTCTTTATTGTATTATATTCAATTTGTTTAGCAGACAGTCAGGTGCTTCAACAGAATTAATATCCAGTGGTATAAATACAGACATATATGGGTGTGAATATCTGCTTTTGAAATTCACACTGTCACTGTACAGAGAAGATTCTTTCCCTGTATTTAAGATAATTTCAAGACTTTTGTCAAAATAAATCATATACAAAAAGTAATACTTTTGTGGTCAAATCCATAATTTAATGGTAACATCATAGAAAAATTGGTCACTCAGTTAGAGGAGTTAGAATAATTTTCTGCCCAGAGATGTGAAATCATTCCAGAACTAAAGAAATCAGGTTATTGGTTTGGATTTTAAAAGCATCCCTTTTCCTTAAAATATGTTTAGATGTATGCAGGAGAGTTTGTGTTACCCAGTTCAGAAAAGATACTGCAACTGCCTATGTTCTCTTAGTTTGCAGGAATGAAAATTCTAGAGCAAGTGGAGAGTGTATATTAATACTGATTATGGAGAAGGTGGGCTTTCCAGGTGGCTCAGTGGTAGAGAGTCTGCCTGCCAGTTCAGGAGCCGCGGGAGACATGGGCTCAATCCCTGGGTGGGGAGGATCCCTGGAGGAGAAAATGGCAACCCACTCCAGTATTCTCGTCTGAAGAATCCCATGGACAGAGGAGCCTGGCGGGCTACAGTCCATGGGGTCACAAAAGGGTTGGGCGTGACTGAGCAACTGAGCGTGCTTGCATGCATGGAGAAGGTAGTTTCAACACAACCTCTTCTACTGAGTCCTTTTCTAAATAACAGGCCCAAACACTGCTGCTGCATCTAAGCTAAACACTCATGAGCTTCTCAGGAGCACACTTTGTCTTACTGAACAGAAAATTCTAGCAGAGTTGGTTATCTGGTTTCCAAGACTGCAGTAGATTAGAAGAATCAGTCTAGAAGGTAAGTCCACCTTGAAAACTGAGATTGTTGAGAGGAAAGAAAGCTTTCGAGAATCATAACTGGGTCATTCATCTTGGCAGCAAATACTCCAATACAGTATTAAGAATATGAAAATATCACCATGGTATAACAATACACAATAATAAGTTTATTGTTTTAAGACTAGAGTTGTGCCCTAGGAGGCTGGGGTGTGCCCTAGGACTGTGTTTTTCATTTCATTGTATTTTTGCTGCCTGACCTATGGTTGTGGTCTAATTTTTATACTCTATAATGAAAAGCAATGTCTATTCAAGTAGACTCTTTTTTTTTTCTTAGACATTTTCATATTTAAAGAGTAAATTCTTTTTCTATCATGGAATCTTGACTGTCTAGAATGGCATTTCTCATCAGCTCTGGGTAGCTAACACATGAGTGGATTACTAAATGTGGGTGGGGCTTCCATCTTCCTTCAGATGTAAGAGAGTTAGGTGAACCTGTAAGTGTGGTAAGAAACCCCAGCTTCCTAGTGAGGCTGGATCCACTTCTGCTTTTAGCCTTGGCAAAGCCTTTCAAGAATGATTGGCTGTATAGGAAAGTTGCATTACAGGGCCTATGGGAAAAATTGCATACATTAGGGCCTTCGCAGGAGGAGAAGGGGATGACAGAGGATGAGATGGTTGGATGGTAACACCAACTCAATGGGCATGAGTTTGAGCAAACTCCAGAAAATAGTGAAGGACAGAGAAACCTGGCATGCTGTAGTCCATGGAGTCATAGAGTTGGACATGACTGAGCAACTGGACAACAACAAAGGGCCTTAGGCTGTGGAGTCAGGCTGGTAAATTTGAATCCCAGCTCTGACTTTGTTGGCTCTGCAAATAACATCAGTATGCTTGTTTCCCGGTCATGACAATGGTGTCTACCTAGAAGGGCTGTTTCAGTGAAATAAATGCAAGTCAAGACATGACCATATATATCCAGTGCTTTCCAAAGCACCTGTTACAGGATACATGCTCAACATCACAGGGTAGAGTAGCTATGATAATCATGGATGTCATGATGAGTATATTACAGTGAAAACACACATTATTTTGGATGTTAGTTTAATAGCATGAAGAGGTGAGACATATTTGATGGTCACATGTACACATTGCCTCCCAGCAGTGGGAAGAGAGGCTGCAGGAACAGCAGAGGACAACCCAGGACAAGAAGCGAACAGCAGGGCGCACCAGTCGCAGTAACGCCCCGAAGCCCAAGGGGAAGCCACCTGCTCCCAAGCCAGCCAGCCCCAAGAAGAACATCAAAGCTAGGAGTGTTCCAAAGAGCACAAACCCCAAACGAGCATGAGCTAACTGCTTTCTGAAATGGGGACTTCCTCTCAGAGTGAGGCCAGGCATCACCCAGACAGCCTGTAGAAGGCCACACACGCCTCGCCTTAACAACCACAGTCCTCTTCATAGACACATCTTGCAGCATTTTTCTTAATGATATGCTTCAATTTTTCTTTTTAAGTCACTACAAACCATAGTGGTAGGTATGCCCTTTGGTATGGAAGGTATAAGAAAGCTGGTCAAATAAGCTTATTGTATTGAGAGTAAACTGTGTGCAGACTCTGTGAGAGCTCCACTAGGGCAAAGATGCTTTTGTTCTTACAATTTGACCTGATATGTGCATTGAAAAATAAATGCCATATTACAAACGAAACACCCAATTTTTTTTTACAATATGTTTTATTTCATTCGGTGGTTTGGATGTGAGCAGTGTTTCAAAATGTGATTGAAAATATAATGCTTCTAAAGAGGAAAGCGAGAGGAATGAATGTTTCAAAGATCTTTACTGTTTGCAGAAGAATTTTTGTGATCAAAGGGGATCTTTGAACAATCTAGAAAAGTAGGATATGAAAATCAGAATCAGTCTGGTTTTATGGTTTTTGTTTTTACAAAGACTTTCTGCTCTGTTTTCAGCTAGAAACCCTAAAAACTAAAACAACAGTATTGCTAAATGAATAAAAGGGAAAGGCAGACAGACAAAGTCTGGATCCTTGTTTTCTGGCTACCATGCCATAGTGGAGATGCTCTGGTTTCATATGCACATGTTTCTTACTAGCCCCTTTAAGCAGCACTGGAAACACTTTGTTTCTTCTCTATGATTCAGGTACCAATTAGTCATCCTCAAGCATCTTACACCTGCGGGAGTGATGCTCATCTCACTTCCCAGGACATCCCAGGTATCTTGATGCCCAGCCTCTCTGCTGATTGCTGGTGCCCCCAAGGGTGCCTTGGGCCTGAGGTAGGAGGGTCGGGATCCAAAACCCCTGGTCTTCAGCCTGCTGTGGCACCCTTGCCACACACCAGCTCTGTACTTGGAAAAGACAGTTGCAGTCACTTGTCCATCCACCACTCAAGGATATAGAAGAACAAACTGCAAGCTTAAGAGTAAAATCTCCTTTAGATATACCATTGTTGCTGCTTCTCAGAGTAGGGGTAAGTTATGTGTTGCATTCACACACGATGATTAAACAGATAATTTAATTTCATCTCTGTAGGCTTTGGGACACAGAGGTGAGGTGTGTGGGTAAGCTAGGGCAGAGTGAAGAAACAGTGTTAATGAGAGTGCTGGCATGGGCACCCATCTCCTCCTGAAAGTGTAACTTCATCTGCATCCTGTTACCCCATGGCAACAGAGCTGAAGGAATCCAATACAGACACCTACACAGAGGTATCAATAAAATACTCCATGTGTGTTTCTGTCTAAAAAACAAACCATCTGGCCCTTAAGGAAAACCAGACAGGAATTTAGGATAGCATCTAAAGAAATCTAGGAAAGTCCATGAAAAGGCATTGATACCCTAGATTACCTCCTTAGCATAGTAGGAATTTGGAGGGTGGGGAGGGGAGTTAGAACTCTCAGTGGAAATGAAAAAACTCCCTGCAGAACTTTTTTAAAGTGCGAAATGATGTAACAAGAGTTTGGAAATGACTTGACAATTTTAAACACAGTTTCCTTTGAATATTTAACTGAAATCATATACTGCATATCACAACTTAATAAGGTACATTAATTACTTTGATTAATTGATAATCAGTTTATTTGTTATAAAAAAATGTTGAAAATGAACATCAGCCCACACTGAGAGTAATATAACAAATGTGGAAGTGGATTTTGTGATAATCACTGTTTATTTGTTATAAAAAAAAGTTGAAAATGAACATCAGCCCACACTGAGAGTAATATAACAAATGTGGAAGTGGGTTTTGTGTGTGAGCCACAAATTTTTCTCTCTTAAAATATTTTTTCCACCTGAATACTTATGAGAGGTAAATCGCTCACCTGGGGGGTTGGGGTTTGATTGTATAATGGTGCACCCTTCCTGCCATCTTGTTGAGTTTTTCTCTTTGGATGTAGAATATCATTTTGGGTAGCCTCCAGTCTTTGTTATTCACGATTATCTGGTAGTTAGTTGCAGTCTGGGTGTGCTCATGAGAAGAGGCAAGCCCAGGGTCCCTCGATTCCACCACCTTGTCCCCTTGATGCAGCTACTTCCTTCAGAAAACTTCCAATTCCTTCAGCATCCATCAGTTTGGTTACCAAATCCTTTTCCCTAGCTTCTGCAGGTTGCCAGCAGCGCTGAACATTCCTTGGCTTAAGGCAGGATAACTCCTATCAATGCCTTGGTAGTCACACAGTGTTCCTATGGGTAGGTCTGTGTCCAAATTTCCACTTCCTGACAGTCACTCCCCTTGCAGTTTGCAGTCTCCCTCTGTGCATTTATATGATAAAAAACAAAACCTATAATAGGTTTTGTTATACTGTTATACGGGTTATACTGTTTCATAACCTACCTTCTTCACTCGGCCCTTTATTTGAATTAGCTCTCACATCACTAAAAAACCCAGGCCAGCTTATTTATAATGGCCATGGGTATCACTTAGACCTTCATGTTATTAGAGATTTAAGTTGACTCTTAACTGTATGTACTGAATAACTCAAACAGCTTGATAGCTAATATCTGTGCTCATTCTTACTTAGTCCTGGGGGATAAGTTCATTTAAGGGACATTGCTGGGCCGAGGAGTATGCCCAGCCAGGAAAGTTCTTGATCCTATTGTCAGTCATCCTGCAGAATGTTTGGCCCATAGGTGTATTAAAGTGATTTTCCAGCTCCTCACTAAGATTATATCTTTGCCTTCTTATAAATTTGAGCTGCGAACTCGATGTCTCTTTTCATCTGTGAGCCCTCAACTGACAACATTCTCCACACTCCAGGCAGCTGGGCAATGAATGACTAGTTTATTTTGTCAATAACTCGTGAGAATGGACTTCTGAATGTGGCTCCCCAGGCATGAAGGGAGGACAGATTTCCATGACACAAATAATTTTCTACTGCTATTGAGTTCTCAGAACCAGAAAAAAAAAATGTGGCACAGAAGAGTACAAGCCATAAATGCTTCCTTGTACTCTGTCTAATGAACATATGTTGCTTTTATAATTAGAAAATACTGTAAACATATTAGGCCTTCCCAGGTAGCACTAGTGATAAAGAACCTACCTGCCAATGCAGGAGACATACAAGATGCGGGTTTCATCCCTGGGTTGGGAAGATCCCCTGGAGGAGAGCATAGCAACCCACTCTAGTAGTCTTGCCTGGAAAATCTCATGGACAGAGGAGACTGGCAGGCTATAGTCCACAGGATCACACAGAGTTGGACATGACTCAAGTGACTTAGCAGGCATGCACAAACATATTACCAGAGAGAGAAAGAGAAAGAGGGTGATGAAACATAGTATGGATTTAAGCCAGGTAGCAGAGAAGGCAATGGCAACCCACTCCACTACTCTTGCCTGGAAAATCCCATGGACAGAGGAGCCTAGTAGGCTGCAGTCCATGGGATCACGAAGAGTTGGACACGACTGAGCGACTTCACTTTCACTTTTCACTTTCATGCATTGGAGAAGGAAATGGCAACCCAATTCAGTATTCTTGCCTGGAGAATCCCAGGGACGGAGGAGCCTTTTGGGCTGCCGTCTATGGAGTCGCACAGAGTTGGACACGACTGAAGCGACTTAGCAGCAGCAGTAGCAGCAAGCCAGGTAGACATGAAAACTTTTATTGATTACATGTGTGTTAGTCTGGGTACTCATAGAAGCAGGCACCAAGATGGAATTCAGTCAAATATGGATCCTATTAGAGGAAACACCTGTGGAAAAGAGTGAGGCGGGAGTTGAATAGGGCTGGGAGAGCTGAGACAGAAGGAAGATGGACAGAAAGTTGGGGAAGAAACTCTCCAGGCTGCTTCAGTGTCTAAGGAAGACTTGTCAAGACTACTTGGAACCTTGACCCAAGCCAGCCATCAGGAACTCCCTTGTCTCCCAGGGACAGTTCTGCCTTCATATCCTACACATCTTACATTATTTACTCTTCTATCTGAGAGAGGTCTGTTTCTACTAGCATGTAAGGAAACCTTTTTTGAAAGGAAGTCAATGGCAGTAAGAATATCTATGGTGTGTAATTTTGCCTTTACAACTTCAGGCAGTATAGGCATAAGTCTAATATATCTAGTTGCAATATTTGTATGAGAGTAGTTTTATAACTAGATAGTTCTAACATGCAGCTGTAATATCTAGATGAGAACCATTTTGTAATGGCAAATTTAAATCACATAAGTGATATATTTTAGACGAAAAAGGAGCATACTTGATCAGCAACTACATTTAGATAAGAGAGAAGACTCATAGCCAGAGGGCTGATCCCAAATCTCACAAAATTGTAATAACAGTATGAGGTTCAGAACACTGAGGTTAAGCAAAACATGGTATTATGAATAAAGTTTCATCATGGTATCAAGGGATCTCTCAAATGCTGTTGTTGAATCAAACAGATGGATTTTTTAAAATTCATCAACCATTTAGTCATCTAATAATTTCAAGTATTTATTATGTCATTGAAATATTTTAGCAGCTGAAAATCACATAAACCATTGCTTAGTAAACTGTCTTCTTTCTTAAAAGCATTGAAAAAAGAACTGGCTTTGGAGGTCTCCCAGAGTAACTTCCAAGGGGTGAACAAGTTCGAACACTGTACAGGCAAGCATCATTGGCAGCAGATCAACTCTTGGTGTCTCAGGGCCAAGAGACTCCAGGGAGAGGGCCACAGAATAGAGCAGAGCACATTTTAGGGAACTGGTCCATTTTCTGCAAAGCATCTGCTTACAAGGAACAGGATCCAGGGAGAGGATCCTGGAAGGTATTAGCCTCTAATCAGCCATGCTTCAGGTTGGAAGTGGGCTACAAGGGCTAAGTAGGGCAATGAAGGAAACTCTGGGTTCAGGGTCAAGGTGCATGACTGATTCAGTGCCAGAGGCTGGAGTTTATTCTGTACTGTATAGTTCATGAAGACGAGACTCATCCCCAGTTCTGTCTGGCTGTTGGGTTAGAGGTGCTTCCTTCCTTCACATACACACCATTGCCTGCCTTCTGAGCTAGTCCCTGTATTTGGACCCATGGCCCCACCATTATGTGCTTCTCATCTTGTTTACATATCTCAGCCCACTGCTTCAAGTTTATGCACCAATTACCTCAGCCACAATGGCCAATGACATGCATCTGCTGCCTAAAGTCCAGCTAAGATTCAAGATCCAATGAGCTGGAGCCCTGACAATTTTCTAGTCTTTTCTAACCTTTCTTTCTCTGGGGAAGAATATATTCCCAGATACCACCAACCCCAGCCCCCGGATGCCTGCCTCATGCTGCTGCATACCACTTTACTAAGTTCAAACCCCTTAAGACCAACACCAACATAAACTAAAGTTTAACTGAATATATCTCTTTGGACATTGATATTAGATTTCTGACTACTTAAACCTAATTCTGCTGCTGCTGCTGCTAAGTCGCTTCAGTCGTGTCCGACTCTGTGCAACCCCATAGACGGCAGCCCATCAGGCTCCTCCGTCCCTGAGATTCTCCAGGCAAGAACACTGGAGTGGGTTGCCATTTCCTTCTCCAATGCATGAAAGTGAAAAGTGAAAGTGAAGTCTCTCAGTCGTGTCCGACTCTTAGGGACCCCATGGACTGCAGCCCACCAGGCTCCTCCTCCATGGGATTTTCCAGGCAGGAGTACTGGAGTGGGGTGCCATTGCCTTCTCCTACAATCTGAAAAAAATAGCCTGTCCCTATGTCTTGCTTTTAAAATCTTTGAACAACTATGTACAACTGAGTGAAGCATGCCATCTGCTGGTTATTAAGAGTTTTGGCTTCAATGCTACTGAAGTCTTGGACCACTCCTGAGGCAATAACAGTGTGTCCTTTAGGTCTAATTGGACTATAGTATTTGCTGAAGTCCTCCATTTCCTTGCTGATCTTCTGTCTTGTTCTATCCATTATTATTATGAAAGCATTCCATTGAAGTCCCCAACTATTATTGTGGAACTTATTTCTCTCTTCAATTCTGTCAAAGTTTGCTTCATGTATTTTGGAATTCTTTTGTTATTGTGCATATGTTTATAATGGTAATTTACTGATAAATTGAATCTTTTTCAATATCTAATGTCCTTTACTGTATTTTGCATAAACTTCTTTGATGTCAAATATAATTTTCTGATTATAATATAGGCACGTAGCTTTATTTTAGTTACTATTAGCATGGAATATTCTATTCCATCTTTTTAATTTCAAGCTTTTTGTGTTTTTGGATTGAAAGTGAGTCTCTTGAAGATAACATATTAATGGATCACATGCTTTAATCCATTCTGTTATTCTCCACCTTTAAATTGGAGAACTTACTCCATGTGCATTTAAATTGGGAGAACTTAATCCATGCTTCCCTAGTGGCCGGTAAAGAATCTGCCTGAACACTGTTTATAATAGCCAGGACATGGAAACAACCTAGATGTCCATCAGCAGATGAATGGATAAGAAAGCTGTGGTACATATACACAATGGAGTATTACTCAGCCATTAAAAAGAATACATTTGAATCAGTTCTAATGAGACGGATGAAACTGGAGCCGATTATACAGAGTGAAGTAAGCCAGAAAGAAAAACACCAATACAGTATACTAACATATATATATGGAATTTAGAAAGATGGTAATGATGACCCTGTATGCAAGACAGCAAAAGAGACACAGATGTGTAGAGCGGACTTTTGGACTCTGAGGGAGAGGGAGAGGGTAGGATGATTTGGGAGAATGGCATTGAAACATGTATACTATCATGCAAGAAACGAATCGCCAGTCTATGTTCGATGCAGGATACAGGATGCTTGGGGCTGGTGCACAGGGATGACCCAGAGAGATGATATGGGGTGGGAGGTGGGAGGGAGGTTCATGTTTGGGAACTCATGTACACCCGTGGTGGATTCATGTCAATGTATGGCAAAACCAATACAGTATTGTAAAGTAAAATAAAGTAAAAATTAAAATTAAAAAAAATAATAAAATAAACAAGTTCATAAAAAAAAAAAGAATCTGCCTGCAATGCAGGAAACCTGGGTTTGATTCCTGCGTTGGGAAGATCCCCTGGAGAAGGGAAAGGCTACCCACTCCAGTATTCTGGACTGGGTAATTCCATGGACTGTATAGTCCATGGGGTCACAAAGAGTCAGACGTGACTGAGTGACTTACTTTCATTTTACTTCCCTAGTGGCTCAAATGGTAAAGAACCTGCTTGCAGTGCAGAAGACCCATGTTCGATCCCCCTGAAGAAGGGGGATGGCAACCCAATCCAGTATTCTTACTTGGAGAATCCCATGGACAGAGGAGCCTGGCGGGCTACAGTCCATGGGGTCACAAAAAGTCGGACGTGACGAGCAAGTAATACTTTCACTTTCGCTCATGTGCATTTAAGGTAGTTACTGATTAGGAAGGACTTATGTCTGCCATTTAATTATCTGTTTTCTATATGTCCTGTGTGCTTTTCTTCCTCAGTTATTCCATTACTGTCTTTCTTAATTGGTTGACTTTTTATGTTTAGCACACCATTTTGCGTCCCTCTTTTTCCTAATAGTTTATAAAACTTCCCAGTGGTTCCTCAGAAATTGCAATTAACATTCTAAAACTCATAACAAAAGCAAAACAAAACAAAAAACAACTTATAACAACCTACTGTGAAGAATACCAATTTCAATAGTATATAATGGAATATACCACTAGTATTTATTTTAATAGTATACACTTTTCTCCTAAACTTTTCTGTCTCTTCCCTTTTATATTATTGTTGGCACATACTGCATATTTGTACACTGTGTGCCCATTAATATATATTTATAATCATTATTTTATCATCTTTTTTATATGTTGATGCCATGGGGGGGCAAAAAGTGGTAGAAACCAAAAGTACAGTAATACTGGCTTTTACATTTTTATCAGTGTTCTTTATTTCTTCATGTGGCTTTGAGTTACTGTCTAGTGACCTTTCATTTAAGTTTGAAGTACCCTCTCTAGCATTTCTTGTGGAGCAGATTTAGTAGTAATAAATTCCTTTAGTTTTTTTTTTTTTTTTTTAATTAGGAATGTCTTAGAAGGATAGTTTTGCTAGGTATAGGCTTCTTGGTTGATTTTTTTTTTCTTTCACTACTTTAAATGTGTTATCCTATTGCCTTCTGGCCTCCATGATTTCTGATGAGAATCAGCTATTATTGTGGATTCTATGTACATAACAAGTGCTTTTCTCTTATTCCTCTTTCAGTCTTTATTTTTGGCTTTTGACAATTCAACTGTAATGTGGTAGAATTATAGCCAATTATCAAGTCTTGTGGGTGCAATGCAGCTTTCTAAAAATTCTCTGATTATTTCACTTATCACTAACTCACATTTCCACATTATTTTGTGTTGCTGTCAGTTTTCACTTTGATCATTGCAGTGACTTCTCTCTGGATAACTTCAATGTCTTTTTCCCTCTCTGTCACACATATGCATCTGCTCACTCTGTGCTTACCTCTAAGAATCCTAGAACACATATTCATTTTCTATCTCCAGCCTTTAGAGTCTTAAGCTCCTTTAGGACAAGCACTGTGTATATACAGCCCTGCAACAGTGTCCAACAAGAGCCAAACAAATGATTCTTGAATGTCTGAAACATACTCACAATAGTAGCCCCCTGAGAGTTATGATATAGTGACAGCATAAGAAAGAAACCAGCAAAATGTGAATATATGTGTGTAGTGGTGGTGGTGCTTTAGTCACTAAGCCACATCCAACTCTTGTGAGTCCATGGACTGCAGCCTACCAGGCTCCTCTGTCCATGGGATTTCCCAGGCAAGAATACCAGAGTGGGTTGCCATTTCCTTCTCCAGGGTATCTTCCCAACCCAGGGATTAAACCCAGGTCTCCTGCACTGCAGGTGGATTCTTTACCAATTGAGCCACCAAGGAAGCCCGTGTGTGTGTGTGTGTGTGTGTATAAAACACCTTTCTTGCTTCTTTACCTCTGATTTTGGAAATCCTACCCATTTTTCAAGATCTGTTTGATCCATTACCTTCTCCAGTTCCTACCCATCAAACACATACCTATCAATTCAGCACTGCAATATACACTAATTAAAAATCCCCTATATTATTCATAATGTTTCCCTCATCACAAAAGAGGGGGGAGGTATGTTGACATTAAATCTACACTATATTTCTAATAGACACTATAAACAGAATGTAATTCTACTCACCACCTGCTCCACAGGCACTCATCACTGACATGCTTAATAATGTACAGATGGTAGTTACAATCAGACATTGTTTCTGTGATTTTGTCTCCTCATCATATTTGTATTTCCCTGAAGGTAAACTTAATTATTAGTTATTAACCAAGAACCCATAGTTTTGTATTAACTAAGAACCCACAGTTCAAGCAGATATACAATACATATTTTCCCAACATAAGTGGTCAAGGGTTGTACCATCATGCTTTGGTCTATAACTGACCTGGACTAATGGAATGAGCTGCACTATGCCAGAATTTGCCTATATTTCTATGCATAATATATTAATACAACATTCTTATATCTAGAGAAATCATAGCTTATCAATAATATTAGGAATCAATGTGCTTGCTCATCTCTCCCTGAGGAACCGGTTGGGTGTGGAGGAACTGCTCCATTTCACATTGCTTCTTCATTATGCTCTAGAGGCTGATTCTCAGTTTGGCTTGTCCAGGTGGGGACTGTACTCCACATTCAAGTCAGCAACCAGAGCCACATGGGTGTACATTAGTGAGCCTGCTCTTTGAAACTAAAGAAAGAAAGTAGATTTTATGGGGGGAAATTATCTGTCTTACACTCTTATCTCCCACATTGTCCAAGATGGAAAAGCTTTCAATCAACAACTAACCAAGACTCAATTCACATACATTTTATGTAGCTGCCTCTTCCCAATAAGCACCTCTTTGCCAAAGAATAGAACTGGTTGCCTTTTATTCTATACTTTCTAACATTCTATTTTATTCCATGGTCATATAGTACCCACAGGTAGTTAATCAGCTCCAAGTTTCCAAACGCTTAAAGGACAGAGTTGAGGCTTCTGAATGAGACTTTGACCACTCAGAGTGAAGAAGTGGAGGGGAAGAAAGGAGAGAGACTGATGAGACTGAGTCATAGCAGATGGTACAGACACAGCTGGAGACCAGGGCTTGCAAACCCAGAGGTTTAAAACTAAGGCTGGCGAATCTGCAGAGGTCTCTCTTGCCCTACTGTCTCTCAGGTGCCTGGCATCTACACGGCTCCCAGGCTACTACAGACCTGCAGAGTGTGTCTGGCAGGAAATAAAGTTGATTCAGGAATATGGGGAGAACTCTGGTCTTTATGGACCAGGCTTGTCCTAGGTCCAGCCACTGTAATAAGGAGATATAATAATAATTCAAGAGGTACTGTACTTTAGTTTTCCTCAAGGTTCTCAGGAACAAAGTCTTCAAACATTCTACTAATTGTCTCCATTGCCTCCTCCATATTAGATGCTCCATGGACAGCATTTTTCAAAATATTTTCTCCAAATTGGGCTCGAATAGACTCTGGGGACAATAGTCTTGCTTCCTCTGGGTCTGTGGGACCCATCAATCGTCTCCAGTCTGAAACAGCATTCCACTTGGTCAGAATCATGACCAGAGATGTACCCCTGCAAATAAGAATGCTTTCAGAAGACTTGGACTATTGGTAACTGTAGAGGCTGAATACACAGCTAAAGACAGAATGCCACAGCTTCATCCAGAGAGCTCATCTTTATTCTTTGTCCTCATCAGTGTGATTTTTCTACTTTTTAAAAAAAATTTTAATTTCTCCCTTACCCAATAGGTTTATTGGGATTTGTTTTTCTGGTTTTTTTGGCCATGCTACATGGCTTGCTAGGTCTTTGTTACCTGACCAGGGATTGAACCCATGCCCTCTGCAGTGGAAGTACAGAGTCCTAATCATTGGACCACCAGGGAATTCCCTTTCAACAGGTTTTTTGTTCTAGAAGAATGTTGTTTTTTCATTCTAGGGATACATGCTAGACGCTATTCCAGTTACTTTCAATGTATCAATTATTTAGCCTTCACAAGAGTACCAATGAGGTAGGTCCTATTAACATCCCCATTTTATGAATAAGGAAACTAAGGCAAAGATTAAATATGTTGGCAAAGCAGACGTTTAAAAGCAGATAGCCTCTATATCTATGTGAAGACCTAAAGAAACAAAGAAAAACAGAGAAGGAAAAAAAGGAATTAGAATAAACATGAACTCCAAATATTACCAGGGTGTTTTCTCATGAATTAGATTAAATAGCATGTTTTAATGAATTTTTCGTAGTTTTCAAAGTTTCTATAACAAACAGTTACTATGTTAAAAATGCAAAGAACTTTTATATATCTGAAACTTACTCAGCTAAAACACCCAAGACATCCTTATAAAACGGTTTTCTTTTTATTTTAAAATAAATTTTCTCTGCTTCCTCTTCAGTTAGGAGTATTTCTCTCATCTGTGTTATATCAAATCCAGTCTCTTTAATAACTTTCATGATATCCTCTAGGGAAAACAGATATTTGATAGTCTTGCAGATTGCCTCCATTTCTGTTCTGTTTTTAAGTAGATTGAAATAACTAAGGAAGGTCATAGTATCACTTGCATACAGTGGTTTTAAAAAACCAAAACTGTGCTAAACTAAACTGAAAAGGCACCAGAGGGACACTCAGAAGAACTTCAGTATGTTAACATAGATGTTCAGTTTCTGGGATCCGTCTTTCCAGAAACAACCTGAAATGTCTAGTGGTCTATAAATGAGGAAACCTGTTTTTATGCCAAAAGTGAAGACATGTTTTCCTCTCCACACTGGAAATGCCAAGGAACTTCTTGGATATAGAACTTCTAGATATAGATTGGAAGAGACAGCCAACCTGAACTCTTCTCACTGAACTGGCAGGGCACCATTAAGGTGACTAAATAAAGGAAATCTGGTCAAAATCTCTCACAGCCTAAACTTGGAGCACTACCGCCTGATAATGAAGGTGCTCATTGCTTTATTCTTTCAACTTTTCTTTACTTTGCAAAATTTCACAGGAGTTGAAGAAAAACATATACATTGGTTCTATCTTTATATATTTACCTCTTTGTTCTTGTGTTATATGAGGTTTAATCAGTGCCACAGTGTGTTGAGGAGGAAAGAAATATTGTATTTCCCTTTCAGCAGCTTCTAGTGAATCACTTCCATACAACTGGTTGATAGGCAAACCTTCTATTGCAAATTGTGCACATAAGCTTTGAAAAAGAAGTCAAGTCAAAAATTGATATAACATAAAATAACATAACACAATGTAAAACTTCATATTTGCATTCTACAAAAGGAAGTAATTGCAGAATGGCTTGGGGCATGCTATTACCTTTAAGCAGGTAGCAGTCATTAGGAAGAAAGGAGTTGAACATTTCAGTAATCATGATAATGGATACTGACAAATGTCAAAGATGCAGTGAACACCCTTCAGTTCAGTTCAGTCGCTCAGTCGTGTCCGACTCTCTGCGACCCCATGAATCGCAGCACGCCAGGCCTCCTGTCCATCACCAGCTCCCGGAGTTCACTCAGACTCACGTCCATCGAGTCGGTGATGCCATCTGGCCATCTCATCCTCGGTCGTCCCCTTCTCCTCCCACCCCCAATCCCTCCCAGCATCAAAGTCTTTTCCAATGAGTCAGCTCTTCGCATGAGGTGGCCAAAGTACTGGAGTTTCAGCTTTAGCATCGTTCCTTCCAAAGAAATCCCAGGGCTGATCTCCTTCAGGATGGACTGGTTGGACCTCCTTGCAGTCCAAGGGACTCTCAAGAGTCTTCTCCAATGCCACAATTCAAAAGCATCAATTCTTCGGCGCTCAGCCTTCTTCACAGTCCAACTCTCATATCCATATGTGACCACAGGAAAAACCATAGCCTTGACTAGATGGACCTTAGTCGGCAAAGTAATGTCTCTGCTTTTAAATATGCTATCTAGGTTGGTCATAACTTTTCTTCCAAGGAGTAAGCATCTTTTAATTTCATGGCTGCAATCACCATCTGCATTTTGGAGCCCCCGAAAATAAAGTCTGACATTGTTTCTACTGTTTCTCCATCTATTTCCCATGGAGTGATGGGACCAGATGCCATGATCTTCGTTTTCTGCATGTTGAGCTTTAAGCCAACTTTTTCACTCTCCTCTTTCACTTTCATCAAGAGGCTTTTTAGTTCCTCTTCACTTTCTGCCATAAGGGTGGTGTCATCTGCATATCTGAGGTTATTGATATTTCTCCCAGCAATCTTGATTCCAGCTTGTGTTTCTTCCAGTCCAGCGTTTCTCATGATGTACTCTGCATAGAAGTTAAATGAACACACTGGTGCAGTGGAAAAGAACAGAATATAGAGTTCTGGTGGTATCACTTGCTAGCCACATGATACTGATCAACTATTTTCCTTGTCTACACTTCAGTTGTCTCAAATACGAATATGATAATCAACCCAGTTTCAGAAGGAGTCTTTGAAGATGTAATCTGATGATGTGTTTGAAATATATGGTGCATATTAAGCTGTCAATAAATTCCTTCTCCTTTAATCACTAAATAATATCAAGCACTAGAGATGGCATTTGACCTGTTCCAAAGATACCAAATTATAAACACTGAATCCAGGACACATGGCAGCAGAACCCTCCAGGTAAGGAAAGCAGCAGTAAAAGAGGAGCATACCAAATGGCTTCGTGGAACAAGGCAGGAGTGACATTGATGGTAATGGACAAGCCCTGCTGGGGTAGTTTATTCCAGTTCTGTTTTTGTATGATAGATGAATACATATCTCCAGAGTCAACCATTATTCCTCAGTGTTTTCCAGTTGCACATTTTTCTTTCTGTCCCTCTGCCTATTTTGCCTATCTATTTTGCCAATGAAATGATATTCATTGCTTATTAATTTTCTGCCCTTTAAACATAGCCCTGAGCAAGCAACCCACAAAATCCAGCCACAGCAAATAATCTCCCTTCCTGTTAACAGACTGACATCACTGGAAACTTGGCTTTCTGTCCTAAGTTTTAAGACCCCTTTCTTATCTCCGAGTTTCCCTTGTGGCTCAGCTGGTAAAATGTCTCTAATTTTTTCAGTGACCATTTCAGATTTCCTTATCTAACGTGACCTTCCCAATCAGCCCTTGGCTGCTCTCACATCTGTGATTTGAAGATATTTGTAGACTAAGAGCCTGTGATTGTCAAGGAGATTTGTACAATGAATGATACATCACCAGAACTGACTCTATTCAATGCAGAGAACTACAAGCAGGCCTTCTATTAGGCTGTTAGACATGGTATTTGGAAAAAGTGTCTGTGTGTGTTTGTGTGTGTGTGTGTGTGTGCATGTAAGGATAGGAGAGAAGGATTGCTGTGTTTCTCTTGTATGCAAGTGACCATATTTCAGATTAAGCAATGGAGAGTAAAGAGTCTGATGCCCAAGTGCAGGAGTTATTTCGAAGGAAACTTAGAAAAGGAGGCAATCAAAAATAATGGCTAAGAGTCATTGTGAACTTGTGGCAACATTAGGGATCATAAGGGCTTACGATTTAAATTCTCACTATAATAGTGGGGAGAAGAGGGGCAGTTACTGAGTGGCTTCACCTGGAGAAAATGTCTCTGTGCTGCTATGTAGCCTCCACACTTGGAGCCAGAATTTCTAGAAGAGTGTGCCTACATGTATAGGCCAGGTATTGATAAGGATTCTTCTCTCTGATGCCATGTATTGCGTTCTCTGCTACATTTCATTAAGAGGTTCTATGGCACCCTGCTCATACCACATAAAGAGTGTCCAAGCCATATTATCCTTTACAGTAATTTCCTGGCACAGGAACAAAGACATAAGAGAGGAGGGTCAAAAGAGTGCAAAATGCCTCCTTCAGGACAAGTCCCACTCAAGATCTCACACCCCAAAGAAAGCACTTCAACCTTATATACAGGATGTTTCATAAGTCCTGTTATTTGTTGTGGTAGCATGGATGCAAACGTTTCCTGTGTTTGATAACGCATCTTTATTCTTGCTTACTTGAAGGAGGGCTTTTCTTCCCCTGAATTCAATCCTGCTCTGAAATTAGCACAAAGAATTTAGGTGAATTGCAAGCCAGTTTGTTTCCATCAGCTACATGCCAAGAACAAAGATGAATGAGATGTTATCTCCTTCCCTAAGCTGAGACCAAGCCCAGCAGCTAAGATCAAAATATATTTTTTAAAGTGCCTAGGTAACAGGTATTAGACAGCATGTTAAAAAGCAGAGACATTATTTTGCCAACAAAGGTCCATGTAGTCAAGGCTATGGTTTTTCCAGTAGTCATGTATGGATGTGAGAGTTGGACTATAAAGAAAGCTGAGCACAGAAGAATTGATACGTTTGAACTGTGGTGTTGGAGAAGACTCTTGAGAGTCCCTTGAACTGCAATGAGATCCAACCAGTCCATCCTAAAGGAGATCAGTCCTGGATGTTCATTGGAAGGACTGATGTTGAAGCTGAAACTCCAATACTTGGCCACCTGATGCGACGAACTGACTTACTGGAAAAGACCCTGATACTGGGAAAGATTGAGGGCAGGAGGAGAAGGGGACGACAGAGGATAAGATGGTTAGATGGCATCACCGACTAAATGGACATGTGTTTGGGTGAACTCCGGGAGTTGATGATGGACAGGGAGGCCTGGCATGCTGCGGTTCCTGGGGTCGCAGAGTCAGACAAGACTGAGCGACTGAACTCGGTAACAGGTAACATGCCAGGTTTTGAGCTGATTACAAAATTCTAAGACTCATCAGTAAATTACTTTGTAAATGTTCCCACCAAGTTGTAGACTTCATATTAAGTTAGTCATCATTGTCTTAAAACTCCTATATCAATTAAACAACCTACAGGACTATCATGTCCTTCTCAAAAGAATTTCTCCTAAACAGTGCATGGGGCAGGTATTTCTGCCAAGATACAGACTTCTGGCTGGGTAGCTACTACTTATTTTTAGCCCCAAATGAAGCAGCTTACAACATTCTCTTGCAAAGCCTTGGCCATATTCAGGTTGGCACTGGGCTGGGCTTTCAGTCATAAATAGCCCACTCCTTACCCAGCAAAAGGAGCATTCCTGAGAACCTGCTTTGGACAAGAGCTGTAGTTCCTGTACCCTATATCCAAAAGGAAATCAAAATGGCTCCCACGAAAAAATCTGGGGACCCATGACATGAATCGTACCTCTCTGGAATATATTCTTTGGCTTCTTCAACACTGCTTGGTCCAATTAACTGTTTCCAGTATCCTAAACCATTTTCTCTTACTAAAACAAGGGCTAGAGATGGACCACTGTTAGAAAAGAAAAAACAAAGTTAATGAAACTATGGCTTGTAGCTAATTATAGATAAATAATGCAAGTGTATTTGTTAGATGAAAATAGTAAAATAGCCCTTTTTACTAAGAGTATGAAATTAATTTTTGTTGATGTACTCTCAAGAGTATATTCATCAAAGAAAGGAAGCAGAGAAAGGAAGGGAAAAGAAGGGCCTTGGTTCTGATCGAGTGGTCTAGGGATAATACAGGTACTGTCCCCATGTCCCTGCTGATTTATATTATACACACTTGTTGGCTTTCTGGTCTGGCTGCTGTTTCATTTATTCTGATAGAAACCTGACAGGTTTCTAGCATCCCATTCATCTCCTCGGACTAGTGATCTTTAGGATTACCAAAACCCTTGAGAGTCAGTCATAGCTGTCTACTTGGACTTGGTGATGCTGCACAAACTGGCTATGCAATTCAACTCAGCTAGACTCCAGAGGCTTCACTGGGAACTTGCATTGCTCTAACAACATTCCAGGGGGATCGCAGAAGACACGCGGTTGAGCAAGGAATCAAAATGGAAGTAACATTGGCAAAGAATAGACTCAGCACATCTTTACAGAATTGAGAGGTTTGGCAACTTGAACAGAAAGCAGGATTAAAAGAAGGCTACATGATTCAAACATAAATCAACCTGTGCTTTCTCAACCTGAATTCTATTTTACCTGGTCATGTTTTCTATAACATTTCCAAAGTAATCTTTATTTTCATATTCTTTGCACAGTGTTTTTGCTTCTTCTTCTGATAATACTATCTGTCTTTGCAGCAGTATTTTAAAGCCTTCATCTTGAATTTTATTCAAAACATCCTCTAAATAAAAAGTCACATAAGTTTTAAAGTGCGAGGTTATTGATTATACACACAATACAGACTATATTATCATAAGGACATAGAATGTATTTCATTCTCATATGAAATTTAAGTTTACAAAAATAGATTATTCTATTTTTAATTTAACGTGAACAGTATTCTTAACATGTCAAATTTATGATGCCATTTCTAGTTCTTCAGTGAACCAAAATCTATAGATCTGAGAATGGGGGATTTATTTTTTAAAATGTGTACAGGCAGATAAGTTTTATTTCATACATACAGGTGATATACTGACATTCTCAGATATGGTAGGGCTCTAGGGTTGGGCTTCCCTGATAGCTCAGTTGGTAAAGAATCTGCCTGCAGAGCAGGAGACCCCAGCTCGATTCCTAAGTTGGGAAGATCCGCTAGAGAAGGGATAGGCTACCCACTCCAGTATTCTTGGGCTTCCCTTGTGGCTCAGCTGGTAAAGAATCTGCCTGTAATGCAGGAGACTTGGGTTTGATCCCTGGGTTGGGAAAATCCCCTCGAGAAGAGAAAGGCCTGGAGAATTCCAAGGACTGTAAAGTCCATGGGGTCACAAAGAGTCAGACATGACTGAGCGACTTTCACTTTCAGAAAACAAAATAACTAGGTACATATCTTGTTTTTAATGTGCTTAAATATAAGCTCTAGATAACTGAAAGATGAAATATAGTTGAGTAAAAAGTGGGAAATTAATGGACCTAAGGACTATGAAAAGCATGAAAACTGGTTTATATAAGAACAATTCTAAATACATCCACTGTACACCTGTTTATAAAAAATATATAAATTTCAAAATATGCCATCAAAAGACATAACATTGGATTACATTCAAAATCTTTTTGTACTATGTGGCAGATAGAAATATTTTAGAGTATAGAGATTTTTGCCTAAAATCTAAAGCAAACATCATAATTGAAATCACTGGAGGCATTAAAAGCAGTCAGGGGTAGAAGAAAGGCAAAATGTTATCATACCGGCCTTTAATTATTTAATAGTTATTCTGGAAGTACTAAGCCATACATAAAAATAACAAAATTGAACAAAATGGATAACAGTGTTTGCACTTAAGCTGCTTGGAAAATTTAGGAGTATTTTTAAAAGTTAATAGTATTAAATACATAATTCAGTAAGGGAGTCAGTAAGTAAAAATTTACAGAAGCCACTATCTTTCTTACATAGAAAATAAGTTTGAGGGGGGTCAATGGGGTTAAAAACTAGGAATAATGCTGAAAAGAAATAGCTGGCACTAAAACAACAACTGTGAACAGCTTACCTTTTGTTGAGTGAATACTTTAGAGCAAAGAACATTACATATATTCCCATATTTAGTTGAATAATAAGATAACAAGAACTATAATGAAGAAAACTATTATATCTGAATAAAAGATGTAATAGATGAGTTGAATAGAGGTACATTATATTTCTTGAAAATACATGAGAATATGGTAAAGATGTCTGTTTTCTTCAAGTTAAATAATCCACATAGACATTGCTGTAGAATTTCTTGAAGTGACCCATAATAATTAAATATCAATAAAGGTCAACATTTATTTAAAGAGTGATGAATTACCATTTACTACCAAATGGCAAACATAGTAAACTTGAAATAATCAAAAACTGAGGTGAGAGTCGAGCAAGAGGGCGAAGGATAGTGATCAGAGACTAACCAACTTCAAATTTTGTTTTTCCCCCTTTTTAATTAACACCTTTATGCCATCCTTAAATGTCAGTATGGTTTGCATATCACAATAGCAATATGTTATGACACTAACAGCTGTCACCAAAATTCTTTGTAGGAGAAAACTGTATTTGTTTGGGAAAAATTATTTCAACAAATTATTGAGTAGAAGGTGAGATCTTTGCAACTTGGTTGGAGGTAGATTTGCTTTGCTCAGAAAAACTGAAAAAATTGTATTTGTTTCCCAGGAACAAGAGTCAGGATTTCAGGGGCAATCCAAACCAGGTGACCAGTGTGGAAGCAGAAACTGCTAAATACTACTAAGAGTTCTGAACAGAATACAGACCATTTGAAAGTTAGATTTGGCAATTTGGAGGTCGCTGGTGAACTTGACTAGGGTATTTCTGACAGAAGCTCAATTGGAGGGGGTTCAGGAGTGGGTGAGGGTCAAAAAGGAGATTCACAGCACAGACAACTCCTTGAGAAGGGTCCATTGCAGAGAAGTAGAGAAAAGGGGTGTCAGCTGAGGGGGCGGAGGATCCAAGGTAGTTTTTCAGATTTTGTTTTTATTTCATTGAATTTTGTTTATTATTATGTTGGACCATGTTTTTGTGCTAACAGGGAAAACTCAGTAGCAAGGGAGAAAGTGATGTTGCCAGAAAATAAGGGACATTTTTGAGTGTGAAACACTCAGGAAAGCAAGTTGAAATGGCATACATAGACCAAGAAAAGGGCTGGCCTTTGGTGGATCATGTCTACACCAGGGTTGCCTCTTCTCCTCTCAGCCAATAACACTGCTTCTTATTTACAGAGAAACCAAGTAACGGAAGACAAACTCCTCAACTTCCTGCCACAAACCTATAAACTGGATCTGTGTCTATCCAGCCTCTTTCTCTCTTGTTACAGAGAATAAAAATCTCTTCTCAGCCCAATCCTATACATCTGCTACAGAAATTATTTCCTCCTGACTCTCAGTGACCTTGGCCTGTCCTAATCTTTTCTGTCTTTCTCATAACTTCAACTGCTTGGTTCCTTCCCATGAGCATTAATCTACAGTCAGATTTTTCCAATCTCAAAATAACATTTACAAATCTGTCAAATATTACTTCTTTAATTCTGAATTGTTCTGACTTCTTTGTATATAATCTCTCACCCCAGTTTTGAGACTGACTTTTGTGGTAAGCACTACACTCAAACTATTCAAGATTCTCCTTTTCCTGGCTAATTCAAACTTGACTTTTTAGTCTCTGCATAAACAGTGCTTCTTCCATGAAGTATTATGCAACTGTCCCTGGTTAATTAAGCCATACTTATCTTTCCACTCAGTAGTGGGCTGCATATCCTATTTGATATCCAGTGAGGCATCTCTTATCATAGTGCTTTCCACACTCAGCTGTTATTATCAATTAGATGTATTTTGCTTCAGCAGTACATGTACAGGCTTCAACAGTACATGAACTGTGAACTTCTAGATGTTCAAGGTGGATTTAGAAAAGGCAGAGGAACCAGAGATCAAGTTGCCAACATCCACTGGATCATAGAAAAAGCAAGAGAATTCCAGAAAAACCTCTACTTCTGCTTTATTAATTATGCCAAAGCCTTTGACTGTGTAGATCACAGGAAACTGGAAAATTCTTCAAGAGATGAGGATAACAGACCACCTGACCTGCCTCCTGAGAAACCTGTTTGCAGGTCAAGAAGCAACAATTAGAACCAGACATGGAACAATGAACTGGTTCCAAATTGGGAAAAGAGTGTGTCAAGGCTGTATATTGTCACCTTGCTTATTCAACTTATATGCAGAGTACATCATGCAAAATGCCGGGCTGTATGAAACACAGTCTGGAATCAAGATTCCCAGGAGAAACATCAATAACCTCAGATATGCAGATGATACCATGCTTATGGCAGAAAGTGAAGAGGAACTAAAGAGCCTCTTGATGAAAGTGAAAGAGGAGAGTGGAAAAAGTTGGCTTAAGACTCAACATTCAGAAAACTAAGATTATAGCATCTGGTCCCATCTCTTCATGGCAAATAGATGGGGACACAATGGAAACAGTGAGAGAGTTTATTTTCTTGGGCTCCAAAATCACTGAAGATGGTGACTGCAGCCATGAAATTAAAAGATGCTTGCTCCTTGGAAAAAAAGCTATGACCAACCTAGACAGCATATTAAAAAGCAAAGACATTACTTTGCCAGAAAAGTCTAAAAAAGCTATGGTTTTTCCAGTAGTCATGTATGAATGTGAGTGCTGAAGAATTGATGCTTTTGAACTGTAGTGTTGGAGAAGACTTCTAAGGGTCCCTTGGACTAAAAAGCCTCTTGATGAAAGTGAAAGTGGAGAGTGAAAAGGTTGGCTTAAAGCTCAATGTTCAGAAAACGAAGATCATGGCATCTGGTCCCATCACTTCATGGGAAATAGACGGGGAAACAGTGGAAACAGTGTCAGACTTTATTTTTTGGGGCTCCAAAATCACTGCAGATGGTGACTGCAGCCATGAAATTAAAAGACACTTACCCCTTGGAAGAAAAGTTATGACCAACCTAGATAGCATATTGAAAAGCAGAGACATTACTTTGCCAACAAAGGTCCATCTAGTCAAGGCTATGGTTTTTCCTGTGGTCATGTATGGATATGAGAGTTGGACTGTGAAGAAAGCTGAGCGCTGAAGAATTGATGCTTTTGAACTGTGGTGTTGGAGAAGACTCTTGAGAGTCCCTTGGACTGCAAGGAGATCCAATCAGTCCATTCTGAAGGAGATCAGCCCTGGGATTTCTTTGGAAGGAATGATGCTAAAGCTGAAACTCCAGTACTTTGGCCACCTCATGTGAAGAGTTGACTCATTGGAAAAGACTCTGATGCTGGGAGGTATTGGGGGCAGGAGGAGAAGGGGATGACAGAGGTTGAGATGGCTGGATGGTATCACGGACTCGATGGACGTGAGTCTGAGTGAACTCCGGGAGTTGGTGATGGACAGGGAGGCCCGGCGTGCTGCGATTCATGGGGTCGCAAAGAGTCAGACACGACTGAGCGACTGAACTGACTGACTGACTAGACTGCAAGGAGGTGAAACCAGTCAACCCTAAAGGAAATCAATCCTGAATATTCACTGGAAAGACCGATGCTGAAGCTGGAACTCCAATATTTTGACCACCTGATGCGAAGAACTGACTCACTGGAGAAGACCCTGATGCTGGGAAAGATTGAAGGCAGAAGGAGAAGAGGACAACAGAGGATGAGATGGCTGGATGGCATCACCGACTCAATGGACATGAGTTTGAGCAAGCTCCAGGAGTTGGTGATGGACAGGGAAGCCTTGCATGCTGCAGTCAAAATCGCAAAGTGTCAGACATGACTGAGTGACTGAACTGAACTGAGATGTATTTTGCAGCAGGTTGTTGTGCTGGTAGGATAAAGATTATATTGTGTAGAAAATTAAACTGAAAACCCTAGTGACTCAATACATCAGAGATATCCTTATCACCAATGTTACATGCTCATAATAAAACTGCCTATAGCAGCTTTACTCATAATAGCCAAAAACTGGACGCAATGAAGATATCCTCTAATAAGTAGCTAGACATATGCTGGTATATTCATACAATATAATGTTTTTCAGCTATAAAGAAGTAAGCTATTTATGCCACAAAAAGACACAAAGGAAACTTAAGTGTATATAGTTATATAAGAGAAATTTATCACTATATGATTTCAACTCTATGACATTCTGGAACATGCAAAACTACATAGACAATAAAAAGGTCTGATTACAACAGGGGTTGGGAGGGGGAGATGGATAAATAGGAGAAGAACGGGGCTTTTTAGGGCAGTGGTTTACCAGGTATGATACTGTAAAAGGGACACACGACACTGAATTTATCAAAACCCACAGAATGTGCAGCACAAAGAGCAAAGCTTAACATCAGCTATGAAGTTTAGTTAATAACAGTGTGTTGACATTGGCTCACTAGTTATAAGAATGTATCACAATAAAATATTATTCGAAGAAACTATTATGGGGGTAGGCATATGGGAACACTGTACTATCTTTCTTAATTTTTCTGTAAATCAACAACTATTCTAAAGTATAAAGTCTATTCATCTAAAAGACATATACATTTTGTTCAAGGTTTAAAAAGGCAAATGAAACTTTCCAAAGATGAGAACTCTAGGCCCAGGGAGCTTCACTGGTAAATTCCAGTAAAGATTTTAAAAAGACGCAATATCAATTCTACACCATCTCTTCCAGAAAACAGTGACTACCTTTTATCTCATTTTATGAAATCTGCATTTACCCATTACCCTAATACCAAGACCAGATAAAGACATTACAAGAAAGTCCCCAACAAAATATCGAAAATTCAAACCCAGCAATATGTTAAAAAGGACAGTAAAAGACAACAAACAACAACCAAGTATAGTTTATCTGGAGAATGCAAAAGGCTGGTTAAATATTTAAAAATCAAAATAATTGCCATATTATTAAACTCAAGGGAAAAATATCAGTAGATACAGGAAATTATTTTTGAGAAACTATAACATCCATTCATGATTTTTTTTTAAAAAAATACCTCCCCAAACTAGGAGTAGGTGAGAATTTCCTTAATCTAAATAAAGGGCATGTAAACCCAACATGACAATGGAGAAGACTTAATGCTTCCACTGTGAGATCAGGAGCAGGGCAACTTGTGTGCTCTCGTCTCTCTTATTATTCAGCATCATGCAGGAAGTTCCAGCCAGTACAATAAGGCGAGCAAAAGAACTAAAACGTGCACGTATTAAAAAGAAAGAGGCAAAACGGTCTCAGTTTTTAGATACTGTTGTCTACATCAGTGGTTCTCAGTCCTTCAAAGTACATTTAACAATGTTTGGAGATGTGTTTTGATTTCCACAACTAGGAGTTGAGGGGATGCTGCTGACATGAAGTGAGTGGAGGCCAAAGATGTCGCTGAACGTTTTCCAATGCTCGTGACGCAGCACCCTCAACAGTTACCTAGCCCCGAGGGTACTTAGGTCTGACATTCAGAAATCCTGTGCTGTGCTGTGCTAAGTCACTTCAGTCATGTCCTACTCTTCGTGACCTTATGAACTGGAGCCTGCCAGGCTCCTCTGTCCATGGGATTCTGCAGGCAAGAAGACTGGAGTGGGTTGCCTTGCCCTACTCCATGGGATCTTCCCGACCCTCCTCTCTTATGTGTCCTGCATTGGCAGGCAGGTTCTTAACCACTCATGCCACCTTAAAAGCCCTCAGAAACCCTAGGAACAGAAATTCTCAAGGAAATGATGTCCTAGAACTAAGTAGTTTAGCAAGTCAGAGAATATGAGGTCAACATACAAGTATCAATTTATTTCCATACACTGGATATAAAAAAGAATAGTGTTACTTTATAGTTTCTGTTCTTGCTCTGCCAATATTCACTCTATTCTGTGAGGTTAAAAATAGCTAGCACCTTTTAAGAGTTAGGCACTTTATGTTTTCTCATTTTAACCTTCTGAATTTAAACATGAAGAAAGATTTGGTAAAGTATATTTTTTTCAAATCACACTATTAATAAGAGGTTTACCTAAGTGTTGAACTTAGGCATTTCAGACATGAATACTTCTAATCTTTATTATAATAACTATAATAATAATTATATATAATAATAATTCTTGTATGCTAAATCTACCCTAACAAATTCCTAGGTTAGAAAGCACTTTCTGAACTTTTTAACTATAAAATTGTTTTATTCTGTTTATTGAGAAATTAGTAAATTAGTGTCAATTAAATTTCTTACTTCAAGTGCTTTTTCTTGAATGTTCAATTTTAAACTAATATATTTTAATATTATTATTCAAATCAATGGAGAAGGCACTGGCGACCCACTCCAGTACTCTTGCCTGGAAACTCCCATGGACGGAGGAGCCTGGTAGGCTGCAGTCCATGGGGTCGCTAAGAGTCAGACACGACTGAGCAACTTCACTTTCACTTTTCACTTTCATGCATTGGAGAAGGAAATGGCAACCCACTCCAGTGTTCTTGCCTGGAGAATCCCAGGGACGGGGGAGCCTGGTGGGCTACTGTCTATGGGGTCGCACAGAGTCGGACACGACTGACGTGACTTAGCAGCAGCAGTAGCAGCATGCACAATGTAGTTAAACAATTTATACTTTATTTCTTACCTGTTCTTTCATTAAAGAGGGCTGGTCGAAGTAATGCCAGTATCTTTTCAAATTTTATGCCTCTAATTTTTTTAAAATCAGGGATTAAGACATCAATAAACTTAGTATTAGTTATATTCTCTTCAACATCACAAAACTGAGATATTTGTTGTATTTCCAGATATTGTTGTAAACTGTTGAAATCCAAACCATAATTATAAACTGAAGCTTAAAATTATGCCAGAAAATTAAAACTGATAATATATCCTCACAAATAATTTAATTTTAATAAAACAAATGAATATTGAACTTCACATAAAAATAAGTTACATCTCTATTACATCAAAGAATATGTACTTAATTCCATTTTTATTGAACCAACACAAAAATCAATTACATGAAATCACATATGTTTGATTTCATGACAAGATATTAAAGACACCAAAATAAAGTATGTTTAAAAATTTTTTTTCTTTCTTCTATGTAAAGCAATCCAGATAGTTTCTAATTTTCCTTATAGTCTTGTCTTTGAATCTAGGCTAATTTAGGAGCACATTTCATGTTTTCAAATAGGTAAGATGTTTTCTATTTGAAATTTATTATTTATTTATTTCCAACTTTATTGGATTATAATCAGGAAATGTATGTAGTAAGATTTTAATTTTTAAAAATTTGTTTAGGTTTTCTTTGTAAACAAAGCAAATTTACTTGTGGGATTTAAGGTTATACATATTCATATTTCATATATTTTAGATCATTTATTATACACAATTATGGAATACATATTTGCCATTCCTATATATCCTTGCTTTTTTCTCTGCTTTGTATTGAGATCTATGAGCATAATATTACTTTTACCAGTTCTCCTTATGATCTTTCTAATACTTATATTTTTATTATGTCATCTGTGTGGTTTCAGGAATAAATTTTTTGACCACTGTGTCTTCTTCACAAATGTTTTCTTTTACATCATGTCCTTCTTTATCAAGTTTAACACTTTTAATATTCAATTCTAATTCTTTATTTTTTCTGGCTATTTTGTTGCCATCTCTTAATTTTTTTATTTTTCTTTGTCTCTTCTAAGCAGAATATAGATTTAGATTACTGTGATACTGAATGGTTTGCCTTGGAAATGAACAGAGATCATCCTGTCGTTTTTGAGATTGCACCCAACTACTGCATTTCAGGTTCTTTTGTTGACTATGAGGGCTACTCCATTTCTTCTAAGGGATTCTTGCCCACAGTTGTAGATATAACGGTCATCTGAATTAAATTCACCCATTCTGGTCCATTTTAGTTCACTGATCCTTAAACTGTCAATGTTTACTCTTGCCATCTCCCCTTTGACCACTCCCAATTTACCTTGATTCATGGACCTAACATTCCAAGTTCCTATGCAGTATTGTTCTTTACAGCATCAGACTTTACTTTTATCACCAGACATATCCACAGCTGGGCGCTGTTTCCACTTTGGCTCAGCCTCTTCAGTCCTTCTGAAGCTATTTCTTCTCCCTTCTCCAGTAGAATATTGGGCGCCTAACAACTTGGGGAGCTCATCTTTCAGTGTCATATCTTTCTGCCTTTTCATACTGTTCATACACTTCTCAGGCAAGAATGCTGAAGTGGTTTGCCATTCTGTCCTCCAGTGGACCACGTTTTGTCAGAACTCTCCACCATGACCCGTCCATCTTGGGTGGCCCTACACGGCATGGCTCATAGTTTCATCGAGTTAGACAAGGCTGTGACCCATGTGATGAGAAAAACCCTACACAGTCAGCAAAAACAAGACCAGGAGCTGACTGTGGCTCAGATCATGAACTCCTTATTGAAAAATTCAGACTTAAATTGAAGAAAGTAGGGAAAACCACTAGGCCATTCAAGTATGACCTAAATCAAAACCTTTATGATTATACAGTAGAAGTGACAAAGATTCAGGGGATTAGATCTGATAGACAGAGTGCCTGAGGAACTACGGGCAGAGGTTCATAACATTGTAATGAGGCAGTGATCAAAACCATCCCCAAGAACAAGAAATGTAAAAAGGCAAAATGGTTGTCTGAGGTGGCCTTACAAATAGCTGAGAAAAAGAGAAGTGAAAGGGAAAGGAGAAAAAGAAAAATATACCCATCTGACTGCAGAGTTCCAGCGAATAGCAAGGAGAGATAAGAAAGCCTTCTTCAGTGATCAATGCAAAGAAATAGAGGAAAACAATAGAATGGGAAAGACTAGAGATCTCATGAAGAAAATTAGATACCAAAGGAACATTTTCATGCAAAGATGGGCACAATAAAGGACAGAAACAGTGTGGACCTAACAGAAGCAGAAGATATTAATAAGAGATGGCAAGAATACACAGAACTATAGAGAAAAGTTCTTAATGATGCGGATAACCGCAATGGTGTGATCACTCACCTAGAGCCAAACATCCTGGAGTATAAAGTCAAGTGGGCCTTTGGAAGCAACACTACGAACAAAGCTAGTGGAGGTGATGGAATTCCAGCTGAGCTATTTCAAAGCCTAAAAGAGGATGCTGTGAAAGTGCTGCACTCAATATACCAGCAAATTTGGAAAACTCAGCAGTGGCCACAAGACTGGAAAAGGTCAGTTTTCATTCCAATCCCAAAGAAAGGCAATGCCAAAGAACACTCAAACTACCGCACAATTGCACTCATCTCACATGCCAGCAAAGCAATGCTCAAAATTCTCCAAGTCTTCAACAGTACGTGAACTGAGAACTTCCAGATGTTCAAGTGGATTTAGAAAAGGCAGAGGAACCAGAGATCAAATTGCCAGCATCTGTTGGATCATAGAAAAAGCAAGAGAATTCCAGAACATCTACTTCTACCTCATTTATTACATTAAAGCCTTTGGCTGTGTGGATCACCACAAACTGGAAAATTCTTAAAGAGATGGGAATACCAGATCACTGTACCTGCCTCCTGAAAAACCTGTACGCAGGTCAAGAAGCAACAATTAGAACTTGCCGTGGAACAACAGACTGGTTCAAAATTGGGAAAGGAGTGCATGTAGGCTATATATTGTCACCCTGCTTATTCAACTTATATACAGAGTACATCATGCATAATGCTAGGCTGGATGAAGCAAAAGCTGGAATAGAGATTCCCAGGAGAAACTTCAATAACCTCAGATATGCAGATAACACCACCTTTATGGCAGAAAGCAAAGAGGAACTAAAGAGCCTCTTGATGAAAGTGAAAGAGGAGAGTGAAAAAGTTGGCTTAAAACTCAACATTTAAAAAACTAACATCATGACATCTGATCCCATCACTTCATGGCAAATAGGTGGGGACACAATGGAAACAGTGAGAAAGTTTATTTTGGCGGCTCCAAAATCACTGCAGATGGTAACTGCAGCCATGAATATAAAAGATGCTTGCTCCTTGGAAGAAAAGCTGTGACCAAGCTAGACAGCATATTAAAAAGCAGAGACATTACTTTGCTGACAAAGGTCCCTCTAGTCAAAGATATGGTTTTTCCAGTAGTCATGTATGAATGTGAGAGTTGGACCATAAAGAAGGCTGAGTGCCAAAGATCTGATGCTTTTGCACTGTGGTGTTGGGGAAGACTCTTGAGAGTCCCTTGGACAGCAAGATCAAACCAGTCAATCCTAAGGGAAATCAATCCTGAACACTCATTGGAAGGACTGATGCTGAAGGTGAAGCTCCAATACTTTGGCCACCTGATGCAAAGAGCTGACCCATTAGAAAAGACCCTGATGCTGGGAAAGATTGAAGGTAGAAGGAGAAGGGAACGACATTGGACAAGATGATTGGATGGCATCACCTACTCGATGGACATGAGTTTGAGCAAGCTCCTGGAGATGGTGAAGGACACACCCAAGTGACTGAACAACAACAAAGAACCAGAATATAGATGAGTACAGTTTTTTTAAACTTTTTATTTTGAAAAATGTAAATTGACAGAAAAGTTTTAAGGCCAAGATACTGAACTTTAGATTCATCAACTGTCAGCATTTTGTCACATTTGTTCTCTCTCTCTTATCCCTCCACCCCCATTCAAGAGTGGTGTGTGTGTGTGTGTGTGTGTGTGTGTGTATTTTGACTTAATCATTTAAGAATTGACTGCAGATATTTTCACCATTCACCCTCCTAAATACCCGAGGGAAGTTTACACTGTTATGAGTATTATCTTATGAACAATCCATATTCAAATTTCAGCAATTTTATAATACTGTCCTGTCTATAGTGCATACATGCATGCTAAGTTGCTTTAGTCATGTCTGACTCTTTGCAACGCCATGGACTATAGCCAGAGAGGCTCCTCTGTCCATGGCATCCTCCAGGCAAGAATGCTGGCTTGGGTTGCCTTGCCTTCCTCCAAGGGATCTTCCCAACCCAAGGATACTACTTACATCTCCTGCATTGCAGGCATATTCTTTGAGCTCAGATTCGCTGAGCCACTGGGGAAACCACCTATCTATAGCAATTTTTCCTAATTTTGGATCATATATTGCATGCAGTTGCCCTAAGCCTTAGTCTCCTTCAACCTCTAACAAATGCCTCAGCCCTTCTTGTCTTTCATGATACTGATATTTTGAAGACTCCAGGCCAGTCCTCATTTTGGAAGGTTTCAAACTATGGAATGGCCCCATAATTTCCTATTACATTCTGGGTATGATACTCTATAGGAATATCACATCAGTGGTGCTGTATCCTTCTTGAAACATCACAATAGGAGGTACACAATGTCAGTTTTTCCCATCACTGGGAAATTATAATAACATAGTCAAAGTGGAACCCCCAGTTTTCACCACTGAAAAGCAACAATTTTCACTTTGTAAATAATAGCCTTATTATTTATTTATCCTTATTATTTGAAAGGGCACTATTAGAAAATCTATATATTATTCATACAATGGATTTAGCACTCATTGATGGTTCCTGTCTGCATTAATTATCTTTAGGTAGTTTCTAATTTTTTTAATCTTAATCTGGTAATCTCTGTATTTGATGGGATAGCTAACCTTTTCATATTTAGTATAGCAGTCATATATTGGCTATAAAAATTTACATATACTGTTTATTCTACATAAGAGTTTGTGTCCTTGATCCTTTAGGTTTTGAATCTGTTTTTAAAATGGCAGGTGGAAGTTCACAGCACCTGTTAGGCCGTGTCTGCAGAATAAGATCTGTGAAAACTGGTTCCCAGGAAAATATGCTCCCTAACCCACAACTTCATGCTGCCTGCTTAGGTTGATGCTTAGTATAAACACAGGCCAATATTAAAAAGAAAATGCTGCAAACTTTGCAAAACAACATTGACACATCTCACTCCACCTCTATCATGCCAAGTGCTTAAATTATCTTATTATGTGTGTACTGAACAACTGCTTCTGAAAGCTGGATGCAACAGACCCCCGACCTGTACAACAGCACCAACAAACACTGACTCCTCCTATGCCAGCTATGTTAACAGTTTTCACAGAACACTTTAAAAAATGGCTCAAAAATTCTGGTATGAAACCTGGTATCTTGAGCCCAACATTTCCCACCCAAGCCTGCTCCCCAACTGCTAAGTATCATTTTCTCTTAAAACTCTCACAGTAACTCCTACTGTATACAAAGTCCTTTGTCAGCGCTTGATTTATCCTACCAGTCCCGCTATCTCACTTAAAATGGGGAATTAATGGTATTAGGGTCTCCCTGCTTCCTAAAAATTATGATATGGCTAGGAACAAGTGGATGGACCAACTTAAAAAATAACTGCTATAATTTATTAATAAGATAACAAGGAGAGTTCTGGAGGTACTCAACCAGAACACGCAGTGGAGATGGGCTGCCCGGCAGGAGGAGACACATTAGGAAGCCTCAGGACTCAGCTACTCGGAAGCTGCTCCTGCTCACCCACCTTTCTTTCAGACATGACTCTGATAACTCATGGGCTAAATGCTGGATTTTCTGAGTCTTCAGAGGACTAAAAGGGAAAGATGGCAAGTGTGTAAACCCAATGTTCTGTAAGTGACTTACGTTCACTTTTGAATTTTTAAAAATTGTCAACAAAAACTGTACAACTATTTAATTCTTAGCAATTTACCACCACTAACTGCCTTGAGTAAAAGGACAGAAGATATTTGCTGTCTCTAGGACAAGAGGAGGCAGAAGTGGAATGCGGAGAGACAGGAAAGGGGTCTGGTTTGGAAGGGACCAGCCTTGGTCCCATTCTAACCCTGGAGTCCAGGGCCATGATGCTAGATTGGTGCATCCAGTGTTAAGAGAGACAAACAGGAATTTCTTCCCTTTCAAAACTGCTTGACATAAACTTTCAGGGCAACTCTGGCTTTGTTGATCATATAAAATTTTGGACTGAAAAGAATACCTGTAGCTTCGACATAAAGATGTTTGTCTTTAGATTTGAGATATCTGTATGTTATACTATGTTACCTGCTAAAACATTGTAAACAATAAGCTCCCTGGCCTGAAGCTACCTTTTCGTTTCCTTCATCCTCAAAGGCTTGGCCATCTCCTGTTGGTCATCCCATGGTTCTTTAGATTCCGTCTCAGAATTAACTTCACTTTCATTGCAGGAAGGCTGGTTTTCCTTTCCTTGTGAAATAACTAGAATATAGCTTAGGTTCCTTGTCATAAAAGAAACAAAATCCTCAAAGTCAGGCTACAAAATAAAATAAAAATAATATTACTGGGCTCATGAAATGGATAGACTACCATGGTGACCCCTACCCAAGTCAAGGACCTCTTCCCCTTTGTGATTACTGGTCAAGAGAAAGTTACTCACAAGCCTCCTGTTAACTAACACATCTCTGAGGGACAGAAGTTCACAGTTGGCAGGGACTGATTGTCAAGGCAGTCTGATAACAATTGTTAAACTATAGGATACTTCCAAATCAACTGGAGGGCTTGTTGAACACAGTTTTCTGGAGTCCAGTTCCAGACTTTATGATTCAGTAGGTTTAGGGTGGGGCCCTGGAACTGGATTTTCTCACAAGTTTTTAGGTGATGCTGATGTTGCTGGTCCAACCCTTTTCCAGGGCCAAGAAAGATGGTCTGAGGGGTGCAGCTGGTTTACCAAGTGCTTTTCAGTAGAACTTTCTCTGATGACCAACATGCTCTGTGCTCTTCAGCATATGTAACCACAGGCAGCTGCTGAGCACCTGAAATATGGCTAGTGCCACTGAGACTCTGAATTTTTAACTTTGTTTAACTGTAGTGAATTTAAGTTCAAATGGCCACATGTATCTAATGGCTACCATATTAGACAGTGAATTTCTAGAACCTACATCTCCTGACACCCAAGCCATTGCACTTGCTAACACAAAGTCTTTACTGTATTACCCCAGACAAAAGAGAATTTTAAAAATAGCTTGATGAAAAGGATTTACATGTAGGTAAAGAAAGGATGGAAGCTTTCCTATGAAGTTTATGACAAGGAGCCTTCAAACTGGGATCAGAATCTATAGGAAAGGTCTAGATACTCACTTCCTGGGGGCTAATGCACAGAGTCTTAGAAGACACATATCATAAAGAGATCTTTGCTCCAATAAAACACAATCAGAGCTTCCATTTTTGCTTGGCTGCCCCTATGTCTACTGGAGCTTTCTCCAGTGTCATTCTCTTTGGATCAACCATGATATGGACACCGCCAAGGAAATCTGGAGCTTAGTTGGTTGGTCACACTTATTCATTTGTTTTTTTCTATAATGAGAATACTAAATAAACTTAGAGGAATCCACTGTATTTGACACACAATGGATTTTTTTAAAAACTTTCTTACCTGGTCTACTATTTGACTATAGAAGTGCTTTACTTGTTCTTCAGTAAGCAGTTTCTTATCCTCTGCTTCTATGACAAATCCTGCCTTGATAATCTTCAATTAGAGAGCAAGGTCAGATTCAAATGGGTAGTGGGACCACAGGTAAAAGAAGTCAAGGACATTTGTTTCCTAGGCTTAACAAATCATCCAGATTTGAATGCAATACATGATTATGCCTCAGCACAATCCATAAGACACTAAGTTGCAAGAGGCCCAAAAGTATGTAAATAAAGAAGGTTCTTTTCATGTCCCCCCACCTCAGTGTTTAAATTTTCATGGCTTGAAGGAGAGACTCCACACTACTTCTATTATTTGTGAATTGTTTCCAGATTAAAAAAAAAAAAAAAGAACTAACTGAATTCCAAGGAAAGACAGAGCTTTCTAAATCATTCAAAAAGAGACACATTTATAAGCACTTTTAACCATTTCTTTTCAAAATTATTGTAACTTTCTTAACTTTTCTTCAAGGATTACCTTTGTTAAATCTGTAACTCATAATCTAGTATATTTTACTGTGACAGCAACAAAAATATCCAAATTACAGGGAAGAATAGAATTTAAAATTCAGCCATACTTTGTCTTAAAATTTTTTAATTTAATGACAAATTGTGTGTATGTCACTCAAGTATAACAATGTATAAAATGGACCATCTACTTTATTGTAGTTTAATCAATGCTGCTTTGGCTGAAGAAAGAATGCATGATGGGAAATTCATAATGAGATATCCAATCCCTCCTGACATAGCTTCCCATGTGACCTCCTCTATTGCACATGCAGCATTCTTACAAATTTTAATATAATTTTGTTGTTTCAACATAAAATCTCTATTCAGGGGTCAGTAAACCATAGACCCTTCCACCATACATGTTTAGAAACAAAGTTTACTAGAACCACGCCCCTTTGTTTATTTACTGTCTTGTTGCCTTCTCCAGATGATGGCAGAGGTAAACTTCTGTGACAGGGATCATATGCCCCATAAGCCTGAAAATAGTTACTGTCTGGCTCTTTATAGGAGAAGTATGCTGACCTTTGGATTAGAATGCAATTTCCCTCCAGACAATTTTTCTTTGGGCTCTAAATGCAAACCTGTAAATGCTTCTTTAAGTTATCACGTATCTAAAAGGACCATATATTTGTGGCAACATCAGGGAATAATGCAAGCTAATGCGAGCTTATAGCAGGTTTGCACTGATGACAACTAAATACCAAGAATTTGTTACCATCCAACATAAGGGTGGCAATCTTTATCTTTTATATTGGATACTAGGAGAGCAGAGTTATTTAAATAAGGATGTTGAGTAGATTGAGCCTTTGTAAGACAAAACATCCAAAGCCTTTAGAGGTACCTAGTACCAGATGTTTTTATGTTCTAGTTTACTCTAAATGATAAGCTTGCCTCTACATTGAAAATAAGGGATTTTTTTTTTACAATTAATTTAAACTATTGTTGGGAAATATTACTTACTTTTTCTTTAATTTCTTGAACTTTTCTAGCAGCCACAGCATCAGGCTTGATAATAACAATAGTGTATATTTGGTCTAGGAAAAAACAATGGATGGATTTCATTTACTTGGCACAAAGTCTAGATAATGAAGGATTTGACAATTGCAAGCGTAAACTACTAATGTCCAATGAATTTTGTCCATCAACAGCTTTGTCCCTATGGTGTTGAAACTACCAAAGAGTTTCTACTTAGAATCAAATTATATTTCCTGTATTTGCATGCCGGAGAAACATTCACAGGAGTTTACAATCAGAGGGTGAAAAAAAAGTGTAGGTGGGTACTAGTTATTTTATTTTTTTGGCCACATCTCATGGCTTGTGCGATCTTAGCTCTCCAACTAGGGGTTGAATCCGGGCCCTCGGCAGTGACGATGTGAAGTCCTAACCATCGGACCACCAGGGAATTCCCAGCACTAGTTATTTTAATACAATTCACATGCATTAGAATCACACCAATGATCCATCCAGCTCAGTAGTGGCTAGAGTTTCAGTGCAAGCAAACATTATAAACCAATGGCTTAACTGTCTATGAATTTGTCCACATTTATCTATACATTCTTATAACCAATTTTTACTGCAGAATAGCTCACTGAGCATGTTGTTTGCCTCTGATCCCTCCAGGTATGAACACACATTCACACACTCACTCAAGACAATCCAGTGAAGGCAGGAAGTTGTTGATCCATAAAGTAAACTAGAAGTGCAGGTCATCAGGGAAGAAATTTTTACAAGTTTTGGAAAGATGATGAAGGATAAAGTAGGAGGAAACTACTGTCCAGATTACTCACAGGGGACAGAAGCCCCTGGTCAAATGTAATCTCTGAAAGACTCCAGGCTTAGAGACTGAAGGCAAGGCAAGGGGAGCAAAAGAGATTGCTTTTTAAGAGCTGAGTCTGGTATTGTACAAATCATCATTAATCCTACCAGTCCATATCAATTAACATTGATGTCATTACAAGGTTTTTGCTGCAAGTGATGCTGTAATGAACATTATTCATGTACACAAATCCTTCACTATTACTTTAAAGTAAATTTACTTGCCAATGGTTTCATGGCTTAGTTCCCCAGCATCCTCTGAATCTGAGTCTACAAACACAATTTCATGATACTGTGAAAAAGGAAAGCAAATAAAACAGTTATGTTTTAATATGATAGTGAGAGAGTTTTTAGAAATTTTGTTTCTAGTAAATATGTGTAATCAAAGGGATAGAAATTAAAGTGTAAGTGTGGCTGCATTTATCTAACACTACTTTTCCCCAACCTTTCCACTAAAATAAAATAAGAATATTTAAATAGTTGGGATGTGGAAACTATCAGGAATAATGCATATATGCTATATGGAAAATGCTTAAAAACAAAACCTTTAAAACGTAGAGCACAAAGAATAAAATAAGAAAGAAAAAAAGATTAACAAGTAAGAAAGCAATAAGCACACAATCATTATGTTAAAAACTGAAAGAACATTAAGCTTCAGGATCCATTCTTGACCATTGCTCCGAGTAAATTAGGAGCAGAAAGATACGTCCTTAACTTATAAAAATAAATGTCTTTCTCAAAACAATAGCCAATATCCTCCTATAGAGTAAAACCCTAGGAAGGATAAGGGATTCTTAGTTTCTGGAGAAGCCCTGAAAATGCTTCTGTGATTCTGTAAACTACCTGAAAAGTTTATATATTTACATATATAAGAAGTTTGTATAATTATAGATTCTCAATGGACCACAGAATCAAAAACATTTGGAAATAACTATACTGAAAGCATTGACTTCTGTTATAATCAGAAATAAGATAATTATGCCAGCTATAACTTCATAGTAATCTGTCTTGTATTTGTTGGATCTACCCTGACAAACAGGGCAGCCACCAATCACATAAGGCTGTATTTGAGAGCTTGAAATGAGGTTAGTCCAAATTAAGATGTGCTATGAGTAAAAAATACACAGCACATTCCAAAGACTTAGTTTGAAAAGATGAATGTGGAATACTTTATTTCTTAAATTGACTATTTCTTATTTTATTGAAGTGTAGTTGATTTACAATGCTGCGTTTAATTGCTGCTATACAGAAAAGTGGCTTAGTTATATATATATACTTTTTCATAGTCCTTTCCATTATGGTTTATCAGAGGATATTGAATATAGTTCCCTGTGCTATACAGTTTATACATCTAATAAATAATAGCTTGCATCTGCTAATGCCAAACTCTCAATCCTCCCCTCCTTGGCCCCCTCTCTCCCTTGGAAGCCACAAGTCTGTTCTCTATATTTGTGAGTCTGTTTTTGATTCATAGATATGTTCATTTGTGTCATATTTTAGATTCCAAATATAAGTGATATCATATGCTATTTATCTTTCTCTCTCTGACTGACCTCACTTAGTCTGATAATCTCTAGATGCATCCATGTTGCTGCAATGATTTTGTTCTTTTTAATGGCTGAGTAATATTTCATTGTGTGTGTATGTATGTGTGTGTGTGTGTGTGTATATATATCTATATATCTATATCTATATCTATATATACACCACATCTTCCTTATCCATTCATCTAGGGGTGCATGTATTGTTTTGAATTATAGTTTTGTCTGGGTATATGCCCAGGAGTGGGATTGCTGGGTCATATGGCAACTCTATTTTTAGTTTGTTGAGGAACTACCATACTGTTCTCCATAGTGGCTGCACCAGTTTACATTCCTACCAACAGTGTAAGAAGGTTCCCTTTCCTCCACACCCTCTCCAGCATTTATTATTTGTAGACTTTTTAATGATGGCCATTCTGACAGGTGTAAAGTGGTACCCCATTTTAGTTTTGATTTTCATTTCTCTAATAATTACTAATGAAGATCTTTTCATGTTCCTATTAGATCTCTGTATGTCTTCTTTGGAGAAATGTCTATTTAGGTTTCTGTCCATTTTTCAATTAGGTTGTTTTTTGTTGTTGTTATTGAATTGTAAGAGATCTTTGTATATTTTGGAAATTAAGCCCTTGTTGGTCACATTATTTGCAGATATTTTCTCCCAGTTCATAGACTGTCTTCTCATTTTGTCTATGGTTTACCTCATTGTGCAAAATCTTATAAGTTATATTGAATACATCTTTAAATGAGCATGTTTTTAATGTGTCAGATATAAGAAAAGATGTTTGAAAATTAATTTCACCTTTTTTATTATTTTTAATTGACTAGTAGAATATTAAAATTATGTATGTGGCTCACATTATGGCTTGTATTTTATTACTATTATTGCACTAGACAAGGCAATTGATGAGAAACCTAAATAATAGAAGTGTCCAACAAAATGGAATAAGATAAAATAAATATCAGATATTAATAAATTTCTTACATATCCACTATTATTAATTAAGATGGCATTCTGCGAGAATAATGAGAATAACAACAATAAAACCATAGTACAGAGCACTCATAGTGAAAGCCAGATGCAGTAATCAGGAGAAATGTTTAAAAGTCATGCTGCCTGACTTCAAATTCTACTTTTACAGCATACTAGCTACCTGTTTCTAAGGAAAGGACATAATGTTTCTAAGCTTGTACTATTGAGCACAAATACTTCATAAGGTTCCCCTAGGTTCAGATCCAAGATGCAACATAGGAGGCTCCTGAACTCACCTCCTCCCTCAGACACACCAGACCTACAGTTATTTGTGGAACAGTTCCCTCTGAGCGAAATCCAGAAAATAATTGGGCAATTCCTATGCATCAGACATAGGAGGAAAAAAACACATGCAAATTGGGTAGGAGAGGCTGAGTCACAATCTCGCCATAAACTCCCTCCCCGCCACAGAGGCATAAAATCGAGAGGGGACCCACAACTCCCAGCATCTCCCAAAGGAGTGAAGGGCTTGACACCAATATCGAGTATCCCCAACTTTAAGACTTCCAACAGAAAGACGGGGCCCCAACTAATAAAATGTTAGTTGTCAATTATATCTAAATAAAAGTGAGGAGTAAAATGGTTTCTGTAAGGATTAAATGAGGATATCTTTTTTAAAATCTTGGAAAACAGTAGGTCCTCGAAAATTCCTAGTTATTCTAACTTCAAAAAGAAGTAGAGGGGGTGGAAAGAGGGAGGGAGGGAGATACAGAGAGAAAGGAAGGGCAAAGTTTCCCTGAAAAACAAGAAACCTGAAAACGTAAAGGAGAATGCCCTTGGATGAGAAAAATCACTATTTTAAATGTAAATCCCCTGTTTGTCATTTGTCAGTTTACCATAAAAATATTCATTTTTTCCCTTAATGCTTATACTTGGTACACACTAAGGATATTAACACACTGAGACACAGTGCAAACATTTCTCCAAGTTTGCTGCTTTACTTTTATATTCTAGTCAAACTTTTAAATAATCAAATCTATCAATTTTTTCTTCTTTGATATCTGTTTTATATTATACTTTCAAGGCCTTTCTCAACCTATGACAAAATAAATGCTTTCCAATATTTTCTTCTAATACTTTTATGCTTTGTTTCTTCATAGCTCTTTCATTCATCTGAAATTTGTTTATGTCCATGAGGAAATGATATAACTTTCTTATACGAATAGTTAACCCTGTATTACTGTTTTATGAATGTTTAATCCTTTCCAGATTTAAGCTGATAGTTTTATAGGAGATAACGTATACAGCCTTGAGCCTACACCATCTCATAGGTTTTATTTTTCATTATTTCTCAGCTAGTCTTTACTTTTTGTTTCTTAAATTCACACTTCTTGTTTTTGTTGTTGTGTGTGTATATGCATGTGTATATGTGTGTATATGCGTGTACCTGTTTCAATATGCCACTCCTATTTATCTGCCTATATTTGTAATCACTTTCCTCTGTGGCTTTCTTTCTTATGGTAGATTATGTTCATAGCTCTACATGCTTTATGATTCATTTCAAAATATTTTATTTATTACCAGGTAGTACACTTTACTCCAGTACTCTTGCCTGGAAAATCCCATGGATGGAGGAGCCTGGTGGGCTGCAGTCCATGGGGTCGCGAAGAGTTGGACACGACTGAGCGACTTCCCTTTCACTTTTCACTTTCATGCATTGGAGAAGGAAATGGCAACCCACTCCAGTGTTCTTGCCTGGAGAATCCCAGGGACGGGGGAGCCTGGTGGGCTGCCGTCTATGGGGTCGCAGAGAGTCGGACACGACTGAAGCGACTTAGCAGCAGCAGCAGCAGTGCACTTTACACACATAGGATCTTATTCTAAGCGTCATATTAAAGTATAAGACTCTATTGTTCACTTGTCAGTTTCTCTTGACCCTCTTTTCATATCAATAAACAGAGCTAGAATGTGCTAAATAATCTCTACTGTATGAATTTGTATAATTTATGACACATTACAACATTTATGGCATCTATTCACTATTGCTAGGTATTTAGATTGGTTCCAAAATTTTAGTAACATAGACAACACTGAAATAAATAGCCTTTTCTTTCTTTGTCTCGTGAGCTTAAGGAAACTTAATGGAGTATAATTGTCAGTTAAAAGATACATGTTTTATTTTAAACCTTTGATTCATATTATCAAAATACTTCCCAACAAGTTTGCACCATTTAAATACCTAGATAGTTACAAAACTAGGGGAAACACTTCAGGAAAACAACAAAAAAAGATGAAATACATCATTTTGAAAACAAATTTTTAAAAATAAAATTGTTAGTAATTCAAAGTATTACCTGAGGGCGAACCATTTCACCTGCTGCAATTTTCCTCTCCTCATTGACCAAGGTAATAATTTTTTGATTCACAAGTGGTGCATTTGCACCCTGGATTTTTGCAATAATTGTGCCATTCTATAAGGGGAAATAAAAGCAGGAAGGAAATTCATTTTCAGGATAAGTCAGGAATTAATACTTAACTGGACTAAGTCACCCCACTCTAACCCATACCCTCACCAATCCTTTTTTGGCTACTGTAATTAGCCATTTAAAATAAATATTAGTGGTATGAAAGTATGTCCATTTGGTAAACCCATCTCTTTGAGTTCTACCTCTAATTCATCTATTAGATGATTAATTCTACCACTAATTCTCCTACAACCAAAGACAGGCCATCCATGCATTAAATTTTACTGGCTCTGTTCAGGCCTCTCAACATTACTCTCCCTCATTAATTTTGATATTATTTCCCTTTTGTCTGTCTTTCAACACATATTTACTGAACACTTGTGTACTATCATTCTTTGGCATTGCCTTTCTTTGGGATCACAATAAACTGTGGAAAATTCTGAAAAAGATGGGAATACCAGATCACCTGACCTACCTCTTTAGAAACCTGTATGCAGGTCAGGAAGCAACAGTTAGAAGTGGATATGGAACAACAGACTGGTTCCAAATAGGGAAAGGAGTACGTCAAGGCTGTATATTGTCACCCTGCTTATTTAACTTATATGCAGAGTACATCTTAAGAAACTCTGGGCTGGAAGAAGCACAAGCTGGAATCAAGATTGCCAGGAGAAATATCAATAACCTCAGATATGCAGATGACACCACCCTTATGGCAGAAAGTGAAGAGGAACTCAAAAGCCTCTTGATGAAAGTGAAAGAGGAGAGTGAAAAAGTTGGCTTAAAACTCAACATTCAGAAAACAAAGATCATGGCATCTGGTCCCATTACTTCATGGCAAATAGGTGGGGAAACAGTGGAAACAGTGGCTGACTTTATTTTGGGGGGCTCCAAAATCACTGCAGATGGTGATTGCAGCCATGAAATTAAAAGATGCTTACTCCTTGGAAGGAAAGTTATGACCAACCTAGATAGCATATTCAAAAGCAGAGACATTACTTTGCCAACAAAGGTCCGTCTAGTCAAGGCTATGGCTTTTCCAGTGGTCACATATGGATGTGAGAGTTGGACTATGAAGAAAGCTGGGCGCAGAAGAATTGATGCTTTTGAACTGTGGTGTTGGAGAAGACTCTTGAGAGTCCCTTGGACTGCAAGGAGATCCAACCAATCCATCCTAAAGGAGATCAGTCCTGAATATTCGTTGGAAGGACTGATGTTGAAGCTGAAACTCCAATACTTTGGCCACCTGATGTGGAGAGCTGACTCATTGGAAAAGACCCTGATACTGGGAAAGATTGAGGGCAGGAGGAGAAAGGGACGACAGAGGATGAGATGGTTGGATGGCATCACCGACTCGATGGACATGGGTTTGGGTGAACTCCAGGAATTGGTGATGGACAGGGAGGCCTGGCGTGCCACAATTCATGGGGTCACAAAGAGTCGGACACAACTGAGCAACTCAGTGTATGGTAGTCTAATCTTCACAATGCATTATGAGCTCCTACAGGTCAAGTTATAAAATTTGTTAATAGACAAGCAAATGTAAGGCAAAAAAAAGTCTACAATTACTATCATCAGAGAATTCCAGTCATTGTGCAATGTTTTTTGCAGGTAAGAAATAAAAAGAAGAAAGATCATTCTAGGCAAAATGAAATAGAGATGTGAGGGTCCTGTGGCTGTAAAAAAACATGGTAAATAAGAAGGCCAGCAGAGAAACTAAGAGAAGGCCTGATATGAGACAGAGCCCAATAGCTAGGGGTAGTTCAGGGTCTTGGGGGTCTTGGGAGGATGCAACCTTTATCTTAAGTGCAGTGGAAAGACTTTGAAATGTTTAAACAGAGGCAGGGATCACAATTAGAACTGCTGTTTGTAGAAATCATTTTACCTACCATATGGATAAAAGGTTAGAGATGGAGCAAGAGAAGATGTTTGTACACAAATCAGAAGTTACTCTAGAGGTGAAGATGGGAGAGATGGGAGCTCAGTCTATGGAGGTGCTGTTGGAAATGGGAAGAAGGAGATGAGTGTGAGGCAAGCTTGGGTGGTGAAATTGACAGGACCAAGGTCTGGTGTGGATGGGGTATAATGTAAGGAGAAGTCACTAAGATGACTTTTCTGTTTCTGGCTTGAGAACCTGGGTATGTTAAGATATTACTCACCAGATGAGGCAACACTAGAAGATAACATTTCCGATGGGGATGCGGAGGGCAGGAGGGGTCTAGTATTGGACCAGTTCATTGTGAGATGTCCTTGAGCTATCAAGAAGAAAGATCAAAGGACCGGTTGGATACACAAGTCTGGTGCTCAAAGTGTAGGATTTAGCTGAAGACATATACTTGAGTTATTGATATATAAGAGGTGACAATTTAAACTGTGTTTGGGAGAAGTTTTCTAAGGAGATTTATAGCATAATGAAGTCAATATGTAATGGCTGAATAAAGAAAAGTGAACCTGTAAAGGAGAATGTGTGGGGGGGTGGTGAGTAGCACCTAGGAAGCAAACGGAAAACCAAGTCACAAAAATCAAAAGAAGCAACTGTTCCAAAAAGGAGGGCATGACCACCACATTTAATACATTTGAGAGGTACAGCATGATGAAGACCTGAGAGCATTCACTCTGTTTAACAACAGGCTGGTAATTGGATACATTAGCAACAGCCAGTTTGGTGGAATAATCTGAAAGAAATTCGATTGAATGGGTTGAAGAATTAGTGGGATGAGAAGAGATGGAGTGAAAATATAGAAACTCTTCCAAGAAATTTAGCTCTGAGGTAGAGGAGAGAGGCGAGTGGAAGCTGGAGAGGGATATAGTATCAAAAGGAATTTTTTTTTAATTGGAAAGATTTAATCATATTCAAAGGCCAAAGAGAAGAATCCAGTTGAGAAAGATTTGAATAAAACCTGATACTCTAATTACCATTTACCACTAAAATGAGCTTTCTAATATCCCTTGAGAAAGCCCTTCCTGCTAACAGGCTGGAATGAATTTGTTGTCAGCTAAGAACACTGCCCAAAACAAAGGTGGTTTTGTAGTCATGGATTGAGATTCTTTTTTTTTTTTAAGTTTTAATTTTTATACAATTTTTAAAGGTTGCTTTCTATTTGCAGTCATTACAAAATATTGGCTATATTTCCCACGGAGATTCTTGAATTAGGATTTTGAATATGGGAGCAACGAGTGATAACAAAGTGAGGAGTGACTGCAGGAAGTGAGTTGGAAGAAAAGTTCATTGGTAGGAGAGGCCAGGATCCCACAGTCCCAGGATGAGGACAGCATGTGAGCACGAAAAGAAGACTCTGGGCCCCGTCTTCAGGTGGACGTGGGTCTGCTGCTCAGAGCTGACTCACTTGCCAGGTGATGGCCACCCCAAAGCTGCAGACTCTCTGTGGGCCCCCTGCCCAGCCTCTCCTCCTGAGTCCCAGGCTCCCAACTGCTGCCGCTACTAAAGCCACCTCATGGGCATATTCACCTGTCAAGCCCATTCCTGCCTCTGGTTGTTATTCATTCTGGTTCCCTGAATTACATCTAGGCCAAGAGTCTGCAAACTATGACCTATACAAAGATGATACTTCTGCAAAACTGAAAATACTTACTGTCTGACTCCATATAAACAACCACTTGCTACCCCTCAGATAAATCATCAAATCTTTCCTATCCAGTTGACAGCAAGATCTATAGTGCAATTTTTAAAATTCAGTTAACACTATCGTTCACTTCCCTAAAATAGCTGCAAGATTATTGTTTAACAGAAGCAAAAAGTTATATTTGAGACATGTTTTTAAAATAATTATTTATAATATCAAAAACGGTCTCTTCAACAGCAAACAAACAGTCCAAACGCTCTCAGGGAAGAATATCCTTTTTGCTTTGTATCACACAAGCAAGCAGTTGCCTGACTCTTCTTTTAGAAACCAGCACTTATAATATTTTTTGATTATTAAAGTTGCTTATCTTGGAATATTTGGAAAATATAGAAAAGTATAAGACAAAAATTTAAATTATATATACTTCCCCCATACACAGAAAGCTTCTATTAGCATTCTGGTGCTACCTACCTTCTTTCTATGCATTTATAAATAGAGAGAGAAAAACAAACTATATTACAATATAGTGACCATATAAATATTTCTTTGTATTGATATATATGAATATTTATAACCAATTCTCTTCTACTGGGTACCTAAGAAATTTCCAAGTTTTCACTCCTATAATAATTCATCCTAACAAAACCATTTTGTTTTTCTTTTCCCTGATCAATTCAGTGTGGTAGTCTAATCCTCACAATGCATTATGAGCTCCTACAGGTCAAGTTATAAAACATGTTAATAGACAAGCAAATGTAAGGCAAAAAAAGTCTACAATTACTATCAGCAGAGAAGAGTTCCAGTCATTGTACAATGTTATTTGCTCTTTAGCTGTGAACTGGAGTCTGATGATACATTTGAGATGATAAATATACTTACAACACTGAAGAGAAAAACAGGTTCACATTTATCTCTAAATGGCTGGAGAGTCACAATACTGTCAGCTTCTGCCTAAAAAAAATTATTTCATATAATGATAAAGGACACTATGTTCAAGTCATTTGATGTACTATATTCAAAAAATGCAGAGATACATAAAAGTTTATATGTTTACTACATTTCTTGAGTGTGTTATAGTTGTATTTAGAATCAAGTTACACATTCTGGCAATTCAGACCCTATCTCATTTGACTCCAACCTTCCTTCCCACTCTTCATCCTTATAGTTCCCAGCCTGCAGCTAAACTCATCTCCTCATAGACTGCTGCATATACCTGGACTTTTCCCCTTGTTACCTGCTCCTTCCCTCCCTTCCTTTTCCAACCCAGTTCAAGTGTCCTCTGCTTTGCTCCCCCTTCTGCTGCAAACCATCTTCCCTCCACATAACCCTTCATCGCCCTTCTCTCAGGGCACCAATCGTTCCTTTCAATACTGTACGACTGTTGTAGGAACCTAGTTCATGTCCTCTTAGAAAGCGAACTACATGCACAGAGAATCATACACACCCTTGCATGTCACCCCCCACCTTATCAGTCCGAGCTTCCTAAATGTTTTTTGAATAAACTGATTGTCAGATTTAAAAGCCTTTGATTTTAAAGTTTTCTCACAAATTTCAAGTTGTCTTAAATTGATTATCAACAACTATGTATTAAATAATAGTGTTCCTGCAAATTAATGTAACATCCCTTGGGCCAGCTATCAGGATGTGTGTTATAGGATCTTCTATATAAGAGTTGCGTTTTGGAACATAGAGTGATTGTTTGCAAACTGGGTTTCTAGAGGTTCCTCAACCACGGCCAAGGATAGTGAGGTGCGAGCCAAGGCAGGGTCTCTCGGCCCTGTGTCAGCAGAGGGGCTATGTTGTAATAATTTTTTTTAACACATTGGATTCTACATCACTTTCTTTCTTCCCCTTTCTTTCCTTCCTTCTTTCTCTATTTTTCTCTTTTCAAAAAAGTAGGCTTCACTGCTTTCAAAAAAAAGAAAGAAAAAACTTAAAAGGAACTAATCTATAATATTAGACAGTAGTCAAAGATTACATTTAAAAGTAGTCTAGCCATCATTGTTGCAATTTAATATTATAGTTAAGTACTAGCAAATAAGGCATATAATTAAAAACTATAATACATAAAAACTAAAAACTATAATACATGACATTTACTGAATTTTTATATGTATAGGCACAATGTTAGTACAAGTCTTCAAGTCTTTTAAAAGACCACATAATAGAAAAAATTTTATACTGACCATGCAATTTAGGGTGATTTCAATAGGTAATTAACCCATAGGTTTTAGTTTTGGATTCAAGTTTACAAGTTCAAAAAGGGTCCAGCAGAGGTCGCCCCTCCATTGCTCCCAGTGGAGGTTCAGAAGCTGTTATATATTATTTTTTTTTTTAATAAGCAGGTCATAGAAGAAAAATAGCATCAGTCTACGTGAATGTACTATTGTTCGTTGTGCTCAAACAGAAGAGAAGCCATTTAGAGACAACGCACACATTCTTGTGGTTGTTAAATTAAACAAGAGAACAATATGAACATATTTGGGATATATTTTAGAAAGTTTACTAGCACTCCCTGGTGGAATAGATATAGTGGTGAAGCTGATTCGTGTGAGGCAGGTTGAGGAAGTCTGGCTGGCTGGGAGGACACAGTCAGAAGGCTCTGGGTGGGAGGAGGCGCTGTGAAGACCGGCGTCCTCACATAGCCCTGTGCTGTGCTGAAACGGTAGCCCAAAAAACCACATGGGCCAACCCTCCCGGACCCACCCCTCAGCCTCCACCACACTGCCCAACCCACACACGTACCCCAGGTCTGCTCCTACTCAGGCTCTGTGAACACGGAGGGATTTAAGGACTCCAGACCACCTGGGAACACAGCATCAAATCACACTCTCCTCTCGCCTTGCTTTCTATGTACCAGTTCCCGTCCAGGTAGCCAGACAAGTGAGCAGGGGTTCTGCCTTGCTGTCTCTCCCCATTGACCCCAGTTGCCTTTTTGACCTGGAGTTTCTTCATGATCTCTAGACCATGAACTTGCACTCCTATCACTTCCAGACAGATTGCCATGAGTCACAAGAATTTTCTGACCCTTGCTTCTCCAAGATCCATTTCCCAGCTAATAGATCCTTCTGTTATTGTCTTATAATTTCTTACACCAACCCACCATCTATTGCATATGGGAATTCCTTTTAGGCCTCATTCTCTGTCCTCTGAAATTAGTTTTCCTCCCTGTTGTTGTTGTTTAGTTGCTAAGCCATGTCTGACTCTTTGCAATATCATGGTTTCCCTGTCCTTCACTATCTCCTGGAGTTTGCTCAAACTCATGTCCGTTGAGTCAGTGATGCCATCCAACCATCTCATCCTCTGCTGCCCCCTTCTTTTTTTGCCTTCCATCTTTCCCAGCATCAGGGTCTTTTCCAATGAGTCAGCTCTTCACATCAGATGGACAAAGTAAAGTAAAATCTAGAATCACAATTCAGTTCTACTCAGGTGGCCTGACTGTTCAGAGTTAAGGCTGTAATATAATGCTGCCCTTTAAAAACTTATATGGCCCTTATTTTAAGAGACAAAGTCAATCTCTTGACAAAAATGAGTTAATGATTGTATATAACCACCTACTCTCTCTTTTTTTTAAACTTTCTGTTTTCTCTTTGTTGGGTCTTCAGGCTTTTTTTTTTCCCCTTCTTTGCAGCCCACCTTCTTTAAGAGGAAAAAAATAATAAAAGATGAGTTTCTAAGCTTTAGACTGTTTATTTGTAACCTTGAACTAAGAAAAAGAAGCCCTGTAAACAATGTGTCTGCAGAAGAGGATGGACAAACGTAAGTTAAGGTCAGTAAGCAAATTCATCATAAGCTTGGGGTTGGGAGGCGTCAGGAAGGCCTGTATACATGAGAACATGCAGTAGATTGAGGCTTCATATTTGTATCAGGGATTATGAGTTTTAGGGATAAGAAGTAAAAATACATGAGTTATCTGCTTTTGCATCTTAGGTCTAGCTGGTCTGGACATGTTTCTGTCCAGTAGAAATAGAAAATGAGTCACATACATACTTTTAAATCCTCCAGGGCCACATTTAAAAACTAAAAAGAAACAGGTGAAAATAATCTAATGATACATTTCACTTAGTCCAATATATCCCCAAATGATGATTCTAACATGTAATGGATGTAAAAAATTATTAATGAAGTATTTCACATTCTTTTTTCATTCTTGTATTTTATACTTAGGATGCATCTCAATTTGTGGGCTAAATTTTAATCATAAATAATTGACTTCTAATTAGATTTCATAAATTCAAAGAGGTAGAGTCACATATCTAACATTAACTGGGTAAATGACCAGAGTCCAACCCTAAGCTTTCTAGTAAATGCCATTTGCAATCCTTATTCTGAACACACACCATATGCTCTGGTGAAAATAAATATGGCAATAAACAGATACCCATTTTTATGTTTTTCTAACATTCAAAACCATGGTAAATGACCTTAGCTTTATAGGAATGGGACAAAAATCACATTTGTTCTCAGACCTAGTGGAATTAAATATACAGTAAATTACCAAGTAAACACTGTCCATTTTGAAAAGTTGACAGATTGCTTAAATTAAGACAATCCTCAATGTTTAAAGTAATAAAATAATAGTTTAGTGGAAATCCTTACTACAGCAAAATGCAGAAGTTCATCTTCATTCAGCTCATTTTTCACTTTTCTGAATAAGGTCTGCATTGCTTTGCAAGGTCCACACCAGGCTTGGTAAACATCAATCACTAGAAGACGACAATATTCGTGAACGAACAGAGGCAAAGAGTCTCAAATAGCAGCTTCTCCCAATTCTTAGGGCAGAGAAAAGAGCAGGTTTTTACTCTGGGAAGTGGGGAGTGGTACTCAGTGTTGGGAGGCCACAAGATGCCCTAAGCCTAACTCTGGATGGTAAACACCTAGGAAGCCTAGTACCTGTTAGGCCTTTGTTCTGCATCATCTCATCCCACAGGCTTTGATTATTGATGACCGCCTGCAAAAAGGAAGGGGCTGTCAAAAGTCTTCCAGGGCCAATGCTCTAAGCAGAGAATTGTTGATGTGGCATGCCCACCTGTAACTGGATTTCTCGCTTTTTGCTTGCCATTTATCCACTGTCACTCGAAAGAGGGAAGGAAAATAGAAAACATGTGAAAGGAAATTTAAATAATGTTGTTTATACATTCAAGCAGCATCTTAAGTACTGCAGAGATTTTCCCCCAGCAATACTGGATTGTGTACTTTCCCCTCTTCTGGAGAGAGAGGAGTCGTGGTCTCTGAAGAGCTCTTCAGGCTGGGCTATGTGCTAAATGCTTATAGCAGCCATACTATCTTACCCTCCCAATAATTCTGAAGCAAAGTAAGTCATAAAAGAAGCAGACTCACAGATATAGAGTTCAAACTACTGGTTACCAGTGGGAAGAGAGAAATGGAGGGACAACATAGGGATAGTGAGTAAGAGGTACAAACTACTGGGTGTAAGGTAGGTTCAAGGACATATTGTACAACACAGGAAATACAGCCAATATTTTGTAATCACTGTAAATAGTAGCCTTTAAAAATTGTACAAAACTTTGAACATTTTTTTAAAGGTGCTCTATAAGGTGGGCAACCAGCTGTATGTTTTGCAAAACTATGGCCAGCTCAGAAATGAACTCTCTGTCCTTCATTCTATATTTCCTGGCACTGAATTCCCATAAAGCAGTAGCTTCTAAGAAAAAGAAGTCAGAACTGTTAGGAGACACAGGTACTTAAACAGAGTTTTGTTTGTTTTTCCTGGAGGATTATAGAGTGTCTGTCTGCGTGCCACACGTTAATTGTCCATGAACATGAACATGGATCTTCCTTGGGTTCCTTTCCAAGGAGATTTAATTTTTAGAGCAAGGCCAGCAGTGTGTCCTGGGGCACAGCATAAACTTTGTGCCGACGTTAATTAAATCAGTGAGGCCTAAACATCCTGCTCCCTGGTGTCAAGGCTGTTTACACATGGGTCCGACTGCGTGTGTCACTGGACACTAGTGTGAACAAAGGAGTGACCACAAACAAGACTGCATCCGGCAAAGGGAACTCTCTCACGAGCGTTGCGCAAAACAGACCCTGTCTAGCTGCTAGATTCTGACGTTTCAAGAACAGGAACTCAAAATCCCCTAGGGCATCAATCCCTTGCCGAGGCCTGTGTTTTCGAGGGGTAAGTTCAGCCAAACGCACGTCCCTGGGGTGCGCAGCGGGCCTGGGCGGTGGCCGGACTTCCGTGGAGCCGATGCTGATGCTGGTGCTGGTCCCGAGGATGAGGATGAAGGCCAGGATGGTTCGGGCGGCGGAAGAACGCCAACGTTTTCCTCCACCCGTCCCCCTGCCCACGAGCCCCGTCCCAGCCACCCACGGACCGAAATCCCAGCACGCAGACCTGGGCGGCAGTTACAGAGCAGTTGGCTCCCAAGTTCGTCCACTTGCTGTTGCCTTCTTGCGTCTGGGTACTTTCATCGTCTCCTTTCCTCCTCCAAAGTGCGTTGCTCAGTGCAGATTCCATCATCTCGTGCACTTGACGCCGGCCACGGCTGCTCACCAAGGGCAGTGTGAGCCCTATGCGCCTCTGGTTGGAAAGAAGGGCTCCCCAAAGTCCAGACCAGCCAATCCTCCAGATTTCCTTGTGCCTACCTCCCGTCTTCATCTTTAAAAAGTCATTTAGAAAGCACTTTAGACTTACAAGAAAATTGCAAAATTAATACCCAGAGCTTCTATACCTTCTCCCCTTACCCTGTCTTTCACAGTCATAGTATAATTACTGAAGCCAGGAGGCTAAAGGTTGATACAATATTAGCTACACTACAGACCTCATCAGGTCCTTTCCATTTTCCCAAGAATGTCCTTTTCCTGGTCTGGGATTCAGTCCTGAGTCCCACATTTCATTTACCTCTCCTTGCTCTTCTCTCATCTAGAACCATTCTTCTAGACTATCTTTATCTTGTAAAGCCTTGGTGTGGGTGTGAGTATGTGTGTGTTATTTCATTATGTCATTTGCAGAATTTATATCAGGAAATTTTTAAAGTAACAAAAAAAATACTCTCCTTTCATGCCATATGAATTTGATCATTAAAGTTACTTTAACTGCCTTTTCAGCTTGCTCTTTTTTCTCTTATTCTTAGGATTCAAATACACTAAATACATTGGGTCAGCTCACTATTCTTCATGATGATTTTTTGCTGTTGATTTTTTGGTGTCTATGACTTTTTCTGTGAGTTAGTTTTTAACAAGGATTGCCTTTTAAAAACTATTATTTTATTCAAGTATAGTTGATTTACAATGTTGTGTTAATTTCTGCTGCACAGCTAAGTGACTTGGTTATACATATGCTTGTATTCTTTTTCATGATGGTTTATCCCAGGATATTGAATATAGTTCACTGTACTATACAGTAGTACCTTTCTGTTTATCTATTCTGTATAAAATACTGTGCATCTTGCAGGGATTGCTTTTAGTCTGAGCGTCTGTGACATGGTTTCCCTGGTGGCTCAGATGGTAAAGAATCTCTTGCAATGCAGGAGACCTGGGTTCGATCCCTGGGTTGTGAAGATCCTTTGGAGAAGGGAGTGACTACCCACTCCAGTATTCATGCCTGGAGAATTCCATGACCCTGGAGGGCTACACAGTCCATGGGGTTACAGAGTCAGACACCACTGAGCGACTGACCCTTTCACTTTTTTCACTTTCTGTGACAGAACTGCAGAAGCATGGCTACACAATGTCCCACGTGCCTTTGCATGGTCCATCATTATTTACAGCACCAGACAGGTTGTATGTTCATTTCTCAAATTAGATTTCCTACTTCCCTCAGCAGAAAACCCAAATCTATATCTATGATTAGCATAATTCTGTGACCTGAACTTCTCATCAGTGAGTTTTTAATCCACATAGAATTCCAATGGATGGCAAGCACCTCCTGCCACTAATCCAATTGGAGGAGAAATGTTTATAGTCCCACTTCAGAAATGGGATAGCCCATCTTTATTTCTAGCAGTATACAAGTAGTTTCAGCCACTGTGAATCATAGCCTCTCAGCCCCAGAGTGTGTGGACTGGCAGGGATGTAGAGGTCAGAATCCCAGCCCCATCTGTGAAAGTTGGTCCTCCATTCTAATACTCCTATGAATCCTTTTTGGTCCAGTAATGCTCACCCCATGATTTCAATTTCCTGTGGTGCTTCTCTCTCCTAGATATTTCTTTCTCTTAGTTTTCAGCTGCATTTAAAATTGTTGTACTAAAAATGTGAGTTATTTTATTCAGTATTTCTACATATTTAGACCTAAACTGGGCATCTTTGTGCAGCAGGCAACCGCATTGACTGGATCTTAGCCTGCTGATTTTTCATCACGACTTCCTCTGTGATTATTGCTTCCCTTATCACATTATGATTCTTCACTTGGCTTAAAAATCCATACAATATTGTAAAGTAATTAGCCTCCAATTAAAATAAATAAATTTATATTTTAAAAAAATCCAACATTCCTCAGGTTTTCTTTAGTGTCCTACAGTAGGTAATTCTTAGAGATGGTGCTTCTGAGGTGTCCTTAGCTCCTGCCTCTCCAGGGGTCTAACTTCCTTTTCCCATTGCCCCATGATGTGTTCTTTCTCATCACCCCTCCTCAGTGTGAGACTTGTTCCATTTGGATACGGTGAGTGCTGCTTGGCTTGGGAAGTATTCTGTACCCACTTTTATGGGGGATGGGGGCTGAATTCTCTGGTAATATCTATACTTAGAGTACAAGTCCTGTGTGTAACTTCCAGTTTATTCCCTGTTTTTAGCAAGTTTCACATGGGTCACTCCATTCCTTTGAGGTGGCATCTTTCTCACTAGCTTGTTAGTTGTCTGATTTTCTGGAGAAGGACAAATACAACTCTGCCAACATTCCCTACACGGGTTCATCCTGATTCCGATGATACAACCTGGGAACACACCTTCCACCATGAATTGCTCCATTCACAATTTGTTTGGGTTTGGGGTTTTTTTTGTTTGTTTGTTTTTTTGTTTTGTGTATGTGTTGGGGGCGGAGCAGGATTGGCTGTATCATGGCAGCATGCAGAATTTCTCAGACCAGGGATCAAACCCATCCCTGCTTCAGGGAAGCACAGAGTCTTAACCACTGGACCACTAGGGAACTTCCTGTAGTTTGTTTTTATAACATAAGTAACTATTTCTTGATTTTAGGCTAGCAGTCAACCTAATTTCTGGAGTCCATTTCACAAGCTTTAGTGTTTTTATCCCAGTTCTTCTCATAAGTTAGCCCCAGGAAGCCATCTGGTAAACCTCTGGGGAACCCAAGTTTTCCTTTGGACTCACGTTGACAACAACATAGGTACCAGAACTTTCCTCTTTAGGAACCTCTTCCTCTGTTGACAACTGTTGAGATGGATCCGAGTCAATTTACTGACAATCTAACCCTGGTGAAGCAGCAGTGATTGAAAATATATAATACTCCTTCTAAAACACTAGACGGTGAAGCGCAGGGACAATACATACTCTTGATATATATCCTTGATAGAGTAAGGTCATATCAGAAATTCTCTTGCAGGTAATTCTGCTCATCTACTTGGTCCACTGTGGGAATAAGGAGCCTGTCTACAAAGGTCCATTGCATCTCTTAACCCTGTAGTGGCTTCCTGTACTCCAACCCATATGCAGAATCTGAGAATCTTTTTTTTTTTAAATGAAATTTGTGTTGTTAACCTGAAAAGATGTTAATGTGCAGCACCCACAGGAAGCATTTAGCAAGTGCCACAAATGTTCATGCACATGTTTCAATATCTTCACATAATGCTTTTACTATTTAAGGGAAAACATCACTACTACAAAAAAAGTTTCAATCTATTCTCAAATGATCACATTTACCAGAGTTCAAGACATGCAGGGCAATAGGTGAAATTGAGTTTTTAAATATCATTCCTACTAGTTGCACAAAGCTTGAATGTTGAGGTTTGGAAACATAAACTTGAAAAGCTTTTGATTTGGGTCTTTCTATTAGAGACTGCAAGGACAAGTGCACTCTGAAACTGTTATTTAAAAGAAAATATATTTATATTTGATTAAAGAAGAGTGTAAGTTAGAAATGCCAAAAAGTCTCTGAGAGGTTTTACTCCTGAAGGATCTAGTACTTTGTTTTTCTTCTAGAGTATTTTTGACATTATCTTTCAAGTTTCATTCAGTTTTCATTTCAATTCAATTGAAAGACAAAATCTTTCAAGTTTCATTCAAAATGCTTTTTCCTACATTGACCTGCCACTTTGTCCAGCACTATCTGTAGCATTCCATTTTTTCCTTGGCTCATAGGTTTATTAGTATCTTACTGACTCACTTCTAGTTTCTCTGTATCTCTGAATATATATGAAGGCCCATAGGAGAGGAACTGGATTGTAAAACTGCCAAATTGTTTTCACTTTGCTCTCTTCTTGTGGTTATCTCTGGCACCTGGCAACATCACTTGCACAAAAACACTCAAAAATTAGTTGCCAAATTAGTGCATTTGGAAATAGCAGACATTCTTGACACATTTGCAAACTGCTTGGTGAGGATTCCTATTTTTGAATTTTAAACAAAATTCCTATTTTTAAATTTAAGCACTCTGGTCCAGGTCATTAGATGATAAAATAAATAGGGATTTACCTTAAGTTCATCACTTGAGCTAGAGATAGAAACAAACTAGTCTACCTAGGAGAAATTTATGTACATTTTTGTTAATTTTCCCTATCTCCTTCAGATCAAACACTCTAGATTCTGAATGCCAATTTAAATGTCATTCAAATAATAATACTCTCTTTTCACACTAAATAAAAAATTAAGGTTCTGAGAATAATTAAAACATGTAGTATGATAAACCCTAAAGATAAAGAAATAAATACCATTTAGTTTCTTCTCTGCTCTCACTATCTCACACCGAGGCTTATCATGCTAGAGGAAAGGTGTTGTGATAGAGATCTATGTAAGATAACAAGGGGGTTGCTTAAATAGGAGTTCATAACTCAGTCTGGAAATAGGGAAGGGTCACCACGAGATCTGGTCCATGCCTTTGGAAAAGACAAGTAAGAATACAGTAAGTCCCCTACAAGTTCTGTTCCAAGACCATGTTCTTAAGTCTAATTTGTTCAGAAATCCAACAAAATTAGCCAACTAATACCATCAGCTACTGTAATGAATTTACAATGCTTTCACACAAATAATACACCAGAAACAAACACAAAAAATTAAAACAATTTTTTTCATCTTATATTCAGTACCTTGAAAAGTACAGTTGTGCAGGACACAGTTGGCATAAAGGGGCTGGCACCAAGTGAGCAGGCAAGAAGAGTTACTGACTGGAGCGGGGAGAGGAGGTGGAAGATGTAGAACCGAAGGATCATCAGCAATAGGAGATGGAGGGTAAGTTGCAACATGTGAACTCACATTCGCATCTTTGAAAGTTCCCAACAGGAAGGTTCATATGTAGGGGACTTACCGTAGTTAATTACTCCCTCCACTCACCGTGAAGGACTGGAGGCAAGAGCAGAAGGTATGGCAAAGCTAAGCATGGACCACAGAGTGAGGCCATTGGGATGAAGGGGGTACGAGGAAGGAAGGTGACTACAAGGTGGAGAAAACAGGATGTGCCAAGTCATAGAGGATGAAAGAGTCAGACACGGAGAGTTCAGAAAGGCCATCTGTGGCTGGAGCACAGAGGGTCCCATACGAACAAGATTAAGTATGGGCTTCATATGAAAACAGCGTCAATGTTCTCAAGGCTTAAAGTGGGAGGATTTAAAATTGACAGTTGACATAAAAAGATTTCAATTCTAGGAAAACCACCATGACATCAGCCTGGTAATAGAAGCAAATATGATTGGTGGGGGGGCGATGAAACAGGAGGTAATAGATAGAAGACTATTTTAGCCACCCAGGAGAGCTGGTCTAAAGACCTCAATGAAGGCAGAGACTAGAGGTACAGGGTAAAAGAGACAGGTTTGTGGAATACTTGGGGACTGTTATCAGTGAGACTTGGAGACCGACTCTTTGTCAAGGTGAGCAAGTGGGAGAAAATATAGAAATAAGTTTCAGGTTTGAGTGAGTGAATGATGTTTTTCACATGAATGAGAGATACAAAAGGAGGATCAGACCTGGAGGGAAAAATGTAGTTCAGGTTTTAGGATGACAAGGTGGAAAGAGAAGACTCATTACCACTATTGACAGTCAAATCCCCAGAAAACAAGTAATTCTGCAAAAGCCCTTGTGCATGATCGCGTTAGGTTTAAGTAATCACACCTTCTGGCTCAACCTTTCTCTGTGTGACTGGTAGTTTGTGAATAAATAAGGTTATTACGCTAAGGCTTTTTCTAGAGCCTTTCCTGGTGGTCCAGTGGTTGAGACTTTGCCTTCCAATGCAGAGGGCACAGGGTTTGATCCCTGGTTGGAAAGTGAAGATCTCATATGCCTCAGGGCCAAAAAACAAAAACATAAAACAGAAACAAATATTGTAACAAATTCAATAAAGACTTTTTTAAACGGTCCACATCAAAAAACTCTTTTTTTTTAAAAAAAAAAGGGCTTTTTCTAGCTAATTTGTGCTCTTCCTTCCACCCAACACACATTTTCTATGAAATCCCCATGAAGCAATATTAGATATGGTAGTTTTTGTGATCTTAGGCAAGTTCCTTAACCTCTCTGTAGTCTTTGTTGTTGTTTAGTTGCTAAGCCACATCTAACTCTTTGCAACCCAGTGGACTGTTGCCCACCAGCCTCCTCTGTCCATGGGATGTTCTGGGCAAGAATACTGGAGTGGGTTGCCATTTCCTTCTCCAGGGGACCTTCCTGACCCAGGGATCAAAACCGAGCCTCCTTCATTGGCAGGGGGATACTTAACCGCTGAGCCACCAGGGAAGCCACTCTGTAGTCTTTACTGGAGCTAATAACAGAGCCTATTCAATGACTGCTGTGTGGATTCAATGATTTAAAGGATATAAAATGCTTAAAACCATCTCCAGCTAATGGTGAGTATTCAATTATTGTTTTCTATTGTCGTGCAAAGATATAACTCTAAAATATTTTGATTAGCACACCTGTGTGGAAGTCCTGTCTACCTAAAACTTGCAAAACTGACTTTTCCCAAAAATTCCTATCTAGTTAAGAATTGAATGGAGATGGTAGAGAAAGAATGCAGGGAAATGGGAGTGGGCACGGAGAAGGGAGAAGAATTACATGACTGAAATGTTTTCAGATGATCAGTGCTGATATCCTTTTACACAAATGATTCAGTGATTAATCAACAAAAGAAAGAAGTAAAAATCTGATTACAGCCTCTGTAAGTAGGTCATCTTCATGCATGTGTGCGAAGTCACTTCAGTCGTGTCCAACTCTGTGTGACCCTATGGACTGTAGCCCACCAGGCTTATCTGTCCACGAGATTCTCCAGGCAAGAACACTGGAGTGGGATCTTCCTGACCCAGAGATTGAACCCACATCTCAGGCAGACGAGTTCTTTACCACTGCTGCTGCTGCTGCTGCTGCTGCTAAATCACTTCAGTTGTGTCTGACTCTCTGCGACCCCATAGATGGCAGCCCAACAGGCTCCCCCATCCCTGGGATTCTCCAGGCAAGAACACTGGAGTGGGTTGCCATTTCCTTCTCCAATGCGTCTTTACCACTAACACCATGATATTATCTGAGACAGATTACTGAGGCCATAGATAAGAAAAAAGATCATGAATAGTTATGACATGTTGTTATATATTAAATTCCTGTGGTTCTGGCCAAGATGGAGTGATGGAAACCAGATTAAACATACTACAATAACAACAATAACAAACTGACATGATACATGTAACAGTGGTTTTCAAGACATTGGATAAACATCAGGTAAAGAAGGGCAGTGATCAATGAGAGACAGGAAATAAAGGAGATGAACCCTCTGATTGCTTTAAATCACTGCCTTGTAAGTTTCTAGTGTGCCACAAAGGGAAGAGAACCCAGGTGGAACCAGGCACAGTCCCTGGGTTAAGGAGGCTGAGCTGAGAATGCAGGCAATGAGAATTTTTAGGGAGAGGTAACAGAAAAGAGAGAGCAAAGCAGAGAGAGAACTCCAAACACTTATATAACCACCTTCTCCTTGAATGTTCAGCTGAGTACCGATCTGTCTAGGGAAGGAAGAATGAGTATTAGAGGGTCAGTGGGAATTGTGCCATTGTTCACATAGAGTTGGGAATAGCACCTGTTCCCACCAGGCATACTGAAGAATTTAATAATTTATGGGACACTAGGTATAGAACTCAGCAAGTTCTTGCTTGAATAATGTGGAATAAATAACCCTAGATGTCATATTGCTCTGGACCTGCCTCAGATCTTAAAAACAACACCTTAATGAGGAACAAACTACCTCCCAGAAGGAAGTTCAAGAATACTTACAAAAATACAAAAACATCTAACATCCAACCAGGTGAAATTACAATGAATTCTAGTAGAGGGTAGGAAATAATAAAATTTACAGTGGATATAAATAAAAAACAGGGAAAATCAACATAACTTAAAGTTGATTCTTAGAAACGATAATAAAAATTAATCTTTAGCTAGACCAACAAAGAAAATAGGGGAGAAACACAAATACACAAAATCAGATATAAGAGTGAGAAAATTACCAAGCTTAAGAGAATACTATGAACAACAGTTCACTAATAAATTGGATAACTTAGGTTAAATGTGTAAATTCCTACCAACATAATCTTACATAAAATGATTCAAGGTGAAAGGGAAAATCTCCACAGATCTATAAGTAGAGAAATGAAATCACTAATCAAAGACCTGGCAAAGAAAAAGAATCTAGGATCAGATGACTTCAAAACTGAGTTCCAGCAAACATATAGAGATTTAATGCCAATCTTTCTCCAACTCTTCCAGAAAATAGAAGAGGTATACTTCCAAACTCATTTAATGAGGCTAGAAATACCCTGAAACCAAAGCCCTAAGTAAGAAGACAGTGGAGGAAAAGAACTGTCAGCCTAGAATCCCATGCCCAACAAAAGTATATTTTAAAAGAGAAATGAAATAGAAACTTCTAAAAAGATACCAATATACATTCGGAACTCCCTTTCTGTGGTCCACAACCAATCATTTTCCTGCTAATTCTTTCTAATTTTTGAAAAAATTTTCATGTAATTGTTTGCTTTTACTGATCCTGACTGCCAGATTCTTTACCATGTTCTAAACAAATTCTCTTTTATGAAGTTTTCAGTATGAGCTTCATCGCTGAAATTTTTATGTTGCTTATTCTTTAAAATGTGTCAGCCTATATTTTATCGTCTTCTGGACATTTTTAAAAAAATCATATCTTACCATCAAGTTTGAGCTCTGCTTTTTTGCTTCTGTTTTAGGAGCAATGACTTCAATAAAGAATATTTTTGAAAGTAGGAGTCTGCCAACATTTTTCTCCATGATTCTCTACCCAGAAAAGCTTACTTGTATTAATCACCTCAACAATCTCCCTTGCCTTCTGGTGAATTCAGCAAATAGAGAACATCACCAAAACATTGGAGGGGTGGAGAAGAATAAAATGATGGTATGTATTCCAATGGTTTATTTTCTACAGCTTTGCCATGGGATGATTGATTTATTGGCCTAAGGTCATAGCTTCTTTCAAAGCAGCTCACTCCACAGTTGGGCTTCCCTTGTGGGAAAGATTGAGGGCAGGAGGAGAAGGGGACGACAGAGGATGAGATGGTTGGATGGCATCACCAACTCGATGGACTTGGGTTTGGGTGGACTCCAGGAGTTGGTGAGGACAGGGAGGCCTGGCGGGCGTGCTGCGGTTCATGGAGTTGCAAAGAGTGAGTGACTGAACTGATCTGTGGCTCAGCTGGTAAAGAATCCTCCTACAATGCAGGAGACCTGGGTTGGATCCCTGGATTGGGAAGATCCCCTGGAGAAGGAAAAGGCTACCCACCCCAGTATTCTGGCCTGGAGAATTCCATGGACTGTATAGGCCATGGGGTCGCAAAGAGCCAGACACAACTGAGCAACTTTCACTTTTACTCCACAATACTCCTGTTTCCACTTTTTGGTCACCAGTAATTCGCTGTCATTTTGTCATTTTGGGCATAAGGATAGCAACAGCACTACTATTACTGGCCTTGGAGTGCCCTTGTGTTGGATTTCCCTGCATTGTATACACTTCTTTATAACTAGTCTCTCATCGTGTTATCCTTGAATTAGCCTAGTTTGTGTGGGACTTCATTTCCTGGGGGGAACTTGACAGGAAATGAATACTTGATCAGCTCACAGTACTTTGTCCAACTGATATCCCCTTTGTAAGCCTGAAGCACTAAAGGTTCTGGATTTAGTATAAACAAAGTGGGTAGAGAGTTTATCTTTGTTTTAGCTCCTTACAAATGAAGGAGTTAATAGTAACCTTTTATGCATAGTTTTATTGAAGACGTATTTGCTATCAAGTGGCAAAATAACTGCTTGAGAGAAAAAGAAAATTACTGGTAAATCAGCTAATCTGAAGATGTATCCTTGATCTGGTTAATATCTGAGATCTAGAGTACTCTTGATCTTAGTAGTTTTCACTCTGAAATATCAATATTTATCATCATCCAGATTGAGAGATACCAGCACACACCTCCATCTGACCGGATTTATGAGGTCATTGGTTTATTACTTGTTGGGTAAGCAGCTTCCACCCTGGGCTCATAGGACAGATGATTACTACTTGAGGACCAAATTTGCAATTCCCAGATCTCACAATATCCAACCTCTAGGGTCTGATTTCACATTTTTCTAACTTCAAGACCAGTTTAATTTTCAAGGTAGGCTTAAATATACACAATCAAATAAGACCCATTCCTTTGGTCTGAAGTGTGGAGCATATAAGAGATAATTACACACAAACATACTTATAAGCAGAGAAGGCAATGGCACCCCACTCCAGTACTCTTGCCTGGAAAATCCAATGGATGGAGGAGCCTGATAGGCTGCAATCCATGGAGTCGCTAAGAGTCGGACACGACTGAGCAAATTCACTTTCACTTTTCACTTTCATACATTGGAGAAAGAAGCAGCAACCCACTCCAGTGTTCTTGCTTGGAGAATCCCAGGGACAGGGGAGCCTGGTGGGCTGTCATCTATGGGGTTGCACAGAGTCAGACACAACTGAAGCAACTTAGCAGCAGCAGCAGCATACTTATAAGGCAATTTGACAAGGGCAAAAATAGATGGTCTGTACAAATATATTTGTTAGGTATCCGATGGTAATAACATATGCTTTTCTATATTATCTTGATAGTTACATTTCATTAAGATAATTTCACTAAAGAAAGAATGGTCTTATCCCTAAAAGAAAAACATTTTTACAGGGAATATTGTCATGACTAGAATAGTCTTCAGGAACAGTGGATTTCAGATTATTTTGATCTTACATCCTTATCAGTAAAAAAAAAAAATGTATATATCCTCATTAAGTAACATTTATACGTAGTTTATACCCATACATTGCTGATAAGTTCCTTTATGAATATCAGTACAATAAACTATATTTTAATATAAAATAAATAGAAATAAATTTCTACTACTACTCTTTTTTACATTCCACTAAATTATTATTGTACCCACTCCCACTCTGAAGACTACTGTTCAAAAGTAAATGCATTAAAAAAAAAAAAGATTGTTCCCATATAACAGGTTTATGATATTGACCTTACAGTATGGTAAACTTTAGGTACTGTACAATTTCTGTCTGGCACAGGGGGTACAATTTTCCCTCCTTTTCCAGTAATCTACTTGACTTTCTGTTTGATAGACCCAGTAGAAAATCTCAAGGAAATGAAAACTCAGAAGCCAATTTCAAGATGCATGTACGTTTATAATTCTTGGTGAACTTTTTTCATTTATCTCCAAAATCCAGAATGAGTGGGAAGGATTTTTGATAAGAGGGCAATGGAGCCAAGTCAGAACTTCCTGCCAGATTCTTCAGTGCCCTGGCATGAAGTTGTCTTGGCCAAGACTAAAGCCTCTGGCCAATTTACTAGAGAGGGAAGAAGTGGTAAGCCCTTTTTATGGAGTAAAATTATAAGCAAAGCAAAGCATAAGGACCTATCGATGTCTCTGTTTGATAAGTAGAATCTGAGTTGGTTGTCTTGGTTGTTTTATTGAGTTTAACTGACACGGACTGATTTTGTTTAATACTACCTGGTTATATATGGTGTCTTAAAGACGCTTCAGAATAGTCCCACAGCCTCAGAGGCATGGCTCTAATACAGTCTGCCAGCATGCCTAGACTAAGTCCAGTTGTTTTCCACCTTTTCCTATTTCTTTTCCTGCTTTATGGCTTCATGTCTCGGAAAGGGAGATCTGGGAGGTAATCTCAGCTTCCTGACTCTCTGTTATATCTTAATCAGAATCAAACCACAACAATGCCCCATCAATTCCGAAAGAATTTCCTCTGGGTCTCCTGACTTTCTGAGCTAATTTTTTCCTCCAAATATGGTAAAATATCAGTAATTTTCAAGATAGAGCCATTGCCAAGTTGACCATAAGTTGAATAAGTTAAGGCTTCTGTAGAGTCTTTATCTCTGGGTTCTCTGGAACTTGAAGAACATTCTAGGATCAAAGCTCAGTGAGATTAAATGCAAAGAGACTACATTGACAAAGCCAATAGCTGTGTATAGTGGAAGTAAATATTACAAGAAAAAAAGAGATAGGGGTTGAGTCTGGATGGTTGGGATCAACTTGTGTAGAGTTAAGGCAATTGAACATATTCAGTTAGTGAAGAACTAGTAACAGTTTGCTGAGAAGAGGGAAAAAAATCAATCCTCAGTACCTTTTTGTGAAAAACTCATTTTGGTGATGATTAAGAACAAGAATTTGAAAAATTTCGAAATTGTGGAAGCAGCTACTCAATGGAAACTATTTTATCATAACAGTGAGAAACTGATCACAAAGCAAGCAACATAGGCGTATTTAATGGATAACACCACCTACGAAACACAGCATATCCAGGCAACAGGCTGTAGTTAAAGCAACAAAAATTTCATTGTAAAGAACTAACTCAGAATTTTCTGTCTCTGAGTAATGTTGAATGAAGTGTATCCGGAAGGCATGATGGGGTATAAAACAAACCACTATTATGAGGAGGAAGAAGAAGCTCTTGATTTGAGCTCTGTACTCTTGATGGGTCCACATGTCTGGCCAAAGAGCCTTTACCAGTTGAACAATGACCCACATCTGTATCAGAAAGAGGGTCACAACTGTTGTCATCATAATGACAATCATAGAGTAGTTCAAGATAATAAACTCCTCACGTTTGAGGTCTTTGTAGAACTCAAAACATTGTTGTTCCGAGTAACTTGGATTGGTGCCATATTGTAAAAAAAATATTGGCAAAAAAATGACACTGCCCACCATCCAAATAACAATGCTTAAAACCACCACATGGTACTTTTGGAACTGAGTTTGGAGTTTCTTAAAATACATGAGCAATCGACTTATGATGATGGCCACATAGAAGACAAAGGTGAAATACATATGACCATATATTATGCCGCTAACCAATCGGCAGGTGAAGGATCCAAACTCCCAGACAACTAAGACATAATAGCTGAGGCGGAAGGGAAGGCTGAACAGGAGGATGGAGTGAAGCACGATGATGTTGAGAACAATCGAGGCGACGATTGATTGGCTGTTCCTTTTGAGCATCATATAAGACATCGCAATGGCCCCTGCAGCGCCTCCCAGCAAAACCACACTGTACAGTGATAGGAGAATTATCCTGCAGTGCCTGTCACAGCGACTCAGCTCTGTGTTTGAAGCGTTTGACAGGGTGGTCACGTTGCTCAGCTCCATCTTTCACCACAAAATGCTTAGGAGGCCATAAATCCTTAAATTAAAAGTTTTACAAAATTAGAGAGGATATATTAAAACTGCACAGCAACTGCCCATGAACTGAGTACCCAATAAATATTGTCAGAGACTCATCTTCATTACCCAAAAATACTGAAAAGACAGAGAGTGAAACAAAATGACAAAAATAAGATTGAATATAAAACTTGTCATTGGGCAGTCAGGCATTCTGTTCACGGATGTGTCTAAATTCACGTACCAGCACAGGGCTGAGGATAAGACATATTCTCTGGCATAAAATTTAAGGAAGGGCTAGAGACTCAGTCATCAAAATAAGTAACAGTCTAATGCAATATTTTTTAGAATCAAAACTAATGCAAAAAATCATGATGAACAAAATAAGTTTAAATGATAGTAGGGTCTGTATGTACCCAGCAAACATCCATATCAGATCTATAATATAAAGGCCATCCTTCCTATTGTCAGGAAATCCAGTCTGAGATACTGTAGAGATCATGTAAGTCACATGAAATTGTTGTAAGAAGATATATCAGACACTTGAAAATATTTTCTGTGAACAGCTTTGAGGAAGAAGTGGCCGATAAGATACATATTACCTTCACTCTTTTCTTCTTCCAAACTCTGAAACTTTCCTGGATTGGTGTGCTACATTTGGTAAAAAGTTGGGGTTTGAGGGTAAGTTCTGTTTAGCTTTCATTTAAGGTTTTCAGGTACTGGATGCATAAGGAGCAGTGATCGTATAACAGAAAGACAAGAATGCTTGGCAATGTGCTTTGCCATACCTAAGTGCCACTCAGTCATTTGTTAACTGGTAGAGCCTGCACAAGTCATGTGGCCTCACAGAACTCTAGCTATGAAATACAGAAGATCAGACTGCCTACAATAGCTCAGTTGGTAAAGAATCCGCCTGCAGTGCAGGAGACCCCAGGTCGATTTCTGGGTTGGGAAGATCTGCTGGAGAAGGGATAGGCTACCCACTCCAGTATTCTTGGGCTTCCCTTGTGGCTCAGCTGGTAAAGAATTCGCCTGCAATGTAGGACACCTGGGTTCTATCCACAGGTTGGAAAGATCCCCTGGAGAAGGGAAAGGCTACAGAGAACTCCGTGGACTGTATACTCCATGGGGTTGCAAAGAGTAGAACACGACTGACTTTCACTTCACATACTGCCTACATCACTGTAAAATTAAATGAGTCAGTGTGTTTGAGACAACTTTATATATATATATATATATAAAAGAACTACACAAAGTAATGATCCTTAAGGTGAAACAGCAAAGACAAAAAAGACATTATTTACCTTTTTCTCCTTACTCTACATAGGGGCAGATACATCGTTATGTTACATAAAATTGTTTTTGCATTATTAAGTATATAATAATAAACATTTGACAATTAAAAAAAAAACTTTTCAGATCTTTGATTAGATAGTATGAGACCCAGGCTTCAACAAGTCAAACTTTCCCATCTGGAATGATCTGTGTCCATTTTCCTCATGTATCTGCTCTCCATGTGGCCAGAAGAAGTTTGAGCATATGTTTCTGAGGGAGAAGTTATTCCACAGTAAATACTTTAATATCCTAGAATTTTTCTTCTGCTACCATGGAATCTTCTTAGAATAATTAAATCTGTGTTTGTGAAAACATTTACATTGGCCCTGTCAGGTTGACTGCCCTCAAACAAGATTTTATTGTAACTTAGAAATATAATTATATTTTGCATAACAATCTAAATTTTATGTGCTGAAATATGCATTCTAGCCAAGTACATATACATAAAATACATAATGCTTATATACTTTTTGTGTGAAACAAAATAGTTTTATGTGACTTATGAAAAACAAATACAAAACTACTAAAATTTTAAAGAGTTGGTAGTCCTGCAGTCTAAGGAGACAAGATGTAAGTTTAAAATGACTTTAAAGCAAGGAAAACTTAAATAATCTATCAAGTCCAACCAGTTTAAGTGGTTTTTATATGCTTAACACTGAAGTTGCCTCTTTAATTGCAAATATGGGAATGAGATCTAGTTTGTAAGAATGTTATGAGAAATAAGAAAGATTCCATGTCTAAAGAGCCAACAAATTCCCTGACATGGACTTGGTCTTAAAAGTCTCAATGCTACTTTTCCTTCTACAGTGTATACAAAGATATATCATAAACATAAAATTCCACCCTTTGGAAGTTATCTCTCAGAATCACCCTATAAATATTCAAGTGCATTGGGATAAATTTTTAGCAAAGAGGGGAGTTGGATCATCCCCTTTCCTTTATCTTAGGACCTTACCCTTAGGACCGCCAACCCCAGGAAATTTCTAAATATTTCTTTGCTTGTAAAAACCAACCACTGAGATTTCTAGCTCTGTTTCACATGCAGAAACCATTAAATGACCACCCAAACTACTCACTTGTTCTTTTCCTCTTATGATTTTCTGCTGGTGGAAGACTCAAGACAACCTGGTCATTTGTTGGTGATCTACATCAGAGCAGGTAATAAGAACTGTTTTCTAGAATCAAGTCTTCACTAACAATAGTCAAGGGAAGTCAGGGGATGAGTAATGAACTGGTAAAGAGCTCAAGCTTTAGACTGAGAACTTCCGAAGTTACACAGTCAGATGGAGGGTCCAGATAAAGCATCTGGGCCACCAACAGATGTTTATCTCTAAAGCTAGTGGTGAGACAGACTCAAATCATTCTTCTTAACTTAGGACTTTCATTTTCACTATCCATTATGTCTTTGCAGTAACTTTTCTTATTAGCATGAAAATTTTAGAGCTTTTTTCAACCCCAGTGCTGTTCCCTATTGCACTTATTATACCTAACGTTTTATATTCAGTACAAGAATGATGGAGAGGAGTCTTCCTATGAGACTTTCATATTCTCAGCAATAAGCTCAAAATATTTATCTCTCTGGTGTTCAGTTTCCAAAGACTCCCTTCTCTCAATAACTGCCATTTGGAGATATGACCCCTTTGGAGCTTGACCATCTGATGATGTAACTTCCACAAGAGGGCTCGTTTTGTTTTTCTCAAAAGTCTTAAATATTCTTCCATCAGTCTTCTTGCTTCCTGTTCTAACTGCATAGTCATCTTTAGCTGTCTTAAGGTCTCAAAGCGTAATTTTAAGGAAATTGGGTTTAGTACCCTTAAAGATGAAAGAAACCACCATGCCTTCAATACTCACAGGCAAATGCAGCCCCAAATCATATTACTAATGTTCAGCTACAGGTATTTAAAAGGCCCCAAACTCTATAACCTTTAAAGCAAACTCATTATGACCTACATTTCAGTAACAACTGATAAAATTTTCATTCACTTTGGAAAGAATGAATATCATCACCACCTATGCCATCTGCTAGACGATCACCCAACAGTGTTTGTAGCCACAGAAATATAAAACAATAGAATCTAACAACTGATAAAATTTTCATTCACTTTGGAAAGAATGAATATCATCACCACCTATGTCGTCTGCTAGATGATCACCCAACAGTGTTTGTAGCCACAGAGATATAAAACAATAGAATCTAAACATAATAGAGTCATGTGCTTGATTATTCCAAGAAAAACAGTAAAAGATGAGATTTCTAGCTCTTACAGTCAAAAGCAGATCTGTACCAATTCAACTCAGTTAGAAAGATTTCTCATGGAGTCAATTTTTCAATCCATTTTAAACATCTCTTCTTAAATCATATTATTTTGAAAATAGAAAATCTGGATTGTGAGCCTGGACTCTCACATTTTATCTGGCAGGTCTCATTTTTCAGATAAAATGTGTTTCTTGGAATCTTCAAGATAAAGTATGTTCCCATAGAAACTATGCTATATTTAGGGTTTGCTTCTCTGACGAAGGACTAACTAGGAAATGTCAGTTGTGACCAACAGTGGAGCCTAAAAATAAGTCAGCTATAATTCAAAATGATGGCCAGCACACAGATTAATTGGTCACACTGACAGCATAAAGAATTCAAAGTATTAAAAGTGTATATATTGTAGTTAAAACACAGCTAGAAGAATGAATGTGTTTAGTATATTTTTCTCACTATACTCAGAATTCAGCTCTTTTCACTCAGGTGTGCCAAGATTTTTAAGAAAAATAACAAAACCTTAGTATGAGAGCTTAGAAATTCCCCAGTTCAGAACAATACAATCCTCTTCTTTTTTTAGGTTTATAATTTAATCATAAGTATGATTTATTGCAGTATAGTTGTTTACCGTTTTGTTAGATTCACGTGTATAGCCCAGTGATTCACTTGTACATATACATGTATCTATTCTTTTTCAGATTCTTTTCCCAAATAAAATAGGTTAATACAGAATATTGAGTAGAGTTCCTTGTGCTATACAGTAGGTCCTTGTTGATTATCTATTTTGTATATACCTGTAGTTGTGTGTATATGTTAATCCTAAACTCCTAATTTATCCCTCACCACCCACATTCCCCCTTTGGTAAACTTAAGTTTGCTTTCTGCTTTTGTTTTTTAAATAAGTTCATTTGTGTCATCTTTCTTTAGATTCCACATATACTGATATCATATGAGGTTTCTCTCTGTCTGACTTCCTTCACTTAGTATGATAGTCTCTAGGTCCATCCATGTCGCTGTGAATGGCATTACTTCTTTTTTTTTTTTTGTCTGAGTAAAGCTGATTTACAGTGTTGTGTTAGTTTCAGGTGCATCTGTGAGTCTCTGTCCAGAGTGTTTTTCTCACTTTCACACATCAGGCTGCCTCTGGTCATTCAGTTCTCAGTGCTAATGTTAACCACCTCTGAGAAGCCCTCTCTGACTGCCTCAGTGTTAGGCAACTGCTCAGGGAACACACCACACTGCCCCAGTTGAAGTTTTTACATATGATTTTCCACAAGGTGTTTTAATTGCTTAATTGTTCACTGTGGGTCTATTGCCTGCCTTCTGGTCTACTGAGATAAGCTGCCTGGAACATACCTAAGGATATGCTGTGTCCTTAACTTTTGGACTCTAAATCAAACAGGGCACCCTGCCTGGCATTGCAAAGCCTCAGTCAGAGGCTTAGACATGTAAGCGAGGTTTGAGAATTATCAGCTGCTGATTGACTTACCGCTTTCCTGAGCTGGATTTCACTGACCCTAACTGTACCGTCATTGTCACTTCCGAGTGCCCAGACCAGTGTGCAGCACATACTTGTTGAATGAGTTCAGTATTTGTTGAATAAATGCATAAATGTATATGATTTTCTAAAAGTGACTGTGAAATGATCCTTCTTTTGGAGATAATGACTTAATCACTTTAACTTCATTCTTACAGGTTTTCAAAGATGAGTGTAAGAGCTGCTGCTGCTGCTAAGTCGCTTCAGTCGTGTCTGACTCTGTGCGACCCCACAGACAGCAGCCCACCAGGCTCCCCCGTCCCTGGGATTTTCCAACTGACCTAAAAGAAGCTCTAACAAATCCAATACTTCATTTTACAGAAGGAACTGAGGCAGCCCAAGTAGAGGCCACGCAGGCACCCTGCCTCTGAGACTTTCAGCCCACCCTCGCTTATGACCTGCCCTGTCACCCAAAGTGACCATCTCCCAAGCCACCTCATCTGGAAGCGTCACTATATTCCAAAGAGTCTTGTCTCTTTTTTAGGAAATTGAGTCTCTTTAACCCTTGGGATATCCCAGAGCATGGAGGCACTCAACAGAATACGAGAAAACATTTGTTCAATGTAAACTTTTTCTCCAATCTTTTTAGCTTCAGATCTTTAAATGCTTTGCGTGAGTCTTCTCATAAGCCTTGGGGAGTGACCTGATTTCACAGTCAAGCTGGTTACCTGTTTGGAGAATGTGGTTTAATTTTTTTTTCTCTTTTATATTCTACTCCTTTATGGAAAGAAGATAATACTTCCTCAGAACAAAGGAAAGGAAGTAGTGGTTTTACTAACACATGATACCCCCTCAAGAGAAGGATCAGATGTAGCTCAGGTCAATAGATTAAACTCAGTTGCTTTCTGAAATAAAAGACTTATCTTAGTATTTTGACATCCAGCGGGACTTCAATCAAGACATGATTAATGAAATATTTAATTAATGTATTGAGAAGGATTTTGTAAAAGTTCACAGAAGGAAACTTCTTCAGGTATATTAATAGCCACAGATGTACTGGGATATAAACAGGTGTCTATCACTATAGTGCTTCGAAATCAAACTTTCTAAGCAATGTTTCTCAAATGTTATTGTGCTTATGAATGACCTGGTGATCTTGTTAAGATGCAAATTCCACTTCAGTGGATCTGGGGTGGGGCCTGAGATTCTGCATTTCTAACTGGGACCTAGGTGAGGCACAACTTGCTGGTCCCACAGACCATGCACCATGCACCATCCTTTATGTTGTGAGACTCCACACTATCCTGTCCAATACGGTAGCCATTCTTCACATTGTGGCCATTTCAATTAAGTTAAAACAATTCACTTCCTCAGTCATAAGTCGAATGCTCAATTACAGAAAGTTCTGTTGAATAGACTTACTACAGAAAACATAGTGCATTAAATAGTTCCTATTCCTTGCGATCTCACCTCCTTTCTTTTCTAATTGTAGGTTGCCAGCTTTTATGTGGAGAATAACAAGCGTTGGTTGGATAAGCAGGTGTGCTTGAAGCTGGGGGAGGTGGGGCAGAGGAGAACCAGGAAGAAGAGTTGTTGAGGAATCCAAAGAATAAAAGGATTTCAAGAAAGGTAAAGGTCAACAGGAACAAATATTGCCATGAGAACAAATAAGCTAAGGGTTGAAAATTGCCCATTGAGAGGTACCACTTCACACCAGTCAGAATGGCTGTGATCCAAAAGTCTACAAGCAATAAATGCTGGAGAGGGTGTGGAGAAAAAGGAACCCTCTTACACTGTTGGTGGGAATGCAAACTAGTACAGCCACTATGGAGAACAGTGTGGAGATTCCTTAAAAAATTGCAAATAGAACTGCCTTATGACCCAGCAATCCCACTGTTGAGCATACACACTGAGGAAACCAGAATTGAAAGAGACACATGTACCCCAGTGTTCATTGCAGCACTGTTTATAATAGCCAGGACATGGAAACAACCTAGATGTCCATCAGCAGATGAATGGATAAGAAAGCTGTGGTACATATACACAATGGAGTATTACTCAGCCATTAAAAAGAATACATTTGAATCAGTTCTAATGAGATGGATGAAACTGGAGCCGATTATACAGAGTGAAGTAAGCCAGAAAGAAAAACACCAATACAGTATACTAACACATATATATGGAATTTAGAAAGATAGTAATGATGACCCTGTATGCGAGATAGCAAAAGAGACACAGATGTGTAGAGCAGACTTTTGGACCCTGAGGGAGAGGGAGAGGGTAGGATGATTTGGGAGAATGGCATTGAAACATGTATACTATCATGTAAGAAATGAATCACCAGTCTATGTTCGATGCAGGATACAGGATGCTTGGGGCTGGTGCATGGGGATGATCCAGAGAGATGATATGGGGTGGGAGGTGGGAGGGGGATTCATGTTTGGGAACTCATGTATACCCGTGGTAGAACCAATACAGTATTATAAAGTAAAATAAAGTAAAAAAAAAAAAAAGATAAATAAGAACCTACTGTATGGCACAGGAAATTCTACTCAATGCTCTGTAATGACCTATGTGGGGAAAGAATCTAAATAAGTAAATTTATGTATACATATAACTGATTCACTTTGTTGCACAACAGAAACTAACAACACATGGTAAATTAACTATAATCCAATAAATTCATTTAAAAATTTTAAAAAAATTGCCCATTGAATGTAGAAGCATAGGAAGCAGAACAGGTGTAGTTGATGGAATATAAAACTAAACCAGAGCTGTTAATGGGGAAAGCTTTTGGCTTATTTACACTGGAGTTTGGACTCAGATGGGCACCATATCACTTTGGACAAGGGACAGAGTCTTTGAATCTCTTTATTTATAAAATAGGCAGCATATTGACTGTACCCACTCGACTCATAGCTCCTGTGGGGGCAAAGTGGAGATTTAAACCCAGGGCCTCAGGCATCATCTCTAGAGCCCTTTCTACTACTGCCTCTAAGGGGTTGGCAGGAAGGCAGGACCCCTGGTCCTCAGTTTTACTCTCCACTCACTCACCCTTCCCCACTTTCATCTCTTGGAGCAGGAGTCTCTTGGGCTCCTGGGAAGGGAGGGTTTCTTGGGCCCATGGGTTGGAGTGGGTCATATTGCACTGTCTTCATGACCATGTAGCTCATGTTGAAAATTAAAGGTTTTGGGTTTTCTTGGGACTTCTCTGGCAGTCCAGTGGTTAGAACTCTGGGTTTTCACTATCAAGGGCCCAGGCCAGTCCCTGGTCAGGAAACTTAGATCTCACAAGCCTTGCAGCATGGTCAAAAACTAGTTTGGGGCTTTTCTAAATAAATAATACATAGGTACATACATAAATACATACATAAATAAAATAAGCAACATAGAATTTTTTCCCTGCCCTAAGAGGTTTTTTTTTTTTTTTAGGAACAAAATGCAAAGCTGACAGATACTTCAAAAGCATTTTGATTTCATAATATAGCCATGCAGTGCTGACCTAGCTCTCATGCGCCAATCACTCTCTAAGTTTATGGCTCAGGTTTTTCTTTTAAGGAATTTTTTTTTTTAATCTGAGTTTCTAATAATTAGTGGATTTCAGACACTTGGACATTGGCTCACTGAGAACTTACAGATGTGATAAATACTAATTTTGGCTTAATAGTGGGCACTCGGGAGAAAGATTGAGCCAGAAAATATGGGACCAAGGAAATGGACTCTACTCAATGGACTGGCCCCTAGGGGCAGGTGGGCAGTCCAATGACATGTCCTGGGGAAGTGACAGACTTTGGCAGGCTCAACCTGGTGTGAAGGGCAAGAAGCAAGAGGAAATCCAGGGGGTTGTAACCCAAATCTGGGTAGGTAGAGGCAATGAGACTGGTATTGTGCTTTCTCTTGCATGGGCCCCATGAAAAGACAGAGGATAAGGCAGAGTTCTCAGCTTTCACCAACATCAGAGTTAACTAGACACTTATTACCACAGCACTTCCTGAGAGCCTGTGGGTGGGGCCAGGCACCCATACTTTCAATAAGCTGCCAGGTCATCCTGATTTATCTTGATGCAGTCCTTCAGAGGACCACTTCTGAGAAGGGTAAGAGTGGGTTTCATCCTTCAGGTGAAGGACTGGAGTTTATTTGGGGGCCAAAAGCTTAAAAGGAAACTGAAGTTGCAGAGGGGACACTGAGGCAGAGTCACAGCTTTATGGAGCATGGAACAGACCGCTAGGCAGAAAATGTCCACCTCAGTAGCCAGGCTCACTGTATACACACTGGCAAAACATCCTGCCCTACCTCCTGCATTGATTATAGTCTGAGAGACATGACCCTAGAGGTGGGGCTTAAAGGCAGATCAGAGTGGGAATACACCACATCTAAATATCAATAACCTCAGATATGCAGATGACACCACCCTTATGGCAGAAAATGAAGAGGAACTAAAAAGCCTCTTGATGAAAGTGAAAGAGGAGAGTGAAAAGGTTGGCTTAAAGCTCAACATTCGGAAAACGAAGATCATGGCATCTGGTCCCATCACTTCATAGGAAATAGATGGGAAACAGTAGAAACAGTGTCAGACTTTATTTTTGGAGGCTCCAAAATCACTGCAGATGGTGACTGCAGCCATGAAATTAAAAGACGCTTACTCCTTGGAAGAAAAGTTATGACCAACCTAGATAGCATATTCAAAAGCAGAGATGTTACTTTGCCAACAAAGGTCCGTCTAGTCAAGGCTATGGTTTTTCCTGTGGTCATGTATGGATGTGAGAGTTGGACTGTGAAGAAGGCTGAGGGCTGAAGAATCGATGCTTTGAACTGTGGTGTTGGAGAAGACTCTTGAGAGTCCCTTGGACTTCAAGGAGATCCAACCAGTCCATCCTAAAGGAGATCAGCCCTGGGTGTTCTTTGGAAGGAATGATGCTAAAGCTGAAACTCCAGTACTTTGGCCACCTGATGCGAAGAGTTGACTCATTGGAAAAGACTCTGATGCTGGGAGGGATTGGGGGCAGGAGGAGAAGGGGACGACGAGGATGAGATGGCTGGATGGCATCACTGACTGGATGGACGTGAGTCTGAGTAAACTCCGGGAGTTGGTGATGGACAGGGAGGCCTGGCGTGCTGCGATTCATGGGGTCGCAGAGTCAGACACGACTGAGCGACTGAACTGAACTGAACTGAAATTAGCCTCAGTGTGATTTAGAGCCTAGTGATTCTGCCTTCAAGTAACAATATCGATACAAATGTCTTGAATGAGATGAGAAAGCTCTTCTCTCAGGTTGCAGGATGGGTGGCTCCAGGGCAGTTTCTCTTGAACCATCAGGGCTGGCAGAACTCTGGGCTGGTTTCCCGTGTGTCCCATGACTTTCCTCTCACAGATACGAAATGGTGGCTGTTGTTGCAGTCGTCCTCACACAACCTTGCAGACAAAAAACCATGGTGACTCTTTTTTTCAGGAAAGAAGACATTCTGGAAGCCCTCCAGCAGTCCTGTCTTTACACCTTATTGGCTAGAGGGGTTATTTGTTGACTCCTCATCCTATCTTAAAACCTCCATGGTTTACATTCTGTGGCTGGGAAGTGGGCTCCCTTTCCTGTCTCCGACTACTGAAAGCACTGTGGTACAGTGCACAGGGAGGGATCAGGTAGATCTTTTCAGGAGGCAATTAGCAGCAACTTTATCTGTCATCTCAGGAACATGATGAAAGGATTCTGAATGCTGAGAACAGGTCCACAATTTACTGCATGAACCCCTTATGGTCTGTCCACTATTAAACGAAGGCAGTAAAGTTCAGGTTAAGGAGCTAAGCTTTTGCACATAACTGAGAGCACTGCCAATCCTTCTTCCATTTATCCTACTCTAGGACACAGCATACATTCCTAGCACACATCCTCCTGTACAGCGTCCTCCAAGTCTTCTCTTAGGGTCATCTCAACCTTTGCATTGCACTTCTTAAAATGTTGTGTTGCACTTCTTAACACGGATGTTTTCTCACGTTCTATTTCAAAACCAGATTCCATCTTCCAACCTCCTTTTTATTCCATATTAATCAAACGTCTCAGATATTGAAACACTAATATACTTCCTTCTTCAAGGGAAAGTGAAGAAACATTTCTTCACAAATGTTGTAAGAAGGTAGTCTGGGTTCTGTTTGTGAAATAATATGAAGTCATGTTTTTCTGCGTGCCCATGAAAACGTGAATGCTTAATAATTTCTGAGAGTCATGCAACTTAGAAACCTGTAGACTTCTTGCTTGATTCCAGAATGATTCATTAATTTTATCATCTGCGTGTGTTCATGCTAAATTGCTTCAGTCATGTCTGACACTGTGTGATGCTATGGATTGTAGCCCAACAGGCTCCTCTGTCCATGGGATTCTCCAGGCAAGAATACTGGAGCAGATTGCCATGCCCTCCTCCAGGGGATCTTCCCTACCCAGGGATCAAACCCGCATTTCTTATGTCTCCAGCATTGGCAGGTGGGTTCTTTACCACTAGCACCACCTGGGAAGCCCCAGTTTATCATCTAGTTTGTGCTTTAAAGCTATTTCAAGAGAATAAATGCATGTGGTAAGAACGGCATCACCGACTCAATGGACATGAAATTGGGCAAGCTCCGGGAGATGGTGAAAGACAGGGAAGCCTGGCGTGTTGTAGTCCAGGAGGTCACAAAGAGTCAGAAATGACTGAGCAACTGAACAACAAAAGAATATTTTAGTTGATTGTTGTATTCCTTTCCTTTTCCTTTCCCAATATTAAAATAAAGAAATGAAACATGATCTTGATATCAAGACAATATAAACCGTTGAAGGCAGTAACCAAGAGGATGTGACCACTGGCTGACTCTGAGCAGGACCCAGGCAATTGAAGGCTCCTCCCTCCTTCCCTCCCGTCCTTGAACTGTGCAGTCCACTTGCCCTCCCTGAGCTGGACAAGCAGAGTAAGTAGATCTTCCAAATGCCCCACCCCTATTCCTGGGGTGCCCCTGCACCCTGTAGAAAGAGAAGAAATAAAATCCCCACTGATGGCTGGCATACAAATGGATCTAAAGGAGACAGCTCATCCACTTGGTCTGCAGTAGCCGCTCAGTCCAGCAGTGACACCGTCTGGGTAAAAACAGGGCGGCAGCAGCCAGCGGGTGACCCTCAGAGCACTGGCGGGCGGTCACTCGTAAGCCCTGGTCATTAACCCTTCGAACTCACAATTGGGCCCTTCTAAAGAGATTAAACCTATGGCTTGGACAATGAAAATCCAAGGGGCAGGTGATATAAATAAGCCCTTGTGGGGTCAGGATATATGGAAAGACATTTGGGTTCACCTGCAAGAGCCTCAGGCAGTCCTCATTGTCGTCCATGTCCCAGCTCATAAAGCACCGACACCCCCTGGTAATCAGGAAGCTGATGCCTGGCTCTGGTACAAACCCAAAGAACTGATCTTTCAGTTTCTACAACAGATTGAGTTCAAAGAAAGAGTGACCACCACAGTGCCCTAGTAAGATACCATATTGCTAAGGACCCTGGGTTGCTCTTGAAAGACAGTGACTTGATTAAAGCAGCAATAGCATGTTCTGGATGCTCTAAACAATGCCCAAAGCAACTGCCAAGGGAGTCTGGGGGCAAACACTGGAGACCCACCTGGTAAGAGGTTGTCAGATTGATTATATTGGGCCCCCTCCCTATAAGTAAGGGTTCTAAATGTGCCTTGGTTTGTGTGGACACCTTGTTAGCTTTAACTAAAGTTTTCTCCTGCCATTGTGCAAAAAAGGGTGCCTCCATTTTTGGTTTAGAGAAGCTGAGTACCTTGTGTGGATATCTGAATAAAATCGACAGTGATTAGTGGTCATATTTCAAAGGTCATGATTGATCAAAAGACCATGACATTAAATGGAGGTTCTGTCTCCCCTGTGATCTGGTTGGTAAAAAGAAAGAATGTATTAAAGCAACAGATTAAGTTACTAACAGGTAAAACCACTTTGGCCAGGTGACCTGAAGTACTGTCCCAGGCTTATTTTACATTTGAGTGATCAAACACTAGGGCCTACTATCCTGTATGCCCGAGCGGGGACTTCTGCTGAGTCCCAACACCATAAAGGTACAGAAGTCACCAGAAACAGCCTTTGCCCTGAGTCTCACTCTGCACGAAGAAGCTATGCTGCTGAGAACACCAAGCGCCATCATGCCTGGGTGTGGCTTTATCTACTGGAATTTAAGGCAGGAAGTTCTGCTGGGAGGGGTAAGCTACTTCGCACTCCAGGGTTGGGCGGGGAGGGGCTAGCCGGTCTCCACTGAGATCTCATTGTCCGGCTGTAAGCAGAACACACACCATTAAAAGAGGGAAGAGAGTGAGGGTACTGCTGTGGCACATCCCGCCCCTGACAGTGCTGCCTCCTCGGTTAACATGTCTGGTAAATACAACCAGGCCAAATTCCTCAAGCTGCCAACCTTGTCTCCTCATGGCCAGATGAGTATGTTTTGTTTTCCCCTGGTACACTTGGCCACCAACTAAGTCGCCTCCTGGAGGACATTATAACACACACAGAAACTATAACTAAATTCACCCAACAAGTCTTAAAAAATATAAAATTACATTAAAAAAAAAAAACTCAGAGGGACCTCTTGTGTTATAGAAAAGCATACTATTATTATTTCCAAGTTTTCTGTAATCATTTCTTTCCATCATTTTGCTATGCCAACTGATATTTGCCAGGTACTTTGATTTTTTTTTTGCCTCTGGTACTTTGATTTTTAATCTGATAGAGGATGTTTTAGATAGCATGTATCCAAAAAAGCCACATATCCTCTAATGTAAAAATATATATTGGCATTCTTTTGAATCAAAGAGTAAAATGGTGGTTGCTGGGAAGCAGGTGGGGTAGGATGCAGAGATTTGTCAAAGGGTACAAACCTCCAGATGAAGTTCTGGGGGTATAGTATTCCATGTGGGGATTATAGTTAATAACACTGCATCCTATACTGGAGCATTGCTAAGAGGTTGTATCTTAAATGTCCTCACCATTAAAAATAAATGATAATTCAGTGAGGTGACAGAGGTGTTAGCTAACACTGTGGTTTTCGTAATCATTTTGCTATATGTAAGTGTCTCCAATCAACATGTTTCACAACTTAAACTTACATAAGGTAGTATTCAATTATATCTCAAATCTGGGACAGGGAGAGAGAACACATGTAATAAAGAATTCTGACTTTCTACACTGTGAAGTGTTTTATCAGTGAGTGGGTATGCTGCCCAGTCTATAGACACAGATAGAGCTATTAAAGAACAAATGTAATTAAAATGTACTACTTGCGGGGGTGGGGTGGGGTGGGGAACTCTTATGAATCTGATTAGAGTTAATTCATTTTCTAAAAGTCTGATCATACCTGAAGCTATAAAACTGCTTTCTTAAATACACATGCTTGAAGACAGAATATTGCATGCACAGAAAGCCCACTCTGAACCAATGTGCCAATCTTGTGCAGCACAATACTGTCAGTTGGAAGAGATGTGTAGAGGCAATGAGGCTTTACATCCAGTTGTACAAATCATTTGGGAATTAGTAGGAACTGGTTGAGTTTATGAAGAATCCAAGCCTCCCCTAAACTTTGTTTTTTAATCAAACATTAGAACTATACCAAGGAGTTCTAATTTATTGGACCTCTGAGAAATGATTCCATCATCATTTATTTATCAGTAATAAATATTATTTTTAATTATTATGCTTAAAAGAAATTTTAAGACATCTATATAAGTATTATAAAGCTAGCTAAATCACACTAGTCAAAATATCTTGAGTTCTTTAGATTTAAGATCCATTATATGGAATATACATATATATATATATATATATATATATATCGATTTTATTCTGGGCATAAAGCAAAGGCAAGGAATTTGGGTGTAAGTTTAAAAAAACTATGAATATAATTACTTTATAATATAGAGTATATAATCACACCTATATAGTGCTACTAGTCATTTCTTTTATTGTTTAGAGAAGCTGGTATTTTTTTCCTTTGAGGTATAGTTGATTAACAATACTGTGTTAATTTCTGCTGTACAGCAAAGTGATTCAGATATATATATATACACACACACACATATATATACATTCTTTTTCATAGTCTTTTCTAATATGCTTTATCATAGGATATTTGTGCTATACATTTGGATCTTCTTTACCATTCTATATATACTAGCTTGCATCTGATAATCCCAAACTCCGAATCCATCCCTCCCCTACACTGGCAGCCACAAGTCTGTTCTCCATGTCTGTGAATTTGTTTCTGTTTCATAAATAGGCTCATTTGTGCCATATTTTAGATTTCACATATGATTAAAAATGATATTTGTCTTTCTCTTTCTGACTAACTTCACTTAGTATAATAATCTCTAGGTCTAACCATGTTGCTGCAAATGATATTCTTTTGTTCTTTTTCATGGCTGAGTAGTATTCCATTGTATATATACTGCATTTTCTTTATTCATCTGTTGATGGACATTTAAGTTGTTTCCATATTTTGAGTATTGTAAATAGTGCCACTATGAACATAGGGTTGCATGTATATTTTTGAATTATAGTTTTGTCTAGATATACGCCCAGGATTGGTATTGCTAGATCACATGGCAACTCTACTTTTAGTTTTTTTGAGGAACTTCCGTACTGTTCTTTGCAATGGATGCACCAACTTTCATTCCCACCAACAGTGTAGGAGAGTTTTCTTTTTCCCACACCCTCTCCAGCATTTGTTACTTGTAGATTTTTTAATGATGACTTTCTGACCAGTGTGAGGTCACTGTAGCTTTGATTTGCCTTTCTCTAATAAATTAGCGATGTTGAGCATTCTTTCACAGTGCCTATTGGCCATCTATATGTTGACAAGCTATTTTTTTTAAACACAGAAAATAGTGTAAAATGTGCCTTTTGCAGTTTTCAAAATTGCTTAAAAAGTTTGAAAATATTTGAAATAATATTTTCCAAGGAGGTTGGAGTCAGGTTTTACCTCCTCTTTCTATTTGAATTGCAAATACATTTTAAAGTTAAAATTACTTTGGTAATGTCAAAGGAAGAGGAGGAACGCCAATATCCTCAGATGGTTTCCAGCAGGATGTTATTGGGGTAGCATGCTCCCCATCTCTTCCCATTGCCCACACCACGTTTGGTGGACTATTTTACTTCAGTTTAGGAAATTCTCCCCCGCACAGTCTAATTAACCCAAGCCATTCATGTGAGTTATAGTACCTGGCACATTAGCTAGCAGGGCACCTCTCCTTCCACCATGCTGCCAAATTTCTGACATTTGTATGTGTTTGGCTGGGGGAAATGGAAAACTTTTCCATTTGTGCTTTCTTGATGTGCTAAGATTCTCTCTTGACTCACACAGTGTGATTCCCTTGAATAGTTTCACTTCCTGATCTTTGGGGATTTGTAAGTACATCATAGTTTCTGAATATTTCAACTGCATACAGGCTTGCTTTGCCTTTGTCTGTGACTCACATATCTAAGTATTAACTAATTTTCCTAGAGAGAACTAAGTTCCCATTTCTTTTAAACAGATCTTTTCCTCTTCTCAAGGTGTTCAAGTATTTTTGGTTGTTTATTCATTTATTTAATTTAAATTAGCTCATTAATAGCTTCTGCCACTATTATAGCCACATTACATTTGTAATGAATTTTAAAATGGAATAAAAAGTTATAATATCTATTTCACCAAAATTACACCCCACTGTAAATCATCATCAAAAAGAGTGAATTTCTAAGTGATTTAGAAATTTGTGATTTAGCTATTTGTGATTTAGCTCTTGTAAAATTTTCAGCTTTGTCTCCCAACCCAACATCTAAATTTTGACTTTTACCCCATTCTCAGGAAAAGCTATGTACAGCCCTTATTTTCATTTATTTGTTCTGTTATTCTTCTTATACTAAATGTTTTTCTTTACCTATTCTACATTTTACACATCCTTCCATTTGGAAATAATTATCAATGGCTTCTCATCAATTCTTCCTAATTAGGTTAGCCAAATAAAACACAAGATGCCCTGTTAAATGTAAGTTTCAGATAAGAAACAACTAACTTCCATAAGCCTCTTATCCTTCTCCATCAGAGGAAAGACAGAATGAAAACCACAATCACAGAACACTAACCAATCTGAGCACAGGGACCACAGCCTTGTCTAACTCAATGAAACTGTGAGCCACGCCGTGTAGGACCACCCTAGACAGGTGGGTCACGGTGGAGAGTTCTGACAAAACGTGGTCCACTGGAGAAGGGAATGGCAAACCACTTCAGTATTCTTGCCTTGAGAACCCCGTGGAAGTATGACAAAGCAAAAAGACACGACACTGAAAGATGAACTCCTCAGGTTGTTGGATGCCCGATACTCTACTGGAGAAGAAAGAAGAAATAGCTCCAGAAGGAGTGAAGAGGCTGAGCCAAAGTGGAAACAACGCCCAGTTGTGCATATGTCTGGTGATAAAAGTAAAGTCCGATGCTATAAAGAGCAATATTGCATAAGAACCTGAAATGTTAGATCCAGGAATCAAGGCAAATTAGAAGTTGTCAAACAGGAGATGGTAAGAGGGAATATTGGCATTTTAGGAATCAGGGAACTGAAATGGACTGGAATGGGTGAATTTAACTCAGATGACCATTATATCTACAACTGTGGGCAAGAATCCCTTAGAAGAAGTGGAGTAGCCATCACAGTCAACAAAAGAGTCTGAAATGCAGTACTTGGATGCAATCTCAAAAATGATAGATCTCTGCTCATTTCCAAGGCAAACCATTCTAATACTCCGAGTCTATGCCCTGACCAGTAATGCTGAAGAAGCTAAAGTTATATGAAGACATACAAGACCTTCTAGAACTAACACCCAAAAAAGATGTCTTTTTCATTGTAGGGGACTGGAATGCAAAAGTAGGAAGTCAAGAAACACCTGGAGTAACAGGCAAATTTGGCCTTGGAGCACAGAATGGAGCAGGGCAAAGGCTAATAGAGTTTTGCCAAGAGTATGCACTGGTCATAGCAAACACCCTCTTCCAACAATGCAAGAGAAGACTCTACACATGGACATCACCAGATGGTCAAAACTGAAATCAGACTGATTATATTCTTTGCAGCCAAAGATGGAGAAGCTCTATACAGTCAGCAAAAACAAGACCGGGAGCTGACTATGGCTCAGATCATGAACTCCTTATTGCCAAATTCAGACTTAAATTGAAGAAAGTAGAGAAAACCACTAGACCATTCAGGTATGACGTAACTCAGATCCCTTATGATTATACCATGGAAGTGATAATTAGATTCAAGAGATTCAATCTGATAGACAGAGTGCCTGAAGAACTATGGACAGAGGTTTGTGACATTGTATAGGAGGCAGTTATCAACACCATCCCCAAGAAAAAGAAATACAAAAAGGCAAAATGGCTGTCTAAGGAGGCCTTACATATAGCTGTGAAAAGAGAAGAAGCAAAAGGGAAAGGAGAAAAGGAAAGATATACCTATTTGAATGGAGAGTTCCAAAGAATAGCAAGGAGAGATAAAGCCTTCCTCAGTGATCAATGCAAAGAACAGAGGAAAACAATAGAATGGGAAAGACTAGAGATCTCTTCAAGAAAATTAAAGATACCAAGGGAACATTTCATGCAAAGATGGGTTCGATAAAGGACAGAAATGGTATGAACCTAACAGAAGCAGAAGATATTAAGAAGAGGTGGCAAGAATACACAGAAGATCTGTACAAAAAAGATCTTCGTAACCAAGTTAATCACAATGGTGTGATCACTCACCTAGAGCCAGACATCCTGGAATGTGAAGTCAAGTGGGCCTTAGGAAGGATCACTACGAACAAAGCTAGTGGAGGTGATGGAATTTCAGTTGAGCTATTTCAAATCCTAGAAGATGATGCTGTGAAAGTGCTGCACTCAATATGCCAGCAAATTTCAAAACTCAGCAGCGGCCACAGGACTGAGAAAGGTCAGTTTTCATTCCAATCCCAAGGAAAGGAAATGCCAAAGAATGCTCAAACTTCTGCACAATTGCCCTCATCTCACATGCTAGCAAAGTAATGCTCAAAATTCTCCTAGTCAGGTTTCAACAGTACATGAGAGATCGAAGGCAGGAAGAGAAGGGGACGACAGAAGATGAGATGGTTGGATGGCATCACTCCCAGAGTTTGAGCAAGTTCTGGGAATTGGTGATGGACAGGGAAGTCCATGGAGTCAAAAAAGAATCAGACACGATTGAGCGACTGAACTGAACTGAACTGAACTGATGGTTGGTGGGGAGAAGGAGTAACAATTTGACAAGGAACACAGCTGGCATTAGGAGTGAAGAGCAGCTCCTGGCTGACAGCCAGCAAAGGAAACAAAACCTCAGCCCTATAGCTGTAAAAATGAATTTATGCCTACAACCTAAATAACTTTTAAAAGAATGTTCTCTGACAGAGACATCAGAGGTCAGCCTAGGCCAGCTGACACCTTGATTTTGATCTCCGGAGACCTGGAGCAGAGGACCCAGTTGACCCTGCCTGGACTTCTGACCTACAGAATTGTGACATGATAAATTTGATTTAAGTCATTGACTGTGATATTTTATCTCAGCAGCAAAAGAAAATTAATACAATTACCTTTACACAGTTTATAGACATTTTGTGGGACATACTTATACTAAAAAGTTCAGTTCAGTTCAGTCGCTCAGTTGTGGCCAACTCTGCAACCCCATGGGCTGCAGCATGCCAGGCTTCCTTGTCCATCACCAACTCCCGGAGCTTACTGAAACTCATGTCCACTGAGTTGGTGATGCCATCCAACTTCTGTCGTCCCCTTCTCCCCCTGCCTTCAATCTTTCCCAGCATCACAGTCTTTGCTAGTGAGTCAGTTGTTCCCATCAGGTGGCCAAAGTACTGGAGTTTCAGCTTCAGCATCAGTCCTTCCAATGAATATTCAGGCCTGATTTCCTTTAGGATGGACTGGATGGATCTCCTTGATGTTCAAGGGACTCTCAAGAGTCTTCTCGAACACCACAGTTCAAAAGCATCAATTCTTCAGTGCTCAGTTTTCTTTATAGTCCAACTCTCACATCCATACATGACCACTAGAAAAACCATAGATTTGTCTAGATGGACCTTGGTTGGCAAAGTAATGTCTCTGCTTCTTAATATGCTGTCTAGGTTCGTCATAGCTTTTCTTCCAAGGAGCAAGCATATTTTAATTTCATGGCTGCAGTCACCATGTGCAGTGATTTTGGAGCCAAAAAAAATAGTCTCTCACTGTTTCCATTGTTTCTCCATCTATTTGCCATGAAGTGATGGGACCAGATGCCATGATCCTGGTTTTCTGAATGTTGAGTTATAAGCCAACTCCTTCACTCTCCTCTTTCACTTTCATCAAGAGGCTCTTCAGTTCTTTGCTTTCTGCCACAAGGGTGGTGTCATCTGCATATCTAAGGATATTGATATTTCTCCCAGCAATCTTAATTCCAGCTTGTGCTTCATCCAGCCAGGCATTTTTCATGATGTACTCTGCATGTAAGTTAAATAAACAGGGTGACAATATACAGCCTTGATGTACTCCTTTCCCAATTTGGAACTAGTCTGTTGTTCCATGTCCAGTTCTAACTGTTGCTTCTTTACTTGCAAACAGATTTCTCAAGAGGCAGGTAAGGTGGTCTGGTATTCCCATCTCTTGAAGAATTTCCCACACTTTGTTGTGATCCACAGTCAAAAGCCTTGGTGTAGTCAATAAAGAAGAAGTAGATGTTTTTCTGGAACTCTCTTGCTTTTTCTATGATCCAGCGGATGTTGGCAATTTGATCTCTGGTTTCTCTGCCTTTCCTAAATCCAGGCTGAACATCTGGAAGTTCTTGGTTCATGTACTATTGAAGCATAGCTTGGAGAACTTCGAGTATTACTTTGCAGCGTGTGAGATGAGTGCAATTGTGCAGCAGTTTGAATAACCCCTACTACCTGGGATTCTCTCTGTCTTTTCTTCTACCACATCGCTACTGCTTCCAGCATGAGAAAAAGCTCATGTAATTAGATTGAGACCTCCTGGATAATTTGGGATAATTTCCCTTTTAAAAAATCTATATCCTTAATTACATCTGCAAAGTCCCTGTTGCCATGTATTACAATGTAACATGGCTTCCCTAGTGGCCCAGAGGGTAAAAGCATCTGCCTGCAATGTGGGAGACCTGGGTTCCATCCCTGGGTCGGGAAGATCCCCTGGAGAAGGAAATGGCAACCCACTCCAAGATTCTTGCCTGGACAATCCCATGGACAGAGCAGCCTGGTAGCCTACAGTCCACAGGTTCACAAAGAGTCAGATCCAACTGAGTGACTTCACTTCATAAAGTAACATATTCAGAAGTTCAAAGGATTAGGCCATTATTCTGCCTACCACAGTATAAATTCTTCTAGGATTATTTTCTGGCATATCCTTCACTTGGATGATTTGGAGAAATATCTTACAGCAATATTGCTTAATTTATTTTGGCTACAGCATTGAGTTTTGTTTGAACAAAAAGAGGCTAGAAGTTCTTTGAAGAGTTCTTATAAGCCAAACTTTAATAATCAATAGAAGGAGAAGTTGACTATTGATTTAGAGAAAGAAAGGTCTATAATAGATCACTGGTAAACCTTGTAAATCAAAGGAGAACAAATAAATGATACAGGAGTGATGTGGATATCTATTTTATCTAGGAGCCAAAGGATATAGGGTAGAAAAATTACTGTATTTAACATTATTGCAAGTGTGATCTTTTTCTGAAGGATATTAAATATTATTAGCCTGCTCTTAAAAATAGAAGACAATTTCCTATTTTGCACACCACTGAATTTATAGCATTTAAAATGAACTGAACTTCTCTTTTCTCTTAAATTTTTTTCTAACATCAAAAGAATCATGATGGGTTTTAATTTCCATTGTTAACTTATTAACTGGTCATCTGAATGAAATTAAAAGTCAATAATACAGAATTTTAGAGAATCTACATTTTGCTGGGTAGTATGCTAGGCCCAAAGGATACACATACAGTTATGTTATACTCCATGCCTACAGGAAACTCATAGGCATATAAACAAATAAATAAAAATATTGTGCAGGCAGGGAACCTGGAGAAGCTAGTACACATGGAAGGCATGTTTTACTCATTGTTGCTGTTTTTTTGTTTTCAATTGCACTTTTTTTAGAGCAGTTTTAGGCCCACAGCAAAACTGAGAGGAAGGTATAGCTATTTCTCATATGCCTCTGTCTTCACACATACATTACAGATTGTGATATCGCTCAGTCAAATCCAACTCTTTGTGACCCCATGGACTGTAGCCCACCAGGCTCCTCTGTCCATGGGGTTCTCCAGGCAAGAATACTGCAGTGTGTAGCCATCGCCTTTTCCAAGGGGTCTTCCTGATCCAGGGACCAAAGCCGGCTCTCCCACATTGCAGGCAGATTCTTTACTATCTGAACCATCCTGAAAGTCATCCCCACTAGAGTGGTACATATATGTTTCAATCAATGAATGTACAATGGCACATCATAATAACCCAAAGTCTATAGTTTATCTTAGTGTTTGCTTTTGGTAATGTATATTCTATGAGTTTGAGCAAATGTGTAATGACAGGTATCCATCATCAAATATCACAGAGTGTTTTCACTGCCTTGAACATCCTCTGCCTAATTCACACACTGCCCCCATCCCAATCCTTAGTAACTGCTGACTTTTTGTTTGTTTTTACTATCTCTATATTTGCCTTTTCAGAATTTCATATGGTTGGAATCATATGATATATGGCCCGTGTAGATTGGTATAAACATTAAAGATTTCTCCACATCTTTTCATGGCTGAAAGTTTGTTTTTAGCTCTGAATAGGAGATCCAACCAGTCCATTCTGAAGGAGATCAACCCTGGGATTTCTTTGGAAGGAATGATGCTAAAGCTGAAACTCCAGTACTTTGGCCACCTCAAGTGAAGAGTTGACTCATTGGAAAAGACTCTAATGCTGGGAGGGATTGGGGGCAGGAAGAGAAGGGGACGACCGAGGATGAGATGGCTGGATGGCATCACTGACTCGATGGACGTGAGTCTGAGTGAACTCCGGGAGTTGGTGATGGACAAGGAGGCCTGGCGTGCTGCGATTCATGGGGTCGCAAAGAGTCGGACACGACTGAGTGAACTGAACTGAATAACCCATTATCTGATGTACCACAGTTCACTTATCTATTCACTTACTGCAGGATATCTTTGTTACTTCCAAGTTTTGGCAATTATGAATAAAGCTGCTATAAACATCTACATGCAGGTTGCCAACTCCTTAAGGTAAATACAAAGAATAACAATTGCTGCATTGTATAGTAAGAGTATGTTTAGTTTTGTAAGCTTTTCTAGTTTTGAAGGAGGTATGAGCAAAGGTACTGAAGCATGAAAAAGCACAGGGTATTTGAGGAACCATAATTATGGCCAGTCTTTGGGGTCACAAAGAGTTGGACACGATTGGGCGACTGAACAACAAAGCATGGCCAGAGGGTAAAGAGCAAGGGGAAAGTAGTGAAATTAAGGCTGGAGAAATCGTGTGATTGGACTTGCACTTTAGCAAGATTACCTTGGCTTCCCAGAAGAGAATAACTGGGTTGGAGGTCAGTTACAGGATTTCCCTGGTGGCTCAGATGGTAAAGCATCTGTCTACAATGCGGAAGACTCGGGTTTGATTGCTGGGTCAGGAAGAACCTCTGGAGAAGGAAATGGCAATCTACTCCAGTCCTCTTGCCTGGAAAATCCCATGGATGGAGGAGCCTGGTTTACTACAGTCCCTGGGGTCGCAAAGAGTCGGAGACAACTGAGCGACTTCCACTTCACTTCACTTCACTTCACTTCACTTCACTTCACAGGCTGGAAAACCAGTTTAACAAGATTGAGGATGAAAGCTTAAACTAAAGCAATGGAGGCCAAGATGTAGAGCAATGGAAAGACTTGAGAGATCCTCCATTAAAATCCTCAGACTTCAGGATGGTTAAAGTTATGGGGAAGAAAGAGTAAAGGAGAAGGATTCAAGAGTTTTTAAAAAATTCTGGCAAGGGAGGAAAATGTAGATATTTGATAAAGTCTGACTAAATTAGGAAGTGAAGGAAAACAAGTGGAGGCAGGGGGTGGGTGGGTGATGGATGATTGGATGGTGACAAAGTTTCTCATTTGTCAAACTTTGATTTCTCTGAGCCCTCTTTCATCAAGGCTTCCGCCCCAGGTCCTGTCTTTCGTCTTCCAAGTCCAATTTTATCAAGAATTCTGCTGAGTCAGTTTAGAGAAAATCTCCCACCCTTGATATCTAGTCACACTGGTCACTCTTTAGCAAGAACTTTGTTAAAATGCTTTAGCCAAGAATCACCCCTACCCTTGGCGTCCCCTCTTAGTAATTTTCCATCCACTGGCCCCTCTGCTCCTTGGCTACACATCTCCAACTGTCTTTGTTGTATTTGTAATTCAGCCCAATCTCTTTCCCTAATTGCAAAAGTTTTGACATCTATGGCAAAAGTCCTAAATAAAGTCTTTATTGTTTTAACAAGTGTCATTTTTTTTTAACAACAGGGAGGAACATCTCTCTGAAACTAAGGTTACTTCCATATGCCTCTAAAGTTTAGCTTGTGCATGTACATTTTAACTATAGTATGGCTAAATAACCTGTCTAGATCACACACTGCAGGGGTTTATCAGGCATTATGATGTACGTAATCCAGCCATTTGTGCCCCAAGAGCCTGGCAAGCTGGCTTCCTCCTCTTAATTAAAAAGAAAAAACAAGGTGTAAGTCTAACACCCACTATGTGACAGCTCATACAATTCCTTCCTTAAACACTTCACAATCATCTTATATGAACTAAAGCAGTAACACTCACCCGTGTGAGACATGACAAGACTAGAGAAAAGAGAATCTGTCATGGTAACATTTTGAGGTTAGTAATGACTACTTTTCTGTTTTCTAACCTCAACTTATTTAAAGGAAGCTACAGTAACTATCCAAATTCCCTGTTTTAGCAGTAAAGCTTCTTGACATATAATGGCTATGCTCGAAAAAATCTTTTTTTTTTTTTTAAAGACATTGAATTTGAATTTCGTGTCAATGTCACATGTCCCAACAAGTTTTCTTTAAAAAAAAAAAAAAAAAACTATTGAAAATGAAAACCCCATTCTTACTTTGCAGAAGAACAGAAACAGGCCATGGGCTGTATTTGTCTTTTGGGTTGTATAGGCTATTTGCAGACATGGTGGGCATAAAATGTTAGGATTGAAAAACCAATGTGTTAAGTGTGGGACCTTTTGGAAAGAAGAGCGTAGCGGGGCTTTACTGGCTGACTTCCAACAGGATAACGTATGTGAAACAGCTTTCCAGCGATTTTTAGTCCAAGTGGCGAAGCTCAGGAATGATGACAGCAGAGTTGTTAGGACCCCGGTCCATGCCGCTCACCATCCTCCAGGTGGCTGGTACGCAGCCCGGGTTCCGAGAACCTGAAGGAGAGGGGACAAAACCTCAGTGGACGCGGAGATAGATGCTTAGCTCAGCTGATCGCGTACTGAGTCCTGCACACAAGCCCGGCGAGCCAAAGAAACTCCCATGGCTGGTCGCCAGGCGGCGCCTCTCCTGGTGCCCGCAGGCGCGTGCACGCACGCACGTCTCCCGCCCGCGCTCAGCCGTGCTCTATTGCGCATGTCTGGGAAGGGGGCGGAGCGGCGGCTGACGGACAGGCAGAGGCCTCAGCCAGGCGGAGGAGCTCCTCCCCGGTCGGCTAGTAGACCTGGGCCGCCCTGCGTCACTTCCGCTGGGGCGGGACGGAGCTGGGGGAGGGTGGCACCCCAGCAGCCGCCCGGGTGTTTGTGCTGGAAGCTCAGCTGATGCTGGCGGGCAGAGGGGACGCGAGTACGGGGAACAGGCGCGTCGCCCCTGCCGCCCAAGTAGCTGCGGCCTGCATCCGGGTAGGTGGCCCGTGGGGGGCCGGCGGGACGGTAGGCAGGGGGAGAAGGCCGCGGGTCGCCCCGGGGACTCCTTTGGCCCTCCGGGACTTCTGATCTCTCTTCGGAGGGCGCTTCCAGGGCGAGAGGGCGGGGAGACGCCCGGACCCGGGCTCCAGAAGGCGACCGGGCACCGGAAGGGCCCGCAGGTCCCAGCCCTGAGGGGTGCGCGATGCTCTCCTCGTCTTCTGGCCTGGTGGGCTTTGCTGGTCCGCATGGCTCAGACTGTTTAGGTTTTTCTGGTTCAGCCCCGAGCTGTCTGTTCCACCCCCCGCGCCTCGCAGCCGAGGTTCCCGGAGTCTGTCTGACTTCCCCTGGGCAGTAGGTGCTCCGACAGTTCCCGGTTGCTTGTCAAAATCCCGTCCCTGTTCTACCTACATGATTCACCACTGTCAGTGCACCTGATGACTCGGCTGCTCCAGGTTTTTAATTATCAGCAGGTTCTTCGTAACCCCACCCACACTGAACTCTGTCCCCCGCTCCCGTTGCTTAATCGGTTTCAGATGTGTGCTGTTTAATAGGTGAAGGTTTGTTGCGCTGCTTCCAGTCGCTGTCATGTAAATCATCATGCGGGGAGGAAACTGGTTTCTATACCTGATACTATGATAACTTTAAATAAAAAGTGGTGACACCTAGGAAAAACTTAGGTGAGGAGCTATCACGTAATCCTATTTAAAGTGGTGCTTTTTACTTCTGCTAACATCCCAGTTGAACTCCATCCCAATCTACAGTCCCGATTATTGAACTTTCAAAAATGACAAAAGTAGGTTTTAGTGTATCGAGGAAATGCTGTTAAGACAGTGAAATACTAAGCATTTTTAAATCCGGGAGTTTTAGAAACGTTTATTGCACTGTGAACTGAGAGTTTAATGCCTCTTATGAGGCAAATATTTCATGCCCATTGTAGCTGTTGATGTCAAATCTCTTGTGCACATTAGTTGTACTTTGAGTATAAGAACATATTCTTACTTCATCATTTTTCTTAAACTTTTTTCTCAGTGTTGATCTTGTTTTTCTCTGTTCCTGGGTCAGATCTCAATTAAAACCTTGAGAGCAATGTCCTTTTAACAAGTCATGTTGGATGAAAAGATATAAACATGTTGGATGAAAACATAAACGTTCACTAGTTTATATGTTTACTTGCTTCAAGTGCAAAGTTAATCAAGGTACATCTTTTGAGTTGTTTTTTTGCTTAGTAATAATGACGGAGGATTTGTGCCGAAGGGTTCTTACTGCTTGGTGTGTGGAACATATATTTGTGAAAAGGTCATAGAACTCTTAGCGGGACATTTTCCTGTCATGTCTGACGTGTATTTCCCATGTCTTATATTTTATTTCATTCACTGTCCAGTACTTTTTCGGACGTCCTGCCATTACCCTGAGCTTTTCTGGATGTCTTTTCTCTTGTGCTTTTTTTTTTTTTTTTTTCCTGCTTGGCAAGCTACCTCTTCCTCACTCTGAATGGCTGTCAAGGCTCTACCCTTGTTCTCTCTACACCAGAATTTTAAAATTTGAAACCCAAGATATACTTTAGTACTTATGTAAATATCCTGAAATGTCTTGGGAAATATAGTGTATATATGCAGATAAGCATTTTTTCAAGGAAGAGAAACTTTTATCAAATTTTGCAATCCCCAAATGCTGGAGAAGAATTAACTGTATATCCTTCTTTGGTATATCCAGTCTTAGGATTTCAGCTGTCACTGTGCTAGTAACTCCAAACATAAATCCAACAGCCTATGTTCCTGTAGTATGTCTCCATGTGAATGCCCCACTGTTTCTGCATTCTGTAAAACCAAGAGATTTTTATTAAATTGGTCCCCTTCCAAGCTGTCTCATATCCACAAATGGCATTCTCCCTGTTTCTCTGACTGAAAACCCTTAAGTTGTCTTGACACTTCCCTCTACTTACCCTATTCTTTCCTGTCACCAAGTCCTGTGTTTCGCTGATTGCTGTGTTTTCAAAGTGTGGCTCAGAGCAGTAGTCATCTCCATTATAGTTCAGTTCAGTTCAGTCGCTCAGTCGTGTCCGACTCTTTGCAACCCCATGAATTGCTGCATGCCAGGCCTCCCTGTCCATCACCAACTCCCGGAGTTCACTCAGACTCACGTCCATCGAGTCGGTGATGCCATCCAGCCATCTCATCCTCGGTCGTCCCCTTCTCCTCCTGCCCTCAACCGCTCCCAGCATTAGAGTCTTTTCCAATGAGTCAACTCTTCGCATGAGGTGGCCAAAGTACTGGAGTTTCAGCTTTAGCATCATTCCTTCCAAAGAAATCCCAGGGTTGATCTCGGTCAGAATGGACTGGTTGGATCTCCTGGCAGTCCAAGGGACTCTCAAGAGTCTTCTCCAACACCACAGTTCAAAAGCATCAATTCTTCGGCGCTCAGCCTTCTTCACAGTCCAGCTCTCACATCCATACATGACCACAGGAAAAACCATAGCCTTGACTAGATGGACCTTAGTCGGCAAAGTAATGTCTCTGCTTTTGAATATGCTATCTAGGTTGGTCATAACTTTTCTTCCAAGGAGTAAGTGTCTTTTAATTTCATGGCTGCAGTCACCATCTGCAGTGATTTTGGAGCCCCAAAAAATAAAGTCTGACACTGTTTCCACTGTTTCCCCATCTATTTCCCATGAAGTGATGGGACCAGATACCATGATCTTCATTTTCTGAATGTTGAGCTTTAAGCCATCTTTTTCGCTCTCCTCTTTCATTAAGAGGCTTTTTCAGCTCCTCTTCACTTTCTGCCATAAGGCTGGTGTCATCTGCATGTCTGAGGTTATTGATATTTCTCTCACCAATCTTGATTCCAGCTTGTGTTTCTTCCAGTCCAACGTTTCTCATGATGTAGTCTGCATATAAGTTAAATAAGCAGGGTGACAATATACAGCCTTAAGGTATCCTTTTCCTATTTGGAACCAGTCTGTTGTTCCATGTCCAGTTCTAACTGTTGCTTCCTGACCTGCATACAGATTTCTCAAGAGGCAGGTTAGGTGGTCTGGTATTCCCATCTCTTTCAGAATTTTCCGCAGTTTCTTGTGATCCACACAGTGAAAGGCTTTGGCATAGTCAATGAAGCCATTATAGTACTTTTATCTTAATCCAGTCCAAACTTCTGTCACTTCATGTCTGCATAATTGCAGTATAACCAAATGAAGTCCCCCATAAATTAATTCTTTCCATCCTTAGCGGAGCCTCCACCTGGCAGTTCCTGAATTTCTTCTAGTTACAACTTCATTCCATTCCCCAGTGGTTGGTCTAAGCCTCACTCTTCTGTTTATGCCTACATCTGTATTTGTGTACTATCCTATAAATAGAGAGTCTGGTCCTCCTGCTCTTTTCTGTTGATGATGGCACTTTACAGTTTACCTTCTTTATCTGTTTGCAATCTAACTTTTGCCTCAGCTCAATTTGCTTTCCAAACCCTTATCTGCATTTACTAGTGTTGTGATTTGGAATCAGTTAAATTCTGCTTGTTGATTTTGTTGACAGCTCTTTTTGGCAGTTTTGGCCTGATAACTGTCTTTTCTAGAGGGGTGTTTTAAAATTGTATGATCATGAGATTGTCTAGACTTCCTTAATTGTTCCCCTTTTCAGATTTGCTTTGTATGCTGTATTTCTTTGCCAGGTTGCTAGGTGTATTCTAGTTGGTCTTGAGGATTCTCTCTTACTGGAAAGAAACTATGCAGATCCCTTACTGTAATCCTGGCTTTTATAGCTCTGTTCTTTGCTTGGATCCATGTCTACCATTTTTCCTATTTCTTACTTTCCTTTAACTACCTTACTCTTACTATTCCTGAATAGACAAAGTTCATTCCTGTCTCCAAAGCTTTGATTGCTTTTCCCTCTGCCTTGAGTGCCTTTTTCCTGGATACTTTTAAATAATTTGCTTCCTCACTTCATTCAGATCTCCAGTAACATGTCAACTCAATTCTTCTCCTGACTACATCCCCTGAAATAGCCCTCCCTGGGCCCTTTTCTCCCCAGCCTCCAGCTTAGTTTTTCTTCATGGTACTTCTTGATCTGTTGCTATACATTGTATTAGTTACTTATTTATTAATAAATTGTCTTGTTCTCCAAGACCTAGGAAACTGAGGTTTAATAACTCTCAATAAATGGATATTCCTTTTACTATGAAATAGTATGCCTTTTTTGGAGAAGGCAATGGCACCCCACTCCAGTACTCTTGACTGGAAAATCCCATGGACGGAGGAGCCTGGTAGGCTGTAGTCCATGGAGTCACTAAGAGTCAGACACGACTGAGCGACTTCCCTTTCACTTCTCACTTTCATGCCTTGGAGAAGGAAATGGCAACCCACTCCAGTGTTCTTGCCTGGAGAATCCCAGGGACGGGGGAGCCTGGTGGGCTTCCGTCTATGGGGTCGCACAGTCGAACACGACTAAAGTGACTTAGCAGCAGCAGCAGTATGCCTTTTTAATCTTATTTAATGCTTTTGCTTTAAAGTGCTTTTTGCTTTCTTTTGATTATATAGGCCTTGGTATATATTTTCCCCTCTTCCTTTATTTTCATTCTTTCTTTGTCATCATGTTACAGTAACATCTAGTAACTAGCTTGTAGCTGAAATTTTCATTTCTAAAATTTTACTCTTCCTGTAAATTTTGTACAGGTTTGTGTTTTTTTTTTTCTTCCTTAATTTTGTTCTATCATTGCACGTCTTAAACCTATTTACTTTTTTTTCTATTATTTCTAATCTCAGTTACACTTTTTCTTGTTGGCTGTACTTGCCAGTAGTCTCTTGCAGTGATGGTTCTTTAACTGTGAGTTCATCTTCAGTGGGGGTTGCTGAACGAGAGAGTCTCTTGCCTGAGCTTTGGAAGTGTCCTTCCATGGTGGCTTCAGTGGACTCTGCAGCAGCCACGTGGAGTTCCCTAGCTCAGTTTCCATTGTTTAGTCTCATTCCCTAGTTTCCATTGCTTAGTCTCTGCACCTTAAAGGAAATGTGACTGCAGATCCAGGTATGTGATACCTCTTCAACCATGGGTTTTCCACTGTTGGTTTTGCTTTATTAGGGGTTTCTTTTTTTAAAAAAAACTTTATTGTGGTAAAAAAAAATCATAAAATTTAATATGTTAATCATTTTTAAGTGTGTAGTTCAGTGGGATCCTCTAGATTCACATTGTCGTGAAACAAATCTCCAGCACGTTTTCATCTTGCACAACTGAAACCCTGCCCAGTAAACAGTTCCCCTCTGCCCCATTTCTGCAGCCCCTGTAACCATCATTCTACTGTCTGTCCCTGTGAATGTGACTGTTCTAGAGCTCTCAGGTAAGTGGAGTCATATAGTACTTGTTCCTTCTGTAACTGGCTTATTTTACCTGATGTCCTCGAGGGTCATCCATGTCAGCCTTTGAGGGGATTTCCTGCCTTTTTCAGTCTGCATAATATTCCATTGTGTGTATATACATTTTGTTTATTTAATTGTCCATGCACATTTGGATTGTTCCCACCTCTGCTATTCTGAGTGCTCTTATGAACGTCGGTATGCAAACTTTTTAAGTCCCTGTTTTCAGTTTCTTTGAATATATACCTAGGATTGCTGGATCTTATGGTAGGTCTGTATTGTGAGGAATTGGTATACTGTTTTTTTGTTGTTTAACTTTTATTGAAGTGTAGTTGATTTATAATGTTGTGTTTTACTATTTTCCGTAGTGAATACACCATTTTCCAGTTCCAACAACAGTGCTCTGGTTCAGTGCTCTGCTTCTCCATATCTTTATCAACACTTGATATTTTCTGGCATTTTTGTTTTGTTCTGTTTTTTGGTTTAAACAACAGAATTTATTTCTCAGGTATTTTTTTCTTTCTTTTGTTTTTTTTGGTAATAGCCATCCTGATAAGTGTGGGATAATACCTCATTTGGTTTTGATTTGTATTTCTCTGATATCAGTCTTGTTTTTCATCTTTTCTTGTGCTTTATTTACTGAATGTCATCTTTGGAGGAAGATGACGTCTTTCATCTATTCAAGTCCTTTGCCCGTTTTTTAATTGAGTTATTTGATTTTTGCTGTTAAGTTACAGGAGTCCATTATTAGTTTTGAGTATAGCTTTTTTATCCACGAGTCCTTTAGATGTATTTTATCATGTATTTCTGTGTTGGGGATTGTGGAACTTTTGTGTTAATTCAGCTTATTACATTGACTGCAGATCCTGAGGGGTTCAGAAGAGCCAGCAAGACAGATAGGTTTGCTTCTTTTCTCTCCTCCCCTTTACAGATTTTAAAATAGTATGCTCACGTGCAATTTGTAAAGATGTTAGTTCAGACTATCTTCTGAAGAATCACAGTGGGTTCTTGATTCCTGTCATTCTCAGTCTTGTCCTGTTACTCCATCTGTCAGATCTGCTGGAAGCATCTTCCTAATGTCATTCTTTTGCTTAACATAGTTCATTGACAGTTTGATCTTTAATCTCTTTGCTAAGATTGTCAGACCCTTCATAATCTGGCTCCTCCTGTCTTTGCAATATCACCTTCGGCCTGTCCCTCATTAATGGCTCCAGGTCTTAGAAAGAATTGACTGCTTGCAATTTTTGCTTATATTGTGTGTACTTTCTTAAATGCTTTGTTTGTTTATTTGTGTTTGCTTTCCCCATTGTTTAGAATTCTTTCCTTCCCCTGTCATCTTTTACCATGTGATGAATTACTTTTTTGCCCAGTTTTCAGCATCTTTTTTTTTCAGACTTAACTGGATGTCTACTCTGACTTTGTGTCTTCCATTCATATAGTTCAGTTCAGTCCAGTCGCTCAGTCGTGTCCGACTCTCTGCCACCCCATGAATCGCAGCACGTCAGGCCTCCCTGTCCATCACCAACTCCTAGAGTTCACTCAAACCCACGTCCATCGAGTCGGTGATGCCATCCAGCCATCTCATCCTCTGTCATCCCCTTCTCCTCCTGCCCCCAATCCCTCCCAGCATCAGAGCCTTTTCCAATGAGTCAACTCTTTGCATGAGGTGGCCAAAGTACTGGAGTTTCAGCTTTAGCATCATTCCTTCCAAAGAACACCCAGGACTGATCTCCTTTAGAATGGACTGGTTGGATCTCCTTGCAGTCCAAGGGACTCTCAAGAGTCTTCTCCAACACCACAGTTCAAAAGCATCAATTCTTCAGTGCTCAGCTTTCTTCACAGTCCAACTCTCACATCCATACATGACTACTAAAAAAACCATAGCCTTGACTAGACGGACCTTTGTCGGCAAAGTAATGTCTCTGCTTTTGAATATGCTATCTAGGTTGGTCATAACTTTCCTTCCAAGGAGGAAGCATCATATAGTACCATCTGTTAAAGTGCATTGCATTGTTTTCTTAAATTACAAATATGATGCTTTCTCTTTGTAAATAATAGAATCCATCCAAAAGTAAAAGCCCTTCTCAAAAGCCCTTCTCTCGAAAGCCCTTCTTTTTCAATTCTACTTCTCAGTTCACAGGAATAAACAAAACAGGTGCTTACCCTTTCAGAATGTGTGTATGTGTGTGTAGCCACAGATTTCAGCTGCATATATAGGTTTTTGTTTTCTTGTGTTACATAATACCTGTGTATCTACATCTGTGTATCCTTGTGTATATGTATTCATACATATGTTATTGCAGTTTGCCTTCCTCGCTATACTGTATATAAAGGATATATACATTGGATACATTGGATCATCTAGTTCCTAACTGCTATATAACATTACATTGTAACTCATTGTATTATGTTATGTACCGTAATTTATTTAACCATCCCTTTCTAGAAGACACTTAAGAGTTGTTTATCAGTGTTTTGATATTTCAAGCAGTGTGGCAAAGAATGTGTGTATGTACCTGTACTCCTATGCAGTTATTTCTGTAGGATAGATTCTTTATGGTGGAATTACTAATCAAAGAACATGTGCCTTTAAAATTTTGGTAGACAGCTATTAAAATTTCATTAGATTCTGACAGGTAGCCCTCTGTGTCCCTTTTCCTCAGGTTATTATCAGTACTGGATATTATCAATTATTTGCATTTTACCAATTGAAAGAACAGAATGTCTGCTTTAAATGGCATTTATGCTGTGGTTATGCGCCCCTTGTCTATTAGGTGTTGGACATAGTTTTGAATAAGGTGTGGCAACCCACTCTAGTACTCTTGCCTAAAAACTCCCGTGGACAGTCCATAGGGTCTCAAGGAGTTAGACTCTACTGAAGCGACTTAGCATGTATGCACAGTTTATTCTGGTCTCACCTCTTTGATTAAATGAGCAGTTACTAGTAGACCATGAAATCTTCTATACAAGGCTATCTCAAGCTCTAGACTGAAAGTTTCTTCGTATCCTCTTTGTGGTCTCAGCATTTAGGACTGTATCTGGCATCAAGTTGTTGAATGTGTGCCCGACACACAGTGAGGCCAGACAAACTGAAGTGGCCACGTTTGGAGTGCGAGAAGGGTTTATTGCAAGAGCCATAAAGCTGGCAGCTCCTGCTTGAAAGACTTGAACTCTGACGGGTTTGGGGGAAGAGATTTTATAAGCAAAATTTGTGGGGAGGCCTCTTCTGATAGGTTGAGGTGACAGAATGGTGTCCCAGGAATCTCAGTCATCAGCTTTCTGGTTCCAGCCAGTCTGGGATCTTAGGGCTTGTGCTCAGCTTGCCATTACCATCGTCTTCCCGGGGAGGGGCCTTAGTTCCCGTAGAAAAACTCAGAGATTTCTGTAAGACTGTTATATACATCCCCCCAGGATGAACCAGGACCCTGTCCCATCTCTGCACTGATGTCTCTCTCTGCATTCCCTCACTCTCTTAATTAACTGTTTGAATCTGTCCTTTGGAACTCAGGGAGGGTCTCAGAGGCTGAAGGCCTTTTTCTTACAAACAAGAAATTGGGAACACAGGCTTTCATGCATGGGAGGGTCCCATAGGGTCCTGCTTGGTTTCAGTCCCCCTTTTCTTTGATATGCCTCAATCCTGAGGGGAACAAGTGTTGGACAGGAGAATAACATTTTGGATAGAGGTTAGTAAATTTGACAGAAGAACTCGGTTTCAGGGGGACTAAGTTTCAGATTAAATATTCTATAAATGGTTTACAGTGAATAGGAGTATAAGACTTAACTATAGTCCTCAAAGAACTTAAAGTCTAGTGTCACATAAACCAGTTAAGACTTAATAATAAAGAAGAAAAACAGCAGAATATTGTGTCAATGAAAAATTAATCAGTAGGTCTAAGAAATAATTGGGAGATTTTATCTGAGCCAAATTTGAGGATTATAACCCAGGAAGAATATCTCAGAAAACTCTGAGATACGTTCCACCTGTTAGAAGTCGAGACACAGTTTATATAAGATGTTTTGAAACAGAGGGCTGTACATAAAATAATGTATATTGACAGTTTGCGTAATCCAGACTGAAGTACCAGCACAGTGGGTCATGTGGCCCTTTACAAGGTCAAGAAAAGATGTTCTATCTTGCTGATGTTGGGAGAATGTTGCTGTGAATGTGGAACAGGTATTCCTGCTGGTGGGGGAGGTATGGTAGGTAGAGAGTGCAGGTAGAAAGGAGGCCAAGGGGCAGAGAAGAACTTTTATGTTTAAGTTTTCCTTGTCTTACCGTGAATATAGATTTTGTTTCACAGTTGCATGTTCAGTTTTGTGTTGTAGGAGACCTTATCTATCCGGTAGCTTCTCTAAATTAGTTCCCATGAAACATCCTACTACTCACTTTTTCTCATTTATTTCTATACTAAAAGATTAATTACCTTCTATTTGCTTAAAAATGAAATCTCTATTGCCATCATGAAAATATATTGTCCTATATTCTTTTGAGACAAGTTCCTGAGTTTAGTTCAAGTAATGTATTTTATCTCTTCCCCAACTTCAGTTTTACCTTGAATCCTAATCTTTTTTTTTTTTTTCTTGCCATTTTAGGTAAGACCATGAATTATGGCATTTCTTAAATGAAGCATTCAGGAATGAAGTGAAAGTCATAACGTATAGAAAATAAGTAATTTTTAAATTATGTCTATTAATTTGACTATAGATCTATATTATATTTACCTCCTTAGTAATGCGAGAAGTCTTTGTGGGAAGCAGAGGAGCAAGCAGCTGCCTTTCTTGTGCTCACCTGAACATTACTGGAGGATAAGCCACATCAGTCTACAGAGAGGTGTTCATACGAGCAGAATAAGATGTAAATGGACCAAAAGTGAAGCTCATTCTTGCAGTAAGCACTGTTCCCCCCTAAGCCACCATGGTTTACATCTTGGAATCTTGAGACTTAGCACTTCTGCTCCCAAGGGACTTACAAAAGTGAGCCCTCGTATGTCCCGTATTAAAAATACTTTGAACTCTATTTCAAAGGCTGTTTTTGGCAAACAAAATGAAATGATCTCTCGTTTAGCTCAACTTAAGCCAAGTTCTCGAATATTAAGAAAAGTGACAGATAGCGGTTGGTTAAAACAGAAAAGCGTTAAACAAACCATCAAGTTTCTGAAAAAGTATAGTGACAAGTCAGCAGAAAAGAGTTCTGTTCCAGCAAAGGAAAGTCAAGTTATAGAGAAAGACGATATAGGTAAACCAAGCCTTTTTCATTACACAAATAATATAACCACAAAATTTGGAGAGTCATTCTACTTTTTGTCAAGTCATATTAATTCATACTTCAAGCGTGAGGAAAAAATGTCTCAACAGAAGGAAGATCAACATTTCCAGGAAAAATCAGAACTTGAACTTAAAAAGGTTGAAGATGAGAAACCCAGTTCTCCAGATCCTGGCATCCTGTCTGATAAGAAGCTAGATTCAGAAGCTTCTTTATATTCTGAGGACAAGCCTGGAAGTCCCAGTGGGACACCTGAGGTTCTTCCCATTTCTACTAAACAGAGTATTGCTAACTTTCTTTCTCGTCCCACGGAAGGTGTACAAGCCTTAGTAGGTGGTTATATTGGTGGACTTGTCCCCAAACTAAAGTATGATACAAAGAGTCAGTTAGAAGAACAGGAAGAGACGACAAAATCTGAGCAGGCTGTCAGCAAAGACAAAAACGCAGAGGAGAAAAGGCGGTTATCTCTTCAGCGAGAAAAGGCAAGTCGTTATTCATTGTGATTTTAAGTTTTAATTTTGTTAGATTTCTAAGTTTCATTTCCTAATGATTTAAGAATTTTGATCATCTGTTGGTATCACTGGAGCAGTTTTCATACTCGAATCATACATATTTTAATATGTCTTTGCAGATCATTGCCAGAGTGAGTATTGATAATAGAACGCGGGCATTAGTTCAAGCATTAAGAAGAACAACTGACCCAAGGCTCTGCATTAATAGGGTTGAAGAACTGACTTTCCATCTTTTAGAATTTCCTGAGGGAAAAGGAGTGGCTGTCAAGGTAATTTTGATTTGTTCTTGGAACAAAAGTACTAGTAAACCTTCTGAAATGGGGAAGGTGACACCTTTCATTTTTCTGTTTAAACATTTTTGTGGTTTTATCATACGTGTGTTTTACATACTCAGTAATTACCCATTTATTCTGTGATATACATTGCACTAAATGCTCATTTTTCTTCTGTAATATGTTATCCTCTTGGTACTCATATCTGTACTTCTAAAATACTTCCACCATTTTAAAATAGAAGATATATCTCAGTGTATTAGTTGACTTGCCCAATAGCTACCAAGGTTTTCTTAAATGCAACATTAAGTGTTTATGCTATGCAGCTACTCTTCGGACAGGAGTTTGTATTTTATAAGTAAAACCATTACTTGTTTTTATTTCATGATCTTTTTGTATTTGAAAGTCTAAAATAAATTTTATGATCTTATTGGCAGTTGAACTTGTGATTCTATTAATAAAACAAATAGATTTTCTTTGCCTCTGTTTTTTCAAATATAAAACAGTGAAAATAATTTAGATCTATTTAAGTAGACCATTTTCGTGCTAGCATGCGTGCTCCGTCGCTTCAGCTGTGTCTGACTCTTCGCGACCCCATGGACTGTAGCCTGCTGGGCTTCTCTGTCTGCGGAATTCTCCAGACAAGAGTACTGGGGTGGGTTGCCATTCCCTTCTCCAGGGGATCTTCCCGACCCAGGGATCGGACCTGTCTCATGCCTCCTGCATTGGCAGGCGGGTTCTTTACCACTGCTGCCACCTGGGAAGCCCTGAAATACCATAAAATGTGAGTGATGTCTCTCTACCTCGGTACTAGGATTATTTGTGACATATAATTAACAATTTGGACGTGTCATATAAAGAATAGACAGTGTTAATATTTCGTTAGAGATCCATCAGTGCTTATTTTTTACTTGCCATCCAGAAGATTGTCAGTTAACTTAGTTCATATTTATTCAAGTTTGATAACAATCTTGCTAAAAAGACATTTTACATTAATTTTCCCTCTGAAATTTCATACAATACATATATTATAATAGCTAAACTTTAGAATATCATGTTCATAGAATTTGGAATTATCTTTCATATATATGTAATCTCTTACCTAAAAGATAAAATTTTCCAAATATGGAAATGCTTTTAAGTCATTTTAACATTTGGGTGATACACTGAAAGCAAACCTCTAAGATAAAGATGCATACTTTAATGAACTTAAGAAAAACATTTTATTGAAGTATGATACACATGCAGTTATAAGTATAAAGCTCAATGAGTTTCCATACGCCTTTACGTAGCCAGCACCCAGATGAAGAGCAGAATTTGTCAGCACTGCAGAAGTCTCCCCTGGACCCCGTTTCAGTCACAGTCTCCCAAAAAAAGGATCACAAATTAGTTTTGTCTGTTTTTGTACATTATGTAAACTGTTGTTTCTGTCACTCAGCACACTGGTAGGAATCTTTTACATTGTCGTGGGTAGTTGTAGGTCATTCATTCTTGTTTCTTTCTTATTCCATTGTGTGAATGTATTGCAGCTTATTTACTCATGGTAGTGTTGATAGATTTCTGGATAGTTTTCAGTTATAGTCTGTTGTGACCTGTTTGGTTAATAGAAACTTTGAGAACTCATAACTGACCTTAAATCTAGGAACTCTTCAATACCTTGGAGAAATGTGATGTATATTTTCTTGTAGAGTGGCTAACCTTCCGAATTTACCTGGCTTCCTTTCTGTTGGTATTGTTGATGTATTCCTTCTTCCTTTTTGTTTCTTGCACATTGGAATTTAAGACTTGATTGCGTTGAGCGTTTGCTTGTTGGAGTACACTGTAGATGATATTATGCATATTGCATATTGCATCATGTCAAAACATAATCAGTTGAACAACAATTAGTAATGCTAAGGTTGATCACTGAATTTGGAAGATTACAATCTTATCTTTTCACCGTACAGTTAGGCTAGAAGTATTAGTCCACCAGCTGTTAACCTAATTGTTTCCAAAACTTGTCATTTTATTAGGGTTGCAGAACGATAAATTTCTAATTCTGTCATTCCTTCTGCCTTATAATTGACATTTTCCTGTAAAAGTGGAGGTTTCTTCACCCAACTAAAGCTATTTGGTTACTCTCAGAAATCAGTGTTGCAGGAAAAGTAAAAGAATGCGTAATTTCTTTCTACTTAGTCACCAGTTTTCAAAGTAAAGAGTTTGCTCTAAAAGCTGCTTCGGTGGTGAGATGAATTCTTGGTGTTTTTTTCTTTTTATTATCATTATGAACTCATAATTTTTCATAAGTTGTGTTTCCATAATCTTTCCCCAATCCTTTTCTTTAATGTGTAATTTATTTTAACTTTGACTAGTAGGGTGCCCTTCAAGCTGTTTCTTGTGTCTTTTTTGAAATTTTTGTAAAAATATTATACAGAGAAAATATACATACTGTAAATATACAGCTCCATAAATTTTCAAAAATTGAACACATCTATATAACGACCACCCAGTTAAGAAACAGAATGTTTCCGAAAGCCTCTTTATGCTCCCTTCCAATCATTCTTTAAAAAGATGGACCAGTTTTCTAGCAGTATAGATTAGTAGTACCTCTTTCTGCTTGTTATATAAATGGAATGATACAGAATGTGCTCTTTTAAGTCCCCCCACCCATCAGCATTGTTTGTGAGAACCTTCTATACTGATGAGTGTAGCTAAGGAACATTTATTCTCATTGTTATGTATTCTCTTGTATGGATATAGTGCAATGTAGTGGACATTTGGATAGCTTCCTGTTTGGAAATATTTAGGAATAGTACTTCTGAGATGCACCTTTTGGAAAACATAAGAGTAGTAGTCCTGCTTGGGCTTCTCTGGTGGCTCAGCAGTAGCGAATCTGCCTGCAATGCAGCAGACCAAGGTTTCATCCCTAGGTTGTGAAGATACCCTGGAGGGGGACACGGCAGCCCACTCCAGTTTTCTTGCATAGAGAATCCCATGTACCTGGCAGGCTGCAGTCGATAGGGTAGCGCAGTTGGACACGACTGAAGCAGCTAAGCAGCAGCAGTCCTGCTTATAGAGTATGCCTGTTCTCATATTAGTGGGTACTGCCAGATGGTTTTGCAGAGTGCTTTCATCAGTTGATACTTTCACCAGGATTGTGTGAGCCTTCTGGTTATGCTTCCTCCTCTCCAATGCCTTATATTATCTTCTTAGTTTAGCCCTTTTGTTCTATGTTTAGTGATTTAAATTGGGGCTTTAATTTGTCCTTCTCTGCTACCCGTGAAGTTCAGCAGCTTTCCAGTGTTTACTGGCCATTTGTTTACTGCTGAAGCTGAAGCTCCAGTACTTTGGCCATCTGATGCAAAGAACTGACTCACTGGAAAAGACCCTGATGCTGGGAAAGATGGAAGGCAGGAGGAGAAGGGGACGAGAGGATGAGATGGTTGGATGGCATCGCCGACTTCACTGGACATGAGTTTGAGCAAGCTCCAGGAGTTGCTGATGGACAGGGAAGCCTGGCGTGCTGCAGTCCATGGGGTTGAAAAGAGCTGGACATGACTGAGTAGACGGAGCTGAACTGTTTACTGCCCTCATGAAGTGCCTCGTCCAGGTCTTGCTCGTTTTTCCATTGGATTAATCAGCTTTTTCTATGTGATCTGGAAATTTTCTTTATCAATTATGGATATGTCTTTATATATTATAACATATGTATATGTTATACATGTATGTGCCTTATAAATATATTCGCCTAATCTGTGGGTTACCTTTCATTCTTTCTAATGGTTTTTGATGAGTAGATGTTCTTAATTTTAATATATTACAGTTTATAAATATTTTCCTTATGATTAGCACTTTGTGTGCTGTTTTAAAATCAGGCAAAGATTTATCCTGTGTTTTCGTCTGAAACTTTATTGCTTTCACTTATACGCTCTTCATCTAGAATAGCGCTGATTGTATAGTGTGAGGTAGGAGCCTTGATTTTGTGAAATGCCTATATCGAGTTGACCTGGCACCATTTACTGAAGCGTTTCATCGTAAATCAGGTGATTATTTATGGATATATTTTTGAACACTGCATTCTTTTCTGTTAAAACATTGTTTATCCTTGTTTTAATATTGTACTGTCTAATTTATTGTGTGTGTTAGTCACTCAGTCGTGTCCGACTTTTTGCAACCCCATGGATTGTAGCCCACCAGGCTCCTCTGTCCATGGAATTCTCCAGGCAGGAATACTGGATTGGGTTGTTATTTCCTTCTCCAGGGGAACTTCCCAACCCAGGGATCAAACCTGGCTCTCCTGCATTGCAGGTGGATGCTTTACCATCTGAACTACAAAGGAAGCCCAGTTTATTATAGCTTTGTAATAAATTTGATGTCTGTAGTGTAAATCTTCCAACATTGTTCTTCCTCTTAATAACTGGCTTAGTTATTCTTGGCACTTGTGCTTCTGTATAAATTTTAGAATCAGCTTTGTTGTTGTTCAGTTGCTCAGTTGTGTCCAATGCTTTGTGACCCCATGGATTGCAGCACGCCAGAATTCCTTATCCCTCACCATCTCATGGACCTTGCTCAGACTTACGTCCATTGAGTTGGTGATGCCATCCAATCATCTCGTCCTCTGCCGTCCCTTTCTCCTCCTGCCTTCTATGTTTACCAGCATCAGGGTCTTTTCCAATAAGTTGGCTATTCTTATCAGGTGGCCAGAGCATCAGAGCTTCAGCTTCAGCATCAGCCTTTCCAATGAGTATTCAGGATTGATTTCCTTTAGGATTGACTGGTTTGATCTCCTTGCAGTCCAAGAGACTCTAAAGAATCTTCTCCAACACCATAGTTCAAAAGCATCAATTCTTCGGTACTCAGCCTTCTTCATGGTCCAACTCTCACATCCATACATGACTGTTGGAAAAATCATAGCTTTGACTATATGGACCTTTGTTGACAAAGTAATGTCTCTGCTTTTTAATACACTGTCTAGATTTGTCATAGCTTTTCTTTCAAGGAGCAAGCATCTTTTAATTTCATGCCTGCAGTCACTGTCCACATTGATTTTGGAGCCCAAGTAAATAAAGTCTTTCACTATTTCCATTGTTTGCCTGTCTGTTTGCCATGAAGTGATGGGACTGGATGCATGATCTTTGTTTTTTGAGTGTTGAGTTTTAAGTCAGCTTTTTTACTCTCCTCTTTAACCTTTATCAAGAGGCTCTTTAGTTCCTCTTTGCTTTTTGCTGTAAGGGTGTTGTTGTCTACGTGTCTGAGGTTATTGATATTCCTCCCCAAAATCTTGATTCCAGCTTGTGCCTCATTCAGCCCAGCATTTCACATGATATACTCTGCATATAAGTTAAATAAACAGGATGACAGTATACAGCCTTGACACACTCCTTTCCCAATTTGGAACCAGTCTGTTGTCCCATGTTTGGTTCTCATTGTTGCTTCTTGACCTGCATACAGGTTTCTTAGGAGGCAGGTAAGGTGGTCTGGTATTCCCATCTCTTGAAGAATTTTCCACACTTCATTGTAATTCACCCAGTCAAAGGCTTTAGTGTTGTCAATGAAATAGAAGTAGATGTTATTCTGGAATTCTCCTGCTTTTTCTGTGATCCAGCATATGTTGGCACTGTCATCTCTGGTTCCTCTGCCTTTTCTAAATCCAACTTGAACATCTGGAAGTTCTTGGTTCACATACTGTTGAAGCCTGGCTTGGAGGATTTTGAGCATAACCTTACTAGCATGTGAAATGAGTGCAATTGTGCAGTAGTGTGAACATCGTTGGCATTGTCCTTTGGTATTGGAATGAAAACTGACCTTTTCCAGGTCTGTGACCACTGCTGAGTTTTCCAAAGTCGCTGGCATATTGAGTGGAGCACTTTCACAACATCATCTTTTAGGATTTGAAATAGCTCAACTGGAATTGCATCACCTCCACTAACTTTATAGTAATGTTTCCTAAGGCCCATTTGACTTCACAGTCCAGGATGTCTGACTCTAGGTGAGTGATTATGCCATCATTGTTATCCAGGTCATTAAGATCTCTTTTGTATAGTTCTTCTGTGTATTCTTACCACCTCTTCTTAATGTCTTCTGCTTCTGTTTGGTCCGTAGCATTTCTGTCCTTTTTTGTGCCCATCGTTGCATGAAAATGTTCCCTTGATATCTCTAATTTTCTTGAAGAGATCTGTAGTCTTTCCCATTTTATTGTTTTCCTCTGTTTCTTTGCATTGTTCACTTAGGAAGACTTTCTTATCTCTCCTTGCTATTCTTTGGAATTCTGCATTCAGATGTGTATATCTTCCCTTTTCTCTTTTCTCTTTCACCTCCTTTCTTTCCTCAGGTATATGTAAGTCCTCCTCAGACAACCTTTTTTTTTTTTTTTTTGCATTTCTTTTTCTTGGGGAATTTGATTTTATCAAAAAAAATTTTTAAATAAAAAAATCATCCTGAGATTACATTAAATTTATGGAGTAATTGTGGTGAATTAAGTCTTTACGGTATTGTCTTCCAATCCTTGAAAATTGTGTCTTTTTCCATTTATTTGGGCTGTTTTTATTTTCCCTCAACGTCTTAGTCTATTAGGGATGCTGTGTTGTAACAAAATGCCACCAACTGGGTAGCTTAGAAACAGCAGACAATTATTTCTCAGAGTTCTGAAAGCTGGAAGTTCAAAGTCAAGGTGCCAGCATGATTGGTCTCTGATGATGGCCCTCTTCCTGGTTCACAGCGGGTGCTTTCTCACTGTGTCTTCACCTGGTGGAGTCTCCAAGGGATCTCTCTGGAGCCTCTGTCATAAGGGCACTAATCCCATTCATGAAGGCTCCACCTTCATGACCAAGCACATCCCAAAGGCTTCACTTCCTGTCATTTTGGGAGAGTTAAAATTTCAGCATATGAAATTTTGAGAAGACACAAATATTCAGACCAGGGCACTCAGTATTTAAAAACTTTTCAGTGTAGGTGTCTTGTATATCTTTTGTTAAATTTTTTTGAAAATTTAATTCCTAGGTATGTGAGAGATTTGGGTTTGATCCCTGGGTAGAGAAGATGCCCTGGAGTAGGAAATGCAACCCACTCCAGTATTCTTGTCTGGAGAATTCCACAGACAGAGGAGCCTGGTGGACTCCAGTCCATAGGGTTGCAAAAAGTCGGACGGGACTAAGCGCGCACACACACACACATATGTTTGAGGATAGTCATTTTATTTTTGTTATTTTTATTATATTTAAATAATATCAAGATCACCTTTTGGTGTTTGGTCGTTTGGTACCAGATTCACATACCTTATAATTTTCCTGGATGCTGGATGTTGTAAATTTTAAAAAATTGCATAGGATCTAGACTATATCAGATGATTTCTTGTTCCAGAGATAGTCTGTTTGTTCCTTTACTTTACGTACAGAGTGAGGCACTGATAGCTTCAGTTAAGTTAGGGTCAGAGCTGGGTCATGGCTGGCTTACAATTGGCTGACACCTCTAGTTTGCCCTCTTTTTAGGGTATATCTTTCTAGGACTTTTAGTTGAGAACCTGACGTGTTCTCTACCACCGCCACCCTCTCGACCACTAAATCTCAAAACTACAGAAAATTCCATTCTCGTATTCAGAGTTTTTCACTCTAGCTTTTGAACTTGTCATTCCACATAAAGACTCTAGCGAATGTCTTGAGGTGAAACCAGTCATGTGATTGAGGCCCCTCAAGGCTTCAGTATTGTGTGGCTCCAAACCCTTGAGATTCTAAATGCTCACCTGATTTCTCTGGCCTCTATTCATGGCCCGCTGTCTGAACCAAGCCCAACTTTTCAGTGCTTTTTTTCTCCCCCAAGTCAGCAAGTGCCTCAAGGGAAGAAAAGTTATACTTCCCAGCAGTCATCCCCCTTCCAAATCTGATTTATCATAGTAGACAAAATGACTGCAGCATTGTGAAGTCACTTGATTTACTGAACGACAGGGAAGTCTTGTATGCCACAGTCCAGGGGGTCGTAAAGAACTGGACATGGCTGAGCGACTGAACAACGGCAAAGCACAAGTATAGCTGTGACTCAATTGTTCTGTTAAACTTGGGGTGCTGACAAGATGAGATGCTTCTGTATATATAGCTAGTAGCTCAGGTAAACTCAACATAGAACCCCTAGGATTTATTTAATCTCTTGCCTTTGATCAACAATATGAAGTTGAATGCTTAGAATCTTGAGGTCCCAGTTTTGTTTAAACTAATTACTTGTTTGTAATGGTGACCCTTTGCCTTCTACCTTAGTTTTATTTATTAACACTTGTTCATATTTCATAGTGAGCTACCCTTGTATTCCATATGCAGTATATACGAGTTGGTTTATTTTTTTCTGTTAATAACAAGTTTAATTTCCAATAATTACTATAAAGCAATTTCATCTTCTTTAGGATTCGGACAAAATATTGTACGAACTATATTACATTAACCTTTTGTTGTGACGGTACTTTGTAAATTTGTGTTAAGCAAATGGCATTTTCTCTAATTTTTAAGCACTGAACCTTTTAAAAGATATTTGGATGGAAGTTAATCTTTGGCCTGGATATTAGGACAAATACATTCTAGATATTAGTTGACAGTAATATGTGAAAAGCTAGTCTATCATTTAAGATTCCTGAGAAAGTAATAAACACTGGCATTCTGATTACATGTGTTGATTAAAAACAATCATGTATTTTCATTCTTGTGACAAAAGCAGCAAAATGTCTTTACTTTCAATATAGGAAAAAATTATTCCTTATTTACTACGACTGCGACAAATTAAGGATGAAACTCTACAGGCTGCAGTTAGAGAAATTTTGGCCTTAATTGGCTATGTGGATCCAGTGAAAGGACGAGGAATCCGGATTCTCGCAATTGATGGTGGAGGAACCAGGTAAAGCTAGAAAAATGATTTTAAAAAATTCTTTTTAACCAAGTTAGTTGATTTGCAGTGTTGTTTTAATTTTTGCTGTATAACAAAAGTGATGCAGTTACACGTACATACATTCTTTTTTTCAATATATTCTTTTCCATTATGGTTTATTGTAGAATACTGAAAGGAGTTTTCTGTGCTGTTCAGTGGGACTTTGTTGTGTTTCCATTCTGTGTATAATAGCTTATATCTGCTAACCCCAAACTCCCACTCCATCCCTCCCCAACCCTCACCCCCTGGGTGACTCTAAGACTGCTCTCTCTGTCCATTAGTGTATTAGTAAAATGATCTTTTTAAAATTATCGATAATAAATAATACAAATAGAACTACCATATTATCCAACAATTTCACTTTCTGAGTATTTATCAGAAAAAAATGAAAACACTAATTTGAAAAGATATATGTACCTTTGTTACAACATTATTTACAATAGCCAAGATGTAGAAACAATCTGTGTCCACTGATGGTGAATGGGTAAAGAATATGTGAGGGATATGTGTATACACACCCACAGGAATACTACTTAGCCATAAAAATGAATGAAATGTCATTTGTGACAGCATAGGTAGAACTTGAGGTTATTTTGCTAAGTGAAATAAGTCAGGGAAAGACAAATACTGTATAATCTTACTTATATATGAAATATAAGAAACAAAAACAAAGCAAGAGAAAACTCAAAGACTCAGAGAAGAGCTTGGTGGTTGCCATATGGAAGGCAGGTTGGAGGGTGGGTGAAATGAGTGAAGAGAAGTGAAAGGTACAAATTTCCAATTATGAAATAGGTAAGTCATAGGGATGTAGTGTACAGCATAGGAACTGTAGTTAATAATATTGTATTTGCAAATTTGAAAGTTGCTTTAAAAAGTAAATCTTAAATGTTCTCATCACTAGGAAAAAATTTTATTCTTTATTGGTGACAGATGGGGCGGTCACTTTGCAGTGCATACATATGTTGAACCATTGCATTGTATATGTGAAACTAGTACAATGTCATATGCAATTATACATCAGTTGAAAAAAATATACCTATAGATCAGTTCAATTGTAAGAATTCTTTAAACTGATTCAGTATAATTATGTCATAAAATCAAGTTCTAAAGTAAAACATGAAATTGTTTTTCTTGATTTACTGATTTATCAATCTAAGAACTTTTAATTCTAAGAACTTCTTTTAACATATACCTGAATTTCCTTTTATTTTAATGTGACCAAGTCTTTATGTTTTAGTTTGATCTTCTCAAACATTTTTGGTAGTTTAGGACAGTTTATCAACCATGATTCTCATAAAATTTTGGCAATGTTATGTAATGTTACCTTTCTTTTATTGTGTGTATCTTACCTATATATATTACTCAACTAGTAATAATGTGATTGTTAGAAGGAGCCTATATCAGTAACTTCCTGACTCCCTACATCTTGTAGATGCCAGTTCTGGTGTACACAAGAAATATTTAATGCATTCTTAGCTCAGAAGGAGATTTCACCATCTCCTTTCACCAATTGGTGAAATTCACCAGTTTCACCATCAGACTCCTTTCTTACTACTGGCAATCCATCCATGCTTGCTAATTGTGTAGTTCCTTATTATTTGTTGGCTAGACACTTTGGCTTGGTTTTATAAATCTTTTCCCCCTAAAATTTCTAGCTTGTGTTCTACTTCCCTGCCATCTCTACTCTTCCCTTAAGAGATAGCAACTAGAAAAACAGAAATGTATAATGTGTGCTATGAAGAAAAATAAGGCACAGGGAAGGGATAGAGCATACCAGTGCTGTTTTATAGAGTGGTCATGACTGAGTTTTTGAAGAAATAACATTTGAGTTGAGATCTGACATAAGAACCTTAAAGAGCATTCAAATGTCTGTTTAGAGTGAGGAATCTATAGAGTGAAAAGAGGTTTGTGACCAAAGAGTACTCGTTTTTTAGTCAATACTGGGAGAAAATTGAAGTGAAGACATTTGGGAAAATCCAGAGATTGGTTAGGATGAAGGTGGGTTGAGACCAGTGATTATCTCCACTGGAGATGAGTTTGCCCCCTGGAGAATATTTGTCAGTGCCTGGAGACGTTTTTTCCTTGTTACGACTGGGGGGTCCCTGCTTTAATTTAGTGAGAAGAGAACAGTTGGTGCTGAATATCCTGCAGTGCCTGGAATAGTTCCTACCGCAAAGAAATATCGTGCCCAAAATGTCAGTGATGTTGCTATTGGGAAACCCTGGTTTAGGGGACTGTGAGAAAGCACCTAAGATGGGAAATTTGTATAGAACGAGTAAGATAAGAAGGCTCATGAGAAAAGGAACCCATGCCCTGTATTTCTTTTATAAAAGAGAGCCTGGTACAACATTAAACATAGAATCGACCTAGAAATAATACTGATTTTAAAATTAGTCCAGAATTAATACTGCATTTTAAAAACAGTTTTCTTCTGGCTTATACAAGTAAAACTTGGGAGGAAAAAAAATATAAAGAGAAACAAGCCAGACATAACAGTCATATCTCACGTATCCAAGATTATTTTTACTATTTTGATTTATTTCTTCAAATATTTTTTCTGTATGAATATATATGCACGTGTATGCGTGTGCATGTTTTATTTTCCTTTTCATATGATAATGGAGGGCACACTGTTAAAAATATTTCATCCGGCATGATCTTTAATTTTTCATGTCTCACATTAAAGGAACATTAAATCTGCAGTGTCTGTCATAAACCATCGTATCTTATCAGCTGTCTTCAAATTTACATTATTTCTACAATTAATAATAACCAATCTTTCATTTTCTACTTTAATAATACAATATTTTATAGTGACTTTGTGCAGTTTTATTTTATGGTACCTGATTAATACAGTGTTCTCTGCTCCACACCTTGTATTGAGATTAAAACTTTTCATTGTGTATGTATATCCTCCAATATTAAGGATTGTCCACCTGTTACACACATCCTGAATTGGCCTGCATCTCCTAGGCTGTTTAATCTTTCACATTTGAAGCTACTTGCTACCTTTGGTGAGGATTCAGAAATGAACAAAGTCAGCAGTGTAAATTAATACCTCCTTAGTGAAGCACCTTGTCTTGAGATAGTTGAGAGTTTAAAAAAAAATGAAAACAGAAAGCTTAAAAATATGACTGATGAAAAAAAAATGGCTGATGAATTACAGAAAATGAAATGTGTAGAAGCATAGGTTTACCAACCATGTTGGTAAATGGAGAAACCAATGCGTGACATCCCAAAACCGGTGAATAGAGTTTAAGCAATTTCCAGAGTAACAGTGTCTGCTAAAATACCTTATATTGCCGTATCTTCATTGTCCTATTTAAAGAGATACTAGTGTAAATTCAAAATGTGCTGCCATAACTCAGGTTTTAATTCCATTATTTAGATACTGTATTTTCAAAAGCAATCCAGAAACCTTTGGCAATTTTAACTAATGCTAATTTGTATTACTAGTTTTCATATTAGCATATAAACTAGAAAACCAGGGATTGTTTTAGTAAATAGATTAGCTTTCCTTCAAACAGGAATTCTCATTTTTGCCTTTTATTTTTCCTACAGGGGTGTGGTTGCTCTTCAGACACTACGAAAATTAGTTGAACTTACTCAGAAGCCAATTCATCAACTCTTTGATTACATTTGTGGTGTAAGCACAGGTAATTGTTGTTACTATGTGGAAGTGGTGCATCCCAGCAGTGCATTAAGAAAAAGAACATTAAACTCTCATGATCATGGTCATTTCCTGAAATGATGGATGTTAATTTCATATTTTGATACTGAATAGTCCTTTAATTTGCTTAATGAGCTTTTAAAAATGCTTATTGGAAATAAGTTAACATTCAGAAATATATTTTAGTGTGCTTTTCTAATATGTTTTAAATAAGCCACAGTGACAAGAACAATTTGTAAATTAATTGCCTTACGGAAAGTAACAAAATGGTGAAAAAGTGAGTGTTAGTTGCTCAGTCATGTCCAATTCTTTGCAACCCTGTGGACTGTAGCCCGCCAGGCCCCTCTGTCCATGGGATTCTCCAGGCAAGAATACTAGAGTGGGCTGCCATTCCATTCTCCATGGGATCTTCCCGACCCAGGAATCAAACCTGGGTCTCCTGGATTGTAGGTGAATTATTTATGTCTGAGTTGCCAGGGAAGCCCACAAGATGGTGTGTATTCAAAATTGTACTTGAACCAGTAGAACATCAAGGATGGATAAGATTTTGCTTTCTTTTGGAAAGTGTCCCTCTGTGAGGAAATCTTTTAAACGGATTCTCACATTTATCTGTTTAAGTTTTGATTTCAGACAACTAGATAATAAAGGATATAAGAAGCAGTTTCCTCACAGAGGGATACTTTTGCTACTCTAATATTCCTAACTGATGTACATTTAAAATTCTAGTTTCATATTTATATAGAAGAAATTGGCAAGTTAGAGTATGATTGTTTCTGAATAATTTTCTAGTTTTTCACTGACTCACTATCAGATGAATGTTTGTTTTGCTTTCCGTTTGTTTTGTTTTTGTGTTTCCTGTGTCAGCTCTCTAACCCTTGTATCATGGCCACCCATCCCCACCCCCTACTCTCCTGTGTGTACAGGAAGCTTCTCAGGGTACCCTGGCTATTGCTTACTGTCCAGGTAATGCTGACTATTAGCATTACAGATCCCTGCTGTATATTTTACTGCATTACCTGATAATTCCTTTACATTAGTTTATCATCATAATTTTTTTTTCTATTTTTTTCTCATTCTTTAGAATTACATAGTAGTCCTAAAGGCTACCAGCATCAAGCCAGATGATTTCTGTATTATCTGGATCAAGTATGACATATTCCCAAAGGGCATGTTAATTTATGCTCCATTTTGAAAACTCGGTAACGGTTGTGGGGATAATTTCAGAAGCATAAGAAGTTGGTGATTCCTTTGATTTTCCACTGAACAGTGATTCCTCAGATGATAGCAAATTTTGAAAAGCCTGGGTTAAAGAAAGTTAAGGGGCTTCCCTGGTGGCTCAAATGGTAAAGAATCTGCCTGTAATGCAGGAGACCCAGGTTCGATGCCTGGGTTGGGGAGGTTCCCTGGGGGAGGGCATGACAACTCACTCCAGTATTCTTGCCTGGAAAATCCCACAGCGAGCTGCAGTCCATGGGGTCTCAAGAGTCAGACATGACTGAACAACTAACACATACAAAGAAAGTCAAACAGATTTCTTTACAGACGCACTTCTTAGATGTTCTAGTATGTTAAAAATGCATCGTGACTCACTCTCAGGATAGGAAACTAATATTTATATACCCAAGTGATTTAACTATGGAAACTTTTCTTAAAGAGACCTTTCGCAGGGCAAATGTTCTTGGAATTTTTTTCCTGAAGCTGTTATCCTGGCCATTTCTGTTAATATTTGGAATGGTCCTAGATTCATACCTTTAAATGTATCTACAGGCACCATGGTTAGTAGGTGGATGCTCAATAAGGGGGATTTAAATCAGAGATTCATCCATGGAGTAGAGTATCTTGTGTGATAGGCGCATTTCTGTACTTACCACAGTGTATCTTTTCCACTGTGTCTTCTTGATTATGTTAACCTTAACTTACTTCTGGAGAAGGAAATGGCAACCCACTCCAAGTATTCTTGCCTGGAAAATCCCATAAATGGAGGAGCATGGTAGGCTACAGTCCATGGGGTCGCAAAGAGTTGGATACGACTGAGCGACTTCACTTTCACTCTAACTTATAGTGCTCATAATTTTCCTTTCTTTTCCATTTTGTATATTCTAATGTGAAACTTTTGTTTGCACATACAGTTTTTATAAAGTTAAAAATACATATTTAGTTTAAGATTAACGTCCCTGTTGTTCTCTTTTCTCCCTATACACTAAAATTCAGTTTTTTTAAAATATCTGTTTATCTTCATAGTAGCTTTCCTTAGAAGCAACTTAATTTTTTTGGCAAGTTATTTTTAGTGTAAACATTTTCTGAAACTTGATAAATAACAATTTGTTACATAGTTATACAGTGAATTTTAAAACAAGCTGCAGACTTTTACTAGAATAAGACTTAAAAAATACATAAAATATTTAAAATGCATTATGATAATGATTTACTATTTTTGTTTCTTTTTGTAAGCAGTGATGCCATACAGATCTTTGCCCCTCCTGCTCTCTATGCATCCCCCAAAGCATTCTTCGCCCCTTTTCCTCCTTAGTTCACGGTTATGCCAGTTAGGTACACTAGATGGCAGTGTGTGATATCAGTTGGAGCTAGGGTATTAAATCAGCTGTTTAAAAAGACATCCCAGAGACCTAATTTCTTTGTTATGTGAGTTCCTGGGACCAACATGAAGGTGTAATTATTTTAAGGAGTTGCTGCTGCTGCTGCTGCTGCTGCTGCTGCTAAGTCGCTTCAGTGGTGTCTGACTCTGTGCGACCCCATCGACGGAAGCCCACCAGGCTCCCCCGTCCCTGAGATTCTCCAGGCAAGAACACTGGAGTGGGTTAAGGAGTTGATAAGTTGTCAAATATACTGTATCCTGTGACTAAAACTAAGGAATTAAGATTAGAAAGGGCATTACCTACCACAGTATCTTAATTATATGTTATTTAATGTAAAATAACATCTTTTTATATATTTTAAAATTATCATCTGTGGTTAGTATTTGTTGAATCTTCATTGAGGCCTGGTAATGCCCTTTACATGTGTTATCCCAGTGTTACAATAATGTATAAATTTTAGTTATTGTAATTATCCTTATTTTATAGATGAACAAGATTAGAACTCTGAGAGGGTAAGAGGTTTGTCTCAAGTGATAGAGTCAAAAACTATGAAAGCTATAATTTTAACCAGGTCTGTGACTGAGAAGGTCTTATAAGCACTATAATGGTCGTGCTGATAAAATCTGAGGATTCTTTCTTTCAGGTGCTATATTAGCCTTCATGTTGGGATTGTTTCATATGCCCCTGGATGAATGTGAGGAACTTTATCGAAAATTAGGATCAGATGTGTTTTCACAAAATGTCATTGTTGGAACAGTCAAAATGAGTTGGAGCCATGCATTTTATGACAGTCAAACATGGGAAAACATTCTGAAGTAAGTTGTATTTATTCTTTTAAAAAATGTCTTGTATTTAAACAAAGGAGAAAAATGTTAAATACTCAATTGTTGATCTCATTCATTAGAAATAACCACTGCTAATATTTTGGTGAAGTGTATTCTATTCACTGCTTTGTTGGGCTCACATGTGTGAGATTGGTATGTAAAACTTGCAGTCACCTTTTTAAAAGTTGCAAACACATTGTGTGTAGGACATGTTTGCCTCCTGTTGTTTTTCCTTCACATACAGTTTCCCCTAGGCATCTGCAGGCTGCTAGTTCCAGGAACCATCAGGGTACCAGAATCCACAGGGGCTCACCGGCCTTATTTAAAAAGGCATAGTAGTATTAGCCTTTCTCAAGTCATTAACAGATATTGTTCTAAAAGATTTAATAATTTTTAAGCATTTTCCCCAAAATACTGTAAAGCCATTATACTCACTTTCTAAAAATATAAGCATAAAGTAGAAACTTAAAATCACCCACAGTCTTATTCAGAGCGAAAGGCCTTATATTTTCTAATTTTTTTCTCTTGGTGATACATATTTTCATATATATTTTATATAGTAGAAGTTATATTGTAATTATAATTTTCTATCTTTTTCCCTTTTTTCAACTTTATTAAAATCCCTTGACATATTTTAAAAAAGACTCTGGTACATTCTGCAGGGTGATGCCATATTTTCTTAACCTAATGTTAAGATTTATGATTTTATGTTTCTGATTTTTTTGTGATTATGAACAGTGCTGTTGTAGGAAAGTTTACATTTCTGGCCACACTTCAAAATATATCAGTAGGTCAGTTTATAAGAAGCATAATTATTGGGTCAATGTTGATGTTTTTCTAAAGTAATTATTAAATATGAAATAGAAAATATATAAAGAAAATAGTGAAAATGTATAGTTCTGCAGAGACCAAAATCACTGTTAACATGGTGATGTACATTTTCCTAGAATTTCTTAGAGATAATAAGTGTATGTGTGTGTGAGGTTGTGAGTATGCATTTGTATTCATACCGTTCATAAAATTGGGATGATAATGCATGTGCATTTTCACTTAGCATTTTAAACAAATTTCCTAGTGAAAAAAGAGGATATTTCAGATATTTTTGCACCTAAAATAAAGTTTTGGTGGATACCTTGCATCTCTACTTAAATCTCTGGTTATGATTTTAAGATAAACTAATTCAGTGAAATTTTTTGGTCAGAGTTTTACATGTTTTAAGAATCTATTAAAGATGGATATATGTGTATACCTGAATTGTTCTTTAAGTCAGTTGTCCCAGCTTAGCCACCAGCATCAATTTGTGTTTCCATTTCATGAAATACTTAACACCAAGCATTTTAATTTTTTAAAATTTGTCAGTTTTAGAGATTTTTAAACTGGTATTTCCAGTTGGCATCACATTGGTTATTGATAAGTTTGAACATTTTTTTAAAATTTCTTTTTAGTGTGCAGATTTCAAGAGCAGAGTACTTGCTCATTTTCCTACTGGGGCTTTGTGCACTATATTATAAATGTATTAATCATTTGTTGATATGTTGAAAATGTGCTTTTTAACAATATTTTTTAATGTGAGCTTCAAATCTTCCTGTAGTCAGATCTTTTCCTTTAATTTTGAACTTTGATATTTAGAAAATGTTTTCTACCTTGAGATCAGGCAAATCTTTATATTATTTTCTAGTCCTAAAGTTTAAATTCATTTTTTTTAGGTCATGATTAAGTTTCATGATTCGTGGTTTGAACTCACCCAGGGCTGCTGGCAGCCAGTGGGCAGCTCAGCTGAGATGGCCGGGACAGCTGGTCTTTCTCATCCTGGGGTTTATCCCACTGTGGCAGTCTCAGAATTCCATCAGGGCAAGCCCAGAGCATGAGGACTCACCAAACCTTAGTTTAATGGCATGTTTGCTGATGTCCTGTTGACCAAAAGCACTCAAACCCAAGATCTGTGTGGAAAGGGACTGTATACAGGGTATAGAAATCAGAAAGGGAAGATTGGAAAATTCAGTGAAGGCCTTGCTGTTAATGCTCTACCATGCCCATTCCCTGGCCTTTGGAGTCATTTTTTTGGTCTCATTGTTCGTTGAGAACATATTTATGTTCTTTTTTCCCTGGGATAATGATTTTGTGTTACTTAACGAACACTATTTTTAATTACAACATGAGTAGAATCTGGGAATGTTTTATTTTATTTTAACATCTCTCTAAAATAAGCAATTAATGTTTCAATTTTCTCTTCAAATTTATATTCATAACCATTCACTAAAACATTTTAGCTCTTTATAAAATTAAGGCTTAAAAAAATAAATGTGACCTTTGCTTAAAGTGTGAAAGTAGCATACTCCCAGGATCTCTGTCCCAATTTTACAGAAGGTTTCTATGAAAAGATAAAGTGAAAGACCCTTAGGAGAACAAAATTGCCTTGATCTTCATGCAGAAGAAACATGCAGATCTGGTTGGGGAAGACAAAGATCTTGTCCTTTATAGAAAGCATTTTACATAAATAAAGTGTATGCTGCTGCTGCTGCTAAGTGACTTCAGTCGTGTCCGACTCTGTGTGACCCCATAGACGGCAGCCCACCAGGCTCCCCTGTCCCTGGGATTCTCCAGGCAAGAACACTGGAGTGGGTTGCCATTTCCTGCTCCAATGCATGAAAGTAAAAAGTGAAAGTCAAGTTGCTTAGTCGTGTCCGACTCTTAGCGACCCCATGGACTGCAGCCCACCAGGCTCCTCCCTCCATGGGATTTTCTAGGCAAAAGTACTGGAGTGGGGTGCCATTGCCTTCTCCAAATAAAGGGTATATTGCTACCTAATTTGTAAATATGTGAAATTCACTAATATTCTAGTTGAGAAATGTAAGTACTGTTTGAAAAAAAATCTTGTTAGGCATTTTTCCTTATTGAGGCAAGTTGGTAAAAAAAAAAAAAACATTCTTTATGTTTAGTACAGGGGAAAAATACATAATTTTTAAGTCTGGAAAAAAAAATCAGCACTGAATAAAATTTCCTTGTAATGGAGTTGTGAAAATTGCTGCCCAAGGGTAATTTCTATAATGTTGCAGTAATTCAAATGCCAATTCAGATGGTTTATAAAGCATTTTTGGGGGGTGGCATAGGCCCTGTATTGCTAAAACAGGTTTGAAGTCTGAATGTCTTGATCTGGTTTTTAGACTGCTCTGTATATAGCCTGCCATAGTTCAGCACTCTTATTTCAGCACAGTTCCTTTATCCTATCAGGAGGACCCTGAAAACAACTAATTTGTTCTGCCTCTATGCCTTTACTCTGTATATGTTCTGGCTTTTAATGTGTTTTCTTGCCATCAGTGGTGTTCTTGTCAAGCTATACCTCCATCCATCTTTCCTAGATAAGAAAGCCTGTATTGACCCCTCCCCACACACACACAACCTCCTGCAGAACCGTAGATACTTAGAGTTTGAATTGGAGGTTAATAGGTAGCTATATATTGTTTTATGTGCATTAGTTGGATTGTAAGCTTCCCAGAGGAGATTTTTCTTTTTTGTCCCACATAACAGGAACTGCATAGTATATGTTCCCTGATATTGGGAAATAAAATTATTTTGATATAATTTAATTCTTCTCCTTTAATAAAGGGACAGGATGGGATCTTCACTAATGATTGAAACAGCAAGAAACCCCACATGTCCTAAGGTAAGTTTAGAGTCTCTTAAATATAACACCTATATGAAATTTGAAGGTCAGGTGAATGGAATATTATGAAGGCCCTTTATTAGGGGAAAAGTTTTCTTAGGAACTGCTGTTAATAGATTATATTGATTCCTTATATATTGGGTCATTTTATGAAGATACAGAATGTGAATGATGGAGCTTTTCTATATCAAGAAAAATAAAATAAAAATTTAAGAACATGAAAGACTGGGACTAAAGATAAAGAATTATTATAGGGTTAATCTAATCTAGGGATTTAAGGGAAACTGTGGCATTTCCCCCCATAGATTTTTTTTTTTAAAGAAACTTCATGTCCCTCGTGAATATATATTAGATTAATATACAAATGGAATCCCAACTTTTAAAATGTCAGTGTTACTAGAATATGTCTTGGTATGGCTCCTCTTTTTATTTATTTTGTGATCTGAGTATTGCTTGAGTTCTGTGTCCTGTATTAAGACTCGTTATTTGATTAAGGAATAAGGGTTTATGTACCTAGGAATCCCATGCAGCTTGTATTTATTCTTGAATAACAAGCTGTAACCATGAAAAATCAAATACAACTCTCTCTATTGCTCTTTCACTCCTGCTTACACATATTTTCATTCATTCTTTAGATATTAATTATGTACCCCATGTGCCAGCACTGTGCTGGGGACTTTGGATACATTAGTGAGTAAATGCAGGCATGGAGTTTACAGTCCAGTAGGGCAAAGTAAGCATTAATCAAATGATCACACAAATGAGATGCAGTTTTCCTGAAATAAGTGCTTTGGAACACAAAAACAGTTCTCTGAAATCATGTATTTACAAGGACATGAGGGAAGGCTGCCGTAAGGAAATGTATTTTGAGGTCTCAGTGTAAAGGCTGATGAGCAGTCCTGGCAAAGGGAACAGTCTATACAAGAGGAGCCTTCGAGAAATGCAGGCCCTAGAGACTGGAGCTTAGAGATCCAAGGGCAGCGTGTGCAACGAGGTTAGAGGGATAGTGCCATCAGACCACGTGAGGCCGTGATGATGAGATGCAGTACCTTGTTGGAAAGGACCCAAGGATGAGTGCTACACCTCTTGTTTGTTCTCTGGTATCTTCAGGGCTTCTTATTTGTTTGTTCTTAAAATGTGAGCCTCGCCAGACTTTAAAAAAAAAAAAAAAGAGTGGGTGTGAGGGAACTGCAGCCACCTCAAAAAGTAATTCACTCCTGATAAATGAGGCAACCACCCACATATTTCTTAATTGAGCCTGCCTGTATACCAGTTAATGGAAAGACTCCAGATTTTAGTATATGGCCAACTCTTATCCATAGTGGCCTACAGACACACTTGGGTCACTCACAGGAACTTGGAATGTGACTTTTGGTTTATAAAATAGCAAAGCACACAGGCCTCTTGCGGGACTTGGCATAGAGCCCTAATAACTTAGGCCTCACCAGTACCATTCAGCTTCTTAAAGTTCATATAGCAGGTCATTAACAGATACATCACATTTTATATAAATTCAACTGATACTGATAAAGTCTGAGACCCTAGGTGATAAAGATTAGTTTTTTTAATTAAAAAAACCCAGCTGCCAGTTATTAACTATGATCAAAAAACCTTGAGAATTAGTTTATTGTGTTAGAGTTTCAGTTACTAAAGTCATAATGCTTTCAAAGAGCACAGAAACAGATTGATTTATAAGTGATATGAAAATAGTGTATTATTCATCTTTAAGTAGTTTTTGTTTGTTGCTACTACTGCAGTATCATGTAAAGGTCTGCAAATTTAGGCCTTCTTGAATCTCTTTTTAAGTAGCTAATCAAATCATGTAGTCAAAGAATATCTTTTATTTCTGTTCTCTCATAATGCATTTCTCAAAATTGTCCCAGCCCTTGTTACTGTTTTCCCATTAAAAAAAAAAAATACCTGTTTAAAAGGATCTGCTTCTGTTTGCTTAACATTAGGGTTATGTTATACACTTTACCTTGATGGGTAGAGTTGTACAGTGTTCATTCATACCACTAAATATTTAATTTTTACAGTCCTAAATATTGCTGCTTACAATGCATATTGTCCACTTTTTAATTGACTAGGTCGCTGCAGTAAGTACCATAGTGAACAGAGGGATAACGCCAAAAGCCTTTGTGTTCAGAAACTATGGACATTTTCCTGGAATCAACTCTCACTATTTGGGAGGCTGTCAGTATAAAATGTGGCAGGCCATCAGAGCCTCATCCGCTGCTCCGGGCTACTTTGCCGAATATGCTTTAGGAAATGATCTTCATCAAGTAAGTTGACTGTGGCTTGTCTTCTAAAATTTACATGACTGAAAAGAGTCGGCACTTACAACTGAACTCAGAGGGATGCACCAAGGAAACTTTCCTCATGTCTCCATGTGGCAAAAGATGTGTGTGCAGTATAGGATATTTTTAGCTGTTTGTTTTTCTTAAATTAACAACCTTCTGGTTTGAGAGCGTATTTTAGGAAAGATTGTATCTTCTGAAATGAGATTCATGACCATTTACGATAATTTTAATTTGATGGAAAAATGAAGTAGTATGTGTGCTTGGCTTTCCAGATGTGATAAAAATTAAAAGTGAAACAGTCCCTAAAAATGCAGAATGCAGTCTGTTGACAGTTTTAGTGGACGTATTTGGAAGGAGATGTAATAAAATAGTAATACTAAACACTCAGTAGGTTAACTAGGTGCCAGACAGACACCTATATAGTCCTTTGTACACATTTCCTCATTTAATTATGACTGCTTATGAGGCAGATACAGTGATGTCCATTTTGCAAAAGAGAAATTGAAGTCTTAAGAAAAATCATGTGACCAGACTAGGGTTGCAGCTGTTAATTGATGGAGTTAGGATGCTGACTATAATTATACTATTTTAAAATTTATGGCTAAATGATCTATTAACATTAACATTGTTTCTATAACGTTGAATGATATATTCTTTTTCTTTGACAGAGACTTTTATTTATCATTAATTATTTTCTCTATCAAGTTTTCCCACTATTTATGAAAATCTTAACTCATAGTTTATACTCAGTGATAAAAAAGGTCAACAAAGCTTTTGAGCTGATAACTTCCAAAATATATGTTTTAATGTATGCTTACATTAAAGAGTCGGACATGACTGAGCGACTTCGCTTCACTTCAGTGTATGCTTAGTTTATTATATGCTACTACACTTAAAATTCTTTGATGGAGTCGATAACCTTAACTCTCCTGTCTGGCTCAGTATTCAGATATAGTCAAGAAAAAAACTTATTTTGATAATAAATTTTAGATATTGTTCAAAAACTCATAGTTTTTTATATAAATGCATAGCATCTATATGTGTTAATGTTATAATATCTAAAACGTTATCAATTTCATCTTCTATAATTTTATGTACCAGCTTAGATATATTGTATTTTTAAGTGTTACATTCAGCTATCTCATTTTCTTTCTGTCTTACCAGAAGTAATATTATAATCTTGGCAATTAAGAGATTAAAATTGGTTCCTTTGGCCTCTGGAGTCGATGCAGACTGTTTCCTACTTGGTCAGCTCAGTCATTGCAGAGTTATGTAAGGCACTTCCCATTCTCACTTTCCTTTGCTTTATCCCTCCCCCTCAGGGCAGAAAGTGCTAGCTGTAGAGCTTTGTTCTGACATTTTATTTCAGGATTTACTGGTCAAAATAAAAATTGTATTTTAATATATATGTTGCCATTTGTAACGATGACTTCTTCATATTCCATAGTGTCTTCACCATGTCATAAATGGAGAAATAACAATTTATTTGGAAATGTAATAGTTAACGTTTATAGCTTACAACTTGAAGACTTGTCATGCTACAAAATTGCAGTTATGCCAAATATTAGTGAAAGTTTCAGGACCATACATTCCCAGACTTCAAAAGAAGTTATCTCATTTGCTCTTTATGCTTTATCTAAGAGGAAGTAGTTCTAAGATTTAATTTAGTGCTATAGAGTGCAAATCATAAAGCAGAGAAATTCAGCGATTCTTTTTTCATTTCAGGTTTTCATTTCATTTCTTTCCATGCAAAGCAGTTTTTATTTTGATGACCATAATCTTTGAACTTAGGCTGGTCTACAGATTAAAATAATTTATATAAATTTTATTTAAAGCATGTAACTATGCAGGGAAATGTGCTCAATATTTTGTAATGACCTCTGAGGGAAAAGAATCTGAAGAAGAAAATATTTAGTTTCATAAATATATATATATATAAATGAATTGCTGTGCAGACACAACAATTACACCACCACCACCTCCATCACACCTGAAACTAACATGATATTGTAAATCAACTATTCTTCAATTGTAACAAATTTAAAAATAATGCATAAAATCATATATGCAGAGAATATACTTTCATGTAAATCAATGACTTGATTCCAGAAAGATTAGCACATCTAACTTAAGAATATTCTGATAGAATCTAGAATCTAAGCAAACCATATTTGAGCAAATATTTTCCTTATTCCATATTCCATTCTGGATACTTGAAGAAATGGGATGTTTTTCTCTTCCAAAGACACCATGTAAGGCTGATTAGACTATTCTAAGATATGCTGCTGCTGCTGCTGCTAAGTTGCTTCAGTCATGTCCGACTTTGTGCAGCCCCATAGATGGCAGCCCACCAGGCTCCCCCGTCCCTGGGATTCTCCAGGCAAGAACACTGGAGTGGGTTGCCATTTCCTTCTCCAGTGCATGAAAGTGAAAAGCGAAAGTCAAGTCGCTCAGTCGTGTCCGACTCTTAACTACCCCATAGACTGCAGCCTACCAGGCTCCTCCGCCCATGGGATTTTCCAGGCAAGAGTACTGGAGTGGGTTGCCATTGCCTTCTCCTTCTAAGATATGAATGATCTTAATTGCTTAAAGAAAACATTCAAGCAAAGTTCCCTTCCTACTCTTTAAAAGTTGCCAAGAAGTTTTAAAACTATAACTCACTATTTATTACAGTCCTCTTCTCCTTAGCTCTTAGAATAATTATCTTCAGTATTTCTAGTCTCATTTTTAAAATGAGACTGTCATGTCTTTAACTGTCATGTCTGACATATGTTTTAATGTAAGTTCATATTCTTTTTATAATCAGGTAAAATATAAATTATAAATTATGGGACTTCCCTAGTGGCTCAGACTATAAGGAATCTGCCTGCAATGCAGAAGACCCGGGTTCGATCCCTGAGTTGGGAAGATCCCCAGGAAAAAGGCATGGCAACCCACTCCAGTGTTCCTGCCTGGAAAATTCTATGGACAGAGAAGTCTGGCAGGTTTTACCCATAGTCCATGGGGTTGCAAAGAGTCAGGCACAACTGAGTGACTAACACTGAAGTACAAGTTGGTGGATGGGTAGATTTCATTTGTCTTTGTAAAGAAATGAATGTTATTACAGTACTGCAAGGTTTATTAGATGTCCTGGGAAACTATAAAGTAGGAAGAATTCTTCTTGAATAGCTTCTAATGTATTATTTGTCTCCCCCAACCCAAGTAGCATCATATTTATCTTGAAATAATTACTTTTTACAAAATTATCCCTTCTCTCTTTTTAACAGCTTTATTGAAGTAAAATAGATAGACAAAAAACTACACATATTTTATGTGTACAGTTTAATGAAGTTGATCATATGCATATCCCTTCTCTCTTTCCACCTCCTCCTCCAAAATTAAATCATTTTTTCACTGTCTTTGGAGAAAGATCGTGATAAATTAGTTTGCACTAAAGGTTTTGCTGGCAGATTCTACTATATTATTTCTTTTAGTCCTTATTTACATTTTAAAACATTGGGTTCAGAACTCAGAATACATTAACCTAAAACAAATCATGATATTTCATATAAACCTTCCAAGTAAAGAAGAAAGAGCCTGCCTAGCATTTTCTGTGCTAAATTTTGCCTGTGCCAGGCCACAACTAACAGTATTCATTTTAACTGGATAAAATGTTGAGAGTGCTTACTCGGTGCCAGACATCATGTTAACTATAAAGACTATGAAAGTTTTTAATAATTGCTGACATATTGTTTGTGTTTCCTGGATCTTATCATCAAATAACTCAAAACTAGAAGAAGATAAACAGTTATAGAATGAGATGATAAATTCAATAATAAAAATATGTACAGAGTTAAGAAGTAGTATAAAAGATGTGATTTATTTTGTCAGGATTGGCTTTACAAAGAAGTCTTCTTCTGAGTTTATATATAAAGAATGAATAGTTGATTAGGATAGAAATAGGATGGAGAGGACGGGGAATCATTGCTTAATGGTTGCAGATCCTATTTGGTACATAAAAACGTTTTGGAAAACATTCTGAGTGTTACTGATGCCACTGAATTGTAACCTTAAAAATGCTTAAAAGGACCAAATTTATGTTATATATATTTTTTCATAATAAAAGACAAATTTTTAAACACCCCGTTATGGAGTTCCCTGGTAGTTAAGATTGGCACTTTACTGCCATCACCCAGGTTCAGTCCCTTGTCAGGGAACTGAGATCCCCTAAGCTTTGCTGCATGGCCAAAATTAAAAAAAAAAAAAAAAAAACTAAACATGAGTTGATTAAGTGACATTCATTTGTATGATCCATTGGTTTTTTTCCAGTATAAATTCTGATTTATGATGTGAAATGATTAAATATACATTAAAAGCAGTGAAAAGTATCCAGATACTAGGCTTTCAAAAAAGCGCATGCCTGATGTACTACAGGATGATACTGCACGATGTACTGCATGATGGAACTTACACAATAAGTGTCAATAAGTTTATTTTTCAAGTCTGTTTTACCTCAGTGCTTCGAATAAGCAGTGGCTGCTAAACATGAAGTGCACAATAAATAAGTAAATGTGAGGATGAATACTGTGTGGGTGGAAAGGCTTCAGGAGATGCCATAGACATGACATTAGCCTAAGGACTTGCCGATAGAAAAGGCATCTAACACGAGTAGGCTCTCATCTAACCAGAGTGGGCTGATAACTCTGTAAATGGCTTAAGGAGTGGTATGCCTTACCATTGGGCTGAAGTGAATACCAAAAATGTCAACTTCTGCACTGTTTTGGATGGAAACCAAGTAAAGTTTAAGGAACAGGAATTTTAATTTTGAAGCAAGCTATTAAAACCATTAAAAACTTGGCAACTTTTGATGGGGGGTTAATTTTATTATCTCTTCTTGCTAAACCTTGTTTGCCCTTCTTTTCTCCTCTTTTTCTCTTTTCTTAATCCTTCTTTATCAGTTCAGTTCAGTCACTCAGTCATGTCCCACTCTTTGCAACTCCTTGGACTGCAGCACGCCAGGCTTCCCTGTCCACCACCAACTCCCACAGCTTGCTCAAATTCATGTCCATCAAGTCAGTGGTGCCATCTAACCATCTCATCCTCTGTCATCCCCTTCTCCTCCTACCTTCAGTCTTTCCCAACATCAGGGTCTTTTCCAGTGGGTGAGTTCGTCTCATCAGGTGGCCAGAGTATTGGAGTTTCAGTTTCAGCATCAGTGCCTCCATTGAATATTCAGAACTGATTTCCTTTAGGATTGACTGGTTTGATCTCTCTGCAGTCCAAGGGACTCTCTCGAGTCTTCTCCAACACCACATTTCTAAAGAATCAGTTTTTTGGCACTCAGCTTTCTTTATAGTCCCTCCCTCACATCCATATATGACTACTGGAAAAACCATACTTTTGACTAGACGGACCTTTGTTGGCGAAGTAATGTCTCTGCTTCTTAATATGCTGTCTAGCTTGGTCACAGCTTTTCTTCCAAGGAGCAAGCATCTTTTAATTTCATGGCTGCAGTCACCATGTGTGGTGATTTTGGACCTCCGAAAAATAAACTCCCTGTTTCCACTGTTTCCCCATCTATTTGCCATGAAATGATGGGATCATGATGTCATGATCTTAGTTTTCTGAATGTTGAGTTTTAAGGCAACTTTTTCACTCTCTTTCATTTTCATCAGGAGGCTCTTTAGTTCTTCTTTGTTTTCTTCCGTAAGGGTGGTGTCATCTGTGTATCTGAGGTTGTTGTTTTTTCTCTTGGCAATCTTGATTCTAGCTTGCGCTTCATCCAGCCCAGCATTTCACATGATGTTCTCTGCATATACGTTAAATAAGCAGGGTAACAATATACAACCTTGACATACTCCTTTCCCAATTTAAAAGCAGTCTGTTGTTTCATGTCCAGTGGAAGTATCCTTCTTTATAGTTTTTATGATAATGAAATGTTTCATCTAAAATAGCCAAATGATTAGAAGTTGTAGAGTATAAATATAGAATTGAAGATAAAAATAATTTAATGAAAGAAATAGCTTTCTGCTGAATTAGAAGTGGAATATGGTATGGGTATCGTTCATTTTATCCCATTCCTGGCATAAACCTCATGTGATATATCTACTCAATTTTGAACAGCTATAAACTTTTAGAAAATTATTTTCTTTCCTTGTGGATTTTTCAAAATAATGTAGATTATTGATAGTGCTTAGAAATATAAAGCTGCAGTAAATGAAATTGATACTTTTAAATTGTATTGTTAATAAAATTTCAACTTAAATTGCTCTAATCAATTTGGTTTTATTGGATTTGTGAAAGAACTGGTCTTTATTTATTTGGTAAAACCACGATTCTTTTGTTAGACTTCATATAGACTCTCTTAACCACTAAACAAGGATAAAAACCTTTAAAAGTAATTCTGTTCATTTGAGTAATTTTGAACAAAATATTCAGAGCACTCCAAAGTTCAAAAAGAACCTCTGTAATAGTAAAGGAAAGTTTAATAAAGCCAGTGGAGCCAGTGAATTTTCATATGACTTCTTTTGTAGCTGTAGTTTATAAAATAAATTCACTTCAAAGGAATCTCTTGTTTTTAAATAATTTGTTAAGTTTCTTACATAGTTCAGTTTTCCTAATTGAGTAAATTTCAAACTGTGGGAAATGTAATTTGTTTTCACATTTGTAAAAAAGAATTTCACTTCAAATTTACTTCCTGTATTTGTTTGACTTACATTTTGCAGGATGGAGGTTTGCTCCTGAATAACCCTTCCGCGTTAGCAATGCACGAGTGTAAATGTCTTTGGCCAGACGTCCCCTTAGAGTGTATAGTATCCCTGGGCACTGGGCGTTACGAGAGTGATGTGAGAAACAACGTGACGTACACGAGCCTAAAAACCAAACTGTCTAACGTTATCAACAGTGCTACAGACACAGAAGGTTAGTCTGTTTCTTTGCTGTCTTAGTGTACTTTGCCTTTAGAATTCAGTTTTTGGTGGGCTCTGCTGATGCTCCCTGCAGAAGGAGCATCGTTATGTCTGTACTGCAGGCGCAGGAAGCACATGGGAGCAGGTCTTTGTCATTTCTCTTTCTCCTCACTCGTTTCTACAATGGCAGCTTCTCTGTGTGGGAGCCAGTGGTACCTTTGCCTCCTTACAGTTGGAGAAGTAGCTGAGGCGGGAGTAGCAAAAAGGCTTGGTTGGAGACTCTTAAGAAAAAGGAAAAGGAGGTTGGTTCAGATAAACACAGGATAACAGGGAGAGAATCAGAGTACTTCTGGATTATTTAGTAACGTGGAGGCAAACCAGAATAAGCCCTTACTTCCACTCTGGCTGCCCCTGTAATCTAGCCTTTGCAATAAAGCCCAAGTGATCCTTTATTTATTTTTTTTCAAGGTTTTTAAAATAACATTTATTTCTTAAAAGTTAACATGTTCATAATAGGAAACCACAAAAAGCACAAGAAGTAAAAAACGAAGTCATTCATAGTCACAAGCAGTTTACCATTTGACATGTCCTTCTAGGTCTCATTTGTGTATTTTCACAACTATTAAAATGTAAATTACATCATGTCTTTACCTGGTTCCAAACCCTCTAGGCTTCCCATCACACTTAGAACAAAATCCCAAAGCCTCATTCACTGAAATTCACCAGGCCTTGGAAGACCTAGCTTTCGAATTCATCTCTTCTCCTTCTCTCAGGCTGTGTCCGCTCTGTTAAGTGTGTCCAGCTACACTTGAATTCTTGCTGTTCCTCAACTTCCTAAGAAGTCCCTGCCTCAGATATCTGTCTTCTGTTTGTAAAGCCTTGCCCAGATATCAGTACGTGCTTGAGCCTCTCCCTTAATTTCATTCTGGTCTCTGCTCAGATGTCACTTTCCCTGAGAGCCCTTTTCTGTTCACTTTCTAATCTCTGTATCCCACCAGAATGTAAGCAGAAACTTACCCAGCTAACTATGTTGACTGCAATGCCTGGCACATGGTAGGCAGTCAGTATTTGTTGACTTTCTAATTTTGGCCTTTGAGATCTAGAGCTCGAAATCTGTTATTAAATTTGTAAAAAGAATTGTTCCCACTTAACAGCCCCTTGCTTCTGAATCTCATTCTCTCTCTATTATCTTATTACTGGCTGAGTCATCAGCCTATAATGAGCATCTTAAACTTCCCACTAAGGACGTTTATTTATTAAATGATAACCCAAGAAACTTCCCTGGTGGCTCCGATGGTAAAGTGTCTGCCTAACAATGCGGGAGACCTGGGTTCAATCCCTGGGTCAGGAAGATATCCTGGAGAAGGAAATGGCAACCCACTCCAATATTCTTGCCTGGAAAATCCCATGGACAGAGGAACCTGGTAGGCTACAGCCCATGCGGTTGCAAACAGTCGGACATGACTAAGCGACTTCACTTTCACTTTCAACCCAAGAAAAGGTGACATTGTGGATTTTTCACTATCTACAATTTTGTTGTGAAATCAATAAAATATTCTTACCGTAAGCAGTCTTCTTAGAAAAAGATAGCTTTGATCACCCAGTCTCATGATACTTATATGTATACCTTGTGCAAACCACATTATTGGCTCACGTGAAATTTTTAAGAAATATGAAATACTGCCTTTGTACACATAGACTCTAGTTAATAAAGAATTAGAGTGAAACTTGTAATTGCTGATATTAGATGGTTATTGATGTATAAAAACAGCAGTTTCCTTTGAAAGTTATATGCAAGACCTGATACAAAACGTTACTGAGAGAAATTAAAGCAGGCCAGTTATCAAATAATTGATAACTGTGCTCATGAATTCAAAATGTCAGTCTTGTTATGCTGGCAAACCACAGATTGATTTATAGACTTCATGCAACTGCTAGAGAAATCAAAACGGACTTTCTATGGGGTAGAGATTAACACGATGACTGTAAAATTCAGAGTAACCAAAGTTTTGAAAAAGAACAAAATTAGAGGACTTAGACCCTCTGACTTCGAGGCTGTAAAACTACAGTAAGCAAGGGTGGTGTTTGCATTAGATCAGTGGTACCTAATAATACAGAAATTGATTCAGACATGTGTGCTCAAAAGATTTTTGACAAAGGTAACTCAAAGAGGAAAGGATAATCTTTTCAACAAATAGTACCAGGACAATTAGTAACTGTATTTAAAAAACTGAACCTTGCTGAACCTTGACCCTTCACACCATATACAAAAACTAACTTGAAATGGATCATAGATCTAAATATAGGAGTTAAAACTGCAAATCTTCTAAAATACCCTGGAGACAATCTTAATGACTTTGGGTTAGGTAAAGAGTCTTTGATAGTACATAAGAGGAAAAATAGATAAATTAGACTTCATTAAGTTATAAATTTTGATCTTCAAAAGACACTTTTAATAAAATGAAGAGACAAGCTCTCTACTGAAGTCAAATATTAGTAAAATATGTCCATCATCAGAACCAAATGTACAATCAGATGCAAAACATATAGAAAATGTTTCCAATATATCATATAAGGAATATATAGAGATGAAAACAAAAAAAATCAATGGAAAAAAATGGCCAGAATATTTGAACAGAGACTTCACTGAAGAAGATATACAGGGGACTGATAAGTCCATGAAAGATTTTTCAACATTATTAGTCACTAGGGAAGTGAATATTAAAACCACAAGATACCAGTATACACCCTCTAAAATGATTAAAAATAAGACCAACAACAACAAGTCTTCGCAAAGATAAAGAACAGTGGGACTCAGATAATCCTAATGGTTGACATGCAGAATGGTGCAACCATTTGGAAAAGAGTGTTGTTGTTCTTGATAAGTAAACTTTTACCATATGAACAAGCAGTTTCATCCCTGAGTATTTATGCAAGAAAAATAGAACCATATATCCATAAAATGATTTAGGATTATTTCTAATAGCTGAAAACTGAAGAGAAGCAGACCCAGACCAGAGAAAACAAATTGTGTAATATCCCTACAGTGAATTACTACTTAGCAATAAAAAGGAAGAAACTATTGATCCATACTGCAACATGCATTTCAAAAGCATTTTGCTGAGTAAAAACAATAACCAGAAACAGAAGAGCTGTATATATATTTGTAAGTTTGTTTATATGAAGTTCTAGAAAAGGCAACAGATGAAGAATCAACCATAAAGAGGCATGAAGAAGCTTTTGGGGTGACGGACAGTATTCTGTGTCATGGTGGTTGTGATCAAACAAGTGTATACAGTTGTCAAAACCTGGCAGTTTAGACATTTAAAATTTATTAACCTAACTGTATATAAATTATACCTCAATAAAGATGATCTCAGGAAATTAAAAAACAACAAAAGGAAGGTTGAAAAGGCATCTCAGCGGTGGCTAACAATATGACCGAAAACAGAAGAGAGTCCTGGAGCTGGGATCCTAATTTAACAGAATTATATGGTATATATCAGGAATTGAATTTCATTTCATAGTTATATTCAATATTATGGATTCTTTACTCCTGCCGTTAATTAGCTAGAATGTGAAAAATAAGCAAGGCTTTCTGATTTGCCTAAAATAGGATAATTTAAATAAACATAAAATTAGATCATTGCAGAATAACTTGATTTTTTAATTTGCCCTGTCCTCTCTTTGTTTTAACAGAAGTCCATGTAATGCTCGATGGTCTATTACCTCCTGACACCTATTTTAGATTTAATCCTGTTATGTGTGAAAACATACCTCTAGATGAAAGTCGAAATGAAAAGCTGAATCAGCTGCAGTTGGAAGGGTTGAAGTACATAGAAAGAAATGAAGAAAAAATGAAAAAACTTGCAAAAATATTAAGTCAAGAAAAAACAACTCTGCAGAAAATTAATGATTGGATAAAACTAAAAACTGACATGTATGAAGGCCTTCCATTCTTTTCAAAATTGTGATGAGTGTGTATGTGTAGTCTCCTAACTGAATGACTGTTGAGAAGATCCACAGAATTCAATAAGGAATCATGGGGTTCAGCATGATTTATCATTAAAATGCTCTTGAATTCTGGGGAGTCCTGAAAAGACAGTGTTTGGACCAGCTTGCACAGTACAGAGAGAGTGTACTTGGTTACAGAATTCATATGGAAATTAGGTTTTTATGATAATTAACTGTGCTTTAGGAATCTTACTGTACTAGTTGGTTTTAGTACATATCGATGTATTGTTTGATGTTTGAAAATTTATTAATATATGTGCCAAACAAGAAATGAAAACTATCACATTATACTTGGTATTTTTACTTTAGTCACCATAATCATGTTAAATTTATTTAATCATTGATTTTCTTTCATGTGGAAAAACTGATTTCTTCTTCATTACTTTAAACATTACTTGGGTTTTTGGTAGCTACATTCTGTGATCCAAATATTGCCTCCCACGATTGTCATGTGATCTAAACAGATGCAGGAAAAAAATGGAATTCTCTCTATCAAAGGACTTTTACATTTGAAATATGGAAGAGCCAGATACCGTTTTCTATTCCAAATATGTTTATTTCAACGTTGTTTGGTTCCGAAAGATAGGTGAAGTTCCGGTCAACCACTTTTCCCCCCTAAAATTTCAAGATAGTCCTGTGTGTCAGTTTTCTAGCTCTAGCTTATCATTCACTCATATGAAATTAATTATTTGAATTTACTGAGGAAATACCCCATCATTAGCAAAAAATAAACTGTTGAAATAATCTGTTAAAAGGCTGATGTCATTTTTAAATTAATTACTATTTATAACATAGCCTGTCATCTCTTTGTAGCTCTGTCAACAGTATGCTTCAAAAAAATGTCAGGCTTGTTTTATCTTAACTCCTTTAACCATCTAGACTTCACAGAGATTAATAACATATACAGCAACTTGCATCATTGTTTATGCTAACCAGATTCATCTTTGTTGTGTTATCTATCTGCCATGTAAATCCTTTACCATGTTTAGATTTGTCAAGAAACATGAAAAGAGGTGAGTGTCCTTTGCTTTCTCTACATAAACTGGAGCTAAACCCACTACTGAGTCTTTGCATCAGTGCTGCGTAGAGCCAGTGAGGCATGGTTCACAGATGCCAGGGGAGCTGAGAGTCTGGATGCTAATTTGGGCTCCGATGCACAGTCCTTCTGTTTTGACTTGGAGGAGGGTGGATAACCTCTCTGGGCTTCAGATATTTCATTCTGGGAAAGTGGGAAGAGCTAGCTGTAAAATTTTATTTACTCTTAGGGCAACTGGTAAGAAAACTCTACAAATGTAGAAGCAAAAGATTAGAAGAGATGTGAAAATGAATTTTTGGTCCTACAGAGGTAAAATATCTGCTCTTTTCAAAGAAGCAAAGAATTCTCTGTTTCAGAAAAAAAAATGTAATAAATTATCCAACTCATCAATTATTTTAAAAATATAGAAAATAAAAGTTGTAGCTCAGTCTTTTTTGGATAATTCTGTTCTTATTTATGTGATCAGTGCTGTGCTGGTAATATTTCACTTCTGTACTTGCTGCTGCTGATGTCCATTATTAAAAATGGTGCCTTGGGTAGAGTTGTCCTTAGAGGCATATAGGCTGGGGTGGAGAGAGCCTGGCCAGGGTTATAATTACACTCTGCACCTCTCCCTCTCCCACGCCACACTTTATCCAGGAGAAAGTAGGTGACAAAGGAACCTTCTGAGAGGGAGGGAAGTCAGGAATACTGAGCATGCAGTCTGAGGGGACACAACCCCACGTCCTGCCCAGCAGTTTCTGACAACTGCCTTCTTTCACTTGGAATAAATCTGCTAATGACTGAAGGACTTGGACCACTAGAGTTCCAGGCTCAAAATTTTACCTGACCCGCTATGCTCTAGAAATACTGGGTTGGCCCAAAAGTTCATTCAGACTTTTCTGTAACATCGTACAGAAAAACCTGAACAAACTTTTTGGCCAACCCAGAAATTCCAGTTACAGTTTTAAATATTCCATAAGTATCAATGCTAGTTAATGTGACTAGAAACATAGCCCTGTAACATCCAAATTAGTTTTTAGGGCTCCAAAATCACTGCAGGTGGTGATTGCAGCCATGAAATTAAAAGATGCTTACCCCTTGGAAGGAAAGTTATGACCAACCTAGATGGCATATTCAAAAGCAGAGACATTACTTTGCCAACAGAGGTCCGTCTAGTCAAGGCTATGGTTTGTCCTGTGGTCATGTATGGATGTGAGAGCTGGACTGTGAAGAAGGCTGAGCGCCGAAGAATTGATGCTTTTGAACTGTGGTGTTGGAGAAGACTCTTGAGAGTCCCTTGGCCTGCAAGGAGATCCAACCAGTCCATTCTAAAGGAGATCAGTCCTGGGTGTTTATTGGAAGGACTGATGCTAAAGCTGAAACTCCAATACTTTGGCCACCTCATGCGAAGAGTTGACTCCTTGGAAAAGACCCTGATGCTGGGAGGGATTGGGGACAGGAGGAGAAGGGGACAACAGAGGATGAGATGGCTGGTTGGCATCACCGACTCGATGGACATGAGTTTGGGTAAACTCTGAGAGTTGGTGATAGACAGGGAGGCCTGGCGTGCTGCAATTCATGGGGTCGCAAAGAGTCGGACACGACTGAGCGACTGAAGTAACTATGAAGCTACCGTTGATTTCTAAAGATAGTGTAAAACAGTCCTTTCAGACCACAAATATTGCATATTCATATACATCTAGAAGAACTTGTACATATAAGAAAAATGCAGATAATTGGAAATCAAAATATTCTGAATTTTCATTGCAAAGTTCAAGTACAATAAAAGTATTACTTAGTGCCATTTACATACTTGTAAATTGCATTCTTGTCCTAACATGATGCAGTTCATCTGTTTTATAGCTAAAGTTAACTCTCCATCCCTTGTTTTTGCTTGACTGATTATTTCCCTCTTAAACATCACAAGGTACTTTAGTCATAGCTTTTTTCTGGAACCGCACATATGGCATCTAAGTATGTTGCCATGTCCCTGTCTCTGTCCTTGTTACTTTTGCTTTTCTCACTCTCCAGCAAAAGGTACACCAGTTGGGTGGCACACCCATTTTCAGTTGTCCCCATTTGTACTTGAAACTGATTATCTGAAGAATTGTGTCATTCACCTGAGATAACCTTCACTTTACAATGAAGCCAGTGCTTTCCTTTGTCCAAAAGCAGAGTGGATTTCTTTTCAGAAAAGAACAGAAGAAAAGGATACTCTCCTGAAATATGAAGACACACTACCAGGTGGGTTATGGGTTTTTTATTGGACTGTTTTTGAAGTACGATCAGTTGTTTATGAGAAGAATGTTTTAAAGATAGGTAATGGCCTAATTAGGTTCCTTCCAATGCAATAATTCTGTGATAATTTATAAAAGTAAACTGATCAAATGAGTTAAATGTCAGAGAAGAAATTAGGATATTCCTACTTATTCATTCATATCACTTATTCTTGTAAGATTTAACTGATGTCTTTGGCACACAGTTTATGCTTCTTGACAAATTCATTTAAATCAACTAGTTTTCATTCATGCTAATAAATATATCTCATTCTTTAAATTATTTTGATTTTTTAAAAATACAGCAATATGTGCCTTGTAGGTGGCTATATTTTGAAAAATGATTGAAAAACCAAAATGTATCTACTGTCGGTAGGTTTACAGCTAAACCAGTAAAGTTCCATTTTTACCATAAGGGAAATTTCATAGCTCTGAAAGTAGAGAAACAAATGTGTTTAAGTGTTTTCACATCTATAGAGGAAATGTGAGTATTTTTATGATTATTACTAGCAGTACTCTTGCCTGGAAAATCCCATGGACGGAGGAGCCTGATAGGCCACAGTCCATGGGGTCGTGAAGAGTCGGACATGACTGAGCGACTTCACTTTCACTTTTCACTTTCATGCACTGGAGAAGGAAATGGCAACCCACTCCAGTGTTCTTGCCTGGAGAATCCCAGGGATGGCGGAGCCTGGTGGGCTGCTGTCTGTGGGGTCGCATAGAGTTGGACACGACTGAAGCGACTTAGCAGCGGCAGCAGCAGCAGCTAACATCCAGCACTTACATGCCAAACACTGCTGAAAGCTTTATGTCCACTATCTCATTATGTTATTTATATCCCTGTAGAAGAGGTACTATTACTATTATTCATAATAATAATTAAAAAAAGAAAGTTAAAAAGGGACTTCCCTGGCAGTCCAGTGGTTAAAACTCCGTATTTCCAGCAGTTTACTACAGAGGATTTTAAGAACTAAAGTCACACATGCCAGAAAAAAAAATAAAAGGTAAAGAGAAAAATCATAAATATTTTGAACTTTTTGTTTCTCTCAAGTAGCCAGGTTCAAAAGTTCATTATTGATTGTGCAGATATTTATTAACTGACATCTTTGTTTCAAGATTGACTCCACCGTTTACATCACCCATATTGGATCATTCCTGCTTTCACGTGAAGTATCTTTTTCTCCTTCATTTTTTATAGCTTGATTGAGGTGTAATTTCCATACCAAAAAAGCCATCCACTGCAAGTGTCCAGCACTTTGTAGAAGATTTATAGAGTTGTGTAACCATCAAATAGTCCAGTTTTAGAGCACTGCCGTCATCCACAGATCTTGCCTCATGCTTGTTTATAGCCACTGCCTACTGCTGTCTCCTGCTCCAGACAAGCAGTGATATGCCTTCTGTCTGTGTAGAGTTACTGTTTCTGGATATTTCTTATAAATGGGATCACACATAATCTTTTGCATCTGTTTTCTTTTCACTTAGCATGTTGCTGACATTTATCCAGGCTATAGCATAACAGTAGTTGGCTCTTTCTCATTATGGTCCATGGGATTGCAAAGATTCGGACATGACTGAGCGACTAACACTTCCAATAGCTATTGATGTTGAGTATCTTTTGAGGTACTTATTAGTTATTTGTATGTCTTCTTTGATGAAATATCCATTCAACTCTTTTGCCCATTTTTAAATGGTTTATTGTTATTGAGTTGTGCAAAAGTTCTCTATATTCTGCATACAAGTCTCTTGCCAGATAATATGTATCTCCCAGTCAGTGGCTTGCCTTTTCATATTTTCAGTAGTGTGTTTTAAGTATGTATATGAGTTTTTAATTTTGATGGTCAGCTTATCAATTTATTCTTTTGAGTTAATTTTGTATATATGGGCATGTGTGTTCAGTCACTCAGTCGTGTCCAACTCTTTACAACCCTATGGAAACTGTAGCCTGCCAGACTCCTCTGTCCATGGAATTCTCCAGGTAAGAATACTAGAGTGGATTGACATTTCCTTGTCCAGGGGATCTTCCTCACCCAGGGACGGAACCCATGTCTCCTGCATTGGCAGGCAGATTCTTTACCACTGAGCCACCTGGGAAACCTATATGGTGTGAATGAGGGTCAAATCTCTCTTTCTCTCTTTTGCATAAGGATAATAGTTGTGCCAGCATCATTTGTTAGTTGCTCAGTCATGTCCGATTCTTTGTGACCCCCTAGACTATAGCCCAGAGAAGGCAATGGCACCCCACTCCAGTACTCTTGCCTGGAAAATCCCATGGATGGAGGAGCCTGGTGGGCTACAGTCCATGGGGTCGCTAAGAGTCGGACACGACTGAGCAACTTCACTTTCACTTTTCACTTTCATGCATTGGAGAAGGAAATGGCAACTCACTCCAGTGTTCTTGCCTGGAGAATCCCAGGGACGGGGGAGCCTGGTGGGCTGCCGTCTATGGGGTCGCACAGAGTCGGACACGACTGAAGCGACTTAGCAGCAGCAGCAGACTATAGCCCGCCAGGCTCCTCTGTGGAATTTTCCAGGCAAGAATACTGGAGTGGGGTGCCATTCCTTTCTCCAAGGGGATCTTCCCTATCCAGGGATCAAACCCGGGTCTCCCACACTGCAGGTGGATTCTTTACCTCTGAGCCACTGGCTTGGGAAGATCCCCTGGAGAAGGAAATGGCAACCCACTCTAGTATTCTTGCTTGGAGAATCCCATGGACAGAAGAGCCTGACAGGCTACAGTACATGGGGTTTTAAGAGTCGGACACAACTTAGTAACTACACCACCACCACCAGAATCATTTGTTTTAAAAAAATCCTCTCACCACTGATTTGTCTTTGTTCTTTTGTCAGAAATCTGTTATCCTTATATTTGTGAGTTGATTTCTGGACTCTCTTTTCTGTCCCATTGACCTATATGTTAATTTTCTACTAGTACCATAGTGTCCTGTTACTATAGCTATATGTAAGTTTTAAAATCAGACAGTAGAATTCTTTCAACTTAGGCTTTTTCAAACTTATTTTTTTTTTCTAGTCCCTTTGCATTTCCACATAAATTTTAGAATCAGTTTGTTAGAGCTCATGTACACATACACACACACACATACACACACAGCTGAAATTCTGATAGGGATTGCATAGAATGTATTAAGTTGAGGGAACTGACATATTAACAGTATTGATCAATTATGTCTGTCCTTTGAAGTATACAATGAACATGGACTATCTCCATTTTATTTAGATTAAAAAAATTTTTTTTCTAAGTAGTGTTTTGTAGTTTTCGGTGTATATAGCCTATACACCTTTTGTAGAATTTATTTCTAAGTATTTTTAAGTTTGCAATTCCAATTGTACTGCAGTATGTATAGATACTAAATATTGCAGTTAATTATTACACAGAATTAACTGGTGTAAAGGATTTAAATCTCTGGAAATAATATTGATTGAGAGATCAGATCTAATTCTGAATTAGATGATATTTTATTGTTGCAGGTGCTCAGTAACTGGTAAGTTACTGAGTTAGATTTTAACATTTTGTCTTTCCTTATTCTTATGTAAAATATTTTGATTATTTCTGATTAAATGAGTTAGGTTAGTGTTCAGTCTCAATCAGTAAAAACAGGAATTATAGACTACTTTAGAGAAGATCAGTGCAGTAGATGCTTAAGACATTCATTAGATTTAGAGTTGAGGAGTTAGCTTGCTTTCCTTTTCATATTTCTTCATTGTAGATTTCTGTGTTGATACTAACTAATGAAACAAAATCCTTTTACATAGGCAAAGCAATTACAAGCTCTCAAGTGTAGAAGCTCCTGAAATGTATTTAGTTAGAACAGGAGCCAGTGATGAATTTAAACAGTGGCTCAAAACAATCAACATATGCAGGATATAAAATTAACACACAGAAATCCCTTGCATTCCTATACACTAACAATGAGAAAACAGAGAAATTTCTCTAAGGAAACAATCCCATTCACCATTGCAATGAAAAGAATAAAATACTTATGAATAAATCTGCCTAAAGAAACAAAAGACCTATATATAGAAAACTATAAAACACTGATGAAAGAAATCAAAGATGACACAAATAGATGGAGATATATACCATGTTCGTGGATTGGAAGAGTCAATATAGTGAAAATGAGTGTACTACCCAAAACAATCTATACATTCAGTGCAATCCCTATCAAGCTACCAACAGTATTTTTCACAGAACTAGAACAAATAATTTCACAATTTGTATGGAAATAAAAACAATCCTCGAATAGCCAAATCAATCTTGAGAAAGAAGAATGGAACTGGAGAAATCAACCTGCCTGACTTCAGAGTATACTACAAAGCTACAGTCATCAAGACTTATTGTACTGGCACAAAGACAGAAATATAGCTCAAAGGAACAAAAAAGAAAGCCCAGAGATAAATCCATGCACCTTTGGACACCTTATCTTTGACAAAGGAGGCAAAAATATACAATGGAGGAAAGACAATCTCTTGAACAAGTGGTGCTGGAAAAACTGGTCAACCACATGTAAAAGAATGAAACTAGAACACTTTCTAATACCACACACAGAAGTAAACTCAAAATGGATTAAAGATCTAAATGTAAGACCAGAAACTATAAAACTCCTAGAGGAAAACAGGCAGAACACTCTCTGACATAAATCACAGCAAGATCTTCTATGACCCAACTCCCAGAGTAATGGAAATAAAAGCAAAAATAAATGGGACCTAATTAAACTTAAAAGCTTTTGCACAGTGAAGGAAACTATAAGCAAGATGAAAAGACAGCCTTCAGAATGGGAGAAAATAAAAGCAAAGCAACTGTCAATTATTCTCCAAAATATACAAACAGCTCATGCAGCTCAATACCATAAAAACTACCCAATCAAAAAATGGGCCAAAGAACTAAACAGACATATCTCCACAGAAGACATACAGATGGCTAACAAACACATGAAAAGATGCTCAACATCACTCATCAGAGAAATGCAAATCAAAACCACAATGAGGTACCATCTCATGCCAGTCAGAATCAAAAAGTCTATCAAAAAGTCTACAAACTAAATTCTGGAGAGGGTGTGGAGAAAAGGGAACCCTGTTATACTGTTGGTGGGAACCCAAACTAGTACAGCCACTATGGAGAACAATGTGGAGATGCCTTAAAAAACAAAAGAACTACCATATGACCCAGTAATCCCACTGCTGGGCATACACACCGAGGAAACCAGAATTGAAAGAGACACGTGTACCCCAATGTTCATCTCAGCACTGTTTACAATAGCCAGGACATGGAAGCAGCCTAGATGTCTATCGACAGACAGATGGATAAGGAAGTCGTGGTACATATACACAATGGAAAATTACTCAGCTATTAAAAAGAATGCATTTGAGTCAGTTCTAATGAGGTGGATGAAACTGGAGCCTATTATACAGAGTGAAGTAAGTCAGAAAGAAAAACACCAGTACAGTGTATTAACGCATATATATGGAATTTAGAAAGATGGTGACAATCTTATATGCAAGACAGCAGAAGAGACGCAGATATAAAAACAGACTTTTGGACTCTGGGAGAAGGTGGGGGGGGTGATTTGAGAGAATAGCCTTGAAACGTGTATATGTGAAATAGATCATCAGTCCAAGTTCGATGCATGAAACAGAGCACTCAAAGCTGGTGCACTGGGACAACCCAGAGAGATGGGCTGGGGAGGGAGGGGGGAGGGGGGATTCAGGATGGGGGACACACGTACACCTGTGGCCGATGCGTGACAATGTATGGACACCACAATATTGTAAAGTAATTAGCCTCCAATTAATTAAAAACAACATGAAAGCTCATCTCAGGCTTTGTGAGTTTATGAAAGTGTACACTTTCTTATTTTTCTTTTTACCAGTTAGCAGGACAACAGATAAAAGACATTTCTAGTAGCAGAAATTGGCCACTTGATTTATTTTTTAGTTGTTTTTAAAGCTGCCATAATTTACCTTTGTTCATCCAATGTATGTTATTCTGACCGATTTGTGCTCCTCATGAATGACAGCTATTAAAATGCATAAACTTCCTCTTTGCTCCCTTTATGCATTACAGCCATGACATTTGAGTGTTTGCTAAGTACCAGGAGCTGAGCTAAGCAGGCTGCATGTATTATTTAGCACATTTAATATTCATATGTAAGCCTATGAAGTGAATAGCATAATTACCCCTTATAAAGAAAATGTTTCCCAAGATATCCCAGCTAGGAAGTGGCAGATGAACTCATTTTCTAAACCATGATTCTTGTATACGTCTTCCCTAGAATGTCATTTTGTGAAATGTTGTGAAGAGATTTCAGATCCTGTTTACTAAACTGAATCTGTGAACTCTTAAGTTTAATCAGTGAAGTATAATTCTAACATCTAATTGTGTGAATACTTCCTGTGTCCTTGTATACTACAGTGGTTATCTACTAGGAGTGGTATTACCCTTCTCCCTGGAAGGATTTGAAAATCTGAGAGAGTGAGGGCAGATGGTCTGGGGGAACTACTGCCCTTTAGTACCCCCAGGAGTCAGAGACAGTAAATGTTATATATACAATGCACAGGGCAGCCTCTCATAGTGAACTCTTCCACCCAAAATACCAATATTGCTCCCTTTCAGAACCATGAGCTGCTTATCTTCACAATAGAAATGATGTATTTCTTCCACAAGAAATTGAGGGTATATTTTGCCCAGAGTTAAGGTGCATATTTGTAAAATTCCATTTTGATTCCATCTCAAGAGGAATTCTTTGTGCATTCATTTCCCCTTGTTCACTTGTTCTTTTTTTTTTCTTTTGCCAAGTTTAAATACAACTAAACTGTTCACTTAGTCTTACTTTTTGGACCAAATCTGTGGCAGTTACTCTGTCATGACTAGGAAGGAGGGAGATCACATTAAAAAACAGTTTGTTCTGTTCCTGGCAGAGCTATCCACCATCCGAAAAAGGAGTCATAGAGTGCAGATGGCCCTGAACGAAAGTGTTTTCATGTGCTGGTCCAGGGGTTTGATAAATGTGTGTCTCTCAAGAGTCAGACTGATGGCTTTGTTCATTATAACCTTTATTCAACTGATGCAAGTCAATTGAAATATTCATTACATTCCACAGATACCTATTATTAATTGAGTCTTTTGAAGTATTGACTGTAATGTTGACTCACATTCATGACAAAAAATTTTTAATACGGATTCATTCCTTACCTCTAGACAATATATATGGTGAGTTGTATTTTAAAGATTTTAGTTTGATTAAATGTGAACAGATTACATGGTCCAAAATGGTTGAGACCCAGTAATAGTCGTAGCTAACACTTATTTCCATGTAATCTTCAGACCAAGGTGCTGTCATTATCCTTATTTTATATTAGCACTGAGATGATGATGGTGGTGATGAGAAAAGTCTTACATTTCTTGCCTGCTCTTAAGTTTGGGCTCTGTAGCCTTCCCCAAAGAGAAAACAAATAACCTTTTCATTATAAGTGGGAAGTTATTGATCATAATGTGGACATGGGTGGATAGCTGTCTTTCTTAAATTATTTATCTAAAATAACAAACACCTTACTATCCCTTCATGTATTTTATTCTCATCTACATCACATTTAATACCTGATTTATATTTTTAGACAATTTTCAAGGATCAGACTAAGATAACTGTGCTCATCTTATAGAAGAATAAAATAGTTAACAATTATGACTTGGTAGCACTCTTTCTTGGCTACAGTCCATGGGCTCGCAAAGAGTTGGACACAACTGAATGACTAAGCACAGCACTCTTTCTTATACAATGTACTGCTACTGACAATATTTGTAAAAAACAAAATGATAACAGCAAGCCAAAAATCAGTTATCTGCAAAGAAAGAAAAGCTGTGTAATTTTTCATTAATTGTGTGACATTATATTCCTAACACATCTTGCCCCAGAAAGTATTTAATGTAGTGTTATAATTAAATAGCCTATCAAAATAATTTTAAAAGAACTCTGAGTACAATTAAAAATAACCCATACCTTGGCCAAACAACAGAATATGAAAAAGAAAAAGTCACCCAACGTTTTATGCCAAGATACACAGTCTTTGGAATTCACTGTAGGAGTTTTGCAAAGGTCTTACCTTTCATTATGTTTTGTACAATTGTACCACCCTTCCAAAAACAGATGTTCTACGGTAGCAGACATGTCACCACGCTTCTGTGTTTGTGATACTATATGAACAATCTAAGGAATTCTTAAAAGTCCCTCAAATTTAAAAAGTTAAATAAAACTAGGGTAACTTGCCCCTCTCGCTGCCTTTCAGATTTGGCCTTAAAAACATGTTTTTAAAAAATAATAATAGTAGAATTAAGAGCCATTTAAAATCACTTTTTTTTTTCTGTGTCTCAAAAGTTAAAAAACTACAGCATGTAAATTATGGGTGCTGTTATTTTGCTAATTTTGAATGAACTTGTTAGGTATCAGGATACAGTTAATCCATGCACATCTAAACATGTTGAATTCCATTTCCTGAATTGAAATATGTGAAAAGTACCCATGCTGACACTCAGAAATTCTAGAAGTAATGAAACTCTTTGACTATTTGCTTAGTATATAATGCAGATATACTAACATATGCATATAGTGTATAACAAAGAAATATGCACTTCACAAGTTTTGATGAAGGTTAGTTCAGTTCAGTTCAGTCACTCAGTCGTGTCCGACTCTTTGCGACCCCATGAATAGCAGCACACCAGGCCTCCCTGTCCACCACCAACTCCCGGAGTTCACTCATCCATCGAGTCAGTGATGCCATCCAGCCATCTCATCCTCTGTCGTCTACTTTTCCTCCTGCCCCCAATCCCTCCCAGCATCAGAGTCTTTTCCAATGAGTCAAATCTTCGCATGAGGTAGCCAAAGTACTGGAGTTTCAGCTTTAGCATCATTCCTTCCAAAGAAATCCCAGGGCTGATCTCCTTCAGAATGGACTGGTTGGATCTCCTGGCAGTCCAAGGGACTCTCAGGAGTCTTCTCCAACACCACAGTTCAAAAGCATCAATTCTTCGGCGCTCAGCCTTCTTCACAGTCCAACTCTCACATCCATACATGACCACAGGAAAAACCATAGCCTTGACTAGACGGACCTTAGTCGGCAAAGTAATGTCTCTGCTTTTGAATATACTATCTAGGTTGGTCATAACTTTTCTTCCAAGGGGTAAGCGTCTTTTAATTTCATGGCTGCAGTCACCATCTGCAGTGATTTTGGAGCCCAGAAAAATAAAGTCTGACACTGTTTCCACTGTTTCTCCATCTATTTCCCATGAAGTGATGGGACCGGATGCCATGATCTTCGTTTCCTGAATGTTGAGCTTTAGGCCAACTTTTCTCTCTCAACTTTCACTTTCATCAAGAGGCTTGTTAGTTCCTCTTCACTTTCTGCCATAAGGGTGGTGTCATCTGCATATCTGAGGTTATTGATAGTTCTCCCAGCAATCTTGATTCCAGCTTGTGCTTCTTCCAGCCCAGCGTTTCTCATGATGTATTCTGCATATAAGTTAAATAAGCAGGGTGACAATAAGCAGCCTTGATGTACTCCTTTTCCTATTTGGAACCAGTCTGTTGTTCCATGTCCAGTTCTAACTGTTGCTTCCTGACCTGCATACAGGTTTCTCAAGAGGCAGGTCAGGTGGTCTGGTATTCCCATCTCTTTCAGAATTTTCCACAGTTTCTTGTGATCCACACAGTCAAAGGCTTTGGCACAGTCAAGAAAGCAGAAATCGATGTTTTTCTGGAACTCTCTTGCTTTTTCCATGATCCAGCGGATGTTGGCAATTGATCTCTGGTTCCTCTGCCTTTTCAAAAACCAGCTTGAACATCTGGAAGTTCACGGTTCATGTATTGCTGAAGCCTGGCTTGGAGAATTTTGAGCATTACTTTACTAGCATGTGAGATGAGTGCAATTGTGCAGTAGTTTGAGCATTCCTTGGCATTGCCTTTCTTTGGAATTGGAATGAAAACTGACCTTTTCCAGTCCTGTGGCCACTACTGAGTTTTCCAAATTTGCTGGCATATTGAGTGCAGCACTTGCACAGCATCATCTTTCAGGATTTGAAATAGCTCAACTGGAATTCCATCACCTCCACTAGCTTTGTTCATAGCGATGCTTTCCAAGGCCCACTTGACTTCACATTCCAGGATGTCTGGCTCTAGGTGAGTGATCACACCATCATGATTATCTGGGTCGTGAAGATCTTTTTTGTACAGTTCTTCTATGTATTCTTGCCACCTCTCCTTAATATCTTCTGCTTCTGTTAGGTCCATACCATTTCTGTCCTTTATCGAGCCCATCTTTGTGTGAAATGTTCCCTTGGTATCTCTAATTTTCTTGAAGAGATCTCTATTCTTTCCCATTCTGTTCTTTTCCTCTATTTCTTTGCATTGATCACTGAGGAAGGCTTTCTTATCTCTTCTTGCTATTTGGAACTCTGCATTCAGATGCTTATATCTTTCCTTTTCTCCTTTGCTTTTTGCCTCTTCTTTTCACAGCTATTTGTAAGGCCTCCCCAGACAGCCATTTTGCTTTTTTGCATTTCTTTTCCATGGGGATGGTCTTGATGTCACGAACCTTATTCCATAGTTCATCAGGCACTCTATCTATCAGATCTAGTCCCTTAAATCTATTTCTCATTTCCACTGTATAATCATAAGGGATTTGATTTAGGTCATACCTGAATGGTCTAGTGGTTTTCCCTACTTTCTTCAATTTGAGTCTGATTTTGGCAATAGGGAGTTCATGATCTGAGCCACAGTCAGCTCCTGGTCTTGTTTTTGTTCACTGTATAGAGCTTCTCCATCTTTGGCTACAGAGAATATAATCAATCTGATTTCGGTGTTGACCATCTGGTGATGTCCATGTATAGAGTCTTCTCTTGTGTTGTTGGAAGAGAGTTTGTTATGACCAGTGCATTTTCTTGGCAAAACTCTATTAGTCTTTGCCCTGCTTCATTCCGCATTCCAAGGCCAAATTTGCCTGTTACTTCAGGTGTTTCTTGACTTCCTACTTTTGCATTCCAGTCTCCTGTAATGAAAAGGACATCTTTTTGGGGTGTTAGTTCTAAAAGGTCTTGTAGGTCTTCATAAAACCGTTCAACTTCAGCTTCTTCAGCATTACTGGTTGGGGCATAGACTTGGATTACCGTGATATTGAATGGTTTGCCTTGGAGACGAACAGAGATCATTCTATCATTTTTGAGATTGCATCCAAGTACTGCATTTCAGACTCTTTTGTTGAACATGATGTCCACTCCATTTCTTCTGAGGGATTCCTGCCCACAGTAGTAGATACAATGGTCATCTGAGTTAAATTTACCCATTCCAGTCCATTTTAGTTCGCTGATTCCTAGAATGTCGATGTTCACTCTTGCCATCTCTTGTTTGACCACTTCCAATTTGCCTTGACTCATGGACCTGACATTCCAGGTTCCTATGCAATATTGCTCTTTATAGCATCAGACCTTGCTTCTATCACCAGTCACATCCACAGCTGGGTATTGTTTTTGCTTTGGCTTCATCCCTTCATTCTTTCTGGAGTTATTTCTCCACTGATCTCCAGTAGCATATTGGGCACCTACTGACCTGGGGAGTTCCTCTTTCAGTATCCTATCATTTTGCCTTTTCATACTGTTCATGGTGTTCTCAAGGCAAGAATACTGAAGCGGTTTGCCATTCCCTTCTCCAGTGGACCACATTCTGTCAGACCTCTCCACCATGACCCGCCCATCTTAGGTTGCCCTGCAGGCATGGCTTGGTTTCATTAAGTTAGACAAGGCTGTAGTCCTAGTGTGATTAAATTGACTAGTTTTCTGTGAGTATGGTTTCAGTGTGTCTGCCCTCTGATGCCCTCTTGCAACACCTACCATCTTACTTGGGTTTCTCTTACCTTGGGCGTGGGGTATCTCTTCATTGCTGCTCCAGCAAAGCACAGCTACTGCTCCTTACCTTGGATGAGTGTTATCTCCTTACCGCTGCCGTTCCTGACCTTCAACGTGGGATGGCTCCTCTAGGCCCTCCTGCACCCGTGCAGCCACCGGTCCTCGGGTTGCTCCTCCTGGCTGCCGACCCTGGCCTCAGGCGCCAGGTGGCTTCTCCTGGCCACCCCTGACCTCGGACGTGGGGTAGCTCCTCTCGGCCACCGCCCCTGGCCTCGGATGCGGGGTGTCTCCTCCCAGCTGCCAGTCCTGACCTCGGACGTAGGGTAACTCCTCTCCGCCGCACTTAGTGCACCGGGTCGCAGCCGCCGCACTATGAAGAATTGTGTGATACAGGCTTATACTACTCTCATTTTTTGAGTATGGATGAGTGGCTATGTCCTGATCTCCTGATGGAGTATCCCAGGTGTCTATAATAGTGTGTGGAAAAATACTGCTACCATCCGTCCCATCACAAATATAATCAGCTCACAGAGTAAGACTTCAACTTTCTTTAGAGTAATTTTCACAGTCTTATGTGCACTGCGGTCATTTAGAAATCCCTGAAAAGTCATGACAACAAGTTAAAAAGATGTAAACAGAACTATCATATATGCTTCTTTATGAAGCATGAGAGAAAAAGAAAATTCTCATTGGGCAACAAATAATTGCTATAATGTAGCTTTATTTTTATCTGTATTATGCATTCCCTACCCAGCTGGTCACATGCTGCTCCCAACTCTCACAGTTTCTAACACCCTGCTAGATACATTATAGGCCCTTAGTATTTGTAGAAAGTGCAAGTCACTCAGTCGTGTCTGACTCTTTGTGACCCCATGGACTATACAGTCCATGGAATTCTCAGCCCAGAATACTGGAGTGGGAAGCCTTTCCGTTCTCCAGGGGCTCTTCCCACCCCAGGGGTCGAATCCAGGTCTCCTGCACTGCAGGCGGATTCTTTACCAACTGAGCTATCAGGGAAGCCCAAGTATTTGTAAGTCGAACTTAATTGAATGATCTTACACAGTTATGAGGAAGTGGGGGAAATGAAGATGCTTTAAAGGTACTTTCTGAATCCGTTTACTTTAAAATCTGAAAATGAGGCTAGTTCCCTGTGCTGGTGCATAGAATCATGGCTGGGATCCTTTTCCTCAGTGTGCGCACAACCCTTTCCTGACTGAGAATCACACAGGTTACAAAGCCTATCATTCTCTCTCACCTGGTGCCCGAGGTAAAGACATCATTCATAGTGTTTGCACGTCTTACCTCCTGACAGGGACTCAAATACAACCCTCTGGGCACAGAAGAAAGGTTTCTTTGTTTGAAATATGAGCTTTTTTCCACCTTTTACTATAGTATATGTACATTCTAAAACCCATTCTTATTGGACTGCCTTGTTGCCAAGATCCTTAAACATACATCTTATTCTAGTAGATTTGTGGGTGGAGCCCTCAATGGTCAAAATAACTGTAGTCTATATTTGTATACAAAATTTATTTATAGTTGCTTATGGCATTTGTGTACTTTCCAGAACACCTTCAAATAAATTTCTTCATTTTGTTATAACAGCTGTCCTGTGGGCTTGGCAAGGCCAGCATTGTTATTCCACGAGGAATATATAAAATATAGCACTTAAAACCCAAAGGCTTGTCTGACTTCACCTTGTTTAGTATGATGGTTTGAGCCAGTAAATTCCCAGCCAAGAACTCTTTCCACCACTTTCCAAATAATTACTGGAGGTGGGGGTATTGGTTGCAATAAATAGGCTCTGATCATCGTGGGGATTTTTATTCTTACCCAATGTCACACAAGATTTGCATTTCTGGGAGATTTGCTTATATTGTTCTAAAATAGGAATACTTAGTCATCTAAATGACATGTATTAAGTGCCATTTATATCATGAACCTGACTCTGAGATTTAAGTATATGAAAGAAATGTCCCCTTGAATGATTCTGTGATGACCTGGATGTCAGAAAAATAAAACAGTACAGTGAGCAGAATCTCGGACACTGTGGGAGCGCACAGATCAAACAGTGTTGTCCAGTTCTATATCTACTTTCTCTCAAGTCCCTGATCATAGCCTAAGGGAGTCTGTGTTTTGTGTTAAGATGAAGGTCCTTGTCAAAACCCAGATGGACTCAAAGTGAGGCCCTAGGCAAGTTCACCTCCCTGAGAGTTTTCATATCTGAAACACAGAGTTCTTTGAGCCTTAAGAATAATGTAGGTTAAAGGACCTGGAATATAGTATGTAGGTGCTCAATAATTACATGTTTGTAATGTGTATTACTAATATGTATTTAAAAGCCTCTTGATGAAAGTGAAAGAGGAGAGTGAAAAAGTTGGCTTAAAGCTCAACATTCAGAAAACGAAGCTCATGGCATCTGGTCCCATCACTTCATAGGAAATAGATGGGGAAACAGTAGAAACAGTGTCAGACTTCATTTTTTTGGGCTCCAAAATCACTGCTGATGGTGACTGCAGCCATGAAATTAAAAGACGCTTACTCCTTGGAAGAAAACTTATGACCAACCTAGATAGCATGTTGAAAAGCAGAGACATTACTTTGCCAACAAAGGTCTGTCTAGTCAAGGCTATGGTTTTTCCTGTGGTCATGTATGGATGTGAGAGCTGGACTGTGAAGAAGGCTGAGCACTGAAGAATTGATGCTTTTGAACTGTGGTGTTGGAGAAGACTCTTGAGAGTCCCTTGGACTGCAAGGAGATCCAACCTGTCCATTCTGAAGGAGATCAGCCCTGGGATTTCTTTGGAAGGAATGATACTAAAGCTGAAACTCCAGTACTTTGGCCACCTCATGCAAAGAGTTGACTCATTGGAAAAGACTCTGATGCTGGGAGGGGTTGGGGGCAGGAGGAGAAGGGGACGACAGAGGATGAGATGGCTGGATGGCATCACTGACTTGATGGACGTGACTCTGAGTGAACTCCGGGAGTTGGTGATGAACAGGGAGGCCTGGCATGCTGCGATTCATGGGGTCACAAAGAGTCGGACACGACTGAGTGACTGAACTGAACTGAATATCTATTACATGAGTATATACTAACAGCAATTATTTTTGTGTTCTGGGAAATTAAGATCCCAAGGGAAAATAAATTAGTAATTTTTACTGAGTTATATACTTCTGAAATCACAGTGTTCTTTTTCTCAATGTCACAGATTTATGTTGTGCAATACCCCTCCCCTTCAATCCTTGAAAGGATCAAGTCATCCTTTGATATGACCTCTTTATTTTTCTGCATTATCTTTTATTACTTTGTTCTGTTGTGCCATGGGATGCATTGCTAAAAACACTACTATAAGTATTTTGCTTTGGGGTTATAAATTGAGGATATAATGTCCATTTTTGTTTATGTGTAAATAATGTTATCGACCTTGGAGGCAAATGATCTTGTTGCACATAGATTACTGTGTCCTGTGTTATTTGCTGCCAAATAATTTCCAGCAGTTGTCAATGCCCTTGTTTCTGAAATTGATTTGAAAATAAAACAAGCATGAATTTAGAAACTGTAAACCTTACATGTTTTATTTATGCCTAAAGAGATACTTTGAGATATTCCACAAATTGTATTTCCCTTAAGTTGCAGAAGATACTAACTGTGCAAGTCACATGATTGAAAAGGAAACCGGTTAGATGTGAAGAAATGTATCATGGGTCATCCCATCATTACTACCTCACATCCTGATTATGGAGTCTACTCACACCTCCCAGAGACTACTCCATCAAGAAATGAGGAGAGGGAAGTACTTCAAGTTTAATTCAGATTACATGGCAGGAATTTTGGCAAGCAGGGAAGGAGCAGTGTCCCGAGAATACATTGATGCTTGCTGTCCTGGACCTAGGGGGTTAATCTTCCTCTGTAGTGTGGAAAGATATTCTTTGGGCTGTCCCACTCTATGGTGCCCCCCCTTTAATATACACACACCATGGTTCCTGAGACCTATGAGTTCCCTGTTGCTGGCTGGCATTTCATTCATTCATTGAGGGAATACTTTTTAAAGTGTAAATAGAATAATTAATTAAAAAAATGAAGCATATTTTGAACACAACAAAATGCCTATTAAAAGAAATCTGTATTTAAAAAGAAGTGCAATGTTTTCAGCAAAGCAACTTGTTCTATGCATAAAGCAGACTCACTGGAAAAGACCCTGATGCTGGGAAAGACTGAGGGCAGGAGAAGGGGGAGCAGAGGATGAAATTATAAAACATCACCAACTCGATGGACATGAATCTAACCAAACTCTGGGTGATAGTGAAGGACAGAAGAACCTGGTGAGCTATAGTCCCTATGGTCGTAAAGAGTCAGACAAGACTGAACGACTGAACAACAACTTGTTCTGTAAACTTGGATTTTATATATTGGATTTTCTGTTATCATTTTCTCCTCCACTTAAGTTATGGCATCAAATTTGCATTGGAATTTTCCCCTACCTTTGGGGTGATCAATCTATTGGTATAAATGCAAAGCTATTGGTTTGAAAGGAATAATAAAAGTCATTGAATTCAATGCCTTCTCCTTCCCCTGGCTCTAACTCAACCAACCCTAGCCAACGATTGAAATTCTTTTTAACATCCCTACCAAGTCTTTGCTTCCTCTTTTAGTAATGAAGACCCCACATGTCCTCCATGAAGCTCCTTCCATGCTTGGCAGTGAACCTTGGCTTTAGGGAAGTGATTCTCAATACTTTTTCTAAACAACCATGAGGGAATCCCAGGACACCTCCATCAGTAACAGTAGTTTTACATATAACCAAACTTTTAATAGAGGCTATCTCTAGAGAGCAAGATGGTGATGGGAGGAAAACTTTCTCTTTTCATTTGATATACTTCTACTGGTAATTTTTTTGCAGTGAATATATATTACTTTAATACATACATGCATACAGTTAGAAAAGTGGTCCAAGGGGGTAAATCTTAATCACACTAGGGATAGAGTGTTGGGAACAAGTCCCCCTAGAGGAACAACAGAATGAGAGGGAATAGTTTGTCTTATGATTTGACACCTCCATTGGCTGTGATATTCTTGGGTGTAGAGTGGGCACTAAGTTGACTGGAGATAGTTGGTAGGGAAGGTTGAATGACCCCTGCCTCCTTGAAAATCTTGTCTAATCTCTATCTCAACTGAGTAAGCCAGCTCTTCAGGCATTTTGTGGGATTCCCTGGTAGCTCAGCTGGTAAAGAATACACCTGCAATGCAGGAGACCCTGGTTTGATTCCTGGGTCTGGAAGATCTGCTGGAGAAGAGATAGGCTACCCGCTATAGTATTCTTGGGCTTCCTTGGTGGCTCAGCTGGTAAAGAATCCACCTGCAATGAAGGAGACCTGTGTTCGATCCCTGGGTTGGGAAAATCCCCCTGGAGAAGGGAAAGGCTCCCCACTCCAGTATTCTGACCTGGAGAATTCCATGGACTGTATAGTCCATGGGATTGGATTACGTGAATATTGATAAAACACCTAATATGTGCCAGGCGAATTTAAGAAATGATAAAACAGTGAGGAACAGTGGTGAAAACACCCAAGTACCAGACCTTATGTGTCCCAAAGAGAGTTGCTGGCCTTTAAAGCAGTCACTGTGGGAAGCTTTACAGTTTTATCAGTGATTTTCCGATCTCTCTTTTGGAACTTTATTCCTGAGTGCATACAATATGTTTGTATATGTACTATGTATATTAATAACTTCAGTTATATATACACATTATAAAATTTCTGTTATGTATGTAACCATGTAATTTCTGTTATATACAGAATATATAATATCTGTTGTACATATGCATAAGTTTAATTTTATATAATTTATTTCTTTACTAGTAGTGTGGCAGAAATAACTGAAACTTTGGAACAAAATAACTGAGTGTGAATACATGATCTTTCAGGAAGTTAACCCTTCCAAGGCTTTTTTTTTACCTGTAATACTGGATGAACAATGGAAAAATCATACAGTTGTGAAGATTTATTTATCATTGTGAAATTAACCCAAAATGGTATCACTGACATTGACAAAAATCTCTCTGGACATTTAAAAAAAATTGAGTCAATCATACTGCTTTTTAACCAGAAATACCTTCTATACTGCACAGACCTTTTATGCATTCATGTAGAAGCATGCAATGATGAGCAAAAGTCTATCAAAGTGTTTTGGTTTTTACTTCTGCCTTTAGGTTTTTCTATTTCACAACATCATGCACTTCCAAAGAGACCAAAGGGCCAGAGTCCAGGAGTTCCTTAAGCAAGTATGTAGTCTCTGCCTTTTTGACGTGTGCCTCTCTTGCTGTAAGGATGAATGACTGGTAGGCATGTTTTATTTCTGGACTGTCTACTGAAGATCAGAATTCAGAGGCCCGTCCCCCCCACGGTGTGCATTCATGGGACATAGTATCCCTGGGCTCTGGAGTAAAAACATTAGCTGTCTTAGCTCCAAGTTTCAGTGCCAAGTCCAGGCAATATCCTGCAGCCCACCAAGAACCACTGTCTGGCCTAGGGCACAACAGTAGAGAAGGGGCAGCAAAGAAAATAATGAGAAAATAGCCCAAGATTAGATATAAATGCTTTATTGGAAAGATAAGTCTACTCAAACTTTAGACAATTTTTAAATCCCCCATAATTCCAACATTTTAAATATATCTTTTTTTTTTTAAGTTGAAGTATAACTGGTTTAGAATGTTATTTTCAGGTATACAGCAAAGTGATTCAGTTATACATTTATCTATTCTTTTTCAGATTCTTTTCCCTTATAGGTTCTTACAGAATAGTATAGTTCCCTGTGCTATACAGTAATCCTTGTTGTTTATCTATATTATACATAGTAGTGTGTGTATGTTAATCCCAACCTCCTAATTTATCCCTCTCTCCCCACTTTGATAACTATAAGTTTTTCTTTTTTCCAAAGTCTGTGGGTCTATTTCTGTTTTGTATGTAAGTTCCTTTGTATCGTTTTTTGGTTTTTTTTAGATTCCACATATAAGGGATACCATATGGTATTTGTCTTTCTCTTTCTGACTTAACTCACTCAGTATGATAATCTTTAGGTCTATCCATGTTGCTACAGATGGCATTATTTCATTCTTTTTTATGGTTAAGTAATATTCCATTGTATATAGGTACAATATCTTCTTTATCCATTCATCTGTTGATATTTAGGTTGCTAAATTTAGGATATTTAGGTTATTTCCAGGTCTTTACTGTAAACAGTGTTGTATTGAACACTAGGATGAATGAACATTCATTAGTAGTTATTGTAAGAGTTTTCCTCTGCATATGATCTTTCTCTTGTATGTATTTCAGAGTTTCAGTAATAATGCACATACACTATTTTGCACAGCACTATTTTCACTTTAGCTTATATTTTCCTTATTTCTCAGTCATAATTATCATTTTAAACTCTTGCATGATATTTCATGTTGTGCTACACCATAAGTTGTTAAACTTTTAAAACAGAGGTCCTCTAATTTTAGCAAGTTGAATCAAGGAGGAAATGAAGTGATTTGATTTTTGAAAAACAGTAGTCCTAGACAATCAAACAACTGGATAATCAAAACATTAAAGGACAGAAACACATTTACCTTTAAATGTAGGCTTTGGATGAAAATCCAGAAGGTTTTTCCAGCTAGGGAAGAATAGTCAGAAGGCACTTTTTCTGTACCTACAGCAATGTCAGTCAATTTCAAAAAATTTTATTATACCAATAATCCTTGTCTCAAAAAATATAAATTAAGATGAGATCCAAAATAAACTGTTGGTAAACCAAAATTATTTAGGTCTAGAAGTAGCGTTATTATTCTAACAATGTTTTAATACATCAGTATATCTATTATATTAAGAAATAGGTTCATTTTAGGATCTCCCCTAACAAGTGATGGTGGTGGTGGGAGGCAAGGCGGGGAGGTTAGGGAAAGAATGCAATTGGAGATAAAAATACTAAATGTTTAAAAGTTATAAGCTATGTTCCATCTTCCTACCTTGACGAAGATGCCTTCAAAAAGATCTTGGCATCCACATTTGAATTTAAAATTCCTAGAGCTCTGTTCCAGGACCTGGTGGCACAGGGAGCGGGGCCCCAGGCCCCGGCCCATGGCCCTCTCCCCAGCCTAGCTGTGAACCTCAAGGGCTCAGGCATGCTTAGGCGAACCTCCCAACCCACCTGTCCCAGTTCTGTCCACTCCCCTGCATTGGCCACTTACCAGAACTCCAGTTGGTTGTTTTGCTGTTGTTTTCCATCTTTATTAAGATATATTTGACATATAACTGTATAACTGTCTGTAAACTTAAGGTGTCCAATGAGATGATTTGATACAATATAAAATGGTTACCACAACATTAGTTAGCACAACCATTACCTCACATGTTTTTTTTTTTTTTAAGTTTTAAGATATAATTGACATCTAACATTAGGTTACTTTCAGGTGTACAACATAATAATGACTTGATGTTTGTGTATCCTGTGAAATAATTACGACAGTAAGTCTACTTAATATCCATCATCACATGTAGTTATGGATTTTTTTGTTCTTGTGATGAAAACTTTTAAGATCTACTGTCTTCAGGCCTCCAGTTACACATACCAGCAGAGCAGTTTTCTGTTAGGAGCCTGAGAAGGAAGACTTTGCAGGTCCTGAGGGGATCCTGGGTACACAGACAAGGTCAGGAAGGAGAACAGGATGGCATGGGCTCCTGGGGGGTGGGCAGAGCAAGACTTCCTAAAGCACGAGGCCCAGAGCAGGATGGTACTGGACTTGGCTCGTGTCCTATGGCTATCTGACATTTAAAAATATTGAATGACCTTACAGTAACATTTAAATTTTCTTTTAGAAAATACAAACGGAAATACAAAGTCAGTTTTTATTAACCCAACACCTTTTTTCTTCTTTACAAAACCCCATGAAACACCAAATGAGAAAGCCAACCATTCATGGAGACCCCAGAGTATTGTATCTGAAGCCATTCCTTTTCTTTCCTCCACAGTGAATTCATCTTCATTGTACTTGTCATCTGCTCCCTTTTAGGCCAGATGAAGGGCACGGATCAAGAGTGCTTCTCAGCATCTCTGTTTCCAGAGCGACAGTTCCCTGATGACCCCATCTGTATCGGCTGATTGCACACAGACCTTGGCTGGTCTCACGTTCATCCGGCAGAACCTGTGTACGTTCTTGTAGACAGGAACCTGAGGAACAGATGGAGGGGTTGGCCATAAAACATGCTTGTTATCACAGAGAATGTTACTCCTCTCTCCGACTTAGTGCCCCAAGCACGGGGGTGGATTGAGCCGAGCAGAAGATCCTAGTGACTCAGAAGCTTCCAGGGAAGAAATCAAATATGGCAACCACTGAGGTCACACTCCCCTCCATTGCTTGTACATGGCATTCTTGACATAGGTATAGGGATGCTGCGTTGCCAAGCACCAGACAAGGAATGGGTTGTGTATTTCTGGATTCTGTCTGACACATACCCAAGAAGCACCACACAGGCACACAGAGTTCTGTGGTTACATGGCAGATGGTGAAGAGAGGCATGACAGAGTGATCAGCGTGTTTGCATCCGTGGAAACTTCCCACTGCTTACTGGTCAGGTGATCAATGAAACAGCACATCCTATTATTATTTATAGTATCTATAAATGTGCATCCTGTTATTATTCATGGTGGGTAATCACCCACTCTATAGCTCAGGCGGTGTGGCCCAGCTGAGACTATGGCTGGTGTCTAACAGCAAAAAGGAGCAGGGCTGGTGGGTACCTTGATGGCCAATCCCAGGCTTGGCTGTAGGAGCAAAGTGTGACTCCGGGGCATGGAAGTCAGAGATTAGCCTCAGCCAAGTCACACTGATATCTCATCTGTTTTCCACAGTTGCTTCTTAACTCGGCACCATGTCGCATCTTATGACAACTGTCGTTTCGTTCATCTGCCTCTCTCCTATCCTGAAAATGTAAATGCTATGGCTCAGACAGTAAAGAACCTGCCTGCAATGCAGGAAACCTGGGTTCTATCCCTGGGTGGGAAAGATCCCCTGGAGTAGGAAATAGCAACCCACTCCAATGTTCTTGCCTGGAGAATTCCATGGACAGAGGAGCCTGGCAGGCTACAGTCCATGGCATGGCAAAGCATCAAACACGACTGAGCGACTAACACTTTCATTATCCTGAAAATAAACGTGATGTCAGATGCAAAGTCAGTGTTCTGAAATGTACTTGGACAACTGTACCAGCGATGCATTTAGCAGTTTAAAGCCAGAAACATTGACTATCTCTTAAGTTGCTGCAGGTTGAGAAGCCATGGGGCTTCCCAGGTGGCAGTTGGTAGTGGTAAAGATCCTGCCTGCCAATAGAGACATAAGAGACACTGGTTCAATCTCTGGGTTGGGAAGATCTCCTGGAGAAGGAAATAGCAACCCACTCCAGTATTCCTGCATGGAGAATCCCATGGACAGAGGAGCCTGGCAAGCTACAGTCCATGGGGTTGCAAAGAGTCAGACACGAGCGAAATGAGGAGGAGGAGAAGCCACGGGCTGGTGCACTAACTGGGCCCCTTGAGCTCCGGGTCTCTCTCACTAGGCTGCAGTCACAGGTCCGCCTGAGCTGAGGTCATCTCCAGGCTCTCCTGGGGGGGTGATCTGCTCCCAAGGCCACTCATGTTTAAGGCAGGATTCTGCTCTTCATGAGGCATTGGACTGATGCCCTCAGTCACAGGGGCCTCCCTCAGTTCCCTGGATGTGGACCTCTCATAGGACAGCTCCCAACATGGCAGCTGGCTTCCCTCTGAGCAATAAGGGAAAGAGAAGGCAACAAGACAGAAGCAGCCAGTCTTTTTTGTAACCTAACAACAGAAGTGGGCTTCTCAGGTGGCATGAGCGGTAAAGAACCCATCTGCCAGTGCAGGAGACATGAGATGCAAGTTCAACCCCTGGGTCAGGAAAGATCCCATGGAGGAGGGTATGGCACCGCACTCCAGTATTCTTGCCTGGAGAATCCCATGGACAGAGGAGCCTAGCAGGCTACAATCAATAGCATCACAAAGAGTTGGACACAACTGAAATTACGCAGCATGCACCAGAAATGCCATCCCACCACTTCTGCAGAATCATTTGTTCAGTGAGTCACTCAGTGCCTTCTACACTCAAGGAGAGGGCTTTACACCAGGACACACACACCAGGAGGAGGGGTTAACTGGGAGCCATCTTAGAAGCTGCCCACCGTAACAATTGGTGCTTTTTGAAAATATTGGACTTTAATCCTCTTTCAAATAGAAGGGCTTTTGTTGTTGAGTCTCTGTAAGTCATGTCTGACTCTTTGTGACCCCATGGACTACAGGACACCAGGCTTCCCTGTCCTTCACTGTCTCCCAGAGTTTGTTCAAACTCATGTTCATTGAATCGGTGATGGCATCCAACCGTCTCATCCTCTTTCACCCCCTTTTCCTCCTGTTCTCAATCTTTCCCAGCGTCAAGGTCTTTTCCGATGAGTCAGCCCTTAGAATCAGGTGGCCAAAGGATTGGAGCTTTATTGGAGAAGGGCTTTAAAAGTTACTAAGTTCACCACATCCCTGTCAGAAACCTAATGCATGCTGCTCAGCCAGAGAAGATGAAAACAATGATGTCACTGGTATAAGCCACTCTTAGGAAACAACATTGTGACCTACTGGCAACTAAGGATTTGGCAAAAGCAGTGGGATGTTACTTCTGCTGCGTGCTAAGTCACTTCAGTGGTGTCCAACTCTTTATGACCCTATGGACTGTAGCCTGCCAGTCTCCTCTGTCCATGGGATTCTCCAGGCAAGAATACTGGAGTGGGTTGCCATGCTCTCCTCCAGGGGATCTTCCTGATCCAGAGATTTAACCCACATTTCTTATTGCTATGATAAACCTAGACAGTGTATTAAAAAGCAGAGACATTACTTTGCTGACAAAGGTCCATATAGTCAAAGCTATGGTTTTTCCATTAGTCATGTACAGATATGAGAGTTGGACCATAAAAAAGGCTGAACACTGAAGAATTGATGCTTTTGAATTGTGGCGCTGGAGAAGACTCTTGAGAGTCCCTTGGACAGCAGAAGTCAAACCAGTCAATCCTAAAGGAAATTAACCCAGAATATTCATTGGAAGGACTGATGCTGAAGCTCCAATACTTCAGTCACCTGATGCGAACAGCCGACTCATTGGGAAAGACCCTGATACTGGGAAAGATTGAGGGCAAGAAGAGAAGGGGGCAACAGAGGGATGAGATGGTTGGATGGCATCACTAAGTCAATGGACATGAGTTTCAGCAAAATCTGGGAGGTAGTGAAGGACAGGAAAGCCTGGTGTGCTACAGTTCATGGGGTCGTAAAGAGTCGGAGACAACTTATGGACTGAACAACAACAGTACTACTATGGAACACTTTTTGTTAGAATTCCACCCTCTTTTAACATAGAGTTCAGCCTACAGGCTGAAGAAATGCTCTTGGTTACCCCCAGAATTATCAAGTGACATCGTTAAAGTATTTTTTTCTTTCTTACATAGCCTAGCCCAACATCTTCATTTCAGGCATGGAAACTGACTGAGAGGAAATAACCTGCTGGCGGCCACATAGCTCAGGATGGTGTTGGGTCCCAGGTAGGTTTTGGTGAGCTTAATGTTGGGTTTAGGGCAGAGCCACTTGCACTCTGAGAGACCTGAAGCATGGCTTGGGATTAAGAAAGCAAGGATGAGAAATAAGGTCAGGGAAGAAAAAAAGTCGAAGAGGAAAAAAGGAGAAGGAGAATTTCAAGAAAGAGAAACAGGATAGCAACAGTGGGGAAGGAGAAAGACTAAAAGCTTATTCACCGCAGGTACCACTGGGGGGCTCCATGACCTGCCCATGCAGCTGCTCCAATCCTCTAAGGTTCCGGTTCATCCACGGAAACAAACTGAAATTTTAGTGCCTCTCTCATTGAAAGGCAGCAGAGTGCAGTGGTTTAGGCTGTGGCCTCTGGAGCCAGAATGCCCAGGCTGGAATCCCAGCTCGGCCACTAGTTTTGTGACCTATGCAAGCTCTAATACTTAACCTCTCTTTCCTCATTTTCTAAAATAGAAATGATAACAGGACACACTGTTTGGGATGGCTGTGGGATTGGTGAAATTAATAAATGTAAAGTGCTTACTATTCTTACTGTAGTGCAGGGCCCAAGCAAAATTCTCTTATCAGCAAGTGATGGGACAGCCAGGCTTGTGTTATTCTCAGCCCTCAACTGGGTTTAAGGATGGAGTAAAGCTTGGGATACAGGACAGGGTGAGGCTTAGGGATGGAATAAGGGGTGGCAGTTAAGGTAAGGAGGTGTATTGTATGTATCACTGCAAAAACAGAAGTGATAGTCACTCAGTCGTGCCCGACAGTCACCCCATGGACTTTAGCCCCCCAGGCTGCTCTGTCCATGGATCACTGCGAATACGCAGCCAAATCAGAGTGCCTTATGCATCGCCAAACAAAGCAAATGGAGAGTCTTTTTGCCCACTCAGGCATCCTTCTAATCCTTTTCCATTCCTCTTTTCCTTCATCCTCCCTTCATTTCAGCTCTTTATGTAACAGCTGTTTGGTTCTCCCTGCAGAACTGCAAAGCAGTTGAATAAGCTGGGAAATTAAAACTATTCAGTATGTAATCATTTTATATTATTACAAGTATTGTGTGTGTGCTCAGTTGTGTCCAACTCTTTGCAACCCGATGGACTGTAGCCCGCCAGGCTCCTTTGTCCATGGGATTCTCCACGCAAGCATATTGGAGTGGGTTGCCATTTCCTGCTCCAGGGGATCTTCCCTGACCCAGGGATTGAACCCACATCTCTTGTGTCTCCTGCATTGGCAGGCAAATTCTTTACCACTGTGCCACCTGGGAAGCCCATTACAAGTATTATGCAGTATCAGAATTACTTAATTTGTGTTGCCGTCACCATGGTTCCCATTTTCTCCAGAACTTTTCACCTCTTCCGTCTTTGTTCTTTTTATTCAAGTATGTATTTAGCTGACAGACGTCTGGTCACACAATTGCTTTTCAAATAGAAAAGTATGTATTATGTCATAGACACTGTGCAGTGCTTTAAACTGACCCTAACAATAACCCCGAGTATTAAGTGTTGCTATTCTGTTGTAAACTATACTTGGAGAAACTGTCACTTGCCTGAGATTCCTTCCTGTCTTCATTCCTTCAGCATCCTCCAAGTACCAAACAGAAGGATGTGCAGGACAACCTGGGACTCTAGGCACTTACTGAGGTAAGGAGGGAAGTGAAGGGGCTGAAGCCCTTTACATAGGTGGGAATGATGAGATGGTGAGATGAGTTACATGATTGTCTGTGGCTCCATTTGTTTGGGTGGGAAATAAGGTCACACAAAAGTAAGACAGATGATCCACATTAAGAAGTTCAATTTTGTGGAGTCAGACATGCAAACGTCACTCAAATGTGACAAGTACTATTACAATAAAACAGGGATTTGGGAAAGACCTCATAGAGGAGCTAGCAACTGAGCAAGGCTCTGAGGGATGAACATGAGTTTTCCAGATGAAAAAAGATGGAAGAATATTCTAGATGGAAGAAATCTCACATCCAGAGACTCAGAGTTACGAAAATTCTTTTCATTGGAGATGGAGAGTGAAGTTAGGGACAGACTGTGAGGGAGTGTGCCAGAAAGACTGGAGTTCACTTTACAGGCAATAGAGAGCCAGACCAGACTTTTAAGTAAGGGTATCAAAGAATCACATTCTTTTTGTTTTTTCATAAAGAATAATTCAGAGTGGGATTTGGACAATTTACGGAGAGGTGAGAGGTACCCAGGAGGTGGGGTAAGGACCAGGGCTGGAAGAGTGATGGGACTGAGGGAACAACTGTGAAAAGATCCATTAGCCAGAGATAATGATGTTTCAGGAACAGGAGGTGGGTACATGGCTGGAGCACCCTTTGGTGGTGGGAAGAGAGGATGAATGATGGAGCAGCAGGAGAAAGAAAAGGCTGCTCACTGGCATGCCTGGTGCAGTGGGTTGAAGTAGCAAGTTCACATTGAAGGTAGGGTAGAGCAGAGGAGTTATCAGGACCTTGAAGCATGACCCCCGTGCCTTTTTTATTCCTGAATCCTGCCCCTGCACAGGGCCTGGAGCCTGGGGATGAGGAAAGGGGATGCAGGGTTCCACTAAAGTCTTCTTGAATTAAATGAGAGAGGGAGTGCATTGAATCTATAGATTGCTTTGGGTAGTATACTCATTTTCACTATATTGATTCTTCTAATCCATGAACACAGTATATTTCTCCATCTATTAGTGTCTGCTTTGATTTCTTTCACCAGTGTTTTATAATTCTCTATATATAGGTCTTTTGTTTCCTTAGGTAGATATATTCCTAAGTATTTTATTCTTTTCGTTGCAATGGTGAATGCAATCCCACTGCTGGGCATACACACCGAGGAAACCAGAATTGAAAGAGACACGTGTATCCAATGTTCATCACAGCACTGTTTATAATAGCCAGGACATGGAAGCAACCTAGATGTCCATCAGCAGATGAATGGATAAGAAAGCTGTGGTACATATACACAATGGAGTATTATTCAGCCATTAAAAAGAATACATTTGAATCAGTTCTAATGAGGTGGATGAAATTGGAGCCTATTATACAGAGTGAAGTAAGCCAGAAAGAAAAACACCAATACAGTATACTAATGCATATATATGGAATTTAGAAAAATAGTAACAATAACCCTGTATGCAAGACAGCAAAAGAGACACAGATGTATAGAACACTCTTATGGACTCTGTGGGAGAGGGCAAGGGTGGGATGATTTGGGAGAATGGCATTGAAACATGTATAATATCATATGTGAAATGAATTGCCAGTCCAGGTTCGAGGCATGAGACAGGGTGCTCCGGGCTGGTGCACTGGGATGATCCAGAGGGATGGGATGGGGAGGGAGGTGAGAGGGGGGTTCAGGATGGGGAACACGGGTACACCCATGGTGGATTCATGTTGATGTATGGCAAAACCAACACAATATTGTAAAGTAATTAGCCTCCAATTAAAATAAATGTATATTAAAAAATTAAAAATAAATAAACGAGAGGAAGGCAATAAGGCTCCAGTAGAGGGGAGGGAGGGTTGGCGCCTGCAGTAAATGGTCAAATGGTCAAGTGAGGTGATGCCTGGTGGTGGGGAAGAAGCCCAGGGAGGCCAGGCCGCAAACCTGTGTAGATTGCTGAGGAGCTTGAGAGTCAGGCTAGGGATCTTGGACATCAGCTAGCATGCAGCTCAGAGTGGGCTCCGGAGCCTGAACCTTGCAGCCCTCAGTGTGTTGGCTAAAATACTACTCATTTAGCAAATCGTAACTCTCTTTACCTTGCAAATAATTCTCCATAAATGCTCTCAAATCTGAAAAATAGGCGAATGTGAACTAACCCTGTTCTCTGGGACCAGAAGATCCAACTCCTGCCCGGGAACAGACAGCTAAAGCTTCCCTCTTTGGAAAGAAGAGGTGCAAAACAAAAAGACGTCAGTTGCAACCATCTCAACTGGTGACTTTCGAAGAAATTAAATGCTTTAAAAGAAGGTGTAGCCGGGGCAGACCACAGACCTCGCACAGAAACCTAAGCCCGGGAGAGTGGTGTTTCAAAACCACCCATTATTTTCTGGTACATCTTTTGTAGCCAAATTCCAGATCCCAGCTACCTTCGTTCCCGGACGCTCCCCCCGCCCCCGCCCCCGCCCCCGCCCTCCCCGGGTCTCCACCCCCACCCCGACAGCCACCACCTCACGCGCTGGCAGAATGACGTGGGTTGGTGATGGCGCGGCCGCTCAGGTGAGGGGCCACCCAGTCCCCGGAGGCGCTGGCGGCCAGAGCCCATTCGCCACAGCATCAGCTGGGGAGGGAGGGGAAGAGGCGGGGGAGACCGGAGGGGAGGGGGAGCGCGAGGAGGGGGCGGATCGCGCAGCGGGCCCCGCGGGCGGAGGGAGAGCGGCGCACGGGGAGGGGCCGGGAGGGCGCATTGGCGGGGGCGCGCGGGCGCCGGGCCAGCCCTGCTTCGCCTGGGTCGCCGGCTGACGCGCGCCGCAGTCGGAGGCTGAGCCGCGCGGGGGCAAGGGACGGCGCAGGGCTGCCGGAGGTACAGCTTCGTCGGAGACTGAAGGCACCGGCGCTCGGGGCCGCGCGGTGGGCGCGGCGTAAGAAAGTGAGTATCTCCTTGCGTGGCTGGCAGTGATACTCGGTCCCGCTCGCAGGCGACGGCTGGAACGGAGGAGGGCGCGGGGGGCGGCCGTGTTGTCACCGGGACACCGGAATACCCGGGCTTCCTAGAGCCGCGCCAGCTCTGCCTGCGGCAGGGCCAACCTGGTCATCAACTCCCCCCTTCTCCTCCGGAGCCGGGTGCGGGCCAGGCTGAGATGCAGCGGCGTCGGCAGGCCCCCCATCACCTCCCCAGACTGTGGCCAACTTGTGCATCCGTGCCCCCCACTTTCCGGGGAGCCCTGCCTGGAGGTGGCTCTGGGGGCCGTTGGGCCTGGAGAAACTGCTGGAGCCGGCACTGCGGCTTTCTGGGCAGGAAAGTGGAGGGCACGGGCTGTCACGCCGCAGGGCCGGCAGGGCTGGGAGCGCAGGTGCGGGGCCGGCGCGCTCGGGCGTATGCGCGTTCCGGCCCCGGCGGACACAGCTGGGCGTGGGCTTTGTTCGGTTGCGCTCACACCTGGGCGGATCGCCGGAGTTCAGGGGCGAGCCGACCTCCACTCTCCCCAGCCTGGAGAGAACTTGGGGAACCAAGGATGGGAGACAGGAGAGTCACCCGAAAGCAATAGGATGGGAGGCTTTCCGAAGGCTTTGTCGGCCCTACAGGTGCAGGTACCCGGGGCCCCGGCGCCTCGCCTGGCCTCTCGGGGCTAGGACTTGTTGGGGCTGGCTCGCCGGAGCTTGAGGCTGACTCAGAAGAGCTCCTTCCCTGCCCAGACTCCCTCCGGTGGGATCTGGCAACAGCTTCGCTCCGGGATGTTGTGTTGAGCTGGCCGTCACCGCCGGCTCGGAGCATCCATCTCCCGGCGAGCGCCATCTGTGCAGCGCACCGCCCCCGGCACTGGGCACGCCGTGCGGGTGGGCGCCGCAGCGCGCGAGTCCCCGGCCATACAGCAGCCCAGCCATTCCCTGCCCACATCTGCCCGTGCGCAGAGGGGAAACCCGGGTGCCGCTGTGCAAGGAGTCATTTTTCCCAGAGCTGTGTACTCTGGGCAGCAAGCACCGCCGGAGGGGGTCTCTCTGGACCGGGAGCGAGGGGATTGGGAGGGGTGGAGAGGGGTCAGGTTGGTAAGCAAGCCGCTCCCCTCCCCTCCGGGTCACCTCCCCTCCCACCCGCCACCTGGCCCGCAGCAGCATCTTCTGTCCCCTGCGCGCTCCGGGGGGCCGTCCCTGCGCAGTTGCGAGCGAGGGGGGAGGGCGCCGAGGGCTGGCGTGCCATTCCCACCCAACCTCTCTCCTGTCGTTTTCACTCTAGCAGTTCCAGCCAGAGACTGCATCCAGCGCGGAGCAGTCAGTCCTAAGAGCAAAGTGTTCTTTTCCTTCCCGATCCCGCGTGGTTAAGACGCAGAGGTGCAGCTATGAGGGACGGGACCTCTCCTCGCCCCAGGCGCTAGCGAGAAGAGATGGAGGAGAGAGTCATGCGGCCGGAGACAGCTCTGCACCAGCAGCTCCCCCTGGGGCTCTCCAGGAAGGAACACAGTAGCCACTGAATACAAACGTATGGAAGGAGGCTGGGCTACTTTGGTTCACACTGTTTTATGCCAACCATGCCCTGTTGTTAAAATATTGTAATAATAGCTTACTAGTAAATGAGACCTGCCAGAAGTACTGAAGTGGATTTAGGCAATTGGATACTTTCATCTTTACGGGTAATGAGAGTCTGAGCGCGCATCGCGGGTGCAGGGCGCTGTGCATGTTACATGTATCTATCATCTCAATTTTCACAGCAGCCGCATGTTAAAAATTAGGAGACTGGAGACAGGTCAAGTAACTTTCCCAAGGCCACATAGTTAGGAAGTGAGGAAGCAAGGATTAGCTTTTGGCCCATCCAGGACTGAAAATGTGGCCTTTTGGAAGCTTGTCATCAGTTTAGGGGAAGCCTAAAATCACCCAGTGTTCAAAATCAGGGACATATTGTAAGCCCATTTAAGTCTGGCCCCTGCAGACCTCACAGTAGCAGTCAATATTGTAATTCAGTGAACTGTACTGTGGAATAGCCTTTTTACTGCACTGTATTGCCCCTCAGTTCCTTTACATGTTCCTTTATTTCTGTTAGCTTTTAAGTACTTGGCTGTTAACCCACAATCCAACCAGTTACAGTCACTGGACTGTTCTTAGTGACTATGACCCCTTGCTGTTCCAGAGAGGCTGAGAGGTTCCTGGCACATCAGAATTTTTGAGAAAACTTCTTTTTCTTTTTTGAAGAAAAGGCAAACATTTCCATTTGGCATACATACATTTCGATTTCAGGTCCCCAGCCTTAAATCTTTTGACTGTGGCAGTTTTCCTCCTCAAATTGGATGTTGATTTTGAGTAAGACCCTAGTAAAGCATCTTAGGAAAGCGTTAGCTATCCTAAGTGTATGAGTGGGGCACATTTATAAAGATGCTCCTTGTTGACTGAAAGAAGAATTTGAAGGAAAGTGAAATCAGCTCTTCCTGGAATAGCTTTTAGGATGATTATAATTGACTGACCAATTGGAAAAATGAATTCATTTTGCTTTCTTAATCCTACTGACTCATGGACTTTTTTTCAATTTGCCTTTTACTTTGTTACAGGAAAGTTGCTAAACATTTCAGGCAATTCAGGGATTTCAGAGCTGTTCCTTAACCTTTGGGTTTCCAAATGAATGCAGTGGGGCTCAGAGAGGTCACCCAGCCGACTAACACAGGGTAGTAGTGAGGTCTTTGGGCTGTAGGCCAGTCTGCTTACAACGCAGCAGGGACAGTAAATGAAAAGCAAAGTCATCTTCGGAAATGGTACTTCTCGTGAGGCTGATGTGAGAATGCGTTGGGTGTGAGTGCTTCAGGAGGGTGAGATGGTGCTAAGAATGTGTACACTTGGGCTGTAGAAAATTTCGTTAGGAATCATTTCAAATAATTCTTTCATGTAGGATAGTTTTCCTTGTATGATCAGTTAAATAGAAATAGAACCTGTGGATATGATGTAGTGTATGTACAAGGGAGCTATTTAATGGACCCTCTCATGAAGCTTTTCTGGTAAAGAGATACTTTCATTCATTCATCCGTTTATTCGTATTTACTGAGTGTGTGGCCTGCTGTCCTAAGCCCTGGGGATGCAGTGTTGAGTAAAGCAGAGCTCCTGCCCTCAGGGAGACTAATACTGGTTTTTATCATTTATGGCTACAGACTTATACAGATTCTTTTCCCACATATCATGATATACAGTTGATAAACTTGCATAGACGAATACGTGGTGTAACTGTGTTCGAATCAAGAAACAGAACTTTATGAAGGTCCAAGAAAGCCCTCTTGTGGCTCCTACCGGTTATTACGTTCCCCTAAGGGTAACCACCAATACACCAGGCTTTTAATTCCTGATTTTCTCACCATGAAATCAGACGGTCTTTGTCTTAGTTAGCTTGGGCTGCTGTACAAAGCACATAGATTGGGCAGCTTATAAACAGACATTCATGCTCTTGTAAATGTTCTAGAGTCTAGAAGTCCGAGACCAGAGTGTCAGCCTCGGTTCTGGTGAGAGCTGTTTTCCTGGCTGGCAGATGGCTCCCTGTGTGCGAATATACCCTTTCCTCAGACTGTACCTGGGAAGAGTTCCCTCTCTTCCTCTCCTATAAGGCCGTGGAACCTATCGGATTAGGACCCCACCCATATAATCTCATTTCACCTTGTGGCTTAGTCTCTAAGTGTCCAACTCTTTGCAACCCCATGGACTAGCCTACCAGGCTCCTCTGTCTATGGGATTTTCCAGGCAAGAATACTGGAGTGGGTTGCCATTTTCTTCTCCAGGAGAACTTCCAGACACAGGGATTGAACCTGGGTCTCCTGTGCTATAAGCAGTCTCCTGCATTGCAGGAAGATTTTTACCAACTGAGCCGCCAAAGAAGCCCCATTTCACCTTAATGACCTAAAAGTGCTCTCTCTCCAAATACAGTCACGTTGAGCATCAGGGCTTCAACAGATGGCTCTGGGGGCCACAGTTCAGTCCATAACTGTCGATTTGCTGCCTCTGCCAGCAGCCTTGGGAGTCTCTTCCTCGTTTCCAAAGAATATTTCCCATCTGAGAAGCATGGTAACCCATAGCAGATTCAACTAGAATATGGAGCTCCTTGGGTATTCTTTTATAGGACATTTTGTCTGTTTGTATTCAAAGACTGCTTGAGGTCAGCCTTCAGATACTAGTGTGTGTGTGTTGGTCGCTCAGTCATGTCGGACTCAGTGCGACTCCATGGACTGCAGCCCACCAGGCTTCTCTGCCCATGGGATTCTCCAGGCAAGAATACTGGAGTGGGTTGCCATGCCCTTCTCCAGGGGATCTTCCCAACCCAGGGACTGAACATGGGTCTCCTGCATTGCAGATTCTTTACTGTCTAAATCACCAGGGCTGAGATGGTTGGGAATGATTGGGATTTACAAAATACATTTAGAAGTACCTTTGCTTTTATGTTTCATGCTTCCCCCACCTCAAGGAACCCAGAACTTTCCTTCCAGGTAAGGACCTAGGAGAAGGCAGGGCTCTGCTAGCTTCCAGAGATGCTAGGGGCAAGAATCCAGTGGCACGTTTTATTTAACCCTTTGTCCACCCAGGAAAATGAAAAGCCCCTTTAGTTTGAAAGAGTCTATTGGCATCAAAGGCTAGAGTTTCTAAGAACAAGAAAATGTGCCACAAGGAACTGATGAATGTTGATTTCCCCTCTCAAAATATGAAGGAGAGGGCTGCATGGAGAAACTATGGGAGTGGCTCTGCCTCCAGTGTCAGCAGCGCTAACATGTTCAACAGGTTGTCTTTAAATGGGGGAGCAAATGCAATATATTCGTAGAAAAGTGAATTTATTTGCTGTTACTTTTTTATTGTGGTGTTTATATATATTTAACATAAAATCTACTGTTTTAACCATTTTTAACTGTGGGGGCTTAGTGGCATCAGTGCAGCCATCTGGGCTGTGATGTGCTAAGTCACTGCATTCGTGTCCGACTCTTTGCGACCCAGTGGACTGTAGCCCGCCAGGCTCCTCGTCCATAGAATTCTCCAGGCAAGAATACTGGAGGGCTTACCATGCCTTCCTCCAGAGGATCTTCCCAACCCAGGGATCGAACCTGCATCTCTCATGTCTCCTGCATTGGCAGGCGGTTTCTTTACCACTAGCACCATCAGCCTTGTCCAACCCCAGAACTTTTCTCATCTTCCCAAACGGAAACTCTGTGTCCATTAAAACAGTAACTCCCTGTGGCCCCTGCCAGCTCTTGTTGAATATCATTCTACTATCTGTCTTTGCACTGGACACCCCGATTACCTCATGAGTGGAATCATACAGTATCTGTAGTTTTTCTACTGGCTTAAGGGGCTTCCCTGGTGGCTCAGATGGTAAAGTGTCTGCCTGCAATGCGGGAGACCTGGGTTCAACCCCTGGGTTGGGAAGATTCCCTGGAGAAGGAAATGGCAACCCACTCCAGTACTCTTGCCTGGAAAATTCCATGGACTAAGGAGCCTGGTAGGCTACAGTCCATGGGGTCGCAAAGAGTCGGATACAACTGAGCGACTTCACTTCACTTCTTCACTTAAGTCACTTAGCATAATGTCTTCAAGGCTCATCCATGTGTCAGAATTTCCTACCTTTTTAAAAACTGAATAATATTCCATTGTATGTACACACGGTGTTTTTTTAAATACATCTGTCAATGAACCATTGGGCTGCTTGCATGTTTTGGCTATTGTAAATAATATTGCTGTGAACATGGGTGTATAGATATATCTTTTCGAATCACTGCCTCCATTTCTTTTAGGTATATACCCAGAAGTAAGATTGCTCAGTCATGTGGTAGTTCTACTTTAATTTTTTGAAGAACCACTGTTTTCCATGGCAGCTGTTTTCCATTTTACATTTCTAGGAGCAGTGCACAAGAGTTCAGTATTTCTGCATCTTCACCAACACACACATTCTCTTTTCTTGATATTAGCCAGCCTCATGGATGTAAAGAACTATAACTGTTACTTTTGAAAGGCATAAGTTAATATAACATGTATTATGAATAAGCAACTCACAGTGTTTTATAACTTAATGGTTTATTTTCTTAATCAATAAGGAAATGTGTGGTTCCTTCCAAGTGTTAATTGAGCCTATACTTTGTGCAGAGCATGAAATGGATGCTGTGGGATATGTGTCTTAGTCTGGGAGAAACCCAGCCTTGGAGACACACATTCATGTGATTTTTTTTTTTAAATGTTGAATTAGAGTATTATATGTCTATAATTCTCTTGTCCTAAGTGATTTTTGCTCTGAGGTTAGATTCCATGTTGGGCTTCCCCTGTGGCTCAGCTGGTAAAGAATCCACCTGCAATGCAGGAGACCTGGCTTCAATCCCTGGGTTAGAAAGACCCCCTGGAGAAGGGAAAGACAGTGTTCCAGCCTGGAAAATTCCATGGAGTTTCAAAGAGTCAGACACGACTGAGCAACTTTCCCTTAGATTCCATATTAGTATGCTTTTATTTTACTAAAAAATTTGACACCATTATTTTAACCCAGATGAAGAGCACGTTTGCCTCATATCTGAAAACAGAAAGATATTACACTGACTATTTAGGGATGTGCTTGAGTTGTCAATTACAAGTCTGTATTAGGCATTTCTCCCCACCACAGAATCTTCAAAGATGACAGAGGAAACTGTCACCATCCAACTATAATTGCATAGCTGAGCTAGTAAGGAAGATGTGGTGTCAATGTCATTGACCTATTTTATTGGCCTACAAGCTTGAAATTTCAAATGAGAAAAGGTTAATTTTTAAAAGTCTGATATAGGGTTTCCCTCAAGTGACTGAAAATCTAGTGAATATAAGAAATGCCAGGCAAAGACAGAAGTATAGATCAGTGGAACAAAATAGAAAGCCCAGAGATAAATCCATGCACCCGTGGGCACCTTATCTTTGACAAAGGAGGCAAAAATAAACAATGGAGAAAAGACAATCTCTTTAACAAGTGTTGCTGGGTAAACTGGTCAGCCACCTGTAAAAGAATGAAACTAGAAAACTTTATAACACCATACACAAAAATAAACTCAAAATGGATTAAAGATCTAAATATAAGACCAGAAACTATAAAATTCCTAGAGGAAAAACATAGGCAGAACACTCTCTGACATAAATCACAGCAAGGTCCTCTATGACCCAACTCCCACAGTAATGGAAATAAAAGCAAAAATAAACAAATGGGACCTAATTAAACTTAAAAGCTTTTGCACAATAAAGGAAACTATAAGCAAAGTGAAAAGACAGCCTTCGGAATGGGAGAAAATAATAGCAAACGAAGCAACTGACAATTAATCTCAGAAATATACAGACAGCTCATGCAGCTCAATACCAGAAAAATAAACGACCCAATCAAAAAATGGGCCAAAGAACTAAATAGACATTTATACAAAAAAGACATACAGATGGCTAACACATGAAAACACGCTCAACATCACTCGTTATCAGAAAAATGCAAATCAAAACCACAATAAGGTACCATCTCACGCCGGTCAGGATGGCTGCTATCAAAAAGTCTACAAACAATAAGTGCTGGAGAGGGTGTGAGTAAAGGAAACCCTCTTACACTGTTGGTGGGAATGCAAACTAGTACAGCCACTACTGAGAACAGTGTGGAGATTCTTTAAAAAACTGGAGATAGAATTGCCATATGACCAGCAATCTCACTGCTGGGCATACACACTGAAGAAACCAGAATTGAAAGAGACACATGTACCCCAATGTTCATTGCAGCACTGTTTACAATAGGCAGGACATGGAAGCAACCTAGATGTCCATCAGCAGACGAATGGATAAGAAAGCTGTGGTACATATACATAATGGAGTATTACTCAGCCATTAAAAAGAATACATGTGAATCAGTTCTCATGAGGTGGATGAAACTGGAGCCTATTATACAGAGTGAAGTAAGTCAGAAAGAAAAACACCAGTACAGTATATTGGCACATATATATGGAATTTAGAAAGATGGTAACGACAACCCTATATGTAAGACAGCAAAGGAGACACAGATATAAAAAATAGACTTTTGGACTTCGTGGGAGAAGGTGAGGGTGGGATGATTTGAGAGAATAGCATTGAAACATGTGTATTAACATCTGTGAAATAGATGAGCAGTCCAAGTTTGTTGCATGAAGCAAGGCACTCAAAGCTGGTGCACTGGTACAACCCAGAGGGATGGGCTGGGGAGGGAGGTGGGAGCGGGGTTTGGGATGCGGGAACACAGGTATACCCATGGCTGATTCATGTCAATGTATGGCCAAAACCACCACAAAACTGTAAAAAATTACCCTCCAATTAAAATTTAAAAATTAATAGAAAAAAAGAAGTGCCAGTGATAAAGAGAATAAACCTACAAATGCTCATCTACTCCACATACTGTTCAAATGGCTTATTCAGTTTAAAAACAGAAATGACAAACAAATCTTACCCTGTCTTAATTGTTTCCTGGTTATCTTCCATATTGTTCCCTGCTAAAGCATTATTTAATTCACAGGAAAGTGAAAATGACACATTACTATCCAGTGAAAATGATACTTTAAAACTTTCTTCCTGGGACTTCCCAGGTGGTCCAGTGATTAAGATTCCGCCTTTTAATGCAGAGGATGCAGGTTTGATCCCTAGTCTGGAAACTAAGATCCCACATACTGTGGGACAGCTAAGCCCTTGTGCTTCAACTAAGACCCAGTGCCGCCAAATAAATTAAAAAAAATAAAATAAGAATTAAAAAGATTCTTCTTATTAAATGATGATAGGAAGGGCTGGAAAGAATATTTTGAGTATACATCCATATTTATATGTGTATTTGAATTTTCTGATGTGCATGGCGTATTGGTTCAAAGTCCTCTGGAATCAAGAAAATAGATTCCCAAGGCCATCTGAGGGAATCCTGTAGGAGGTCTTCAACTGTGTAATATGCAGTGAATTTGATTTATCTTTCTCAAGTGGGCTGAGAGCATTCAAAAAATTCAGTAGATGTATTCAACGCGGACTGATCATTTCTCCAAATTTCAACTTGAAAGCTAATTTCATGCCACTTTTCAGTGCCCCTGGCATTTGAATGGCATGATTTACAGCATACATTTTGGACGAACATTCCAAACCCCTGTTAAACACTCTTAACAGATTCTCTCTCAAGGGAAAGGGAAGGGGAAATGTAGTAATCTTCCATTCGTTATGCCTTTAAGGTAAAAATGGACTGTCGAAAGTGTTTCGTCCTGGAGCTTTTGGGTCTTTGAGGAGGGATGGCTGGAGCTGGTGCGCCGCTGCCTTCCAGAGCCTTGGGCGGCTTTTCAGTCCCTCACCTCAATAGGGAGCTGAAAGGACAAAAGTGAACAAAGGAGGTCTGTTTTGCCTGCCCCACTTGCTGGGCTGTTGTCTTGGCCCTTTTCAGCGAAGGAGGGGCGGGGGGAGCTGGGTCAAAGTTGAAGAACACTGAAAAGGAATTCAAGCTTCATGTTGAAGTTTGAATTATAGCTTCAGTTAGAGTGCCGAGTAGATTAGTTTGAATTGAAAATTTTGAATCTGGGGAAGCTTAAGTGACAGATGGTGCTGGAACCACATCCAGAGAGCTAGATGTTGAGTGCCGAAGCTAGGCACTCTGTAAACATCTAGTTAACTGACAAAAGTTTTCAAACTGTAGGAAGTTCAGTTCGATGTTGTGCGCCCCATTAACACGCTGGGCTGCGTGAATTAGGGGAGGCCCCTGCGTCTGGCATACACTCAGACGCACTGGTCCTCCACTAATTGCATTGCAAATACTCTTCTGGCTGTCCTGCCCCTTCCCCACTAGGCTCCAGTGAAATAAACACAGAAATGCCCAATCAGCGTCCCTTGTAAAATCTCATTACAGTGTTTTGGTATTGATTGTTGTGATATATGACAAGATAAATCTGGCCTAAATATTGACTATTCGGTGCTGTTTCCTATATGAGTGTATTTATGCAGAGTAATTTCAGCTTTCTGCTTCTTGTAGGAGTCCATCACCATTATAGGTTCTATTGACATTTTTAACACAGTACATGGTTTCTTCATTCAGTTTGGTCAGGAGCATCTGATTTAGAATATTTCTGAAGAAGAAGTCAGCTGTGTATATAACTGGAATAATAATATAGCTACTAGGAAGTCAGGGTTATTGAAATAATTTGAGGGTAATTTGTGGTTTTTAAAATGTTTTATTTTATATTAGAGTACAGTTGATTCATAATGTGTTAGTTTCAGGTATACAGCAAAATGATTCAGTTATACATATACATGTATCTATTCTTTTCCAAATTCTTTTCCCATTTAGGCTGTTACAGAGTACTGAGCACAGAGTTCCCTGTGACCATTTAAATGACTTGATGATATAGTCTTGTTCTGACGGTTAGTAGCATGATAGTGAAAAGCCTTTTTATATACATTTAATACATTCAAATGAATAGTTCTGCTGTTAGCAAAATAATGATGAAATGATGGTAATATGAACAAAACAGTAAAATAAAAATTTAGAGATAATTAATATTGTAATATAAACAAAAGTGAATGGACTTCAGGTTTGATTATATAACTTAAACCACATGTTGTATTTTACATAAATCATGATATATACTTTGTATGTCTCATGTTAATAAATTTTAAGGTAACTTGCATTTTCATAGTTGGGATAGGGTTTAAAAACTCCATGGCTCTGTATGTGTTTCTAGTAAGAGTTACATGGTACATAATCATAGTGGAAGGTATAATACATTAAGGGCTTATTGCTGTCCCTGGGCTCTGAGGGGACTCATTAAGCAGCAGGGAGGGTGGGAATTTGCGGTCAGATTTATTTGCTTGGACTGGAATTGGAAGAGTTGAGATTAGTGAGTGTAAAGGATTCAAATGGAAGGAAGGCTCAGGTGAGAATTGTGACATCCCAGAGAAGTGCCCTCTGGCAGAAGGAGTGAGAGACATTTTAGGTAATGAGGAGAGAGTGAAAGAGTGATGGAAAGATAATAACTTATTCATAAAATCTGAAAAGAGAAAGAATAAAAATGTTTGTATCAATTGCTTGGCTAATGGAGACTAATCGCCATAGCATCCAATACCAAATATATTTTTAATTTTTTAAATTTAAATATAGTTGATTTACAATGTTGTGTTAGTTTCAAGTATGTAGCAAAGTGATTCATATATATATATTTTTTAAATATTCTTTTCCATTATAGATTGTTATAAGATATCGAGTATGATTCCCTATGCTACACATTAGGTCCTTGCTGTTTGCCTGTTTTATACATAGTTGTGTTATATGTTGATCCCAAACTCTTGATTTATCCATCCCCTCCTTTCTAAATATTTTAAAAAGATTTTATTTTGGCACTTTAGGTCACTGAAGTAACTTGACATTAGAAAATAGAAATAACTCATAGGTCACTCTGCAAAACAAAAACTGATAGTACATTATTTATTTTGGGAAGAAAAAGACATTGAACAGAATTCACCAGGAGTCAAAAGATTAGTTCTTTCAGCATAACACAGTTAAATTCTTGGTGAGATCATCTCTTCTCTCCAGCTATTTGTTCCTCTATATACAGATGGCTCCAGCTAGAGAAAAAATTAGATATATGAAAATGGGAACTTGCCAAGCAGATTTGGGGTGATTATTCAGGTTAAACAAGATTCTTCACTTTGCACAAGGATGATATGATGAGTGTGTGTGTGTGTACACGCACTAGTCACTCAGTCCTGTCCAACTCATGTGTGACCCCATGGACTGTAGCCTGCTAGGCCCCTCTATCCAGGGGATTCTCCAGGCAAGAATACTGGAGTGGATTTGCTTCTATCAAAGTTGAATTCAGAAATAGTTTTTCAAGACTATCTAAAAAGTAGATGAATAAAGAACATGATAGACACTAATACCAAGTGAAACTCAAGCAAATAAGGCTAAATAAAAATCAGTGAAGAGGTGGACAAGTGGTAGGTGAGGGGAACTGCCTTGATTGTATGAGAATATTTGATATTTGCACTAGATAACATTGAGAGGCCAATTCTTTCATGAAAAAGGAAAGCTGATAACAAAATAGTCATCCAGATAACCCAGGCATTTTTGGCTTTGCTCATAATAGAATTCTGGCAGCTTTCCCCAGTCTTCTAAGCATGGAAACCCAGTGGTCTGTTCCACGAGGAACCTCAGCTGCATTTCTCAGGCATGGTAATGTATGTGCACAAGTCCCCATGTTTGATGAATGAATGAATGTACGAATGAATAACTGAATCCATGAATGTTGCAAAATGTCAAGTGAATCTTTGGTTGGAGAAAATTAGGGGCATTTTGTCCAATTTTTTCCCTGTTTCAGGACATAAACAACCAAGTCTAGACCGTGGAAAATCCCACCTTCATAATTTCATGCCTGGATTCTGTATGGTTATAATTTGTTTCCTGGATCTCAATTAAACAGTTGAGCAGGCAGGTGAAATCACTCCATCCAGAAGGGTACCATTTTTGAAATTGCCACTGTGGAGCCCTAAATGACATCCTTGTGACCCAAAGAGTTCCCCTGTAATTTTCTACCTTTTCTGGCAGCTGGCGATTCCAGATTTGCACAGGGCTTTCCTTCCCTTCACTGTCTGAAGCTGGTGCTCGTCATTTCTCTCTGGAGGTCTCTGGGTGGCTGCACATTGATTGAGCTGAAGCACTTTTTGAGATTGATTTTCACCCTCTGAACTGGAAGAAATCAGAAATGAGGCATACAGTACTGAAATGCAAAGTGGAAAAAGGCTAGTGTGGGAAACAGATCAGGAGAGCTCAGGCTGCAGCTTTAAAAATAGAACTTTCTCCTTTGGGGTTGGCTATTGAGCACTCCTATCTGTACTTTCCTTTATATTCCAGCTCAATAAGATGTGAGTTGAGTTACAGCATGGTCTTTCCCAACTAGTTAGTGGGTTTTAGTGAGTGATTGGGTTCAAAGCCATGGGTCCACTTTTGAGAGATCGCTGGAATGAATTTTTTCCTTGAATTTTGGGAAGTACTCTGTGTAGTCTAAGAAATGTTGCTACACCATGTGATTTTGGATAAGTTGCTTAATTACTTCATTTCCTTTAGCTGGAAAAGGAAGATAAACAACATCAATTTTCTCATCATGAACCCTACCTCATGAGAGCATGTCAGTAGGAATGATGATGATGAAACTGAAAGAGATAAAAGACAAATCGATCTGTGTTCTTATTAACTAGAATGTGCCAGCTGTTTTATTCACTATAATATTTGACCAGATTTGCTTCAGAGATATCTGTATCAAACAACTATGTCTGCTTGATTTTGAATAAATGAAGTGATCTCATGCCACAGTCTGTGGGCTTGGCACCCTTTCTAGTGCTTCATGGTGGGACTGTCTTCAAAACATAAGCTATATTCTTAACTTCAACAAATGATAATATACCTGTGAAAGTCAGATTGAGTCAATATGATAAAAAGGGTGTAAATTAAGCAAATACATTTTTTTCCAATTGTATTTAATGTCATCATAGTCTTTTGAAAGCTGTTTTATTCCAAGCCTTATTCTATTTATATTTTTCAAGAGGACAATCAGTAATTTTTTGTGTCGGCCGTGACTAACTAGCAATACCACAAATCAATAAAGCATGAAACCATTTTAATAAATTCATCCCACTCACAAACTGCATGTGCTTAGAGGTTTGATATAGAGATATATACAATGAGGTTTGTGAGCAGGTTTCTCTGTATATCATTGTTTGTATTTACTTTGTGCCTTTGCACCTCAGACAAGACATAGATGCTTAAAAATAATAGCCATATAAGCACTATGGAAAACAATATGGAGGTTCCTCAGAAAATTAAAACTAGAAGACCATATGATCCAGCAATTCCACTTCTGGGTATTTATCCAAAGGAAATGAAAATAGAATCTTGAAGGGCTATCTGCACCCTCATGTTTATTGCAGAATTGTTAATAATAGCCAAAAAATGGAAACTGCCTGTCCATCAACAGTTGAATGGATAAAGAAGTTGTGGTATCAGTATATATATACATGGAATGTTGTTTAGCCATGAAGGAAATCCTGCCATTTGTGACAGCATGGATGAATCTGAAGGACATTATGCTAAGTGAAATAAGCCAGACAGAGAAAGACAGATACTGCATGATATGACTTATATGTAGAATCTTTAAAAAAAAAAAGTCAGACTCAGAGTAGAAAAGTGGTTGCCAGGGGCTGGGGGTGGGGATATAGGGAGAGATTAATGCAAGGAAACAGCCTTTCAGATGAAAGACAAATAGAATTGAGGATCTAATGTATAACATGCTGACTATAGTTGATAATACTTCTTTGTTTCTAAGAGAGTAAAAGTTATATGCTCTCACATACAAAAAAAGGAAATATGTGAGGCGATAGGTATGTTAATTACATAGATGGGAGAGATCCTCTCACAGTATATACATGTATCAAATGACCACAATGCACACTTAAATATCTCACAATTTTATTTGTCAGTTACACCTCAGTAAAGCCGAAAAACAGTAGTCCTCATTGAGCTGAAATGGGAGCTTTAGAAATGGGAGCATGTTCTGGGTCAAGGATGCACCCCAGATTCATGTGTTGAAGGCCTGACTCTTAGTATCTCAGAATGTGACCTTATTTGAAGATGTGGTCATTACAGTTAAAATGAGGTCATTAGAGTGAGTCCTAATTCATTGAGTAGTGTCTTTATAAGAAGAGGAAGTTTGGAGGCAGACACAGTGGGAGAAAGCTTTGTAGAGATGAAGTCAGAGACCTTACAAGCAGAGGAATACCAGATATTGCAGCAAAGCACTAGAAGCCAGGTGGGCACATGGAACATACTCTTTTCCACAGCCGTCAGAGAGAGTCAACCCTGCTGCCACCTGGATCTTGAATTTCTAGCCTTCAGAACTGTGAGACCATAAATGTCTGTCATTTAAGCCACCCAGCCTGTGACTCTGTGACAGAGCCCTAGGAAACCAATGCAGAATGTGATAATACAGTCACCTGTTTCTAAGTCTATCCCTTGCAAATAAGAAGGGGTGAAAATATAGCCTCTTCCCATGTCTATGTCCATATCTATATTTATCAGCATCTACTTCATATACCAACGAGCTGTTGTTCAGTCGCTCAGTTGCTTTCACTCTTTGGGACCCCATGGACTGCAGCACACCAGGCTTCCCTGTCCATCTCCAACTCCTGGAGCTTGCCCGAACTCATGTCCATTGAGTTGGTGATGCCATCCAACCATCTCATCCGCTGTCATCCCTTTCTCCTCCTGTCTTCAATCTTTCCCAGCATCAGGGTCTTTTCCAGCGAGTTAGCTCTTTGCATCAGGTGGCCGGAGTATTGGATCTTCAGCTTCAGCATCAGTCCTTCCAATGAATATTCAGGGTTGTTTTCCTTTAGGATCGACTGATTTGACCTCCTTGTGCTGTCCAAGGGACTCTCAAGAATCTTCTCCAACGCCACAGTTCGAAAGCATCAATACCAAGGAGTATGCGTATAGAAAGCACAGGAATACTGGGAGTGGTGAGAGAGTATTCATTTGGTTCACTGGACAAATGTGAGGGTGGTGGTTTAATCAGTGGATTACTCTTTTTGAGTGTAATCAGGTTGACTCCAACTTGGCTGCCTTTCTTGTGTAAATTGTCATCTCTTGAAAACTTCAGGGGGCATATTTTGTGGAAATCTCTGCAGGTTGCCCTGGCTGCTCCTTGCCAACTGGGACGAATCTCTTGACTTGAAAACCAGTGTGGTGGCTGACATTTCCTGCTGCTGAGGAAAACAGAGGTGTGACTGAGCTGCCAGTCTGCCTCAGTGGGCGTGCTGCTTCAGCAGGACAGGGTGACGAGCGGCCCTGTGGAGAACGCTCCAGCTAACTCTCATTAGGCAGCACGTCTGTCTGGTTGAGGAAGCAGGGTGGCCAGGCACTTTTAATCAGCTTGAATATTAGTTGGAATTAATTGGCAACTCGGAAGCCATGTTAGCTGGTCCTTAATGTCTGTCCACTGCTGTGAATGCTTCTCTTTCACCAGCGCCAGTCTTGTCTGTCTTGGATGGTGAGTGCCTTCACGGCATTCATGCATGCTCTGTCATTTCTGACTCTTGGCAACCCCATGGTCTGTAGCTGGCCGGGCTCCTCTGTCCATGAGATTTCCCAGGCGAAAATACTGGAGTGGGTTGCCATTTCCTTCTCCAGGGGATCTTCCTGACCCAGGGATTGAACCCACTTGTCTTGCATCTCCTGCATTGGCTGGCGGATTCTTTACCACTGCACCATCTGGGAAACCCTCCTTCATGGCGGTGACCCTAATTATTAGTGCCATGTGTATGGCATTTAATGAACTGCCTCATCCATAGCGGGGCCCACTTGTTTCAAATCATATCAGTGAGATGATTTTGGAGGAGGGTTCTTGGGATGAGCACCAAGGACTTTAAAACCTCTGAGTTTCCGTGATTCAGGAATTTCATTTTAATATGTAAATCATTTGCCAATTTGCAGTCTGGTGGCTCAGACAGTAAAGTGTCTGCCTACAATGCGGGAGACCCGGGTTCAATCCCTGGGTCGGGAAGATCCTCTGGAGAAGGAAATGGCACCCCACTCCAGTACTCTTGCCTGGAAAATCCCATGGACGGAGGAGCCTGGTAGGCTACAGTCTATGGGGTCGCAAAGAGTCAGACATGACTGAGCGACTTCACTCACTCACTCTGGAGTCAGGAAAAGCTAATGAAAACTTGTGAGCATCCAGCAGGAAATAATTTGGAATCAGGCTGTTACACTTTTGCAGGTTCTTACAGCTTCTCTTTTCCATGCAGGGCAATGAGGTGCCAGTGGATGGAGTGAAATGTCCAGGGCTCTAGAGGGAGCAGAGGGCCGGTAGTGGTTTGTTTCTGAAAATCACCCTCTCAGTATAAACTCATTAGGTCTTTTAAATATTTACCTTGAAAGGTAATTTTGTGATGGTGGTTTGAAAGATTTATGGGAACCATTGTAATATTTGGTGTCAACCAAAATGTACTTGCAAATGTGTTAATATGGGGCTAGCAGTGCCAGTTCTAGCATAAATGAACTACCTTTTAAGTCCATGTTATTATTCTGACTTGTTTTGTCACACTAAACTCACATCTTAAAATTTTATGCTCAGAACGACACGCTCTGATGCAAAGAACTGACTCATTTGAAAAGACCTTGATGTTGGGAAAGATTGAAGCAGGAGGAGAAAGGGATGACAGAGGATGAGATGGTTGGAAGGCATCACCGACTCAATGGACATGAGTTTGGGTGAACTCTGGGAGTTGGTGATGGACAGGGAGGCCTGGAGTGCTGCAGTCCATGGGGTCGCAAAGAGTCGGACACGACTGAGTGACTGAACTGAACTGAACTGAACTGTACACTCTCATTTCCAACAACTCTGGATGCACAGAATGCATCCTAGGAAAGCAGTTACTGCTTGGAAAAATGGGAAGAGCCCTGCTCATCATCTGAGCATAATTTCAGCCCTCCTCATTCCTTCTCCAGTCCCCTCTCCAGTTAGGAGTGGGGCCAGTGATGAATATGCATGTGTCACACACCTGTGACCACTAGCGCCTCCATCAAGGAGGGGGCACGGTATCAGTTACTTGACATGGATGACTCGTAGCAGCTGCTGTCTGTGGCCCATGGGCTCCCTGCCCTGCCCGACAGCTGCAGCTCACATCCTGCTATCAAACCACCTCGGCCACCTCCATCAAAAAAGGGGCCGAGCCTGTGACCCTTCATGGGCAGCCTGCTCCTGTGGTGAGATATAGATAGAGATATATAAAGATGCCTCTCTGAATTTGAGGAAATGAATGCACAATGATTTTATAACATTTTACCATTGATAAATGACAGTCAGCCCTTTCATTTATCAACTTACCAGTTGCTTATGTATATAAAGCATCTTACATGAATGTTCTCATTTAGTCTTTATGATTTTAATCTTATGACAGCCCTTTATGTCAGAGGCCAACAGAATCTTTCTGTAAAGGAACAGAGAGTAAATATTTTGGACTTTGTAGGTCATGCAGCCTTTCCCAGTCCTAGACAATATGGAAGTGAGTGGCATTCCTATACCCCGATAAATCATTCTTTATGTGATGGGCCAGATTTGCCCCGTGGGCCATAGTTTGCCATCCCTAGTTTATGCTATTTTGCCCATTTTACAGATGAAGGAACAGAGGCTTAGGGTATTTAAGTGATGGATAAGAATGGCACAACTCTTCAGATGTAGAACTGGGATTCTAACCCAAGGAGTCTGACCCCATCCCATAGTTTTATCTCCTAAGAACCACCGTGTTATCCTGCTTTGAGAAACGACAAAGAATGGAATTTTAGTTTCCGCATGTTGTGACTTATAGATTATGACCCAAACTTCTGGGAGAAACCTTCATTTCCCTTAAAAAACTTGTGTAGGGAAAAGTATCATTTCATATCCTGAAGATGTTGTTTAGGTAAAGTAGAAAGTCTGACCAAGTTAGTCACTCAGTCGTGTCTGACTCTTTGCAACCCCGTGGACTATAGCCTGTCAGGCTCTTCTGTCCATGGGATTTTCCAGCCAAGAATATTGATGTGGGTAGCCATTCCCTTCTCCAGGAAATCTTTCTGACCAAGGGATCGAACTTGGGTCTCCTGCACTGCAGGCAGACTACCGTCTGAGCCACCAGATAGTCTAATCCATAGCATATTCAAATCACTGGACTGTGCCCTCAGGTAATTGAATAAAGCTTTTCAGATTCTCCATATAACTCGATGTTGTGATCATGTTCATCAATAGGTTTGTGGATGGCAAATTACCCTAATTTTTAAAAATATGTAAATTGTTACTTTTTAAAATATGCTTAGACATTGGTGGTCCATATGTTACACAGTCAGATGACTCTGGCACATTCCCAAGAAAGCTTTTTATTTTTACAGAAAGCAAATTATGTAGTTCCTTCCGTATTCAATAGAAAGCCCTTGAATTAGTTTTTGTTTTCCAAGATGGACAGCTCCTTTTGTATTTTATTTCTATAGTAACAGTTAAGTTTCAAACTTGAGAACTACACACCTATAGGATAACCATCCTGTTGACTGTTGTTGATCATCCCCTTGGGGAATTTGTAATGCTCCATGGTGTCCAGACAGCACCTGAAGTAGAATTTCACAGGCTTGCAGTGTGTGTATAACACGTACAGCAAGCTCTTATTTTGGAACAGACTGAAGTTAGGAAACACTTAGTTTCAGGCAGCAGTTCAGTGCACACAAAATACCATGAGCAGCCCAACTTCAAAGCCATTCCTGGGACACCAGGAAGAGTTCCAGAACTCACAGTTTCTGACCTCTGGGTGAATGAAACTTCAGGCAGTATGCAGCTGGCAAAGTGGAGGCTTCATGTGACCCAACATTGTTGCCCATACTTTGAGGGAAGCTCAAAATTGGACTGTTCCCTGGTGGAGAAATCAGAGAGTGGAAACTCTTGTGGGGAGGTAACCCTATTCTCTCTGGAAATGTGAAGTCTTTGAATTGAGTGAGCCTGCATTCATTACTAAGAAGGCTGACGGGAATCAAACTCAACTAGTGGAAAAGTTGACTGTTGTGTCCCTGTGAAGTGGTTACTGTGAATTAACTGATGTAACAGATTAGAAAAAGCATGATTGATCAATGCAATTTTTTCCTGTTGAGTTATTTCCTACAGAAGATAGTCCTAAGGTTTAGTTTATTTAATAAAAAAAAAAGTAGCCCAAATAAAATATGGAATTATGGTACTACTGACAACTTTTTCTTCACAGGATTTTTTTACAGCTGTATCGAAGTGTAATTTATATATCATAACATCTATCCATAGTACATATACAATTCAGTGATTTTTAAAATAAAATTGTAACTTGTACAGCTATGGTAACCAGATTCTGACTGGCTTTGGAGACTCTTTCCCCTGTAAAATACCCTCCCTGAAAGTGAGGCCTGAGAATAAGATGGGATGGCACTCCCATAATTAGGTTACAGTATATGGCAAAGGTAAAGGGATTTTGCAGATGTAGTTCAGGGTCCCAAGTCAGTCAGTTATGAACTGATGGAGAGGGAGATGATCCTGACTGGCCCTTCAGAGGGGAACCTCTCCCACTGTTTTTGAAGGTGCTTCTATCCATGTTGTGAATTACTTATGGAGAAGAGTGGCTGCAGTCCTTCAACCACAAGGAGCTGAGTTTTGCAACACCTGAGTGAGCTTGAAAGGGGACCTGGAACTCCAGGGGAGAAGGTAGCCTGACCCACACCTTGATAGACTCAGTTTAGCTATACCTGGACTTCTGACCTGTGAACAACTGTGATATAATAAATGTGTTGTTCTAATAAGTCTCTAAGTTAGTGGTAACTTGTTGTATAGCATAGGAAACTAGTATAGTAACTGTCACCATAATCCAGCTTTGAATATTTTTATCACTTCCAGATTTCCTTGAAGCTATTTGCAAAGTCCTCTCTCACTCCAAGGCAACCACTGATCTGCTTTATCTCTCTACAGATTTTTGTTTTCTGGACTTTTCATATTAATGAAATCATGCAGTATGAAATCTTTTGCATCTGTCTCCTTTCATTTAGTGTAATGTTTTGAGGTTCCTCTATGTGGTAGCATGTATCAGTGGAATTCCAGTTTATATATTCAGCAATGGATGGACATTTGGAATGTTTCAATTTGGGGCAATTATGAATAATGCTGCTGTGAACATTAGCATATAAGTCTTTGTGCCGATGTTTACATTTTTTTGTGGTACTTAGGCATGGAGTTGCTGTGTTGTATGGTATGTTTATGTTTCAGTTCAGTTCAGTCGCTCAGTCGTGTCCGCTTCTTTGCGACCCATGAATCGCAGCACGCCAGGCCTCCCTGTTCATCACCAACTCCCAGAGTTCACTCAAACTCACGTCCATCGAGTTGGTGATGCCATCCAGCCATCTCTATCGTCCCCTTCTCCTCCTGCCCCCAATCGCTCCCAGCATCAGAGTCTTTTCCAATGAGTCAACTCTTCGCATGAGGTGGCCAAAGTACTGGAGTTTCAGCTTTAGCATCATTCCTTCCAAAGAAATCCCAGGGCTGATCTCCTTCAGAATGGACTGGTTGGATCTCCTTGCAGTCCAAAGGACTCTCAAGAGTCTTCTCCAACACCACAGTTCAAAAGCATCAATTCTTCAGTGCTCAGCTTTCTTCATAGTCCAACTCTCATATCTATACATGACCACTGGAAAAACCATAGCCTTGACTAGATGGACCTTTGTTGGCAAAGTAATGTCTCTGCTTTTCAACATGCTATCTAGGTTGGTCATAAGTTTTCTTCCAAGGAGTAAGCGTCTTTTAATTTCATGGCTGCAGTCACCATCTGCAGTGATTTTGGAGCCCCCAAAAATAAAGTCTGACACTGTTTGCACTGTTTCCCCATCTATTTCCCATGAAGTGATGGGACCAGATGCCATGATCTTTGTTTTCTGAATGTTGAGCTGTAAGCCAACTTTTTCACTCTCCTCTTTCACTTTCATCAAGAGGCTTTTTAGTTCCTCTTCACTTTCTGCCATAAGGGTGGTGTCATCTGTATATTTATGTTTAACTATTTAATAACTGCCAAACACTTTTCTGTAATGGCTGTATCATTTTACTTTCCCATCAGCAATGTATGAGGGTTCCAATTTCTTGACATCCTTGCCTGTCTTTTTTATTATGGCCATTCTAGTAGATGTGTAGAGGTATTTCATTATATATAGTTTTACTTGCATTTTCCCAATGACTAATAATATTAAGCATCTTCTCATGTGCTTGTTAGCCATTGATATGCCTTCTTTAGTGAAATGTCTAAGTGATTTTCCAATTTTTTTCAGCGGAGTCTTTTTATCTTCTTTTTCTTGATTTGTAAGAGTTTTAAAAAAATATATATGTACATACTGGATATAAGTCTGTGATCAGTGATTGGAAGTATTTTCTCCCACTTTGTGGGTTGATTATTGTTTGTTGATGGTGTCCTATGAGGCACAAGTTAGTCCGGTGTATTTCTTTCTTCTGTTTCTTGTTCTCTTGATGTCATATCTAGTTCATTTCTTAATCTAGAAGTCACGAAGGTTTCTTCCTTTATGTTCTCCTAAGAGTTTTATTATTTTAACTTTTACATTTAGCTTTTATGATCTATTTTTAGTTAATTTATATATATAGTGTAAGTTAAAAGTCTAAATTCTTTATTTTGCATATGGGTATGCTGTTTTCCTAGTATCATTTGTTGGAAAGACTATTCTTTGCACATTGAAGTGTCTTGGCAACTTTGTTAAAGATAAATTGATAATAAATGTAAGGAATTATTCCTGTATTCTCAATTATGCACCTTTGATCTGTCTATCCTTATGCCATGCCATTCTGTTTTAATGTTTTTAACTTATAGTAGCTTTTGAAATTAGATGGTATAAATCCTCCAGCCTTTTTTCTGCTTTAGTTGCAGTCTATACATTTTTCACTTTAGTTGCATTCCTTAAATTATGATATTATTGATTTGGTTGGGCTTATGTATGCTATTTCTTTTTATTTTCTGTTTGTTTTATTTCCTGTTTGTCTCACTGATTTTTCTTTACTGATTTTTTTTGTGTGTTAAGTAATTTTTAAAGCACCATTTTTATCCTCTGTTGAAGTTTTTACTTTTTTCTTGAATTATTTCATAATGCCTATGATACATGCATCTTATCATGCCCTACTTCAGAATAAAGCTAACTTGCTTCTAATAAAATAGATAACTTTGCTTCAGTATATCTTCTTTACCTCCTTCCTGCTTTGTACTGTTTAGATTACCTTTATATATTTTATAAACCCTTCATTCAGTGCTATAATTATTGCTTCATAACATCTTTGTTAACCTTGAAATATCTTTTTTTGCTTTGGTTTTGAAAAACAGTTTTGTGGGATATATTCTTGGTTGACAATTTTTTTTCTTTCAGCACTTTATGTCATTCTGCTGCCTTCAGGCCTCTGTTGTTTCTAAGAAGAAGCCATAAATTATTTAAATTGCTGTTTCACTGTAGGTGATGAGTCCTTTTTCCCTCTTGCTGCTTTCAAGATCTTTCTTTACTTTTGGTTTTCAAAAATTTGACCATGATGTTCTGAGAGACAGACCTCTTTGTGTTTATCCTGCTTATAGTTCATGAACTTCTTAGCTGTGTACATTATTATATTTCATCAAAGTTGGGAAGTTTTTTGCTATTATTTCTTCTATTTTTTTTTTCCTTTTTTCCCCTCTCCTGTCCTTTAGGGAGTACCACTGTACTCATATTGGTGTCCCACAGGTCTTTGGGACTCTACTTATTTTTTATTTTTTTGGTCCTTCTTTCCACTCTTGAATGATTTCTGTTGACTTTTTTTTTTTTTCTGTTGATCAGTTTTAATATTCATTGATTTTCTCTTCTGCCTTCTCAAATTTGCTGAGTGCCTTTAGTGAAATTTTGTGTTACAGATATTGATTTTTTCGGCTCCAAAATTCCCCTTTGATTCTCTTTTATAATTTCTTTATTTTATTGAGGTTCTGTATTTGTTGATTGTCATCATGTCTTCCTTTATTCTTTAAACATGGTTTTCTTTACTTTTTGAGCATATTTACAATACCCGCTTTGAAGTCTTTGTCTGCCAAGTCTAACTTTTAGAACCATGCAGGGACATTCTCTATTGATAGTTCCTCCCCTCCCCATGCGTATGGATTACACTTTCTTTTTCTTTGCATGTTTATTTATAAATTTTTTGTTGAATACTTGCATTTTAGATATATAATAGCCATGGTGGAGTCTCCCTTTTCCCCCCTGAGAAATTTGTAGTTGTTGTTTGTTTAGTAACTTATTTGTATTAAATCTGTAGGATGCCTCCCCAACAATGTACAACTGCTGATATCTCCACTCAGTTTCTTTTGATTTTAAAACATTGTGTTTTATATTAAAACATTGTGTTTTAAATTAAAAGATTTATTTTAAAACTAGAAGCCCAGCTTCCTAGTGTTTGCTATTGTGCCCGTATAGCTTAATAGTCAGCCAATGATTGCTCAGACCATTTGATTGCTCACATCAGAAGTTGTGCTCAAACATCTCCAGCCAATAAGGCTCCCACTCTCTGCTGATGAATTCATCTGTGCCTGGGGAATGCATTTGAACTTGGTGTCACTCTCAAGTCTTCCCCTAGCTTTTACATTCTGCCGAATCCCCTTGTGTCTACCATGTGCAAGGTACAATGGCCCTGGGTATGTGGGTGGTTTGAACCTCTCTAGTCTTTGCCATTGTTTGCACATCCTTCACCAACAGAATATGTGAAAGGCTTTTTCTAGCCCCACATGTGGGGTTTACCTACTGACTGCTAAGTCACTTCAGTCGTGTCTGACTCTGTGCGACCCCATAGACAGCAGCCCACCAGGCTCCCCTGTACCTGGGATTCTCCAGGCAAGAACACTGGAATGGTGGGTTGCCATTTCCTTCTCCAACGCAGGAAAGTGAAAAGTGAAAGTGAAGTCGCTCAGTCGTGTCTGACCCTCAGCGACCCCATGGACTGCAGCCTACCAGGCTCCTCCGTCCATGGGATTTTCCAGGCAAGAGTACTGGAGTGGGGTGCCACTGCCTTCTCCAAAGTCCCTGTTAAATTCCTGATTGGTCCCTCAGTTCTTTGCTGTAAACAAAACTTCAACCTCTGGCTATCCAAACTTCACTTTCTAGTAAGAGCATGTACTTTGACCACGAATGCTCCAATCAGACGCGCGCACTCTGGGAGGTGCAGTGAAGCTGCTGGTTTTCACAGTCTTTTCTGTCCAGACTGAATGAATTACCGCAATGTAGAGCTGGTTTGGGGATCGGGAAGCCTGGGATGAAAGCAGATCCAGGCAGCCACACTGCCACAGACATACCCCCCTAACCCTGAGTTCAGTGAGTTGTCACTGAATGCTCTGGTTATTGGCTGCCTGGGTCAGTTTCCAGAGCACTGAGATGGTTGCAGTTTATAGTTGCTTTGGGGGGAGAGAATTTGTCAGCCTCCTCACTGTCCTCGTCATAACTGCTTGTCTGTTCTTTGAAGGTTCATTATCCGAATGAATGGACCCAGCAGTAAATTTGAGACACTAATATGTTTACATTGTTTAAAAGATAGATTTGCTTCTAAAATGCACTTTTATAAGCATGGTAAATTGTAGAACGGAGATAAAAGAACTTTAATATGGTTAGACATGGGCTCAAGCCCGTCTGAGCTGCTTGCTATTCCTTATATAACTTGTTTAACGTCTAGGAACCTGTTTCTCTGTTAGTGAAATAGGGATTACAGTACCAGCTTTATAATGTAGTTGTGAGGATTAATTGAGATAATTAAAAATACTGAGGATAGGGCTTAGTATCTAGGTAAAGGCCAGTTCCCCGTGTATAGGGTCGGCAAGTGATTAACGCTGAATGTTGTGGAATATATATATTTCATAATATATATATTATATATATATTTCTTTTAAAGAATGAGATCTGGCACTTGTTTTTTAACAATTGGAAAATTAGACTCTGAGAAGAAAGGTTAAAGGTGTTGGAACTGAGTCACCAGAAGAACAGAAAGCAGGGAGAGACGTCAATGAAAGGATGCTGAATAATTAATGTAGAAATGGATAGAAATGCTGATGAGATGGATTGGGGTGGGGGAAGCAGAGAACCTGCACAAAGAAAAGAGACCAGTAAGAGCTCTCTGCCATTAAGTCTTTAGCTCACCTAGAATGGAGGGAACCTGGGAACCCAGTGCTCACGGCCGGTGCTCTGACTTGACCACCCTAGGAAGTGGCTCTCGCCCTTCACCTTCCTTCTCATTTCTTAGGCATTTTCTCCCAGTCCAGAATGAGTCTCTGAGCGTACACTGTCAAAAAGTTCTCCCTCATATTGACCCTGTGTGAGCCCCAAAGATGAAGAGTGATGAAAGAAGGATTCATTGATCAACTCTCAGGTTACCAAGGAAGTACTAATACTTAGATACAGGAAAGATATCTGGAGAACCACCTCACTTTAGTAATGAGAACTGAGGCCCAGAGAGGGTCTGTTTCTTGCCCGAGCTCACAGAGGCAAAACCAGCGTGGAGGTAGATCATTTGCCTTAGGATCAGCCTAATTGCTTGTGCTTTCACAGAATTTATCAGCAGGTCTAAACACTGGTGCTAGGCCTGCAGGATAATGGCTTCAAGGCTCAGTAAGATTTTTCTTCTTCAACAAAAAGCACATTCATAGCAGGATGCCTGTTTGTTCAGGAAAGTGGGCTAATGAATTTTAGAAGGATTTTTAACAAAGATTGGAACAAAAAGTATTCAGATAATTAAAACTAAATAGACTGTCTGGGTCCCTGGATATTCTAATTTAGAAGAGAATTATAGCGTCTGTGACACACTGACTAGACAGTCAATAAATGTGACTGACCGAGGTTGCTTGCATGCCAGCGCAATAAAGGGATTCAGATGTGGATTGAATTGAGTGTGGATTAGAACGGCAGGTCAGAGATCAAGTGCTAACATATAACTACCCATCTACCCTCCCCCAGATAATAAATAACATTGAACTTAGCCGTCCTCCCACTTCCTGAGCAGTCTATTCTATTTCTTCAGCTTAAGAAATGGCACGTATCGACCATGAGGTCATATCCCAAGGAAGCCTCTGTGCTTTGCCGCCACAGGTCAGTGGGCTCTGCTCTGCTCTTCCTTGAGTCTGGCTGTTCCACAAGGGGTGAGGGATCCAAAGGCCAAGTGGATGTCTGTTTTGCTTCCCAGACTTAACTGTGTGCTTGAATCACTTGGCGATCTTATTTAGATCCTCCGATTCAGAAGGTCTAGGGTGGCACCTGAGATTCTACTTTTCTAATAAGCTCCCAGATAATGAGAATACTGATGGTTCCCTCACCCACACTTTGGGTACCACAGTTCTAGACCTCACTACAGTACCAAGGACCCATGGATTTCCTGTCCAAAGAGCTGGAGCCATATCCCAGACCAACCCACAGGAATCTTTGAGGACAGACTGCCTAGGTGTGCATACCCATGGGCCTGAGGGGTAGCTGGGGGGTGTTGTGTCGCTGTGTGATGGGGAGGATGGGGTGGGAAGTCGTGATTATGGTGGGGCAGGGAGGATGGGGTTGGAAGACAAAGCTTGGCATTTCAAGCTGGGGTGCTGTATAAAGGAGTATAACACTCCACATGCTGCAGGACTGAGATGGGGTGGGAGGAAAAAGGAGCCTCCGCATTCATACTCTTGTTCCAAGTTAGGAATACCTTGTGAGTTAGGAGTGCTTGTGGGTACCCCAGGAAAGATTTGAGTCAAAGTTATTTTACTGTGATTCTGTTTGACTAGTATAATTTTTATTATTTGATCTCTGCACCTAAACAGATTCTGTTTTCCTTTTTTTCCCATGTCACTGTTGCAGTCTGAGAGAACACTTTATTTCCCTTTCATGGTGCACACTGGATACTTAAAAAGTATGTCAACTAATTTTCAGAGGGCTCATTCATTATGTGTTTAACAACTTTGAGAATTCTCCATTTTTCTACCTGACTATTCTCTGCTGGTACAAGAAGTGCTGTATTGTATGCTTCCTGTTTGGTGGAAATTGATGGTCTTGTTATATCAGTTCTTTGAACAAGAAGCAGCATATCATTTGGCATAACTTCATGGATTCATATGTTGTCTGAAAATTCGGTGGAAATAGCCGGCAAGTGCCGTTAGTTGCATTGACAATAGTCCACACTAGAGCGTCATTGTCACTGACTTTTTCCTCATTCCTCCTCTTTTAAGACTATTTTGTAGAGTGGTTTTAGGTTTACAACAAAATTGAGAAGGAGGTACAGAGATTTCCAGTCTAATCTCCTGACCCCATTTGTGCATGGCCTTCCCTTTTATCAGTATCACTCATTAGTGTGGTGTGTGTGTGCGAGAGTGTGTGTGCGTGTGTATTTTTGTTTGTTTTTTAAGCAAGGATGGACCTACTTTGACACATCATAATCATCCAAATCCATTATTTACTTTAGGTTTCACACTGGTGTTGTACTTTCTATGGATTTGGACGTGTGTCTAATGACATGTATTCATCATCATGGTATCATACAGAATATTTTCACTGCCCTAAAAATCCACTGGGCTCTGCCTATATATCCCACCCCTTCCACCGCCAGCAGCCACTGATCTTTTTATTGTCTCCATAGTTTGGCCCTTTCCAGAATGTTATGTAAGTGGAACCATACAATATGTAGCCTTTTCAGACTGACTTCTTTCAGTTAGTAATAGGCATTTAAGGTGCCTCCATGTATTTTCATAGATTGATGGCTCCTTTCTTTTTAGCCCTGAATTGTCTGGATGTGCCACAGTTTATTTATCCATTTACCTACTGAAGGACATCTTGGTTACTTTCCAAATTTCGGCAATTAAGTGTAAAGCTGCTGTCTCTGTGTAGGTATTTCTGTGAACTTTTTTCAACTCCTTTGGGTAAATACAAGGAGTGTGATTGCCTGATTGTATGATAATAGTATGTTACTTATTCTTGTCTAAATGTGTAGAAAAGCTAATTAGACATGAGACAAAGAATAATGTTTGAGACTGTAAACATTCTGTAAAGACTACACATACCAAACTGTGTTCCAAACAGATCTAGCAACCAAGACCAGGGGCATCCACTAAAATTCTAAATATTTTTCTTAGCAGCTCCTCCTCTTGCATGTCTAACTTCCCTGCCTTTCTAACCATCTACCAAGACTTGTAGCCAGCAGATAACTTTCAGGTGGCCAGCTTATAAAAATAGAGTTGCCATATGATCTAGCAATCCAATTCCTGGGCTTATATCCAGACAAAACTATACTTCAAAAAGATACATGCACCCCTGTATTCATAGCAGCACTTTTTACAATAGCCAAGACACGGAAGCAATCTAAGTGTCCATCAAAAAATGAATGGATAAAGATGTGGTATGTATATACTGTGGAATATTACTCAGCCATGAAAAGAATGAAATATACCATTTGCAGTAACATGGATGGGCTAGAGATTATCATATGAAGTGAAGTAAATCAGACAGAGAAAAACAAATGCCATATTATATTACTTGTATGTGGAATCTAAAATATGACGCAAATGAACTTATCTACAAAAGACAGACTCACAGACATAGAGGATCAACTTGTGGGAGAGGAGGTGAGGGAGGGAACAATTGGGAGTTTGGGATTAGCAGATGCAAACTACTGTTTAGAGAATGGATAAACAACGAGGTCCTACTACATAGCTCAAGGAACTATATTCAACATCCTGTGACAAACTGTAATGGAAAAGAATATGAAAAAGAAGGTGTATAACTGAATCACTTTGCTGTACAGCAGAAATTAACACAACATTGTAAATCAAGTGTACTTCAATTTAAAAAAAAACCTTTGGTGAAGCCTTAAAAAAAAATCCTGTGAATTTCGTGCTACTCTTGTACACTGTTCTTTTGACAGGAACTGTGAGTCAGGATGAAAACTTGAGACAGTAGCCAATTGTTGAGGAGTAGCTGCAGCCTTTGGCCATCATGCCACGCAAGGTCTGAGCTTCCCCAACACAATATGGACGTCACAAGGGGGTGCTTATGTTGGCAGCCCAGTCAGACCCCACGGCAGCGGAAGCAGCACAAGCTGATGGAAAAGACCACTGGGCAAAGAGTCAGGAGGCTTGGCTCGAGTTCAGTCTGCTGTGAATGACATGACTCTGGGCAAGCTGAGCATTTTCTCCATCGACAGAAACAGTACTGCCCTCTCTTCTCAGAATTCTTATTGAGATAAAATAAGATAATAAGTCTGAGTGGTTTGGGAAAGTAAAAAGCGATGGTAAACATTTGTACCATTTCTTTATTCATTCAGCAAACATGTACCTGCCAGGCGTGGGTTATCCCTGTTAGGATACCTGGGTGACTCCTGAGCTGGACTTTGTGGGTTCTCAGAGCAGTGGAGATGAACCAGCAGCACATCCATGCAATGCTGTGTGGTTGGGTCTTCGAGCTTCAGCAGCTATGAAATGCAATAAAGACTCAAAGGTGGTCACAGACACCTCTGCCAGGGCAACTGGTGAATTTTTCCCAGAGCTGGTGGGTTTTGATATAGCTCTTGGAAAATGAGAGATTTACCCAATTGAAAGGGAGTGAAAGGTTATTCTAGGCAGAAGGACTCGCATTTGTTCAAGCAGTGTGAATGTACATAGAGAATCATCAAGTTAAAATTAACCCACATGTATTCACTGAGTACCTACCTTCCTCTAGGACTGCTGAGAGCTGGGGAAAGAATATGAATAAAATGGTCTTAGTTCCTACCTACTGTTGGATGTATTTGTTCATTGTGTTAATTTCCTTTGGCTGCTATAACAAGTTGCCACAAACTTAAAAGCAACACAGATGTATTATCTTGCAGTTCTTAAGGTCAGAAGTCCTAAGACCAGAGGTTGGCAGGGCTGTGTTCCTTCTGGAGGTTCTAGGGGACAGTCATTTTTCTTGCCTTTTCCTGTGTCTAGAGGCTGCCTACATTCCTTGGCCCATGGCCTTTCTTGCATCTTCAAAGCTAGCAGTGTGGTATCTTCAGTCACTCTCTCTGACTCTGACCCTTCTGCCTTCTTATGAGGACCCTGATGATTACATTGGGACCACCTGGATAATCCAAGATAATCAGTATTACAAGATCCTTGATTTAATCCCATCTGGAAAATCCCTTTTGCCATGTAGCCATAGGTTCAGGATTAGGCTTGGGCCATTATTCAGCCTACCACATTCATTGCACAAATTTTTTTTAGTTTCCCACTGTTTGGCTCTAGAATAAGGTAGATAAGCTTCATGCTGTCACAGATTTACAAACGAATGTTTTGGATGATAGAGTTTTTGTATTCACTTGTGTCTTAGGCACTAGATAGATTTTTTTAAAAAAGAAGTGATTGATATCCACTACATCCCAAGCTGATATCCTGCCCTTTTCCCTACTCCATACTTGCTTCATCTCTATCAGTCCTTCTAGTTGCTTAAACAAGATCCTTAAAGTCTTCAACCAAAAACTTGAGTCCTTTCTTTCTTCCACATGCCTCATCTCATCTGTCAGGAATCCTGTTTGTTCTACCTTCTATATATCCAGAATCCAACCACTTCTTCCCACCAGCACCACCAGTTCTACCTGGGATCAAGCCACTGTCTGGGTTATTCTAAGAGTCTCCTCCTGTTCTACTCCCATCCTCCTCTGCTACATTTTATTCTAAACATAGCAAACATAGGATCCTCTTAAAATAGAAGTCATAAAATAAAAGATTGTATTATCTTTAATAGCAGCCCAGTCATCTCAGAGAAGCAAGATTCTCCAGGCATTTCTCCTGCCTTAGGCTTTTGACCTGGCTGTGTCCCAGATCAGGAACCTTCTTTTTCCTGGGTTTACTGTCCATCATCTCATCTCTTGAATGACTTTATTCAAGTGTCCTCTTTGAATGAGTCTAACTCAGTTACCCTATTGAAACTGCAGCTCCCCACCCCTATTTCTTTCTCTTTTAAAAAAATATTTATTTATTTGGTTCTGCCAGGTCTTACTTATGGCATGCAGGATCTTTGATCTTTGATGTGATATGCAAACTCATAGTTGGAGCATGTAGGATCTAGTTCCCCAACCAGGGATCAAACCTGGACCCCCTGCGTAAAGGGCATGGAGTCTTAGCCCCTGGACCACCAGGGAGGTCCCCCCCCACTTCTGATTCTTAACTTGCTGTAGTTTTTTAATTTTCCATACCACTTTTTTTTAATTAATTAATTTATTTATTTTTAATTTTTACTTTACAATTCTGTATTGGTTTTGGCATAGATTGACATGAATCCACCACAGGTGTACATTTGCTGATTTAACCTAATAGGAATGTAAGCTTCAGAAGACCAGAGATTTTATGTCCCAAGCACATAGTACCCAGTACACGTTAGGTTCCTAGTAAATGTTGAATGAATGAATGAAAAAGTTATACCATGGGAGAACCATATCATGTATCTAACCATATCATGAAAAGTTATACCATGTCATGTTATCTATCTGAGGAAACATGATGAGCACCGTCTGGGCTTATGTGCACAGTTGGAAGAATTATAAAAGGTCTGCAGTGAGGGGAAGTAAGAATGAGCTCAGGTCTTTCTTCTGGGTGGGGAACGTGGGTTTGAAAAATAAACACTGGGTGAAAGAGGTGCCTCCTTCACACTGACTCCCTGGATTTGTTTGAAATTCAAAATCGAAAAAATTAAATGTTGTTGATTGAGCCTGGGTAACATTATGACTATTTCCTGAGGCCTTCTGAACAAAACAAGTCTGACATGGAGCTATCAGATTTCCTCTTTACAGTCTGGAGAAGTTTGATAATCCTTAGAACCACTTTTCCAAAAAATGAAATAGAAGATTTTAGGTCAAAACAGCATGTCGGAATTATAATTTTACTTCTTACATTTGGTCTGTGCCAAGAATAATTGGAAAAGGAAAAAATGAATAGCATGTATTCTGTATCCTGTCAAGAAATGCCTACTCCTCTGTTCTGCCAACCAAAAAGGAACTGAACAACAGGCATAAATGGAGTGAGATGGATGAAAAAGGAGATGAAAAATCTCAAAGTCTGAAAGGAAAGGCATTCTGTTCTATTTTAAACATGCTTATGGAAGACTACACAAAATCATTTACATTAATATCAAGAACAATTTCTGTAAAAGCAATTATTTCTGGTATGTGGCAGATTTGCCCACGGGGGGGACTCCATCTGGTAAGCCTATTGCAGTGAGTAAGGATCTTGTTACTTGGTTTTATTTTCTTTTCCATTTCTCTTACCCTCTCTCCTCTGTCTTCCTTTGGTCCAAGGATCTCAGCGTCTTTTGATCCTCAGTCTTTGTCAGATTTGTTGGCAAGAATGTAGCCTTCTCCCAAAAGCCAAGGTCCCAGGTACAAAGCCCTGGTTCTCTAACAGTAATCTTTTTCCTGGGTTTACTGTCCATCACCTGTTAGGACAGCAGGTTGGTCCAGATGCTCTTCCTCTTTATTAGGATATGTTAGGACAGGTGACATGGAGAAAAGAAACAGGTCAAGTATTTAGGTAGAACTAATGCAGGCTGTTTAACCAATTGACTTTGCAGTTCTAGTGATACTAGCCAAGACACACTTAAAGCCACTTTCCCTTTTCTCAGGGCTTCCCTGGTGGCTCAGCTGGTAGAGAGTCCGCCCGCAGTGCAGGAGACCCTGGTTCCATTCCTGGCTTGGAAAGATCCCCTGGGGAAGGCATAGGCTACCCACTCCAGTATTCTTGGGCTTCCCTGGTGGCTCATCTGGTGAAGAATCCACCTGCAATGTGGGAGACCTGGGTTCAGTCCCTGGGTTGGGAAGATCCCCTGGAGAAAGGAAAGGCTCCCCACTCCAGTATTCTGGCCTGGAGAATGCACAAAGAGTTGGACATGACTGAGCAACTTTTCACTTCACTTTTCTCAACTTCCTTTTCTCAACTGTGTCTAGAAAAAGTGGAATGGTTTTAGATATGTATAACATGGAGTTATTACTGTTAGCAAAATATCTATAGCTTGTATATACTTTCTGTTTCTATTTTAGAATGTTTTTCTTTCTGCCTTACCTTGTCCTTTCTCTGGTTATAGCTAGCCATCACAAAGCCCATTTGTCATTAATGACCCATGACCCCTTTTTATTACACATACTTAAGAGAGTCATGAATTTTAACTCAAAGGATAAAGGAGATATATCATTTTCCTAATTTGCAGCTTGGGAAACCACAGGGGAATCTTAAAATTGGATCGATGGTTAATCATTCAAATAAAATGAGATATGGCAGTAAAATGGTTAAAAGCAGTCAATCCAGAGCAAGATCAGATTAAGTATGCTTCATAGGAGTTTTCAAGCTTCTTGTTTATTTTGTTGCCTGCTAATGATTTCTTTCTGGGCAGAGAATAGGCTAACTTTCTGTACTAGTGGCCGTTTCTTGCTGTTTGAGTAAAGGATCCCGTGGTTCTGATCTCTTTTTTGGAAATATATAGATCTACGCACATATACAGGAAATATGGAGGTGCTTAGGTATTTTGAGTGAAGAGCACATAAAACTCTTAAATTTCTCTCTCTCAGAAGTAAAACCCATGGTACTTAATGATGAGTAGTTCTCATAACAATTTCTCTCCAATCAGTGAAATTGTATTAAAGAATAAAGTCAATATATACTTCAGAAACTTCTAATTTAAATCTTGGGCCAAAGAGTAAATAAAGTCATCACATATCTGAAATACCTGTTATATGGTATGGGCATTTGTAAAATAGCTTACTTTACAATTTACTTTCACATATATTTGCTTATTATACTCATTTGATCATGTGTGATCCTCATAGCAACTGTAATATCCCCACTTTAGAGATGAGAGAGTAAAAACCATGAACTTGCCAAGGCCAGACAGTGGCTAGTAAGAGAACAAGCCAAGAAACTAGTTCTTCTGGCTTCCAGTCCTGTACCCTTCCAAAGATTTTTTGCTGCATTTCTTTTCCTGCCACTTAGAACCTGCTCCTCCACTGAATGAACCGTAACAGTGGTTCTCGAGGTATGGTTTGAAGGTGGGAGGAGAAGGGGACGACAGAGGATGAGATGGTTGGATGGCATCACTGACTCAATGGACATGGGTTTGAGTAAACTTCAGGAGTTGGTGATGGACAGGGAGGCCTGGTGTGCTACAGTCCATGGGGTTGCAAAGAGTCAGACACGACTGAGCAACTGAACTGAACGGAACTGAACAAGGTGTGGTTTACAGAACCAGCACCATCAGTGTCATCTAGGGACTTGTTAGACATGCAAATTCTCAGGTCCCACAGCAGACTTAAAACTATGGGGGGTGGGGCCCAGCCATCCATATTCCATAAACTCTCCAGGTGATTCTGTTATACACTCACAGTTTGACAGTCATTGACCTCAGTAGTATATTTGTCAGTAAAAATAGGGCTGAGGCAGCTTATCTGTTATTTATCCATTAGAGCTGCCCTGTGGGAGGCACAGGGAGTGTTTGCCTTCTAGGAATTCATCTGGTTGTGAGAGGACCAGCTCACTTGAGACAATTAAAGGTGCCTGTAGTCACTAATTACGTGCTGAGTGATGAGGGCAGAGCTAGAGATGCTGGAGGTCTTCAGGGAAGGGAGTAACTCCTGGAGGTGGCAAAGGTTGGATAAGGCTTTCTGGAAGGAAAAGAAATGTAGATAAGCCTCCAGGTGCCCTTGGATTTGAAGTCTGGAAGCTCGAGAGTGAAAATTCCAGGAGAAAGGTAAGTTTGGGAAGTAGGAAGGAAGGTTGGCTTGAGTAGAGAAGAGCTTTTGTGTTGGGAGTATAGAGTAGATTTGGAGGGGGAAGGCCGTATTTTGATGAACTTGGTTAGCCCAAAGTTGGTTTAGTATCGGACAGTGGGGAGCCCTAAGAGATTTTGATTAAATAACTGAGATGATAATAGTTTAAGGAATATTAAACTGTCCTGTGTAAGCAGGACTTGTTTATAATTTGAACATTTCACGATGTTTTACAATGTCTTTGCCCCCTACCAGATCAATATTTTTGGGTTTTTAAGTCAAGTCTGATCTTAAACAGATGTTTTTAAAGCAACAACTGATACAAAAGGATTTATTTTGGGTTATGGCAGTAATGACCTGCTTTGGTTGCTTAATGAGATAAGCTTGTGTACCTCTTGCTTAGACAAAATGACAGGTGGTCTAATCTGCTGATGGGGGAAAGGTCAGGTCCTCCTTTCATCAATACATAGCTGGTATTGTGCCCCTTTGATAGACTTTCTGGTTGTTTAGGTAGAGGGTTTCAGCTTTACCCTGAGTTAGGCTTCTGCTCAGAGAAATGAACTTCAGACTTCAATGAACTGCAAACTTCATCTGGGCAGAGTAAAATGGCCTTCCCTTATGGGCACCGTGTACTTGGAAGCTTTATCAACTGTAAGGGCATTTGGCAAAATATTTCATTCAATTAAAATGAAGCAGATAAAGTAACAAGTGCTCACTTTGTGTCTAGGGTGTAGCCGTGACTAAAGTGGTGTCTAGAATTTCCGAGACAAGTGCCCAAATATAAGAGAATATAAAATGGGAAGTAGTCGTGGAGCTTCAGCTCATAAGGGAACATTCAATTAGAAATGTACAGGGAATTGCCTGGCAGTCCAGTGGTTAGGATTCTCTACTTCCACTGTAGGGTGCATGGGTTCCATCACGGGTCAGGGAACTAAGTCACACAAGCCACAGTGCAGCCAAAAAAACCACGTACACATTTTGGTTAATGTTTAGTCATGATGACAGAGACGTGCATATCTTTTTAGCTAGACAGACACAGTCAGCTTCAGAGATACTTGGAATCATCTACCATACCTCTGTGAAGATTTCAGTTCACTCTGGAAAATAATTAATGCAGTCATGCCATCTTTGTGCAGTAGTCAACTTAAATTTTTCATCATAAATAAAGAAGATGACAGTTTAAACCACTTGATCTAGATTCTAAAAAACAAGTAGGGGCAAAAATGACACGGGGTGAGCTCAGAGCTTTGCTTCCTCAGTTTTACAGGGAAGTTGAGGCAGTCCTTGGTAACTACATTACTTCCTGAAGCCTGCTCAGCTCTCCGCTCATTTGTGCCCATGATGGGCCTGGACAAGTACAGTGTCAACTGTTTATGTGATAATGAGAATTACACATGCTTTGCCAGTAGGGCCCATGGAGCCAGGCAGGCTGATGTGACAGTTCTGTGTCTTTGGATAGCCACTGTTTTCTTTTTTATAACCTTGAATTTTGATTTGATTTTTAGGGGAAGGGGGTATGCTCTAAATGTATCTGGGAACTGTAAAATCTGGGACAATACTTGAGGCAGCAAAGTTACTGTGATACATTTAAAAATCTTGACAGACTCACTTGATAAGATTGTGAGGATAATAAACACCTTCTAAGTTTGAACCTGAAAGCCTCCTAAGCCACCAAGAATAAACCCCCCTGGTTTTCAAAACACACAGGTACCTCTTCCAGGGTTAGAGCCCCACTTTGTCAAGTTGTAGGAGAGAATTTTAGAGTTGAGCAGAGATCTTAATCCTCATATGTATAGGAAGAAACTAAGCAGAAATGAATCTGGAAAGACACATGAAATAAACATTTGGAAAATAAAATTTTTTCTTTTAATATTTCACATTGCTGTTATTTTCTACCATAAACATCACCTTTTATTATATTCTTGCTAATATTCCAGCATAGTGGTTCTTGAACTTGTGGGTCATGATCATTTTTGTTGTTCTTGTTGTTAAGTCACGAAGTCACGTCTGACTCTGTGACCCCGTGGACTGCGGCTTGCCAGGCTCCTCTGTCCTTCACTATCTCCCAGAGTTTGCTCAGATTTATGTCCATTGAGTTGATGATGCTGTCTAAACCATCTCATCCTCTGCTTCCCACTTCTCCTTTTGGCTTCAGTCTTTCCCAGAATCAGGATCTTTTCCAGTGAGTTGGCTCTTCGCATCAGGTGGCCAAAGTATTAGCGCTTCAGCATCAGTCCTTACAATGATCATTTTTAGAATATAGTGATAGCTATGACCTCTATGACCTCTCACTCTAGAAAACTGCTGTGATTGTCAGTTTGGGATGCCAACTGTGTATCTGGTTGACTCCATTCTCTCTGGAACTTCCAAGAAGCCACAGAACATACCTCATCTTCCTCAGTGGACAGGATGGCTACCATCTTGGTTACTTTGCAGAAAAGCCCCTTGGGTCTAAAGCAGCAATTTCTAGCTCATTCCCTTCTCCCACACTCTCTTTGATGCTCCCTTCCTGCTGGGAAGTATGATATGCCCTTAACTGCCATTAGTCAACACTGGGCTAAATCAGAGTCCTCAGATCTGTGACTGTGAAGGGTCAACCTTCTTGTCTTTTACATGAGTGCACAGATCCAGGGTTGCTGGGCTTACAGAGGCACATGATTGGTAATCAGAACAACTGTCTCAGGGCACATTTAGGGTATGTGAGGCGACTGCTGTCCTCTTGAAAAGGAGGACAAAGCATATGGAGAAGAGGTGATGACAGCAGTGAATTAGATGTGAGACTCGTCACTCAGTTTAGTGGAGAAAACTTGAAGATCAACTTCCAGAATGAGGATTTCTACATTCTGATGTCGACGTGTCAGTTATTTGGCTTCCCTGGAGCTAAGTGTATTTATTTTCTGGTATTTCCCACCTTGCCTGATTAGAAATGGGTCCAGGTATTGACAGTAGTAAACCCTGAGTGTACTGGAGAAGGAAATGGCAACCCACTCCAGTGTTCTTGCCTGGAGAATCCTGTGGACAGAGGAGCCTGGTGGGCTGCTGTCCATGGGGTCACACAGAGTCGGACACGACTGAAGCGACGTAGCAGCAGCAGCAGCAGACCCTGAGTGTATCACTGACTTACATTCTTGGTGATAACCCTGAAGGCCATGAAGTGTGACACATTTTAGCAAGATCACCACCAAAAATAAAGTTCCCAGCTTAAAATGCTACATGTGTTTATCTGGAATATTGACTCATGCAATGGCCAAGATACCCTTAGATTTTATTTTGGAACCTTATCAGTCAAAATATTTCATGTTTGCGTTTCTGAAGTTCCCTGGTAAAGCAAGCTCAGAGCATATAGTTACATTTGGAAGTCCTTTTAATTTTAATCCCATCACTTGCTCATCGTTTTCTCATTTGTATGTCCTTATGTCCTCCTTTCCCATCTGACTCTGGTGATGTTCTCCTGTTTGCTAGGAGAACCCTGCTGTGTTCTTGCTTGGTCTCCCTCCCTATCCACTCTACCTTGATTTTTCTTTTTTTTACTCCTTTCCTCTCCCTTTTTACCTTTCATCTTTCTTATGCTATCACTTATTCCTCTTTCTGGCTCACTCTAAATTTTTTTCTATCTGCTACCTCTGCCCTGTGTATTACGTATGTATGAAATTATTTCATATGTATAAAATGATAAAGTTGATAAAGGGAGCTTCACCATTTTCTCTGCCTGGCTTAAGAAGCAGAGCATCATCAGTTTAGTTGAATTCCTTTTCCCACCTCCATCCTCTGCACTCCTGCCCAGAGCTAACTAACTGCTGTCTTACATACTGTTTCACATCCGGTTCTGATTGCCCGGGCAGGAGGATGGATGCTGTCCCCAGCACTCAGCCTCTGCAACCTTCTCTTGGCTGCTGGAGGCGAAGCCTGGGGGTGGGGCACAAGGGAGCGAGCGGAACAGAGGACCATCCTGGGGTGGAGGGTGGGGCTGAATGGTAACATTTTCACTACGGAGCGTGTTCTGCCCCTTCTCAGATCCTGTTTTAATCACTTGGTCTTTTGTGACCTCTTAGTCTTTTTTTTTTTTTTTTTTTTGGAGTATAGTTGCTGTACAGTGTTGTGTTAGTTTCTGCTTTACAACAAAGTGTATCAGCTCTGAAAAGTGTTAGTCGCTCGGTCATGTCTGACTCTTTGCAAACCCATGGACTGTAGCCTGCCAGGTTCCTCTGTCCATGGAATTCTCCAGGCAAGAATACTGGAGTGGATTGTCATTCGCCTCTCCAGGGGATCTTCCCAACCCAGGGATCGAACACGGATCTCCCGCATTGCAGGCAGATTCTCAGGGAATGAGCTATCCATAGACATATATCCCCTTTCCCTTGAGCCTCCCACCCCCTACCCTCCCATCTCACCCCTCTAGGTCATCATAGAGCACCGACCCAAGCTCCCTGTGCTACACAGTATACATTGCAGTGTTTATATGTCAATCCCAATCTCCCAGTTCAGCCCACGTTCCCCTTTGTTGTTTTTTAATAAGAAAATGTTATGTGTCCACTGAACTTTTAGGAAGTGCCTTCTTAGTGATGGCACTGTGCTTATGGGACTTAGTTTATGGAGTTGTAAATTCCCTTTCATCCTCATCTCCCCATGGTCCCTTTCATTTGAGTAGAGAAACTCCATTATAGTTTAAGATTTATTTTTATGGCAAGGATTATCCATATATTTCAAGAATATTTGTGTCAAGCTGGGTAATGTGCATTACTGGATTGGCCAAAAAGTTTGTTCAGGTTTTCCGCGTGGTATAGAAAAACACAGATGAACTTGTTGGCCAACCCATTATACACTCTGCTTCTCAGTATGTTTGAAATATTTCACATATACAAAAGAGCTTGGGCCAGAGATATACAGACCTGGGTTAGACTCCAGCTCAACTTAAATTCCCTCAGCCTTTTTTTTTTTTTGTATTGAAGTATAGTTGATTTACAATGTTGTGTTTAGTTTTGGGTATACATTAAGGTGATTCAGTTATATATAAATACATACATATATCAATTATTTTTCAGAGTCTTTTCCCTTGTAGGTTATTACAGAACACTGAGTAGAGTTGCCTGTACCACACAGTAGGTCCTTGTTGATTGTCTGTTTTATATATAGTAGCATGTAGATGTTAATCCCCAAATCCTAATTTATCCCTCCCTTCCTTTCCCCTTAGGTAATCAGAAGTTTGTTTTGTGTGTCTGTGGGTCTGTCTCTGTTTTATGAATAAGTTCATTTATTTTGTTTTATTTTGTTTTTTAGATTCCCCATACAAGTGATATCACGTGATAATTGTCTGCTTCTGCCTGGCTTACTTCATCTAGTGTGATAATCTCTAGGTCCATCCGTGTTATTGCAAATGACATTATTTCATTCATTTTTATGGCTGAGTAATATTCCACAGTATATATGCCCCACATCTTCTTTATTTGTTCATCTTTTGATGGATACTTGGGTTGTTTCAATGTCTTGGTTATTGTAAATAGTGTTGCTGTGAATATAGGGGTTCAGTTCAGTTCAGTCGTTCAGTCGTGTCTGACTCTTTGTGTCACCATGAATCACAGCACGCCAGGCCTCCCTGTCCATCACCAACCCCTGGAGTTCACCCAAACTCACATCCATCGAGTCGGTGATGCCATCCAGCCATCTCATCCTCTGTCGTCCTCTTCTCCTCCTGCCCCCAATCCCTCCCAGCATCAGAGTCTTTTCCAATGAGTCAACTCTTCGCATGAGGTGGCCAAAGTACTGGAGTTTCAGCTTCAGCATCATTCCTTCCAAAGAACACCCAGGACTGATCTCCTTTAGAATGGACTGGTTGGATCTCCTTGCAGTCCAAGGGACTCTCAAGAGTCTTCTCCAACACCACAGTTCAAAAGCATCAATTCTTCAGTGCTCAGCCTTCTTCACAGTCCAACTCTCACATCCATACATGATCACTGGAAAACCATAGCCTTGACTAGACGGACCTTTGTTGGCAAAGTAATGTCTCTGCTTTTGAATATGCCATCTAGGTTGGTCATAACTTTCCTTCCAAGGAGTAAGCGTCTTTTAATTTCATGGCTGCAGTCACCATCTGCAGTGATTTTGGAGCCCAAAAAATAAAGTTTGACACTGTTTGCACTGTTTCCCCATCTATTTCCCATGAAGTGATGGGACCAAATGCTATGATCTTCATTTTCTGAATGTTGAGCTTTAGGCCAACGTTTTTCACTCTCCTCTTTCACTTTCATCAAGAGGCTTTTTAGTTCCTCTTCACTTTCTGCCATAAGGGTGGTGTCATCTGCATATCTGAGGTGATTGATATTTCTCCTGGCAATCTTGATTCCAGCTTGTGCTTCTTCCAGCCCAGCGTTTCTCATGATGTACTCTGCGTATAAGTTAAATAAGCAGGGTGACAATATACAGCCTTGACGTACTGCTTTTCCTATTTGGAACCAGTCTGTTGTTCCATGTCCAGTTCTAACTGTTGCTTCCTGACCTGCATATAGGTTTCTCAAGAGGCAGGTCAGCTGGTCTGGTATTCCTATCTCTCTCAGAATTTTCCACAGTTTGTTGTGATCCACACAGTCAAAGGCTTTGGCATAGTCAAGAAAGCAGAAATAGATGTTTTTCTGGAACTCTCTTGCTTTTTCCATGATCCAGCAGATGTTGGCAATTTGATCTCTGGTTCCTCTGCCTTTTCAAAAACCAGCTTGAACATCTGGAAGTTCACAGTTCACATATTGCTGAAGGCTGGCTCGGAGAATTTTGAGCATTACTTTACTAGCGTGTGAGATGAGTGCAATTGTGCGGTAGTTTGAGCATTCTTTGGCATTGCCTTTCTTTGGGATTGGAATGAAAACTGACCTTTTCCAGTCCTGTGGCCACTGCTGAGTTTTCCAAATTTGCTGGCATATTGAGTGCCGCACTTTCACAGCATCATCTGTCAGGATTTGAAATAGCTCTGCTGGAATTCCATCACCTCCACTAGCTTTGTTCGTAGTGATGCTTTCTAAGGCCCACTTGACTTCACATTCCAGGATGTCTGGCTCTAGGTGAGTGATCACACCATCATGATTATCTGGGTCATGAAGATCTTTTTTGTACAGTTCTTCTGTGTATTCTTGCCACCTCTCCTTAATATCTTCTGCTTCTGTTAGGTCCATACCATTTCTGTCCTTTGTTGAGCCCATCTTTGCATGAAATGTTCCCTTGGTATCTCTAGTTTTCTTGAAGAGCTCTCTAGTCTTCCCCATTCTGTTCTTTTCCTGTATTTCTTTGCATTGATCACTGAGGAAGGCTTTCTTATCTCTTCTTGCTATTCTTTGGAACTCTGCATTCAGATGCTTATGTCTTTCCTTTTCTCCTTTGCTTTTCGCCTCTCTTCTTTTCACAGCTATTTGTAAGGCCTCCCTAGACAGCCATTTTGCTTTTTTGCATTTCTTTTCCATGGGGATGGTCTTGATCCCTGTCTCCTGTACAATGTGACGAACCTCAGTCCATAGTTCATCCGGCACTCTATCTATCAGATCTAGTCTCTTAAATCTACTTCTCACTTGCACTGTATAATCATAAGGGATTTGATTTAGGTCATACCTGAATGGTCTAGTGGTTTTCCCCACTTTCTCAATTTAAGTCTGAATTTGGTAATAAGGAGTTCATGATCTGAGCCACAGTCAACTTCTGGTCTTGTTTTTGTTGACTGTATAGAGCTTCTCCATCTTTGGCTGCAAAGAATATAATCAATCTGATTTCATATTGGCCATCTGGTGATGTCCATGTGTAGAGTCTTCTCTTGTGTTGTTGGAAGAGGCTGTTTGCTATGACCAGTGCATTTTCTTGGCAAAACTCTATTAGCCTTTTCCCTGCTTCATTCCATATTCCAAGGCCAAATTTGCCTGTTACTCCAGGTGTTTCTTGGAGAAGTCAATGGCACCCCACTCCAATACTCTTGCTTAGCCAATCTCATGGACAGAGGAGCCTGGTGGGCTGCAGTCCATGGGGTCGCTAAGAGTTGGACACGACTGAGCGACTTCCCTTTCACTTTTCACTTTCATGCATTGGAGAAGGAAATGGCAACCCACTCCAGTGTTCTTGCCTGGAGAATCCCAGAGACGGGGGAGCCTGGTGGGCTGCTGTCTATGGGGTCACACAGAGTCGGACATGACTGAAGTGACTTAGCAGCAGCCAGGTGTTTCTTGACCTCCTACTTTTGCATTCCAGTCCCCTATAATGAAAAGGACATCTTTTTTGGGTGTTAGTTCTAAAAGGTCTTGTAGGTCTTCATAGAACCATTCAACTTCAGCTTCTTCAGCATTACTGGTTGAGGCATAGACTTGGATTACTGTGATATTGAATGGTTTGCCTTGGAAATGAACAGAGATCATTCTGTCTTTTTTGAGATTGCATCCAAGTACGGCATTTCTGATTCTTTTGTTGACCATGATGGCTACTCCATTCCTTCTAAGGGATTCCTGCCCACAGTATATCATATATATCATCTCATATCATACCTTAGTATGACACATCAAAAATGAGTTTTAGTAAGTAAAACCAAAGCATACTAATACACAGTTCACACTAGCTTCTTATTTTATTTTCAGCCCATTTCACTCCATCTCAGATAAGATGATTATTCTTTTATTTCTCTTATGTTGTTTCTTTATGCATACATACAGTCTTTTTTCCTAGCACCTACCGTAATGTTAAAACTCATATTAGAGACATAGTGAGTCGTTCATAGCTGTCTATGTCGGGCTGCTTTCAGTACCTGCTATTTTAGGCTGTGTGAGGGGGAACAGAGTTAGGTGTTTGTTTCCAAAGAGTTGTGGTTTTTTTCATTAACCGTTAGTTACAGGCAATTTTCTTTTACCAACATGTTCTTACATAATAAGGAGATATTTACTATGAACAGTTTCTTCCTGTTCTATTCTCCTATCCCCTGCTCCTTTCTCTTCCTCTCTCTCTGTCACACACACAAATTCTGAAAAATGCTTTTTTGGAGAGTTTTGAGACAGTTTCTTGTAATAGAAAGGATATAATACGGAGGGTCTGGAGACATCTAGATTATACAGGGGTTTATTGGGTTTCTACTTTGGGCTATGGGAGACTTAGGGAAACCATAGAACAGAAGCTAATGGAAGAATTGGAGAGAGAAACCCTGGACACCTTAAAAAGTCAAGTTGCAATATTAAAATTCTCACAGAATAAGTGTAACATGAGTAGACAGGCTGTAGGTACTATCAGAGGCTTCCTTGGTGGCTCAGATGGTAAAGAATCACCTGCAGTTAGCCCCGGGTTCAGTTCCTGGGTTGGGAAGATCCCCTGGAGAAAGGGTGGGCTACCCACTCCAGTGTTCTTGGGCTTCCCTGGTAGAATCTGCCTGAAATGCAGGAGACCCGGGTTGGAAAGGGAGCTACTTTTAATCCATTAGCACAAAATAAAATCGTTTTTTATCCATCCCTGTTTTAAGCTGTATCTGTAGTTTGGGCATAAACATTTTGTCTTATCCAGGGGAATTTTCAGTGTTGTCATGACACTGGAGACATATAACTTTCTTGGGAAGAAATGAGTGGCTTTGAAATAAGAGCTCTCACTTTGGATTGAGCTCTCACTTCTTTCTGTCTTAGGCATGTCTTATTCATCAGGATGATATTTAATATAGACCTTCCAAACTTATAAAAAGACAGATTGAAATAAACAACAAGGTCCTACTGTATGGCACAGGGAACTATATTCAGTATCCTGTGATAAACCATAATGGAAAGAATATGAAAAAGAATACACACACACACATATATGTAAAATTGAATCATTGTGCTATACATCAGAAATTAACACAACAGCTTAGATAGGACCACATTTGATAGACGTGCGGTTTTACTTTATTTGGATTTTGAAAATTAAAACCTCAGATCTCATGCAAGTTGGTGAACAAGCAAATAATAAGGTTGAATTATAAACAATCAAAATCCTGTATCTTCCTTGAAATATATTAGGAGGAAAAGACATATGTTAAGAGGAGGGAGATGTATAAGGAGAAAATTGTGAATGTGAGCTGGGAAGAGTTATGAAACAAGGAAGCTAATTGGAGAATATCTGGAAATAAAGCATCCATAGTACTCCCCAGGGAGATTAACTGCCAGATAAGAAGCCAGTTGTGAGAACACAATGACTAACATTATCTTTAAAGAACAGTTATGGGGATAATGGCACTTGTTTTACTTAAAGAAAATAAAAATGAACCAAAGAATAATAGAAGTGTGAAAGAAAAATCCATATGATAGCACACTATCCAGGGTAAACATACTGCAATGTTTTGGGCCAAACTCATTAAGCATACATATCCTATTAGTGCCTCTCATGATCAAAAGAGCTGGGAGATATTTTTAGAGCTTATGTTAATAGGTAGAGGAGAATCACTCCTGAAAAACTCTCAGAATAATTTTTAAAATTCAGAGCAGAATTTTTAAAATGAGTTCTGCTTGCCCTTAAGTTGCTGGAAAGGATCTGTGTATCACCATCAAAAGCTGATGAGCAAATAAAATTTCAGACAGAAAATTAAGCCCAGAAAAATCTTTGTGGTTATATAAAAATGGTACAATTATATTAAAGGTCTTAATCAATCAAATTAAGTACTGACCTTGATCATAACTTAAAAATGAGAATGATGGTGTACTTTCTAAGTACTTGGGTGTTTTTGCAAGGGTACATGTACATACCAGATATGTACTAGATAAAATCTCACCCTCAGTTAGTGTAGTGGATCAGTGTAGCTTTTATCACTCAGGGTGCAGTGTGGACCATTTCAAGATGGACTGTCATCTCTTGTTCCCTTTATTACCATACTCTCTAGTAGACATCGATTCCTAAGATCATACCAGCCGTTAGTGTTCCCAGAGAGGTCCTTCTGCTAGTCTTCTGTGAGTGGGCTTGTCTTTCTTCTCAAAATATGCTTTGGAAGTGGATGCTTCATAGAAGCACAGAAATCTTTGTTTGGTGAGAGAAGCTCTAATTCAGAAATATATCAGCCAGTCCATTAGCACTGGCCTTGAACTTCGGGGAAGACCAAGGAAGTACAGAACTGTGCTCCAGTCCTTTCAAGGCAGTGGGTGACCACACCTCTCCTGCCATCTGGGTTTTGTTTCATGTTCTTTGTGTCCACAGGTGTAGCTTCTATGGATGTGGCTTCCAGAGGGTCATGCTTTTATTTCTCTCCTGAAACCAACATGAACCCACTTGCCCAGCATTAGTGAGAGCAGCTTTCAGTGTTGAAAAAGCTGTGGATGCAGTTTAGTGTAAGACATTGACGGCTGCTTCCCTCTTTCTGTGCACATTATTTATTGACTCCAAGGGCTACCATAATATCAGAAAGATGAGCAGTGAGTGACTGTCAGCTGGCGGTGTTTAACCAGGAGCATGTGTTACCTCTGCAACTTACGAAAGAAGAAGGAAAGAAAAGAAAAGAAGTCGCCTGCCCAGTGCCCATAGATTTGGGATTGAGGTCTGAATGTCTGAGTGAAAAGAAGACAAATTCTATAGGTGATTATGCCCTGAACTCTCAGTTGAATTGCTGAAATATTTAGCCCATTACCAGGAAATTATTTTTCTCCTTAGTACTTACAGATGGCTATAGATGGCTGTTAAAGGTGGATCTTAAAGTATCCTTAGAAATACCAGTGTTATTTGATCAAATTATGGAAAGCATGTTGTGAGGCCAAAGCAGAGAATCATGAGGCATTCAGTCATTACTTAAAAAAAAATTTGTTGAAGTATAGTTGGTTTAGCATGTGTAAATTTCTGCTGACAGCAGTGCAGTTCAGTTATACATGTATATATATTCTTTTTCATATTCTTGTCCATGATGGTTTATCTCAGGATATTGACTATAGTTCCCTGTGCTATATACAGTAAGACCTTTTGGTTTATCCATTCTGTATTCTTTGCATCTGCTAAACCCGAACTCCCAATCTATCCCCCCTTACCCCCTTGGCAGCTACAACTCTGTTCTCTATGTCTATGAGTCTGTTTTGTAGATTAGTTCATTTGTGTCATATTTTAACAGCTTAACCATAATTCTGTTTATTTTTGGCCATGCTGGGTCTTCACTGCTGCATGGGCTTCTCTCTAGCTGTGGCAAGTGGGGCCTCCCTCCAGTTGCAGTGCGCGAGCTTCTCACTGGGCTGGTTCCTCCTGTTGTGGGGCACGGGCTCTGGGGCTCTCGGGCTTCAGGAGCTGCAGCGCGTGAGCTCAGTAGCTGTGGCTCCCGGGCTCTAGAGCACAGGCTCAGTAGCCACAGGCTCAGTAGCTGTGGCCCCAGGCTCCAGAGCACAGGCTCGGTAGCCGTGGCCCCCGGGCTCCAGAGCACAGGCTCGGTAGCCGTGGCCCCCGGGCTCCAGAGCACAGGCTCGGTAGCCGTGGCCCCCGGGCTCCAGAGCACAGGCTCGGTAGCCGTGGCCCCCGGGGCTCCAGAGCACAGGCTCGGTAGCCGTGGCTCCCGGGCTCCAGAGCACAGGCTCGGTAGCTGTGGCTCCCGGGCTTAGTCGCTGTGCAGCATGTGGGATCTTCCCAGATCAGGGATTGAACCCATAGCTTCTGCATTGGCAGGCGGATTCGTTACCCCTGAACTACCAGGGAAGCCTCATGTCATGTTTTAGATTCCACATATAAGTGATATCTTATGGTATTTGTCTTTGTCTGTCTGACTTACTTCACTTAGTGTGATCATCTCTAGGTTTATCCATGTTGCTGATGTCATTATTTCATTCTTTTTATGGCTGAGCAGTCAGTTGCTCTTTATAGGAAGATGAGAACCTGAAATAAATGTTCAATTCCAGTGGTCATGACACCTGAAAAGGGATGGCCCCAAACTAGGAACCATCTTTGGAGGATGTGTATTTGTGATGTTGTCAGCTAATGGAGCAGAGAAATTAACAGCATGGTGCTAAAATGTGAGGAGACTGTCATAACGCACAGCCCCTTTCAAGAGTTCATAAAGGTAGGTGCTGTTTGATAGCAAAGCTAGTAAGGTCCACAAGGAAACTCACTTAATTAGGAATGGCGAGAGTAATTAACAGGATGTGTGAACCACTCTGTGGTGACTGAAATTTCACTCCTTTCCTTTCCCTTTGACTGGTTTCCCTCTGCTTTGTGTGAGGAGGTCTCAGCCCTTCAACTGCACAGATATGAATTTGAAATCTTGAAAAGCACATTATATCAACCCAAGATTTTCCTTGGGGTATTGATCTGTCTAGTAAATAAATACTTTTTTTTTGTTGTTATTACTTCTTTGCCAAAGAGGTAGACAATTAGCTAGAAAATGAAAGAAAAAAAAATTCCCTACAGGACTGCCTCTGGCCAGAAGTGTGACCTGCTGCCATAGAAACATCTCTCTGATCAGAGACAAGATGACAAAGCATAGTTCTGAGAAAGCAGGCTGCTTTGCGGCATGCCTAAGGTTTAATCCTTTCTTTTTCTCCTCCCGGAGGCAATTTTATGTAGTCTTGTCAACCTTGTCAGTTTTATAGGAATGTCTCCAAACATCCCTAAAACACTGATTAAAATAGACACAGTGGTGCTCTCAAAGAAATGTGATGTCTTTTCTTTGTCTCTGTAGTACTCCTGGAATCACATCTGCAGTTTTGCTTAAAGCAGATGTAGTGTCTAAATCTCCGGCAATGATCCTTGTGAGATGATGAAGATCTGGGTCATGCTGATCTACAGGATACGCTCTTGTGTGCTGCTGGTCCCATTCTGTCCTGGAAGAGTCGTTCTTGTGGGGTGGAGAAAACAGTGAAATGTTTCTGAAATGTTTGTAGTGTCTCTCAGAGGAAAAAGAAACTCTATGGCAGATATATAGCCAGAGGAGTCCCCTGCAGAGAACCCTCAAGGGTAAGAAGCACCACGTGGGAGAAACCACACGGAAGCCACAGAGCTCTCTTGTCCCCTTTCTGTGGGCAAAAATTAGCATGTAGGACAACCACTTAATTAAGAAGCATTTATTATCTCTTTTGTCAGGCTTCTGAGTGCATTATGCTTCTCAGACCTAAGTCTCCTTTGAAGTTATAGGAAGTTGTAATATTACTGACTTCTGCTCCCAGCCTACGTTTGCGCCCATTGAAAAATATAGCACAGAAACCAGATAGATGGAGACAAAGCTGGCTTTATTATGGTGAAAGGTGATTGGAGAAATGGTTAGATGTACGGCCACAGAGGGCTTCCTGGTACTTGTCCCTGCTTTAGATGTTCTGACCCTCCTGGTCCCACGCCAGGCAGAGCCTGTCCAGAAAAGGCACCCTTGTTGTCAGTGGTAGACCCAGAAAGGCCAGAAGACTCAGGGTCGAGACAATGCAGCTTCTTCTCCCAAACCTGCCATGCTGATGACCAGGTGTGACGGGAGAGTGGGCAGAAACTGGAGGGGTTCTACATATGCTTTACCTTCCAGTCAAAGGGAGTGAATAGTGCATTGCTTCTGTGAGGAAAGGCAGAGTAGAAGTGGCGTTCACCCTCAAAACCCCTCCTCGGGCCCCGTGCTCCACAGCCCTCCACTCTGAACCTGGGGCTGGTCCTGCTTCTCCCCACCCAGCTCTTGGCTCCGGGGAGACACTTCTTCTGTTCTCTGTCCTTTCTCCTCAGCACACCCGCTGCTGCAGTTGCCCTGTCCTAGCTCCCTGGGATGCCTCTTCTCCAGGGATCACTCTCCTTCCTGCCTCTCTGCCCTCTTCCCTGTTAGTCGGCTATAGGTGAGAGCCGATGCTTTTGCTTTTTGTACCTTTTATACTTATCATATGGTCTCTCCAATACTGTGTGCTTCCTGGTGACTCATGGCAAAGAATCAGCTGCTAATGCAGGAGATACAGATTTTCTTTTTTTTTTCTTAAGGTTTTCTTTTTTTTTTTTTAATTAATTTATTATAATTGGAGGCTAATTACTTTACATTATTGTGGTGGTTTTTGCCATACATTGACATGAATCAGCCGTGGTTAAACATGTGTCCCCTGTCCCGAACCCCCTCCCACCTCCCTCCCCATCCCATCCCTCTGAGTTGTCCCAGTGCACCAGCTGTGAGTGCCCTGTTTCATGCGTCAAACTTGGACTGGTCATCTATTTTGCATATGGTAATAATATATATGTTTCAATGCTATTCTCTCAAATCATCCCACCCTCACCTTTTCCCACAGAGTCCAAAAGTCTGTTCTTTATATCTGTGTCTCTTTTGCTGTCTCACATATAGGGTCATCGTTAACATCTTTCTAAATTCCATATATATGCGTTAATGTATTGGTGTTTTTCTTTCTGGCTTACTTTACTCTGTATAATAGGCTCCAGTTTCATCCACCTCATTAGAACTGACTCAAATGCATTCTTTTTAATAGCTGAGTAATATTCCATTGTGAATATGTACCACAATTTCTTATCCATTAGTCCGCCGATGGACATCTAGGGTGCTTCCATGTCCTGGGTATTGTAAACAGTGCTGTGATGAATGTTGAGGTACACGTGTCCCTTTCAGCTCTGGTTTCCTCGGTGTGTATACCCAGCAGGGGGATCGCTGGGTTGTATGGCAGTTTATTTCCAGTTTTTTAAGGAATCTCCACACTGTTCTCCATAGTGGCTGTACTAGACTGCATTCCCACCAACAGTGTAAGAGGGTTCCCTTTTAGGAGATATGGATTATATCTCTGGGTTGGGAATGTCCCCTGGGAAGCAAATGGCAACCCACTCTAGTATTCTTACTTGAAAAATCCCATGGACAGAGGAGCCTGGTGGGCTACAGTCCATGGGATCACAAAAGAGCTGTACACGATTTAGTAACTTAGCGACAACAAGAGATACCATACTGCACTGTCAAGTAACTCCCATTTCCTAATTCTCTGCATAATTTATCCCTTTATCTCATTCATTCTAGTTATTCCCATCCTGCACTTTGTCTTGTGGAGATGCCTTGCTCCCTCAATTATTGGATTGGCCAAAAAGTTTGTTTGAGCTTTTCTGAATGAGCTTTTTGGTTAACCCAATAGATGGCAAGGTTCTACGGCAGGATTGATTTAATCTTTCTATCTTTCATACCTCTTCCCAGCCTAGTCTAGTGTATTATGCAGTGTTTGTAGAGATAGTAGGTGTGTCTTAGCTTGAGTTCTCTAGAAAACTCAAGTTTTTCTCTTGAGTGTGAGAAAAAACTCAGATGGGAGGTCTTTGTGAGGAGGTGCAGTTTCAGAAAGCAATAGTAAGGACATAAGGCAAGCAAGACACACATGATAACCTGTTATGAGGCTGCCCTTTGCCTCTCAGGAACGCACATTGATTTCTCTGTGACTTATGTTGTTTTGCAGACAGGTCTTTGGGACCACTGTACCTCACAACAGTCCATCATGGGAAGGAAAGGCAAGGATTGTCTTCCAGCTGCTTCTGGTGTCCTGTCTCTCATTGGCCAAGGTCACCCCATTGGGCTTAAATGGGGTGTTTCCAGGTTGTGTGGCGCAGCCCCTCTGGTCAGCTTGTGGGCAAGCCAGGTCCCATACCCCACAGGATGGTGCTTCATGGTCATCCCGAAGTGGTGGGAGCTGGAGTCTCCACATCAGTTAGGGGGACTAGGGCACCAGAGCTGCTGGAACACATGTTCACGACAGAGGCTGTGCCAGAGCCCTTTCTCCCCCGGGGAGATGGAGACAGCTGGTGGTCTGGGGAGACAAGATGGCCCCAGGGCAGGGACTGTATATGGAGCAAGCAGCCAGAGCTGCAGTGTGGGGAGGGCCAGGCAGTTCTGGAAAAGCACATAAATCGGGTATCCAGTACTGCACCCCATAAATAGATATTGGCTGAATAACTAAATATTTAATAAATCTTTATTCACTTCTATCATCTAATCACCTCCTGTGTTTCCATTTTGCTGGCATTATTGGGAGATACAAAGGGAGATTAAGAGTCAACACAAACCAAATACATAAGTATGAGAGATCAGAGTAGAGAAGAATTAAAAATGTGTAAGATCCAGGGAAGTGGTCAAGGGAGGCTTCCTGGAAGAGGCAAGTTTTGAATTATCTTTTGAAGGTTATAATGGTAAGGAATGGATCAAGAGGAAGGCATTCTCTGCAAAAATCTCTTGGCATCTTAGAATTTTGAGCACAATTCTAGGTTTGGGGGTAGATTTTAGACTTCTGCTGTGATAGTTTAACTTCATCATTAAAAAAAGAAATGTAACAATAATCTAGAAAATTGCTATTATACTTTGGCTTATAAACTCCAGACTTTGGAGTTCTGCCTCTGAGATTGGAAAAATTAAAGCCAGTGGTATCTAATGTTGGCAAAAAAGAGGAGAAACAGTTTTATTATACATTCTTATACAAATTCCAGTTTGGGGATTTATATAGACACAAATATATTTACAAGATTATTTATTGCAGTTTTGTAATAGTTAAAATGGGTTCAAAGAAATACTAACAGTGAAATGACTGATGAACTAAGGCACATGTTGTGTAGCTGTTAAAAGATTTGGACCTTTGTGTAATGGCATGGAAGGATCTCAAGACATTGAAAATATAAGTTGTAAGAGTATATAGAATTATCAGCCCAGTGATTTAAGAAGCAAACAGCAAAACTGAAAAAAAAAAAAATCCAACTAAGAATTGGGACATGAAGGGACTTTCTTTTTTATTCTGTTGTTTGCTTCTGTATATATTCCCCTGTCTAAATTTAAGGGGGGACTATACACTTGAAATTAATGCAGCATTGTAAATCAACTATACTCCAGTATAAAATAAAAATTAAAAATTATAAAATAAGAAATTACTCAGCTCATAAAAACTAACCACCCCATATTTCAGGGCCTCTTGTCTTCTGAGGTGGCACATAGTCTGTGTGGTGTGAATCTCCCTGAATAAATCTGCTTTCACTATGTAAAAAAAAAAGTAAATAAATAAATTTAAGGTGGGGGGACACCAGAAGTATCACCTTTTAAAATAAGAACCAAAGTTCATCTCTCAGAAAGGGTCAGAGGAAGTTTTCATGTTAATGCTTAGGAATAAAAAAGATATTTATAAAGAGGTTGTAAGTTTCTGTACCAATGATGTTTTCCAGAGTATTTTGAGTGAGGAATCCTTTTTATAAATTGAAGAAAAACAAATTCCAACCATAAAAGAAATGTCTTTTATAGATAAAGTAATAGGAAGTTGGATAAAAGGGTCAAAAATTAGAATAATTCACTGTGGAGGGAAATTTCCTTAAAATAATCCTGAAACAATACAGTGTTAATGTTATTGTACAGATTAACAAGTCTTATGTGGAACCACTATGTGGAACATATTATGTGGTTCATATGTGGAACCAATATGAAAGACTTTAAGACAAACTGGTTGTTCCAAGGATGACATTGCAAATGAGGCATTTTTCTTTTCTTGAGAAAAAGTGAAAAAGTGAAAGCATTAGTGTCTCAGTCATGTCTGACTCTTTGGGACCCCATGGATTGAAGCCTGCCAGACTCCTCTGTCCATGGGATTTCCTGGATAAGAATACTGGAGTAGGTTGCCATTTCCTTCTCGAGGGAATCTTCCCAACCCAGGGATTGAACTCAGGTCTCCTACACTGCAGGTGGATTCTACACCATCTGAGCCTCTAGGGGAAGCCCTCTTTCTTTTGTTGCTCTCACCTAAATAATGACCCTAGGTCAAACTAGTGTAGAAGAAAAAAAAATCAATCTCAAAGATCTTAGGCCCACTTTCTCCACTGTCCCTTATAGGGGCTCAGACACGTCACCCCGCCCCTCCATGTCACTTGCTATGACAGGGGACTTGCCCCTGATGAGGTGACCTGTTGTTTCCTTGGACAGCTCTTCTTGTTACAAAGTTCTCAGTTCTCTACTGAAGTAAAATCTACCTCCAGAGGTGTGATTCTAATATACAACGGAATGAGCTTTAAAAATTGATCTAGGGCCAGATCCCACCCTAGACTAATTAAGTCCCTGGAAATGGGGCATTAGCATGTTTCTGCAGATGACCTTGGAAGTGTCCTGGGCAGTGAGGACTGACAACCACTTTCCTCCTGGAAGCGCATCAAATGTTTAAAGTGTGCTCTCATGTTTCACCTTCATCTCTTCTCCAAAATTATCCTTCAGTCTTCATGTGAAACCTCTTGGAATGATACTCTGTATAATAAGTATCATTTTATACCAAAATCACTATTAAAGGGTTGCTCTTTTGAAGAAATTTGATGAAATACAGGTGTGGTGATAAAAAATTCATACTATAAGGAATCAGACCAAAATTTTATCCTGGGCTATTTAGTTTACACACATGGGCTTAGGTTTTTGTATCCATACTTTAATGATGTTTGCAAACTTGAAATTCAAAGTCTACTCAGTTGCAGCAGTGGGGCTAAAATGCCATGTAAGAATCTGAATTTGAGAGTCTCCTGAGTCAGAAATCTGTGTGCCGAGTGGGATCTTATGAGTCTACCTCTGTTTTTTCATGTCTCAATGTTCTGCTTTTTGTAACGATTTTTTTTTAATTTTTATTGGAGTATAGTTGATTTACAATGTTGTGTTAGTTTTTGCTGTATATGAGGGACTCAGTCATACATATACATATACCCCCTCTTTTGTACATTCTTTTTCCCATGTAGATCATTACAGAGTATTGAGTAGAGTCCCCCGCGCTGTACAGGAGGTCCTTATTAGTCATCTGTTTTATATATAGCAGTGGGTATGTGTCAGTCCCACTCTCCTATTTATCCCTCCCTCGCCTTTCCCTTCTCGTAACGTAAGTTCATTTTCTACATCTGAGACTTGATTTGTAATGATTTTAAAATTAACCTCGGGTAATGGCAGAAATAATCCAAAAGTGAGACACATACCTGTCTGGATGAGTGGAAAACCAGTCAATCAAATACAGCTTCTTAAAAGAGAGATATAATAGGCAGAATATAAATTGAGGAGTTTCAGGTTTGGTAGTGAGAACTAGAAATTTTGATATGTGTCATGTTAGAACCTAGGTTTCTTCTGTAAGATTATTTATCTAGGAAGTTGAAATAAACATGGCCTTGTATTCAGTTTCTGTGGAGTGTGAGGCTTGTTTTTGCCTGGGGGAAATTTTGTTAAAGCTGAATTTCTCATTGAAAGGAGGGTATATCACAGATCTCTCAGAATGTGATGTTCAAGCACCCAGAGCACTGCGTTGTGCGGGGTATGTGTGTGACTAAGGCATTGTGTCAACACCAAAAAAACCCCCAAACAAAAAGTTCCTGGACCCCTGAGGTGGGCACTGGGATGAAGGGGGGGTGGTTTGATCCTCAGCCTAGTGCCTAGAGCCTGGGATGACCTGAGAAATGTTGGAGATGAAAAGAGAATTGAAGAGCGATAGAACATGAATCTAAAAAGACTCTGCAGAGAGGCTAACAGGGGGTGTCAGACCGATGGGACATTGGGGGAGGATGTGTCGAGAGGAGCCCCAGTTTTTGGTATGTCTGTAGCAGGGTGTTAGCAGAGAAGGAGCCATGAAAAGCCTTTGGCTGGTTATTGATGGTAATTTACAAGTTGCTGTTATTTTTTTTTCTTTTTCCTGTAAGGGATAGAAAAATTTTCATTAATTTCTACTGAGTAAAAAAGAAGTCAGTATTGTTTCATTTTAGCTGAAGTGATGATAGGAGTCAGTATCTGGAAATCGTTCCTTTTCCCAGATTACTTTTCTCTTAATACTCTGCTCAGCTCTTACATTGCTCTTGAATTCCTGCATGGCGTTCGTTCATTCATTCTCCGATTAAAGGGGCCATGTTCCTTTGAGATTGTCTGCTGCTCCTCATCCACCTTTTTCACCTGCTCAGGTGTTTTTGCCTCATCACCAGCAGCTCCCCAGGCACACCACAATTCTCATCCCTTTTCCAACCCACAGCACTTCATTTATCTGATTTTATTTTGCTGTGTCTTATGGGGGCTGGGGGTGACGGGACTGAGAAGAGACATGCCTGTGACAGCCACAGTCCATTAACTCAAGGAGATTGTTTCTTTCTGAATGAGGGTTGGTTCCATTCCTTTCTCTTCTAATCCTTTCCGAGAGCGCTCAGCCTTGGTGAGGAATGAGACTCTATGCTCTGTGGCCTCTTTCCAGCTGGGTGCAGTTCCAAACTGCACTCAAAGCCAACACTAATTATCTTCAAAGTTTCTAATTAATAACAGAGTAAAGACATATGAGTGAATATTGAATATTAATTTTCTCTAATAAGAAGGTTTGGCTATTTTATTATGAACGTAAAGCTGTCTTGGGATCTATAGATGGAACGTTGACATATAGCCTCCAATGCCCAGAGAGGATGATGGTGCCCTCTGGCAGGAAGCTTCCAATTTTCTGGGACAGCTTTTCCCACATTCTTGCTAAGAGGCCTGTGCCCAGCTTCGTGGCTTGGCAAACAGAGCGAAACCTCCTGGATTTGAACTGCTCCCATAGAGAATCTGTGATCACCCTGTGGGGCCATACCAAGTTCACTGTGACATTTCTCTGTTTCATTTTTCCTAGATAAATCAGTATCTCAACTAGTTTGTGGATTTAATCTAGTTTTAATCCACCTCAGAGAATGTTGGGCTTTTAACAGTATCAGTTCTACATGATCTAACAACTGCCTGGAATAGTCCCTAGGAGGCAGTAGGCTCTTTAAAGTTAGATTTAATTAATTATTACAGATTACTGAAGCAAGACTCAATTTCTTTGCTGGGTAGCACTTTAAAAAGGCAGCTATGTGTTCTTTGTACTTGAAAAATGATAGAATCACTTCTTTAAAAATGTTCTCTTGTACTTTCATATCAGTTACATCAATTCATCTTCTCATTTAGCTTTGGAATGCTTTGTTTTGTGTTAATCAATGATTCTTGGCTTCACATTAGGAGAACCGCTTCAGTTCAGTTCAGTTCAGTTCAGTCGCTCAGTCATGTCTGACTGTATGACCCCATGAACCGCAACACACCAGGTCTCCCGATCCATCAGCAACTGCCAGAGTCTACCCAAACCCATGTCCATTGAGTCAGTGATGCCATCCAACCAATTTATCCTCTGTTGTCCCCTTCTCCTGTCCTCAATCTTTCCCAGCATCAACGTATTCTCAAATGACTCAGCTCTTCGCATCAGGTAGCCAAAGTACTGGAGTTTCAGCTTCAACATCAGTCCTTCCAATGAACACCCAGGACTGATCTCCTTTAGGATGGACTGATTGGATCTCCTTGCAGTCCAAGGGACTCTCAAGAGTCTGTACTCAGCTTTCTTTATAGTCCAACTCTCACATCCATACATGCCTACTGGAAAAACTATAGCATTGACTAGACGGACCTTTGTTGACAAAGCAATGTCTCTGCTTTTTAATATGCTGTCTAGGTTGGTCATAACTTTCCTTCCAAGGAGTAAGCGTCTTTTAATTTCATGGCTGCAGTCACCATCTGCCGTGATTTTGGAGCCCCCAAAAACAAAGTCAGCCACTGTTTCCCCATCTATTTGCCATGAAGTGATGGGACCAGATACCGTGATCTTAGTTTTCTGAATGTTGAGCTTTAAGCCAACTTTTTCACTCTCCTCTTTCACTTTCATTAAGAGGCTCTTTAGTTCCTCTTCACTTTCTGCCATAAGGGTGGTGTCATCTGCATATCTCTTAAGACCAGTTAAATCAACATCTCAGGTGTGGATTTGGGGCACCTGTGGTCTTAATTTTTTAACAGTTTTATTGAAGTCCAATTCACATAACAACAAAATGCACATATTCACGATGAACAGTCTGAACAGTTTTGCCATATGTGGGCATGTGTGAACCTATAGCTACGGTCATGGTAGTGAACACATCATCTATGGATTCCTCAGTGCCACTGGACAGGGAGGGGCAGCAAATGAGCCTTGGAATCCTGAGCTGTTATAGCTGGTCTCATCTAATATTTAATAATAGTAACATCAATGAGAAGAATTATTTATCATTTCACAACCCAGCTTTTTTTTTTTTTTTTGAGACATAATATGTCTCTTTTTGAGGCCTAATCTGACCACAGTAAGAAGAAACATTATTTTTTCTGTCAGGCTATCAGTATGTTCCCCTTAAACTTTCTTTCTGACCCACAAAGGACTGTTTCTACACAGTCTGGTTTGGGGACTCATGTGTTCATCTTTTCTGCTCTGATATGTTCACTAGAAAAGTCAAGATTTAACAGTAATCTGAGTCAGCCAGTGCCTCTGACTACATGGAAGCAAGCAGACCTTTCATTGCCAAACTGCAGCTGTAAGAAAATCTGGCCAAGGCAAGGCGATGATGGGGATGGTGGGAGTTGGGTGGGACCTGATTGGGGACCCAGGTGGAAATGTGGGCTGCCATCACTCCAAGAGGGCACCCAGGCTGAAACCGTTTCAGTTCTGATCAAAATCCTGACGAGGGAAATGGAATTTTTAACTTAATAATGCTCCGTGTGTCAACTGTGTTAAGAATGTCGCTGATTGTTTTTCAGCCAGTACTAGTAAAATAGTATCTCTTTAGAATATGATTTTTAAAAGTCAGCCAAATAGAATAGCTTTACGGCCAATATTTGGAATTTGGCTAATGAAAATGATTTCTTTACATGCTAGAATATTATGCAGATGTTAAATGACTGTAGACTATGGTCATCTTGTATTATTAGGTGAGAACAGTGAGTTACTAAATCAGCATCCTATATGATTCCATTTCTATTTTGAAAAATGTATATGCACACACACATTTAGGAAAAATAGAACACTTGGAAGACATACACCAAAATATTGACAGTTTTAAAATTTCTGGGGATAGAAGATAACATTTGGTTTTAATTTTTTAACCTTTACTCTTTCATATTTTAAAAAATGAAAATACTTTTTTATCAGAAAAAAAAGCAGTGGTATTAAAAATCACCTGCAAAAGTCCTCCCCAGTAAAATAAAACAGTCCAGTCAAAATGAGGACCGAAAATAAAAACCATTAGCATTCCAGCTTGGAAATAGTGTGAATTGCTGGTAGGCGGGCCCTCACTCCCTGTTTGTTATGCAATTTGCATAAATGACAGGACTTCAGCAAAATAAACAAACCCCTGGTCAAGTTGGAACTAGTTCAGTTGGTTCTCAGACATCCAAGCAGATTTGTTTGATTTATTCTATTAAACTCAAGTTCAAGGTTGCAAAGCATGTGTATTCCTGTTGGAATGTGTTGGCATTTCATTTCATTTTGACTGACTCCAACTGTTGTTTAGCAAGAAGGTAGGGTGGTATGCATATTAGCAGGTTTCTGCATATGGGCTTATCACATTGGTTTTGGAAAGTTCATTTCCAAGGCCCATCAATCTGAGGAGTGTTCTCTTCAACAAGGGAGGAGACATGAAATCAGTGTATGCGCCTCTTGTTGCTCAATCACTAAGTCATGTCCAACTCTTTGTGACCCCGTAGGCTGCAGCGTGCCAGGCTTCCCTGTCCTTCACTGTTTCCTGGAGTCTGCTCACACTCATGTCCATTGGGTGGCCATCTTATCCTCTGTCGCCTCCTTCTCCTCCTGCCCTCCATCTTTCCCAGCATCAGGGTCTTTTCCAATGAATCCGCTCTTTGCATCAGGCAGCCAAAGGGTTGCAGTTTCAGCTTCAGCATCAGTTCTTCTAGTGAATATTCAGGGTTGACTTCCTTTAGGATTGACTGGTTTGATCTCCTTGCTCTCAAGAGTCTTCTCCAACACCACAGTTTGAAAGCATAGATTCTTTGGAGCTCAGCCTTCCTTATGGTTCAACTCTCACATCCATATGTGACTACTGGAAAAACCATAGCTTTGACTGTATGGGCCTTTGTCAGCAAAGTGATGCCTCTGCTTTTTATTACTCTGTCTAGGTTTGTCATAGCTTTTCTTCCAAGGAGCAATTGTCCCTGACCACCAGCCCACTACTCTTGGCCTTGACTCTGTCCACTGTTTTTGCCACTTGCAGCTTCATTCTTTCTCTGTTTCTGTTTATTACATAAGCCTATAAGTGGGCTCAAATCTCCTCTGGCTGAAATCCACTTTTTATCTTTGCTTCTCCCTAGAGGTGCCATTCTCTTTCTCTCTTCTCTTTTACTGCCAGGTCTCCATAAGATTGTCAGTATTTACTGCCTGATTCCAGCCAGAAATACCTTCTCCCTCCTCTGGAAGCCCCAGACACTTGATATGCCGTTCACGGTATTCATGTCAGCCACAAACATCCCCAGCACTGCACCAGGTATATTCCGGCCTTTGACACATTCCTCCCTCTACCTCTGAATTCCTAGGGACATAGCAGATCATGTTGAAACTGAATCTGAAACTTCTGGGCACAAATTCAAGGGTATAGGAGCTCACATAACTCAATAACAGAAACATAAGTAACCCAGTCAAAAAAATGGCCAGAAGACCTCAATAGACATTTCTCCAAGTAGGAGACATACAGATGGCCAATAGGCATGTGACAAGATGGTCAAGATTGTTAATTATTAGAGAAATGCAAATCAGAACTGCAGTGGGGTTCCATCTCACACTGGTCAGAATGGTCATCATTTAAAAGTCCACAGTTTGCCCATGTAGACAGCTGCTCTGCCAACGGCCGTCTTACGGAATTACTTATAGGGTTAAGAGAAGTATTGTCAGGAAGGCCCTTAGCCTACATCTGACTCGTGACAATCACTCATTGAAGGCTGAAGCACTTCTTTTCTGATTGGCTTGTTCCTTTCCTACCTGAACACAGGTTCAGAATAAAGAAACCACGCTGAGGTGTGAGTGTGGAGCTGCCAGCAAATTTGTATGATGCAAACTGGTATCCCAGCAAACTGCCAGCACACGAGCCTCCCAGGAAGTCACTGTAAAATCACCAGGCACAAACAGAAGGCCACAAATGCCAGGGTCTCTTCTCTCTGCTTTGCTCAAGCAGTGTGATCTATCCAAAGCATCTGAAGTCACCGAAAATATCCATAGCAAGTATTCAAACAGCAGATGGCATTCCTATGCCAGAAGCTCTCCGTGCCGGCAGCTCCCCAACACATCCACAGCCACGACGGGGAAGGGGGAGCGTCACACTTTCTTCTTTCCTGGGATTTGCCATCTTTTTCTCGTCTCCAATGCCAGTGTCTTCTCACAGGATTTACAAGAGAAGAAAAGTCTCACTGTTCTGGAAATGCTCAAAAACGTTCCAAAACTTTCTTAGCATTCTTCCTAGCAACAGATCCAGTGACTTCTCTCCACATTTCTCCTGGGTGGCACCATTCTCACTGTGTTTATCTCTTTCTGCCACCAACTGGCCATACAGCCTTGGGCCATTAGACCACTTTCTGTGTCTCAGTTTTGTCCTCTGGGGAGAATAAGACCTCCCTCCTCGTAAAGTTCCCATGAAGATCGAATATCTGCCAGCCAGTGACAAAAGTACCCAGTATGGAGTAAGCACACAATATGTGTTGCTAGGTAGTCATGTTATCCACATAGACCGTGATCACTTCCAGGTTAGTGGAACTAACATGACTAAGAATCACATGATTCACTTTTGGTGTCCTGGCTTTGCCACTTACTGACTGGGATGAATCATTGAGAAGTAAATTGCTCTTAGTTTATTTTTATCTGTGAAATGTCAAGTAGAATACTTATTTTTCTGAATTAAGTGAGATTACGTCTATGAAAAATATCATAAAAATGCCACACAGCCCAAGATGGTGTTATGATCTCTCATCTCTGTCTTGAAGTAGAAGCTTCCATGTCTTAGTCACCTTTGTGTTTCTTGTGGCTCCCACGGCTAGGGCCTGGCCACTGGTGGACCTGAACAATGATTGTTGAATGAACAGTTTAACAGTTCAACACAACTGAGAAAAAAACACCCCAAGAGGACCTCTGTGTGGCCAATAAACATGGCATGAGATCTATACATGCATTTCAGTTCAGTTCAGATGCTCAGTCGTGTCCAACTCTTTGCGACCCCATGGACTGCAGCACACCAGGCTTCCCTGTCCATCACCAACTCCTGGAGCTTGCTCAAACTCATGTCCATCGAGTTGGTGATGCCGTCCAACCATCTCATCCTCTGTCATTCCCTTCTCCTCCTGTCTTTCCAAGCATCAGGGTCTTTTCCAATGAGTCAGTTCTTCGTATCAGATGGCCAGAGTATTGGAGTTTCAGCTTCAGCATCAGTCCTTCCAGTGAACACCCAGGACTGATCTCCTTTAGGATGGACTGGTTGGATCTCCTTGCAGTCCAAGGGACTCTCAAGAGTCTTCTCCAACACCACAGTTCAAAAGCATCAATTCTTTGGTGCTCAGCTTTCTTTATGGTCCAACTGTCAGATTCATACATGACTACTGGAAAAATCATAGCTTTTACTAGACAGACCTTTGTTGGCAAAGTGATGTCTCTGCTTTTTAATACACTGTCTAGGTTTGTCATAGCTTTTCTTCCAAGGAGCAAGCATCTTTTAGTTTCATGGCTGCTGTCACCATCTGCAGTGATTTTGGAGCCCAAGAAAATAAAATCTGTCACTGTTTCCATTGTTTCCCCATCTATTTGCCATGAAATGATGGGACCAGATGCCATGGATCTTAGGTTTTTGAATGGTGAGTTTTAAGCCAGCTTTTTCACTCTCCTCTTTCACTTTCATCAAGAGGGTCTTTAGTTCCTCTTCCGTTTCTGCCATAAGAATGATGTCGTCTGCATATCCGAGGTTATTGATATTTCTCCTGGCAATCTTGATTCCAGCTTGTGCTTCATCTAACCCAGCATTTCACATGATGTACTCTGCATATAAGTTAAATAAGCAGGGTGACAATATACAGCCTTTACATTCTTCTGTCCCAATTTGGAACCAGTCCATTGTTCCATGTCCAGTTCTAACTGTTGCTTCTTGACCTGCATACAGATTTCTCAGGAGGCAGGTAAGGTGGTCTGATATTCCCATCTCTTGAAGAGATGCACTTCAGTTCAGTTCAGTCGTTCAGTCGTGTCCGACTCTCTGCAACCCCATGAATCGCAGCACGCCAGGCCTCCCTGTCCATCACCATCTCCCGGAGTTCACTCACTTATGTATATTCTTTAAGACCCATCCATCAGCCCCTCTCCCTAGTCTTCTTTTATATGAATTCAACCCTAGGAAGACCAGAAGTATCCAGTTAGAGCCCAGAGGATGGGCTTAGTTGCTCTGGCCAGGCACATCCACCACCATGAGAAATTAAAGCTTGACAGCCTGGCAGCCAAGGTGGAGACAGAAAAACTAAGGAAAGCAGACACAGGAACTTAAAAAGCCCTTTTATGTGGGTTTTTTTTTTTTTTTTTTTTTTTACTGTAAGGAGAAATCCCATGTGACTTACTGAAAGCAAAGTTAGACAAAGTAGCTGAGATCTTTGGAGAACAATTTCACTGTCGGGTATACCAGATGACCTACAATGATAGATTCTACTAATTTTCATGATTGCTTCAGGGAAGGAAGAGACGAGCTTGACTCTTTTTGCAATATGTTTCTCAAATATAACTTCTTGGTCTGCTGCACAGGTAATTACTCTAACCATAAAGTTCATATTGCCAATTATCTCAACTATGGCCTAATTTTCCCTAATGATGCTGAAGCCTAATTCTTCTGGGTTTTGCAGTCTCTACCAAATAAATGTTAAAACCTTTATCTAGCAAAATCAACTGCTTGGTCATGTCAGTTTATGTAGCTATTTATATCTTCTGGATGATTTGCAGTCAATTTGGAGAACTGCTAATGATTAAAATTAAAGAATGACCTAGAGGCTAAAATTAATTCATTTTAATTTATTGACAGTTTGGTTTTCACTCTATTTTATACCACTATTGGCCCTGTGAAATAGTGTCCCATTCTGTGTTGTATCATCGCATGAACAGCATTCTAGTCTAATCTGTAGATGACATGGAGGTGAAAGGCATAATACATATTTTGAAAGGGCAGTATTGAGATGTCAGATGTTTTTGGCAAGTTGTAATGATAAACTCCATTCTCAAAAAGTGAAATATTAAAGGGGTGAAAATAAAACTTCCTCTTGGTTCTAGCAAAAATACCTACAAAAAATAATGGAGCTGCTGTCAACCTGATTTGTAGCTATAAGAACAGCTGGTAATTGAGGTGGCATAACTTAGTTGATATGCATTGGGCATCTGGAGCGGTAGAGAACAGACACTCACTCAGAATACCCTTAGGAGGACGGACTGATGCCCATCTGGATCTGAAAAGTAGGAGGTTATTAGGGTTGGATGCTACTTCAGGGAATGAGTCTTCTCTCTCGTCATCTCTCTGCTCTTGCTGTTTACCTCTGCATATTCAGTAGGTTCTCATCTGACTCCTAGTGTTTCATCCAGGTCCCAGAGAGAGCTGATTTGGTTGACTTGGTTGATTATCATTTTTTTCTCCCAGGTGGCGCTATTGATAAAGAACCTGCCTGCCAATGCAAGAAACCTAAGAGATGCAGATTTAATCCCTGGGTGGGGAAGATCCCCTAGAGGAAGTCTTGGCAACCCACCCCAGTATTATTGCCTGGAGAATTCCGTAGAAAGAGGAGCCTGGTAGGCTACAGTCCATTGGGTTGCAAAGAGTCGGACACGACTGCAGTGACTTAGCACACACTAGGGCAGAGGCTTTGGCACAAAGCAACCTCATGGGTTATCTTCCAGCCTCTGGAGTCAGGTGTTCCCCCCAGTCCTATCAGTGGCCACCTCTACTAAAACAGCAATTGATCTCTGCTTTTCTTAACAGTGGGCTGTGGTTGGGAAGGTTTACACTAGGATGTGAATCTGGATCTATATCCAAGAGCCAGATCTGGGATCAAGGAGTGAAAGCTACAAGAAGAGAGATTCAACTATGTACAGAGTACCCTGAAAATGGAATAGGTGGTAGGCAGATGGATGCTTGGATACACCTTCCAGGCCCCTTCCAATTCTCAAAATTATGTTTTCATTTTTACTGTCACTCTTTTATTTCTTCCCAGAAGTGTCTTAATGAAAACCATCTTTTCACATTATTTTTCAAATGAGCTATGAAGATGATTTCTGCCACAGTATAATTATGAGCTGCCTAAGGTGTCAGAAGCAGTAATGCTTTGCATTAGCCTCTTAAATAAAATATATTTCATATGTGGAATATTTATAACTTAAGATTTTATTATAGGCAGTAGCTATTTAAAGAAAGGAATTCATTTACATAGCGTAAATGTACCGGACCAACAAACTGCAACAAAGATACTTCTCTAAGATTTTGAAGATGAGTGTAAGAGTATTTCAGACATTTTTTCCTAAGGAATTGTAAATGGCCTTCCAGAGATTTCAGTTAAGCTTTAAAATTCATGTGTCATGATGGACTGAATCATTTAGGACAGATTTCAGTGGTGACTCTTCTGACACTTGTCTGAGCTGAAGTCTCCAAAGTAGCGGCTTTAAACCTCACTATTCAAATTCTGCTAATTTGGAAGTGTGTGTGTATGTGTTATGAAGGGAGAAGAAAAAGTATTCCATACAATGTTCATCTTTTCCCAAACAACAAAAGTTAGTTATTTAATTGGAGAAAATCTGAAAGCACTGAGAAGACTCCCGGGCACTTCTGTTTCCTTTTTCCACCATGAGAGTGCTTTGTGCCAAAAAGAAGGGGGGCGGGGGGCTGGGCAGATACGGGGCAGAGTAGCCTTGCCTCCAAGTGCCTGTTTATTGCATTCCCTCCAGGCAATACATGGTTGGGAAAAAAACAGCTTTGTTAAAATTCCACTTCCACCATTTTGGATCAAGACAAAGCACTCTCAACTTCAGTTTCCTCATTTATAAATCAGGGATAATAATAGTCCTTAGGACAGAGTGTTCTTGTGAGGATTAAAGCACTTAGCACAATGTCGGGCTCTTACAGAGTACTCAGAAATTTAGCTCTTAGGATTATTTTTATCTTCATTACTCCTTAAGGGGTGGGAATTCTGAGGTTATGTTTGCCTCTGCCCAGAAAGTCAGTAGCATCAGGCCCTGTTAATGGTGTGAATCCATGTGGTCCTGTCCCACCCAGCCCAGCCCGAAACAGGGTTATGTCTGGCCCCAGCTCATGATCTGCTTTTATCCTCCTTGGAAGACTTGATTCCATCCTGATCTCACTGCTTTGCTTGGACCTCCTATAAGTCTGTGTACCTCTCAGAGCCCTAGTTTCCTCCTCTTGAAAATTAGGGAACTATTTATTTATTTTTAATAGACATAAAGTCTATTCTTTTTCAGATTCTTTTTCTTTATAGATTATTACAAAATATTGAGTACTGTTCCCTGTGCTACACAGTAGGTCTTTGTTGGTTAACTATTTTATATATAGTAGCATGTATATGGAGAAGGCAATGGCACCCCACTCTTAGTACTCTTGCCTGGGGAATCCCATGGACGGAGGAGCCTGGTGGGCTGCACTCCATGGGGTCGCTAAGAGTCAGACATGACTGAGCGACTTCACTTTCACTTTTCACTTTCGCGCATTGGAGAAGGAAATGGTAACCCACTCCGGTGTTCTTGCCTGGAGAGTCCCAGGGACAGGGGAGCCTGGTGGGCTGCCGTCTGTGGGCTCGCACAGAGTCGGACACGACTGAAGCGACTTAGCAGCAGCAGCAGCAGCATGTATACATTAGTCTCAACCTCCTAATTTATCCCCCTACTTTTCCATTTGGTAACCGTAAGTTTGTTTTCTGTATCTGCGAATCAGTTTCTGTTTTGTGACTAAGTTCATTTGCGTCATGTTTTAGACCCCACATATAAGCACTATCACATGACGTGTGTCTTTGGTGTTCTTCACTTAGTGTGATCTCTAGGTCCGTCCATGTTGCTGCAGATCACGTTATTTCATTCTTTTTTATGGCTGAGTCTATTCCATAATATAAAGGTGCCACATCTTCTTTATCTATTCATTTGTTGATGGACTTTTAGGTTGTTTGTTTTGGCTCTTAATAGGCACATGAAAAAATTCTCGACATCGCTAATTATTAGAGAAATGTGAATCAAAAGTACAGTGAGGTATCCTCTCAACTGGTCAGTATGGCCATCATTTAAAAGTCTACAAATAATAAATGCCGGAGAGGGTCTGGAGCAAAGGAAACCTTCCTACACTGTAGGTGGGAATGCAGATTGGTGCAGCCTCTGTAGAGAATAGTATGGAGGTTCCTCAAAAAATGAAAAATAGAGCTATCATCTGATCCAGCAATCCCACTCCTGGGCATATATACAGAGAAAACTATGATTTAAAAGGGAGAACTATTTAATTTTATAGAGTTTGGAAGTTTTGGATATTATTAAACTGTATTTGTTTTAGAGATCAGATGCAAATTGTGTAGAGAAGATGGGACTCTTAACACTGGATGAATCATTGAAGAATGTCTCCTCTGACTTTCTCTCCTTCAAAAAAAATGCCTGTGCTTGGGTTCTATCCCACTTGATCTGGTATATTGGTGATTGGTCAGGCATTTATTTGGCCACATGGGGCCTAGCCACTGATATTCTGTAAAACCTCTCCCACTGGTTCAAATGTGCCTGCAAGGTTGATAGGCACTTAGCAAGCCCAAGGTCAGACTATTAACAGCAAAGGCGGGTCTAGACTCCCAGCTTCTCTTTTCTCCCTGTACACTGTCCCCAAATTCTGGTTTAAAAGAGGTTTTCTAAACATTTTTTGCAGTGTTTTTTTTTCCACACTTTCTCATAAGAATGAGTTATTAAATAAACACATTATTCGAACACTTCTGTTAGTTGGCTTCCTTTTAATTAAGGTTTTATTCTATGGTGTTCTACCTTAACCTTATGCTTGTTTTCTTGCAATGGTGTGCTCTGAAACCTTCCTTCCCAGATACCTGCTTTTCTCACCGCCTTCAAAGCCACCTCCAAAATGTAATTGCATGTCTGGGTTCCTCACTGAGATCATCAACCTTGATCAAATACTTCATTCTTCATTGTTTGTTCTTTGCAGTTTGTGTTAGATTTCCTCTAGCTTCTACCTGTGTGTTGATGAGATTGTACAGCACTCTGTATTCCCATGAAGTATTAGAGTAAAATTAGATCAAGTGCCTTTTTTCTCTCTTTAATTTGTGTGAGCAGTTGTTTCCTGCTATTGAGGGCTCATTCAGACTTCTGTCATATACCAAAATGTAATTGGAATTGTGTTACCTTTTTTCATTACCTGTTGCCATGAAATTGCTTAAAGTTTCTTAGACATTGATGTCCTTAACTACTGTAATGCTTGGTTAAAATTCATCATGGGATTTAATACGTATTAAGTTCCCTTTGTCAATTTTAGTAGGATAGTTGAGTGAAAGCTTAATAGAATTAGGTAACCCAAAACAATTTACACTGCTCTGTGTTTGTTTTGTTTTCAGGAATCTTTGTGATACTCCACACTTGTGTGCCGAAGACTTTAACCAAATCTGCTCTCAGGAGTTGGCATCCTGGGAAAAGAACGGCTTCCAGAGTCAAGGAAATTTTGGGGGAGGTTCTGGACTGGCGGATCTTTGAAGGTGAGAATGAAACCGTTTTCTCTTTGTCTTTAGAAATCTCATTGAGCTGTCTGTCTTCAAGATCTGCTTTTTGGGAGAGTGAATAGGGGACTACATTATGGAAAATTCTCTGTAAAGAACTGAGAGTATTTCTATTTCAGGAGATTTTGTAGTAGTCATGAAGGATATCAGTTGGCTATTTTGACCAAATAGGAATTTATCGGAAGTGTAGATCTGTGAAATGACAATCTATGAAGACTTATTTAAACACAAACACACACATGCACATACACACACCTCTTAAAAAAATCAGTAACATTTCTCTTCTCAGAAATTTCTTAGGCATTTAAGGTCTCTCTCAGCCTTCATTTCTGCTTTACCCTGCCTTCTAGGATTATTTTAAGAATCAAACAATATAACTTATGTGAAAGCACTTTGTAAACCATGAAGTATTACTTGCATAAGTAAGAAAAGCAGTCACTATTTCCAAATACTTATAATCCTCCAGATTACTCTCATACCCTCCAATCTGTTTTCTTCCATAGTGTGATTCATTTTTATTTCAATTCAGTATACCTTGCTAGGATCTTAAGAAGTCAAGTCCTTCCCTTCAAGGAATATCTGTCAAATGCAGGACAGTCACATAAATAACCCACTCCAATATGATGTTACATATATTGAGAATTCACTAAGGAGTAAAAACGGCATCAGATGCAGCCTAGAGCCAGAAGACTGTGTGTGTAAAAGTGGGCTTCCTGGAGGAGGTAACCCCTGAGATGGCCCTTAAAAGATGAATAGGAGTTAGACTGGTAAAGAGCAGGGTGGGATGGAGGAGGCCATTGCAGGCAGTGGTGGTGAGATAGTTGTGTAAAACTCACATAGGGAAGTAATAAGTCATTCAGGATTATTGACCCATAGGTATAGGGTGTGTGTGTGTGTGTTTGTAAGCATGGAAAGTTTTTTTTTTTAATTGAAGTATGGTTGATTTACAGTGTTGTCTTAGTTTCTGGTGTACAGAAACGTGATACATTCTTTTTAAGATTCTTTTCCATTATAGTTTATTATAAGATATTGAATATAGTTCCCTGTGCTATACAGTAAGACTTTATTATCCCAAACTCCTCATTCATCACTCCCCTAGCCCCATTCTCCTTTGATAACCATTAGATTGTTTTCTACATGTGTGATTCTATTTCTGTTTTGTAAATAATTTCATTTGTGTCATTTTCTTCAGATTCCATAAATAAGTGATATCATATAATGTTTGTCTTCTGTCTGACTTCATTTAGTACGATAACTTCTTTGTTGCTGCAGATGGCATTATTTCATTCTTTTTTCATGGCTGAGTAATATTGTATTGTGTGTGTGCACACACACCACATCTTCATCCATTCTGTTGATGTACAGCTAAGTTGTTTTCATGTCTTGGCTGTTGTAAACAGTGCTGCTATGGATGCTGCGGTTCCTGTATCATGTATCTTTTTGAACTACAGTTTTCTCAGGATATATGCCAGGAGTGGGATTGTAAGATCATATGGTAACTGTATTTTAGTTTTTAGGGAACCTCCATACTGTTCTCCATTGTGGCTGCACCAGTTTACATTCCAACCAAAAGTGTAAGAGGGTTCCCTTTTCTGCTGAGGGATTTTAAGGTGGCAGTCATTGGGTTTTCAGATGTGTTAACCTGAAGAAAGTTAGAGGAAGAGTTACAGTGAGCAAGACTGAAGGAGGAAGATTTGTGATGATCTGGGGAAGAGATGGGAGGACTATAATTAGGGTAGAAGCAGAGAGTGCCAAAGGATTGATACTTTTGAACTGTGGTGTTGGAGAAGACTCTTGAGAGTCCCTTGCACTGCAAGATCAAACCAGTCAGTCCTAAAGGAAATCAACCTTGAATATTCATTGGAAGGACTGATGCTGAAACTGAAGCTCCAATACTTTTGCCATCTGATTCTCAGAACTGACTCATTAGAAAAGACCATGAAGTCTGAAAAGAGGAGGAGAAGGGGAGACAAGGCAAGAGGAGGAGGGCAAGGGGAGAAGGGGATGACAGAGGATGAGATGGTTGGATGGCATCACGGACTCAATGGACATGATTTTGAGCAAGCTCCAGGAGTTGGTGATGGACAGGGAAGCCTGGTGTGCTGCAGTCCATTGGGTCACATGGAGTCGAACAGGACTGAGCAACTGAACTGAACTGAGTGAGGAATAGAGAAGAAAATTTTGAACAACTAGAATATTCTGAATTTTGTGATAGTTTGAACATTGGAAGTGAGAAAACATTAGGACTTGGGATTGTCAGGTTTCTGACTTGAGTGACGGAAAGCATGATGATGCCATCAAGAGAATTAGAAGGGAAGTGGACTTCGTGGTGGGGAGGAGAGGACTTTGAGGTATATTTGGGACAGTAGGTCAAAATGTCTACCAGCTAGTTGGACCTGTAAGTGTGGTGGTTAGGGGAGGGCTGAGGACTAGGAACATTGATTTGGGAGTTACAGGCAATAGTTAAAAATTTTTTTTAATATAAATTTGATATTGTACTTAAGCTGCTACTATCATTTATTTGTACACTTAAAGCCCAATTCACCACATTCTCAATTTCCATTTTATTTTGCCATTACCTGTCATTTCATTTGTATCTATTCTTGTTGGTCCTGCTTCCTTGGCATAATAAATTGAGATTTTACCTCATGACCATTGTTGTGACCTTTTGAGTTTGATGAAAGAAAATTCCATCTAGTATTTTAAAATTCCATGAAACCCTAAAATGTAGAATTGTAAGTGCCAGTCTCCATTTTAATTCACATTGGCTATAAAAGTTATTTTTAAAAAGTACTTTGCTTTCCAAAGTATAGTTGTTTTTTTTTTCTCTGTATAAATCGAGTTTTCTCGTCAATTCCTCCCTTTCATTGCTCTGTCCAGGATCTGAGCCTCACATATGGGAGACTAAGCAGCATCTTTTTTGCATTCTTCTGTGGGGTGGTGCCAGGGTCCCTCCCTTGGGTCTTTCCAGAATCAACCCAGAATGTCATTAAGGAAGACTGTTACAACAGAGGCCGCACTGTTTGAGGTCAAGCCTACCCAAGTCAGACTTCTGAAAATCATTACGCAGAGCCTTCTTTGAGGGAGTGTCATGGGTAAAAATTTTAAATTCAAATAACACTTACAATAGTACTCTTTTGAGTGAATTTTATTTGATTACCATGGTCGTAATGAACTTACTGATTTTTTTTCTTAAGATCTGTTGGAAAATTACAAAACGCTCCTTTTTTACTCTTTCTAGTTCACTTCTCTAGCATCCTTCCAGAAACTTTCAAGATCAGTTAATCTGTCACTTTCAGTTTTATACAAAAGAGAATTAATTTGAAGCAGAATTAAGTACATAATGCTAACAGCTGGAGCCAGAGCCCCGGCCAGTTGAAACGCATTCTGTCCTTTCCACTTGAGCTTTTTCCTTCTTATTCCAAATCTTTATTGAACCGTGATGTTATCTATGTGTCTTAAAATAGGAAATTGAATTAAGTAAATCAGTTCACACTGATGGCATATGCTTTGGTTAATCACTCTCTGCTCAGCAAACAGATTTTGCGTTACTGCTTTGGGCTCTGATTAAGGTTTTATTGTTTTTTATCTTTGCACCTAAAATTTTTTTAGCATGGAATTTGTTTTTAGCATTCTCTATTGTGGTTCCTGGAGAAGGAAATGGCAGCCCACTCCAGTGTTCTTGCCTGGAGAATCCCAGGGACGGGGGAGCCTGGTGGGCTGCTGTCTATGGGGTCGCAGAGTCAGACACAACTGAAGCAGCAGCATTGTGGTTCCACTGCTAAAAGGAAGGACTGGAAGAGAATCGAAACCACCTGTGTTTAAATTCCAGTTTAAAAAGACCTGTCATTTCAATCCATTATCAAGCTAGTTTTTTCCAATGGATGCTTTCAATACCAACATACTAGGCACATTCACTAATAGGGCAAGCACCGGCCATACAACCCAGTTTCCTGAAACATTTGACTTTTTTCCAGCTTTATTTCCCTTTTTAAAATAAAAGGCAAATTCCATACATTAAAAAAAAAAGACTTTTCATTTATTTTAAAATCAACACTTTTAAGCAGAGGCTATTTCTGATTGGGTCAAATACATTGTAAGACTTGGTGAATTTCATGTATAGAAAATGAATTCATGGAAATGCTGAGTTGGTGTAACTTAGAATGACATCACATGCATGCAAGTTGTAGGTGGTCTCAACGACAATGAATTGTTCTCTGAAATTCACAGAACAGGCAGTCACTGCTGTGAAACCAGTGGGCTGTTTCAGGGTCCGGATACACAACATGATTCAGTCATCCCGAGAGCTGCCAGTTGCGAAAGGAGTTTCCACTTGCTTGTGTGCAGGACACGGGAAATATGTCTCCCCGTTTTGATCTCTTTCTGCCTTTTGTCTCACTCATAGTCTGTGATACAGACAAATATGGTATCTCCAAAACAGGAGACCCTTGACAGTTTGTATTTATGGATCTAGAAGTGGAGACAATTGGTTGTGGATTGAAAAGCAGGCAAATCACCTTTCACTGAGCTTCCCTGATAGCTCAGGCGATAAAGAATCTGCCTGCAATGCAGGAGACCTGGGTTCAGTCCCTGGGTCCCAAAGATCCCCTGGAGGAGGACATGGCTACTCACTCCACTACTCTTCCCTGGAGAATCCCACAGATGAGGAGTCTGGCAGGCTACAGTCCATAGGGTCGCAAAGAGTTGGAGGCGACTGAAGCAACTTAGCACGCACGCACCCTTCATTTGGTAACAAGCGAGAGCCCTGGGAAGACAGTGTCTTGGCGTGTTGCTCTCTGCATAGCGTGGCCACACTGGACCAAATGATGATGTGAACAGAGATGGAGAGATGGAGAGACTTCTGCAGACAGTAAACACAGGATGGTGTGGGGTCTGGGAAGGGACAGGTTGGCTTTCACTGCTGTTGTTTGGCTTGGTGGTAGGGTCTTCCGAACAGTCTGACTATGGACAGCAGTATTGGGTGGCTGCTTCCTGCTCCAATTCCAGGAGTGTTCCAAGTACCATTATGCCAACAAAGCACAATGGATAGCACTGATAATTAGCTTTGGAGGTGCCACTTAAAAATATTCAGAGTTTAAAATAATATTCAAGACTTCCCTTCTTCTGCCCTGTGGGTAGAGCACAGAATTTTGCTGGAGGAAGGTTGTTTAGAGAAAACTCTTAGAAAGTGAAAGCTATCGGTGAGTTGCCAGGGTGACACTTCTGAATGGGCAGTCTTCCAAAAGGCTCAAATCATATTTAGCAGTAAAGTGTGTTACCCTATGCCCTTTTGTAGTGTGGGATTTTGAAAAGAGAAGGGACAGGAAATGCTGAGCCACCAGCTTTTGGATCCAAATTCAGTCCCACTGTAGAGGTCACAGACATCAGCAGTTTGTGGGCCATTTTGGTGGAGGACAATAACAGTGGATTTCTAATCAGATAATGTCCTGCTACATTTGAATTTTCACTCTCCACTGCCTTTTGTCATCTGAATCCTTTCAGAATCATTCTTGATTCAGGTTTATTATTAACTTTTTGAACTCTGGCTTCTATACTAATATCTTGCTGCTCATGTTAAAATGAGAACGTTGCCACAAGAATTTCTTTTTGCATTCGTTAATAGAATAGCAAGGCAGCATAATATGAATTAATACTCTTCACATTTCCCCACAATATAAGCTGGATTTGTTATCCCCTGGGGATCTATTTCAAATTCATGTCCTAGTAAGCCATTCCAGCTAGTTGTTGGTTTTCTAGCTTTTTAAAAGCTTCTCCATAATGGTAAATAGAGAACAATACATAATACATAATTTTGATTTTAAACTTTAAAAACATGTTTGATTGTTCTCATTATAAAGTAAGAAATGAGACAGAACTTCCTCTTCAATCCCCAATAGTATAAGTATTTGTAATTTTCTTTTGGCAAGAACCGTCCTGAGGCAATTATGTCTTTTTAATATAGTTTAGACAATAAATTCTATGAGGAAAGATTGAGGATAGAAACATTATTGAGGATGCAGAACCTCTAATAGAGTTTATTCATCCTTTGTAACATCTTTCCTTCAGAGGACACATGTATTGTCATTGACCGAACTATTTAAAACGGCAGTATCTGCTTGGGTAGTAATTATCTGTTACCAATATTTCAGATTATTCTCTCTCCTCTTCTGTTTCCCTTCTTTGCTATCAAAATTTCCAGTGTTGTTTCCAGTCATCATATTAGTGTGTGTGTGTCACAGAGAGAATGTGACGCAGCAAAGGGCCAGAGGCAGAAAAAGAGAGAAAGAGCTGAAGAAAGTGACAGGAAAACAAGGGATAGTTTGTATTTCCTACGAAGAAACCAAAGCAGTATTTGGAGTTCCTTTCCTGCCTCCATCGTATGTATTTTTTTCATCTCTTTGACTTGAACGCTATGTGATTTTTTATAACTTAACAATCAATAAGCAATGACGCAGAACCCTATTCTGAGTTAGAGATCCGAAAATAGTCACTCCGGTGGAGCCGTGCTGTCAGCCAGACGCCTCGCCCCTTTCAGGCTTCAGGTCCTCTTTTCCCCAGCGTCTGGGAGTCTTAACAGCTGGAAGCTCACAGGGGGTCCCTGCGTGGGGACTGCCCTGAGCTGTCAGCTAAGGAGAGCTGCCTCGCCCAGGATCCTGCCCATCGCCCCGGATCCTGCCCATCGCCCCTGGCGCGGCAGCGTACCTTCAGTGGCTGGTCAACCTGGCACACAGAGGCCCTTGCCCCACTTCAGGACGACTCTGTGGGGCCTGCAGGGTCCGCTGGGGCTTCTGTTGTGACTGCACTGCAGTCCAGCTTCTCCCACTGCCTCACCTGCTTTGTTCACGCTCCCGTTTGTGCGGAGTCCAGCAGCACTCACCGGTGAAATCTGCACGTGTAAATTCTCATCTCGGAGTCTGGTTCAAGAAGGGCAGCCTGCAGCCGCCGCCATACCTGGACTGTGCCTTGCGTCCACGTGTGGCTGCACTGTGGAGAGGCACTGGCTCGAGGGTCAGCAAGACCTCTGACAGTCTAGTCCCTGCCGTTACAGTGAAAAGTGGGGATAATAATACCAGCCTCCTAGAGTTGTCGCCAGGATTCGGTAGCAAAGTATTCAGCACCTGATACATCAGAAGCACCCTTAAATTACAGCTTTTCTTGAAATTATCTACAAGTGGTGCACTGCTGCTGCTGCTGCTGCTGCTAAGTCGCTCAGCCGTGTCCGGCTCTGTGCAACCCCACAGACGGCAGCCCACCAGGCTCCCCTGTCCCTGGGACTATCCAGGCAAGAGCACTGGAGTGGGGTGCCATCGCCTTCTCCAAAATGGTGTACTAGTTCCAACCAATTGATTACAATACGGAAAGTATTATAATGTCATTTTATGACATTTATTTCAGTAGAAGGTCAGGTTAATGAAAGAGGCATCATCTGCTTATTTAAATAGTTCTTCCTCATTGTCAGTTTCCATTTATTTAGTGTGTAGAGAAATTGGGAAGGTCTCTAAAGGGAACCATAAGTTATTAAAGAGGGAGAAAGAAAATGTTATGGGAAAGAATGAAAGAATCTGGAAATAAGATTGGAAGATTGAGGAATAACTTGCTTTCTATCTTCAAGTAAGTGGAAACGTTTTATGAGGGGAATATTGGACTTGTTTTTTCCCATGTTCGCAGAAGACAGAACAAGAGAAAATGGACATAAATTGAAGGAGGAATCTAGGTGGCTTTGTATTAAGGGAATTCCTCTGTTCTTGGACAGTAAACATGGGAAGGAGCTTGTAATATATATATATATATTTAAATCTTCAAAAAAAAAGATAACATTTAGTCAATCACTGAGATTCTTCCTAGGGAATTTATGGAGGACTCTGAACTCTGTGATTCTGAGATTTCAGAAATGATGTTTCCTAGAAACTCAGACACATATGTTCTGTTTTATAAATGGAAACTAACTACTATTTGACCACTTTCATTTTCTTTTTAACTAAATTTCTTATGATATCTTTGGAAATGTCTATATGCACCTTGTATGTGGTTTTTGGATAATGTTAATTTTTTCACTGTATAGGTGTCTATTAAAAATATGACAAGTATCATTATCATAATTTCCAATATGTCATCTCTTTATATTATGTATAAAAATAAATTAAAACCTAGCATCCTATGCCATTTATCTATATGTGCTAAAAGTTATTTGGGAACTCAGATCTTGGGATGACGTTGTTTAAATGAGCACTTGTGAGTAATAAATCACTGAAGGGCTTTAGAACACCAGCAAGAGGTCTGGAACTTTGGAGAACACTTTTTCAATCAATTAACGGGTTAGAGATAAGATTAAAGAGTGGATATGGGACTAGGTTTTTAACGTTCTTTAAGACCTCAGTGTCAAAAGATAAGAGGAAGCCACTAAGATGTTTCTCAGTTACTGGTAAATGTATTGGATTTTGCATTTTCTCCTTGGCATGGCTTATCAGATGAGTCATAGACAAGAAACAGAATGAAGTGGGTGAAGGAGCCCTGGACCACAAGCCAAAATGCCTGGCTCTGCTTCCATCATAGCTAAAAATGGTCTGTGCTTCTCTTATAGAACTATGTCTACATGGATTTTCTTTGAATCTCTTAATTTCAGAACCCTGTATTAGATGCTCATCACAGCACAGTACCTTCTTTGAGAAGATGCCCAGCAGACCTAACCTGAGGGCCCCATCACCCCTTGACCTAAAACAAGCAGCTCTGCTTCTGCTAATTATTTTTCTTTTTCTTTTTCTTTTTTTTAGCAAGCACAGGTAGATAGAGGTTCTATTTAGGATTTCACTTGACTAAATAGATCCATTGCTAGAAACAAGAGTTCTACAGGCTGATCTCTTTGTCCTCAGTTTTTCCCCAGTATATCTCATTAAAATACTGAATTTCACTGCTTCTCTTACAGCAAACTCTTTCAGTAGCTGTCTATCTCATGAGGGAAAATGTACACACTGTTTACTCCAGTATTCCTGGCCGCCCTCACTGCGGACTTAGAATTCTAACATGAGGTCATCTTGATCTGGTTATCAAATGCAGTGTCGGAGACTGGGTGGCCTCTCACAAGCAGCTCATGCAGTCAACTTTCTATCTGATTTTGCTCAGCATCATCCTTGCTGTCCTTCTAAGCCACACAGGCCATTCTGTTCCTATTCTGAGCATACCTCCTCCATAAGGCCTTCCTTGATTGCTCTAGCCCCTGTGAATCTGGCCCATCTCTGAAATTCCCTTACACACACAGGCCTTTATGCTAGTCTACATTCCATTTTACCCAGTTTGCCAATAGCATTATGTAGCCTGCCTGTGCACAGCGTCATTTTCGCCCCTCAGGCGTCAGGGAACACTGCAGCAGTCACTGTGACCACCACTTACCTAGAGAAACACATATCCCAGCATCATCCCCAAAGGTGAATTTTCAGTGTTCAGCTCACTTTAGTCGCTCAGTCGTGTCCAGCTCTTTGCGATCCCATGGACTGCAGCACGCCACGCCTCCCTGTCCATCAACAACTCCTGGAGTTTACTCAAACTCATGTCCATTGAGTTGGTGATGCCATCCAACCATCTCATCCTCTGTCGTCCCCTTTTCCTCACACCTTCAGTCTTTCCGAGCATCAGGGTCTTTTCCAATGAGTCAGGTCTTTGCATCAGGTGGTCAAAGTATTGGAATGTCAGCTTCAGCATCAGTCCTTCCAATGAAGATTCAGGACTGATTTCCTTTAGGATGAACTGGTTGGATCTCCTTGCAGTCCAAGGGACTCTCAAGAGTCTTCTCCAACACCACAGTTCAAAAGCATCAATTCTTCGGCCCTCAGCTTTCTTTATGCATTAAGATATTCTGGAAGAAATTTTAGCAACATGGATGGAAATAAAACTTACCTTAAGTTATAACACATTAAAGCTCAAAGCACTTGCCTTGATCTGATGATACAGAATTTAAGCCTAATTCTGCCTCTCACTTTGGGTTCATCAGGAAATCATTTGTTCTTTAAGATCTTTTTAATAACTGTCATAATACTGCTATTCTTTGTTCTTTGCACCTCACAGAGTGCTTTTGCATGTTCTTTAATTTGAACTTAACAATGACCCACAAGGTACTGAGGTAAGCTAGTGTCTATCAAACAAGAAAACTGAGCTTGGGGCCATGACCTCAAATCTTTTTTAAAAAAACTTTTTATTTTGTATTGGAGTATAGCCGATTAACAAACAGTGTTACAATAGTTTCAGGTGAACAACAAAGGGACTCAGCCGTGTATATACATGTATCCATTCTCCCCCAAACTCCCCTCCCATCCAGGCTGCCACACAGCATTGAGCAGAGTTCCATGTGCTATGTGCTAGGACCTGGTTGATCATCCATTTTAAGTATAGCTGTGTATACGTGTCCATCCCAAACTCCCTAAGTATCCCTTCCCCCGCTCCACCCGCTCCACAACCGTAAGTTTGTTCTCTAAGTCTTGAGTCTGTTTTGTAAGTAAGTTCGTTTGTATCATTTCTTTTTAAATTCCACCCGTTAGGAATTCCATACGCTATTTCTCCTTCTCTGCCTGACTTACTTTACTACATATAACAATCTCTAGGTCCATCCATGTTGCCCCAAATGCATGCCCTCAAATTTGTGTGTGTTCAGCTGACAGTAGGCACTGAAACTCAAATCTTCTGGCTTCTATTTGTTGTTTTACTAAACTGTTACTAAAAGCGTTATCTGCATGACTTCCCTGATGACCCAGTGGCTAAGACTCTGCACTTTCAAAGCAGGTGCTCCAGATTCGATCCTTGGTCAGGGAACTGGATCCCTTATACTGAAACTAAGAGTTTGTATGCCACAGCGTAAGATCCTGCGTGCTACAACTAAGATCCAGCACAGCCAAATAAATAAGATTACTTCTAAATAAAAGTGTTGTCTACAGACCAGCTGCCAGCTGTGTGGGTGTCACCTGGGAGCTTGTTAAAAATGCAGAAGTTCAGGCCTCACCCCAGACCTGCTTTCTCAGGATCTGCATGTTAACAAGATGCCTAGGGATTCATCCATCATTTAAAGGGGAAGAAGTACTGTAATATCAGAACAGTATAATCCTCTGTGGTGCAAACATGAAAAGGTTTTTAAAATTTTTATCCCTTTCCCTGCCATCAAATCTCCTCTGTCATCTCTCCCTTTTCTTTGAAGAGATTTTGAGCAGATTTGATAGACTTTTAGTTACTTTCTGTTCTTTTTTTAAATAAGTTTCATATAGTCTAATCCAGTTTTAAAACTTCAAACTCATATGGAAGGAAAAGCTTTCCTTTACCCCTGCCCAGCTTGTACCCTTCAAAAGGTTGTTTTTTTCTTTTTTCTTTTCTACCTGTTCTTAAACCAAATGTTCTTACTTCCAATTTCTGACCCTTGATAATGTATCATGATGATGTTCAGTGTTCAGAATAGGAAATTCAGTTGCCCCACTCAGTCTTCAGTGACATTCAGAAGTAAAAACCAAGCGCACATGCCCAACATTAAGTAACCAAGATACTTCAGTCGCTATTCACTGTATTTCACCAGCTTATTGGACCAAGGATGACTTACGGTTGATTGTCTCTGGCAAAAACTGAAGTTGTTAAAATATTAGACTGTACTTCATGAAAAAAGAACATTTTCAACCTCTTGTTCTTAATTTTTGTTTTCGTTTTTCCGTCGTTTTGACTCGGAAGCCAAGAGTTAGATTTATTCACCAGTAGCCAAATGCCTGTCCTTAGATGCTAGATGGAATCCCATGAGACTTCCCTGTGAGTCCAGTGATGAAGACTTTACACTTTCACTGCAGGGAGTTTGGGTTCAAACCATGGTTAGGAACCAAGATTCTGCATATTCTTGTGGCACAGCAAAAAAAAAAAAAGTGAAAGAGAGATGGATTACCCCAGTCCCAACTGTATACTTTGTTGAATTTTCTAACTCTGCCTTCCACCCTGAAATGAAAGTTTCATTTTGACTCTCCTGCTACCTTCTCTGTGTCTAGTTTGTCTTCACTTTGATGTGACACAAAAAGGCAGCTTTTATCTTTGTTTCTGGTTTGCAGATTTCATACATATTCATTAGCAGTTTCCTTTTCCAGCTACTATTTTGTAGTTTGTTATTTGTAAATGAAATTTGAAATGAAGGACAACTCCTAGTTCTCACTTTAATACACTTGAGTTGTTCATCTTGATTTTGGAAGTCATGAACCAGATAGGAGTGACTTTTGAAGGCTGTTTTCTTAGGCTGCCTCATTCAGGGAAGGGGTGCAGATGTGTCTCTGTGTGTCGTGTGGCTTGGGTAGGTAGATAGGACAAGTGCAGAGGGAGTTTTTCCAGGGTATCTTAGGCGTCATCGTGCCAGGCAGTGCGCCCACCATCTCACTTTGTCTTCACAAGGGCACTCTGAGAGAGGTGTTACTGTATCCATCTTAGAAGCCTGGAACCAAAGCTAAGGAAAAGTAAGCAATTTGCTCCAATTCTCAAAGCTAGAAACTGAAGGAGCGGTGATGACAGATAATTAAACGTGGATGTTTCACGTGCTTTTCTACTTGATCTGTAGAAATTGATCGTGGGACGTTTTGGAGTAATTACCTTTAGAGTAATTCTTAGGCTTCCCTGATGGCTCAGAGGGTAAAGAATCCACCTGCAAGCCAGGAGACATAGGAGATGTGAGTTCGAACCCTAGTTTGGGAAAATCCCATGGAGGAGGAAAATGGTAATCCACTCCAGTTATTCTTGCCTGAAAAATCCTGTGGACCAAGGAGCCTGGCAGGCTTTGGTCCAAAGGGTCGCAAAGAGTCAGACATGACTGAGTGATTAAGCACACACACCTTTAGAGAATCAATTGTTTTTATTTCAGTGTATTAAGTTGTTAAGAACAGTGTTACTAGGCCTGGGCTAGTGGGAGTGGAGCCTGCCCGTCCTGTCCTCACTTAAACCTGAGGTGTGGTGCTGGTCCCTAGATGCCAGGGAAACTGACTCAGTATTTCCATGGATTGCTCTTTTAGATAGTGCTTTGTTTACTGGATAATGCTACAAAGCCCTACTGTTATGTGTCTGTAGAGTTTTTCTTCCTACCTTCAAGAAAGCTCTGGTTTGCAGAAAGCTCTTATTCTTCCCCTCCCTTTCCTCTGGAAAACAAAACAGATGCAACTCTTACGGCGGACTTAGCATCACACGCTTAGCAATTTCAGGCACCCTCTTCGCAGCCTCCCATAATTTCTGGAGTGTTAGCAGGCAGCACACCTGTCCTTTTAAGGGCTGTTTTTCTAAATTTGCTAGTCAGGCAGGTAATCTCTTTGTATTGTGAGTCTGTTTCTTGATTGTTGCATCAGATTCCCTCTGTGTCTCTCCTTGTTCAGCTTGGTGGCTGTAGACAGAGGACCCCTCCTGGGTACCCTTCTGCCTTGGAGAGGATTGGCATTGCCCTATAAATAAAGGCCACAGAAATCTGCACATGTTAAGACCAGCCTGAAGCAACTCTATACCAGCCTCTTAAAATTTTTGCTGAAATTTAAAACACTATTTGCCTTCAGATATAAAACAGAGGCCCTTTTTTTGGAACTCAGTAGCACTCAGAGTTGTCTATTGTCTGCCAAGCAAGTTGTAATTAAGTTTCCTATGCAATTTACCGTGTGATTTAGGATATGTGATTTTTTTTTTTTAAAAAAAGCCAAAGGCAGAAGTATTTTTAAATAATGTTGATTTTCCCCCAAATATAAAAGTGATACATATTCATTGCAAATAATTTAGAAAGCGGTAGAAAACATGAAGAAAATAAAATAATGCAGGTAAAATGATTATTAACTTTTTGATGTGTGTTTCGTGTTATACTCACATATATATAGATGCACACACAGCATGTTTAGCTTCTTGAAAAACAATTTTGATGGAATTGGCCCTTGGGACATTAATACCCAGCATTTGTCTCCTTTTCAACTTGTTCTTTTTATTTTTCGAATGGAATATTACACATATACAAAAGAGAGGGAGAATGGTATTCAGGAATGTTTACTATGGAAACAGGTTGCCTAGATTCTGGTCTTGGTTTTGCTGTGTGCTAGCTTGGAACTTTGGGGAAGCCACTTAATCTTTCTTTGTTCAGTTTTCCCATATATAAAGTGGGGACAAAATAGAACATGTATCATTCATAATGTAAACTGTTAGCTATTATTATTTTCTAAAATGAAGATAACATATATGTAATGTGAAAAGAAAAACTATACATAATCTAACATTTTTTGTTTGTGTTCTATTCCTTGATTATACCCCTTCCCTCCCTCCAGAGGTAAACATTACCCTAATTCATTGTTTAGCTTTATATAGTTTGAACTTCATACAATCAACCTCATACACATTTACTTAACATTATGTTTGTGAGATTTCTTCAGGTGATTTTTTTCATTGCAAAGAGTATATGTCACATTTTCTAATCCCTTTGGATTGTCTTTAAATTTCATATTATTACCAGACATGCTGCTGTGAACATTCTCCTACCTGTTTCTCGATGCTCACGTGCAAAATTTGTTGCTCTTGTCCTTCTGGTTTTTATTTTTTCAAGAAGTCTACCTGCTGCGTAGTATTGTATGAGCATCTTCGATTTCACTGGGTATTGGAGAATTGTTTTCCAAAATGATTGTATTGGTATATATATATATTTAAGGGCTTCTAATGGCAACCCACTCCAGTGTTCTTGCCTGGAGAATCCCAGGGACGGGGGAGCCTGGTGGGCTGCTGTCTATGGGGTCGCACAGAGTCGGACACGACTGAAGCGACTTAGCAGTAGCAAGGGCTTCTCTGGTGGCTCAGTGGTAAGGAATTCGCCTGTTAAAGCCAGAAACCTGGATTCGATCCCTGGGTCAGGAAGATCCCTTGGAGGAGGAAATGGCAGCCCACTCCAGTGTTCTTGCCCGGGAAATCCTGTGGACAGAGGAGCCTGGTGGGCTACAGTTCATGGGATTGCAAAAGAGCTGGACATGACTTAGTGACTAAATAGCAGCAATATATACTTAAACAAGAATGTGCACAAGATGAAAAGTCTAGGCAATGTAACTTTTGCTCTGTAAAGATAATATATCTTTTCTCTTTGACTGTTTTAAAGATATTTTCCTGTCCTTGGAGAGATGTTGTTTTGTTATAATATGTCTAGGTGATATTTCTTATTATTCATCCTTTTTAGTATTAATATATATTATGGTTTCCATGTCAGTGAATTTCATGTCTCCCATCATATCGGGAAAAATTGCTGCTGCTACTATAAACATTCCCTCACTTTCATTCTTCCCCTTTGAAACTAACTAGACTTACTTAAACCTTCTCATTTATTTTTTATGACTTAAACTCTTTTTTTGTATTTTTCTTCTGCTCATGCTATAATAGGAATCACTTATTGAACTCCATTTTCTTTTTAATAATACTGTCTTTAGCTATATCTACTATGTTTATCATATATTGAGTTAAAATTTTAAATTAAATTATTTTATTGCTAATTTTCAGAATTTTCATGTTACTTTGTAAATCTGCCTGGTCAGTTGTATAACATTTTACCCTTTGTGTTTAAAACAAAATTTTAATTATGCTAAAAGACATGAATATTTTTACGCCATCGTCACTGTTTCCAAGTGTATGGTTCAGTTAAGTACATTCACAAGCAGATTCTTTACCACTGAGCCATCAAGGAAGCCCCATGTATATGTATAGCTGTTTCACTTTGCTGTACAGCAGAAACTAACACAACATTACAAAGCAATTACATGACAATAAAAAAAAATTAAGAACTGTCAAAACAAAAAAAATTATTATTGGAAACAGGATTGCTCTGATGTTGGTAAGTTAGGAAAGTGCATGGCCCTTTTGCTGTGGGGAGCACTGAAGGGCAGCAGTATTGTCATCCATCTGAATGCCTTTCTGACTTACTGCGTCTCTGGGATTTGTGGTGAGGACATAATAATATTGTGTGAAACTCCTGGGATCGCTTTGGTTTCTGAAATATTATCTCCATTTTTGTAATTTTGATCTCTCCCATTGTTAACTGATACTATCCACTCTCAAATTAATATTTAATATTTTCCCAAAGGAAATTCAGCACTCTCATGGAGGATATCTATAGCCACATTTGTTGACACTCGTCTCTGACGTCTTTTAATTATTCTTTTCATATGTCTTACTGTTAACAAGACTGTAAACCAGGTTTCCAAGTCTGAAAGTGCTACAGCTGCTCTGGGATTGGTCTTGGTTGAAAAGTCATTTTGTGGTTTTTTTTTTTTGGCTTGGTCCTGCTAGGAGCTTCCTGATGCTCAGATTTTCTGTTTGAAGACTTTTTTATGCAGATAGGTTTCCAGTCTGTATGTTCCATTCAATTCCTATTAATGTTCTGGTCACTGTTTTCAGTGCACTGCTAGCACTAGTGAGCTAGCCCCAGAGACTTGCTGTGAGATTCCCTAGTCACATTATTTAGAAAAGAACTGTTTGACAGTAGCTTAGATGTAACTGTTACTTTTGCTAGGATTTAAGACAGGTTATAGAAAGAAGTTGGATGGTCTTCTCACCAGATTTCCAATATGAATCTTGCCTAACATTCATCTTTAACTGGAACAGAGGTAGAAAGTGAAAATCAGAAAGGAGAATGAGTCAGGAGTTCCCCAGTAAGATTTGCATATATTCATTGGTAGATTCAAGCTGCCAGATGATTTTAAAGTAACACAAATACAGGTATCCTGTCTCTCCAGCAGCCTTATACTCAACCTCTCCCAGGAAGGCAGCAAATACCAGCCCACATCTGTCTTACTCATAACAAAGTGAAAGTGAAAGTCACTCAGTCATGTCCGACTCTTTGCTACCCCCATGGACTATGCAGTCCATGGAATTCTTCAGGCTAGAATACTGGAATGGGTAGCCTTTCCCTTCTCCAGGGGATCTTCCCAACCCAGGGATTGAACTCAAGTCCCCCACATTGCAGGCAGATTCTTTACCAGCTGAGCCATAAGGGAAGCCCCAGGAGCTGGGGATTAACAGATACACACTACTGTATATAAAACAGATAAACAACAAGGATCTACTATGTAGCACAGGGAACCATATTCAATACCTTGTGGTAATCTGTAATGGAGAAGAATCTTAAAAAGAGTAGATATATGCCTATATATCTCACTGAATTGCTTTGCTGTACTCTGCAACTAACACAACATTGTAAATTGCTATATGTCAATAAAAAAGTTTAAAAAAAAAACTGAAATAAGGCTGTCAATAATGTAATGTGAAAATATTAAAAATTTAGAATAGCAAAAACCCGAAAAACCCAGCTTTGACTGACTTAAAGAAAAAAAAATTATATGATGGCCACTAGGAGAGCACAGAATTTACAGGATGACTCAGCCACCAGATTTCAGCATGGCAGGAACCAGGTCCCCTCTAGAAAGCAGGAAGCCAGACGTTATGTTATAGCCGAGGAATCGAGTTGGAGTACTGTGCTGTGTCGCTCAGTCATGTCGACTCTTGGTGACCCCATGGACTGTAGTCCTCCAGGCTCCTCTGGCCATTTGACTCTCCAGGCAAAAACACTGCAGTGGGTTGCTATGCCCTCCTCCAGGGGATCTTCCCAATCCGGGGATCAAACCCATGCATTGCAGACGGATTCTGTACCATCTGAGCCACCAGGGAGGCCTGGGGGACGATGATTAAATGGGTGAACCTCAGTCATTTTAGCCTCCTCAGCACTCTGCCCAAGACTTGAATCCCAGGCAGGTATTTGATTGATCTGAGGATTCCATAGCTGCCCCGTGGGTGGGGAAGGTGAGGGAACTGGATTCAGAGCCCTTGCAGATCATATCCAAAGTTGAAACGACCTCTGAAAGAAATCTGTGGGGCACTTATAAATAAGGCATCCATGTGAGGCAACCAAACACCAATAGATGTCCATCTCAGGTTCACTGTGAATCCCAGGAATGTTTGAGGCAATGACAATTTAAGATCAAAATCAGATTAACCATCTACAATTTGTTTTGTTATTTAGTCGCTCAGTTGTGTCCAATTCTTTGTGACCCCATGGACTATAATCTGCCAGGCTCCTCTGTCCATGGGATTCCCCAGGCAAGAATACTGGTGTGGGTTGCCATTTACCTCTTCAGGGGATTCTCCTGACCCATGGATTGAACCCACGTCTCCGGTATTGTTGTCAGTCGCTAAGTCGTGTCCAACTCTCTACGACCCAGGGACTGCAGCACGCCAGGCTTCCCTGTCCTTCACTATCTTCCGGAGTTTCCTCAAACTCATGTCCACTGAGTCAGTGATGCCATCCAACCCTCTCATCCTCTTTCACCCTTTTCTGCTCCTGTCCTCAATCCTTCCCAGCATCAAGATCTTTTCCAGTGAATTAGCTCTTTATATCAGGTGGCCAAAGTTTTGGAGCTTTAGCTTCAGTATTAGTCTTTCCAATGAATATTCAGGGTTGATTTCCTTTAGGATTGACTGGTTTGATCTCCTTCTTGTCCAAGGGACTCTCAGAAATCTCGAGCACCACAGTTTGAGGTGGATTCTTTACCACTGAGCCACCTGGGAAGCCCCTAACTGTCCACAATACATTATAAATACAGTCAATTATAAGTGGTTTGGGGGTTTATTAATAATTTCTCAGGTATTTTCAGATGTATTTTATCTTATTTGTTTTGCCCTTTAGGCATTTCAGTTCTCATTATTTCTTCTCTAAAAGATGGGATAGATGACATTTTTTAAAACTTTATATGCTTGTGTGCACCAAATGACATAGAAACATTTGTTTGCAGGACAGTGGCATGAAGAATCTGTTAAGCATAATGATATTTATGGGGTTAACTAATTTTATTTTGTTTTAGTTGCATATCGGATCAGCATAGGACTCAGGATAGATTGATTTGCTGAGTTTGAAAGGTCTCCAGGGAGACAGATGTCCCTTTATTCCTTATGTCTTGTTTTCCATGGGAATTGGTTATCTTAAGATAGGGAAAAGTGGTAACTTAATGAGTGTCTTCAAGACTATGATTTTTTTTTTTTATTTCTAGGCTTATTCTGAGTAGTTTTAAGCCTTCAGAGTCATACAACAAAGAAATATTCTAACATTATTCATCATGTTGAAGAATTTCTGAATTCTTAGAAGTGGTGACAGATTCTCCCCTGCAGGACTTTAAAGATTGGGATTAGTTATTTGGGGGTAGAGAATGATGCTCTAGGTATAAATTTATTTTTATTTATCTTTGGATGCACTGTGCAGCATGCGAGGTGTTAGTTCCCTGACCACGCATCAAACCCTTGACCCTGCAGTGGAAGCATGGATTCTTAACCCCTGGACCACGAGGGAAGTCCCGGTGCTTTAGATATAGAGTCATTCAGATACTGAGCGACTTCTGTGGGTCACGTTCTGTGTCACTGCGCTCATGTATAGCTCGTCGTCTCCCAGGAGAAGACAGGCACGTAAATAGCTCTGTGTGCCGCCAGCATGGGACTCCACAGTCAAAGATGTCGTTTTATCAGTACTGAAAATAAGCTAAACCTCCTGAGACAGGCAGTCTGGGCTGTGTGGCCAGGTTCCCTGCTTCTAAACTTTCTGGAAAAAATAAACAAATAAATAAATAAATAAACTTTCTGATAGCTGGTGGCTGGTGTTAGAAAATGTTTACTTGTTTATTTATTTATTTATTTTTACTAATGTATAGTTGTTTTACACTGTTTCAGGTGTACAGCAAAGTGATTCAGCTACATATATACACACACACATATTTCTTGCATGACCTCTTAAGGGTTTAAGACTACTCAAAATAAGCCTAGAAATTTAAAAAAAAATCATTGTCTTGAAGACATTCATTAAGTCATGACTTTTCTCTACTCCAAGATAACCAATTCTAGCTGTCTCTCTGATGATAAGCTGGCATTGTGTCAAAGTCAGAGATACCTATGTGTTGTCATTATTCAGTAGCTAAGCGTGTTTGACTCTTTACTGTCCCATAGATGGTAGCATGGCAGGCTCTTCTGTCCTCCACTATCTCCTGTAGTTTGCAGAATCATGTCCATTGAGTAAATGATGTTATCTAACCATCTCATCCTCTGCCGCCCCCTTCTCCTTTTGCCTTTAGTCTTTCCCTGATCAGTCTTTTTCAGTGAGTTGGCTCTTTGCATCAGGTGGCCAGAGTATTGGAGCTTCAGCATCAGGCCTTCCAATGAATGTTCAGGGTTGATTTCCTTTAGGACTGACTGATTTGATCTCCTTGCTGTCCTAGGGACTCTCAAGAGTCTTATCCATACCACAGTTTGAAAGCATCAGTTCTTTGGAGCTCAGCCTTCTTTATGGTCCAACTCTCACATCCATACATGACTACTCGAAAAACCGTAGCTATGACCTTCTTTGGCAAAGTGATGTCTCTGCTTTTTAATATGCTATCTGGGTTTGTCATAGCTTTCCTTACAAGGGTCAAGGGTCTTAATTTCACGACTGCAGTCACCATCCGCAGTGATTTTGGAGCCCAAGAGAATAAAATCTGCCACTGCATCTGGATATATATATATCTACTTCCAGAGATGTATGTATGTATATATACATACATATATATTCTTTTTCAGATTCTTTTCCATTATAGGTTATTATAAGATATTGAATATAGTTCCCTGTGCTATATAGTAGGCTCTTCTTATTTATTTTATATATAGTAGTGTATATCTGTTAATCCCAAATTCCCAATTTATTCCTCTCTCCTTTCCCTTTTGGTAATTATAAATTTATTTTCTATGCCTGTGCCTCTGTTTCTGTTTTGTAATTAAATTCATTTCTATCATTTTTTTAGATTCCACATGTAAGTGATATTATGTACAATCTGTTTTTCTCCGACTTATTTCACTTAGTATATTTATTTCTTCACATCAACACTAGCCCATGTGCTGACTCAATAAATATTTGATGTCCAGGCTGCATAGTTGGCATTCTTGGTTGTCACTAAGGAACAAAATGACAGGAAGATATCACCTACCTACGCCTTCTGCTGGGAAGAAAACTCATTATGTGTCTCTCTTTGGAGCTCACGGACACATTCTTTAACCCCTCCTTGGTCCCTGACCATGACCTTACCGACGCCCACTGTGTTCTGAGTTTTGCTTTTATCTGGGCACCTATTTCATCTGGTGGCATCTTTTTCCTGATGGGATAACCCTGCCTTTGGAACAAGGCGTTTGTTTGACCTGTGTGAGCACATTGTTTTTCAGAGCATCCTACACATAGCACACTCATGGTCTGTTGAACTGAAGTGTCATTTGATAGTTTGGAGACATCATTTTTCTGTCTGCTTAATATGGGCTCTGATGATTAGTATCTGCTGTAATATGGGCAGACTCAGAAACTTACCTCATTAGGAGAGGACTCCATCATAGATTCCAATCCTGAGTATTCATTGGAAGGACTGATGCTGAAGCTGAAGCTCCAATATTTTGGCCACCTGATGTGAAGAGCTGACTCACTGGAAAAGACCCTGATGCTGGGAAAGATTGAAGGCAGGAGGAGAAGGGAGTGACAGAGGACGAGATGGTTGGATGGCATCTCCAACTCAATGGACATGAGTTTGAGCAAGCTCCAGGAGATGGTGAAGGACAGGCAAGCCTGGTGTGCTGCAGTCCATGGGGCGGCAAAGAGCCGGACACGCCTGAGTGATGAACATGAGCCGTCACAGATTCAGATGTCCTGCTGCTGCCCACTTTGGGAACAGTGTTGACTTCAGGATTCAGGTAGTGTCATCCTCTTGTTCCAGGTATCAAGACATTCAATATACACCGAGGTGTTTCCTTGGGATGTGATGACTTGAGATGCCACATTGGTGATACATACTGTTTCCTCTGAGTATGCATGCTAGATTTTGACCAGTGATCATTTTCTCCTCACCAGGGTTCAGTGATGACCTTTAGTGACTATGTGACTGAAGTCTGATTAGGCTAGATTCTTCTCCAGGTCCTACGTGTTCCGCTTTGGCTTGTTCTTCTGGGAGGCTTATCTCTTGTTTCAGAGCCCTAATTCCTCATGAGTCATGAGTTACTGTTACTCCTGAGTTACTGTTATTAACCTATGCACTTTCAAGAGAAAAATACTAAGTACCAGATTACATTAGTGGGAGGCTTTCCTTTTCCCTAAGGTGAATGGCAAAATCCTGGCTCTCTGCTTTTGAAAATGCCTCTGTGAAGCAATTCTTTTTCTTTCTGGTCTGGACGTGCTGTTTTTTAATCCTCTTTGGTGGCTGTGTTCCTTCCTCTGGCATTAGTGTCCTTTTTTGCACTCTTTATAGACGGGAAGGACATTTTAAAACATGCTTTACCAAAAGATGACTGTCTTAAAATCTGAATTTAAATGTGTTCCCCATTTAAAATAAATGCAGTTGCTATGACATTTCCCATGGAGCCATGAACATTCTCCCATATCATCCCGCCCTCACCCTCTCCCACTGAGTCCAATACAGTCTCTTTTGTGTCTGCTGTGTCTCTTTTGCTGTCTCGCATGCAGGGTTATCATTCCCATCTTTCTAAATTCCATATATATGCATTAGTACACTGTATTGGTGTTTTTCTTTCTGGCTTACTTCACTCTGTATAATAGGCTCCAGTTTCATCCACCTCATGAGAACTGATTCACATGTATTCTTTTTAATGGCTGAGTAATACTCCATTGTGTATATGTACCACAGCTTTCTTATCCATTCGTCTGCTGATGGACACCTAGGTTGCTTCCATGTCCTGGCTATTGTAAACAGTGCTGCGATGAACATTGGGGTACACGTATTTTTTAACATCTATCTATTTATTAATGTCATCATCAACTCAACACACTTTTTTTTGCTATTTTTACTCTGTAAGATATACAGAAATACAAGTTTACATGAAAATTTATTTGTGTATTTATTAGTTTCATCAAAACAGAATTGTTCTATGTCCATTAATTCAGAAGTTGCATTTTTCACTTTACAACATCTATAATGGCCATCCACCATTATAAACAAATAGTTCTAAGTCATTCTTAAAAATAATGGTGTGATATTCCATGGCATATCATAATTTATTCAACCATTGTCTTATTTATGGAAAATAAGGGATTTCTTCTCCAGTTTCTGCCACCAGAGATGTGTTGAATTAAACATAACTATAATACATGGTATCCTTATATATTAGTGTTTCCACCTCTTTTTTCAGCAGAGCAACCCCAAACCGCATTGCCGAATCAAAAGGTATGTATGTTTTTGATATTAATAAATACTATTTTTTTTTCAAATGAAGTAATTCATTCTCCTGTCAGCAACATATGAGAATATCTGTTTCAAGGAAAAATATTTTAGCCCAATTTCTCCCTTTCTTTGGGCTTCCCTGGTGGCTCAGATGATAAAGAATCCACTTACAATGAAGGAGATCTGGGTTCGATCTCTGGGTTGGGAAGATCCCTTGGAGGAGGGCATGGCCATGCATTCCAGTATTCTTACCTGGAGAAATCCATGGACAGAGGAGCCTGGCAGGCTACAGTCTCTGTGGTCGCAAAGAGTTAGAGAAGACTGAAGTGACTTAGCACACAGTCCCTTTCTTCGTGGCGTTCGTGACATAACTATTCCACTAAGGTGTTCTTATGACCAATAGGTTTGTATTTGACATCTACTAGGTAAGTAAGATTCATTCTCATCTTGTAACTTGTTTGCTTAAGGTCTCAGAATCTCTTATCTCCGGTTTTGCTTTTGTTTTCCACCTGAAAAAACAAATTTTATCGTTTTAGGAGGTAGTAGGCATTTCTAGAATTCTCTTTCATGTAAGTCTATCGTCTATGACAGATTACTCAGTGTTTTAAGGAGGAAATTGGTTCCAGTGGATAACATCAGTACAAAGGAAGCAAGCAAATCTTTGGAAGCTACAGAAACTGGTTGGAGAAATATCATTAGTGTGATGACAAGCTTATATGGATTCTGCAAGGAGTGAAGAAGCAGTTATGAAAGATTTTATATTTTAAGCATCGAAACGTGGGTGGGCTGCCATCTTGACTACATTTAAAATTAACCACAGTTTTGAATCTTCAACTTGTGTACATAATGTGGAAGAGGTGTTGCAGAAATACATGCAGCAAATGTTGGACTTTTGTGCCATCTATGTTTACTGTTACTTTGGAGCACTTAGGAAGAGTTATTTATTATAATACCAAGGGAAGAAAAGGGCTAATGGATGAAATATTTGACTATCTAAAAAAGTTAATAAGAATCTCTTAATGTTTGTAGAAATGGCATGCTGATTGCTAATTTATTATCCTATAAAATTTAGATAAAATATCCCTCTTATACTTAATCGCTCTTATCAGAATATTTTTTCTTCTCCATTCATACCTATTATATTTTGAAATGTTACTGTCACAGTGAAACCAGAAAACAGTGGAAGTCTTTAAGCCACACATGACAATGTTTTCTGCTGCCTGACTCTTTGATTTTATTTCTAAGAGATCTGAGATATTTGACATAGCCAGTGAGATGAAAAAAAAGGAACTCCAACTAAACAATCATATCCCCTCAGGCCCAGACTGTCTAGCACAGTTTTAACTTGAAACTTTGGAAAACTTTGGCTCTAGGCTGGATCTTGCCTGAGATTATAACACTACACTGAATTCCCTTCCAGTAATTATTTGTATTAATGATGGATCTTATTTTTGATGTACCTTCAGATAATTTTGTCAGAAAAATAATGGTAAGGTGTAGAGAAATACGATTGAATTCCTTACCAAGTCTAGAAAACAAGGTCACAGTCCCATCAGAATGAATGATTCTATTTCTAAATATTTTCAGACAGCTGGAATGAATTTTGTGTGTGTGTGTGTGTGTGTGTGTGTGTGTGTGTAATAAAGTTTTATTAAAGTATAAAGGAGATAGAGAAAGCTTCTGACATAGGCATCAGAAGAGGGCAGAGAGTACCCACTTGTTAGTGTTAGCAATGAGTTTATATACTCTCCAATGAATCCAAAGAATGTCTGGAGGTTGTACAGACCTCACCAGACCTACTCCCATAATCTACATTTTAAGATAACAGAATTAGCCAGAAGTTTTAATCCAGAGACTATCCTCAGGCAGAATACATTATTCTTAAATAATCCTTAGGAATGTAGAGAAGGAAATAAAGTTTGTCCTTTCTTCCTCCTTGAGAATTCCAGACCCTTCTCTCCTTGGGGACCCCTAGACTTCTTATCAACCTGCCTAGGAAATGACTCTCTCATGCCTCCCTTTTCTTTTAGGAGAATTATGTTGCCTAGGGAAAAGGGGCGTCATTCTCGTTCCATAACTGCTTCCGAGCTGAGAAGGGGCATTGTCCCTAAATTGGCGAGGCAACATATTCTCCTAATCCTCATATTGAGGATATCTGATCCAGGGGCCACAAATAGTAGTTGGAGGAAGGTGCAGCAGTAGCAGGAGTTTGAGCAACCATTTGTAACTTAAACGCTTTCATGCAGCTAGAAACAAATCCAGTTACACAGTTACAGATGTAAGGCAACATAGTCAAAATTAAAAGTCACATTATGTCCATAGTTAAAGTGCAAAGTGTTGCACCAGTCCATTTTAGGGTTGGTAGATGTCATCAGATAAAGAAGAGGCATCGCATGTGATTGTTGTCGAAGGTATTCACAGACTTGAAGAAAGTCCTTTCCTTGAAGTGGAGATGTCCACCACGGGAAGCCTTCCACTGATGAAGAGAATCTTTATAACCTCCTTAGCCTGTTCACTAAGACAGAGAGAAGCCTCAGTCCATCCAGTAAAAGTATCTACCCAAACTTGTGAGCAAGAATATGCATTAGCTTTTGGAACATGAGTAAAATAAATTTCCCAGTCCTCTCCAGGATACATCCAGATGGGGAAGAGATTTTGCTTCCAAAACCTGTTCAGCAGTCACCACAGCATAACCTGCTTTACGCTTTCCATCCCGAACAAAAGAACTGGCATCTCTAAATATTTCCATGTCAGGATTGTCTAATGGGGTATCCATTAGATCTTCCTGAGCTGCATAAAGTTAGGAACTGAGAACAAACATGATCAGGTGTTTCATTTTCCTTCTCAGGAAGGAAAGTGGCAGGATTTAAATTTCCACAAACTTTAAGCTGAGTTACTGGTCCTTCTAACAACAATGACTGGTATTTAAGAAGCCTACTGTCTGTTATCCAAATATTAACCTTAGAATTTAAGATCCCACTCACATCATGAGAAGTCTGTACAGTAAGGTTTCATCCAATAATTATTTTTAAAGCAACAGGTGCTAACAAAGCCCTGCCCCAATTACTCTTAGGCAGGCAATGGGGCCACCCACGTGAAATTACATCTAATTCTCTGCTTAGATAAGCAATAGGTTGCTGGTGAGGCCCTCGGGGTTGTGTCAAAGCTCCCAAGGCCATACCTTTTCTTTCAGTGATAAACGAATTAAATTCTGACCCTGTGGGCAAGCTCAGAGCTGGAGCTTGCAGGAGAGCAGTCTGAAGAACCTTAAAAGCCTTTTGAGTTTCTGGAGACCAAACCAGTTTGTTAGTTTGGGCCTGCTGAGTTTTCACTTATCAGTTTATATAAAGGCCGGGCAAGTTCCCCACAACCCGGAATCCAAATATGACAGTAACCTGTGATTCCCCAAAATCCTCTCAATTGTCTTAAAGTCATAGGTAGGGGATGATTTAGTATAGGTTTACTTCTCTCAGGGCCTATGGCCCTAGTCCCTTCTGATATGATCAGGCCCAGATATCTAACAGACCATTGACACAGCTGAGCCTTTTCTCTTTATGCCTTGTAACCACAGCTTGCCAGAAAGTTTAAGAAATCTTCGGAGGCTCGCGAACAAGCTTCCTCTGTCTCAGCACAGAGCAAAATATCATCTACATATTGTAACACCACTGCTTCAGAGCTATTAAAGTTTTGGAGATCCCGTGACAAACTTTGTCCAAATAAGTGAGGACTGTCACGAAATCCCTGGGGCAAAACTGTCCAGGTTAATTGAGAAGCTGGATGCGTAGGGTCTTCAAAGGCAAATAGAAATTGACTTTCCCCTGCCAAAGGCACTGAATAGAAGGCATCTTTTCAATCAATTACGTGGCCATGCAGTATCACACAGGAAGACCAGGTGTGTCTTCTTTAAGCCCTGGGGATCAAATCTATCCCAGTTTTTCAGGATACAGTTCAAAGGAGTGAGGCTGGAATTGTTAGCTCCCATCTTGTCCTGAAGGATCCTGGTTGAGCCCCCAAGATGAAAGATTGTTGTTCAATCACGACGCTGGGATTCTTGGCCCCGGAGGAGAAGAATTCAATCCAGAGCAAAGATGAGGCTTGATCGCTCAGAGCTTTTGTGTAATAAAGTTTCATTAAAATATAAAGGAGATAGAGAAAGCTTCTGACATAGGCATCAGAAGGGGGCAGAAAGAGTACCCCTGGAATGAATTTTTAAATCTTAGCAGTCTGTTAAGAAATCTTAAAAAAAAAACCTTACTTTTCATTGCAATTAAATTATCAAGTAAGATTGCTTATTTATCAGATAGCATGTTCTCCAAAAGATGCCATAGGTCAAGTTCAAGACTTTGAAAAGTTATATACCCTCTTTAAAAATTTTTTTCCCTGAACATCTGAAACATTATGGTTTCACAGGGAAAATTTAGTACAAGTCTATATGTTAAAGTGAACCAGCAAACATTTATTTTTAAGAAAATAAGTTCATTGGTATGAGAGAAATCAAAGATGGATAATACATCTTAACAGACATTTTAGGTAAGGCACAGTAATGGTTTGCTTTTTAGGACTTCTTAGGCTACTAAGAGAAAGAATACTTGTCCATAAGTAAAATTACCTTCAGGAAAGAAAACAAATCCTACAAGTATAGTATGAAAAAATAACTAAGAAACTATTTAGGGACAAAAAAACATTTGAAGAGGAGAAAAATAATACCTATTGATTTCTCTTTAGGAACAGAATTTAAATAAATCAGTTTAAAATTTTGTTAAAAATTTTTTTAAAGAAAAGTGCTTTCAGAGACTTAAGTGAACTCTGCTTCATAAAATACTTAAAAACTGCTTCAGGATATATTATCAGTAATTCTTTCTATATAATATCTTGATAAATTTATAAATTTGCTAATGGAAATAATCAAGAATTATAAATTGATGTGATAAAACTTGTGTATTTGTGGGTAGATAAGTTTACAGGGAAGTAGTTATAATCCTATGAACATAAAATTATTCAGATAATTAGAATTTATTGGAATAGACTTATAGCCTTTGAAAATTCTGGGGCTTTTTAACATGATTTACATTATAAATGTGTAAGAAGTTAAGTAATTAAAATAAAGCTAAAATTATGTTGTCTCTTATCACAGTGTTCTATTTTATTGAAGTATCTTTAATTTGGCTTTTCAAAGTGGGAAAATATATGGAATCAATTTAGTATTTTAATACAGTTTATTATCTTTTTGATATTTTAAAAATACAACCCCAAATTAGGACCAAATTGTCTATTAAATAATGCCCCCTCCACTTTTTTTAGTTGATCACAGGACAGTTCACCATTTGGATTTATAGCAGATCATATTCATTATATTGTTGAGAAATATATATCATAGGTTGCCTGTGTGAAAGTATATCCCTAAGTAAAGTTCCACCAGTTTTATAAACATTAAGGTGCCTTTTGGAGACTGGGTCTTTCAGAATTACATGGTGTCTCATGTATTTGCTCTACTGTGTGCTTGTTATTTTTTTCTGGTTTGAGGAGTCTGTTCAGTGGGATGTTTGTTAGATCAGCTGGCCCTCCGCACTGCAGTGAATAGTCATGCAAACAGATGGAGAGATTTAATTTTCGGTTGCGAAAGGGTTCCATAGCAACTTCTAAGTAAAATATATGTCTGGCCACATTTACTGGGCTGCTGTTGTTGCAAACCAAACATATACTTAAGTGTGATCTGCAGAGAGACATTTAAAATACATGCTGCTCATCTAGTCCCTGAAAATCTTCTCTCTTTTTCAGTGGAGAATATTTATTTATTTCAGAAACATTGAGCATGTGTATGCATCTGTCTGTGTATAAGTGTAGCAAGTCAGATGGCTTTTAACAAGCTTTGATTGATTTCATGTAGTAAGTCAAGTCCCATGAAAAAGTGTTTTCCCAATATTTTTGTGAGTAGAAGTTAATACTTTGGAAACCATGTTTCAGGGTTTAGGTTCCCGGCTGCTGTAAGAAGGGCCGGTGCTAAATATACCACAGTGGGATCCAGGCAGACCATCCAAAACCTGGTGAATATCATGATAAAGATAAGAATCCTGTGAAGCCTTCTGTCTGGAGGCTAGTCAGCCTCAAAGCTCAAATAATGGGTGTGTTTCCTTTCAAGCTGTATATAGTGATGATTAAAAGGCCTCATAGTGGGCACACATTGAGCACAGTAAGATCCTGAACGGAAAAATGTTAATCTATATAACATGTTCATAGTTGGGTCTTTTTAATATAATTGCTTGACACTAATACATAATCAATGTGTGGTTTATATGGTAACATTTAAAGATTAAAATATTTGATCTAACTGGATTTCCTCATCTCCTAACCATTTTTGATGAATGGATGTTTTTATGACACCTTGCATTTGTATAAGGGCCTTTTTTTTAATCCCTCAAAATATTATCAGCTATAGAATATGGTCCTTCATGTGGTTCTTTGTTGAGAACCCCCTTTTTGATGTATAAGAAAAGAAAATTGAATTTAGAAATAAGGTCATATTTTATAAAAACATTAAATATGAAAAATTTCAGCAAATTCTCCAAATCTAGCTTAACTCTGCTTATGAAATATCTGCCTCAAACTCCTATAAGGTTCCATATAAATAATTCTGTTACTGAACAAACGATGGATATATATTTTTAAAATCTTTGTAATGATGGAAGAGGCTTTTAGATTGAGCTTCAGTTATTAATTTTGGAATCAGTCCATCTTAAAAACTCAGATGTTTTGTAAGATGCCACATAATAGAGTAAAACCTTCTTCACGATTAAGTCAGGTATAAATTTTAAATGAAAATGCTATGTAAACAATTTCATCTAATATGATTACTCAATGTTATGTGTTAAAAATATGAACCTAGAGTTTTGGCAGGATAGTATTTCAAGACAATTGCTTTTTGGGTATAGTAATCAAAATATTTTACCGGAATCAAGCAAACAACTCTTATTATGGGCAACTCCAATGTTATAATCTATGTGACTTCCCTGACCTTTGAAAATGGAGAAAGCCACTGCCACTTTCCTATTTCCCGTTCTAGTTAAGGTAACTTACTACAGTAGAATTAAGTAAATGATATTTTAACATTTTGGATTAAGTTCATGACATCTCTTCCCCAAATTGCTTTGTTAGTTTCTTTTCATTTATCCTTGGATATGATTGTTTCAGGTTACAGAAATAACATGGAAGAGAATGCCTTTTGATCTAGGATGGTAAATCTTTAGCATTTTGATCCTGGGTTTACTTAATGATCTCCTAGGCTTCATTCTAAGACAATAAAGGATCACTATGGTAAAGCAGGTATGAGTTGAAGTCAGACAGATCTAGGTTTGAATTCCAGCTGTATAAATGTTTAGTCAAATCCGGCTGTTTATTTCTAAGAAATGAAAACTTGGAGAGATTAAATAACTTGACCAAAGAGTCAGAGCAAATATTTCACATTCAGATTATCTGACTGTGGAATTGGTCTTTCATCTCTGCATTACATTGACCCACTTCTGTTTAGTAAGCACATATATTCATATATAACTTTTAAAAATAAGCAGACATTCAGAATGTGTAATTTCACAAGCTTTTTGCATTATGGATCAATGATAGGATTATACATTTTGTATGTAATTCTCTTTAAATACACCTTTTTTTTTTAAGTAACCAGAGTGACACAAAGTAATGAATCTGATGGGTACAGTTGTCTCAGTACTCAAGGGAGATGGCTTCCAGATTCCCATGGATCTACACCTGTGGGTGGCCAAGTCCTTTACTATATAAAATGGCTTAGTATTTGCATATAACCTGTGCACATTCTCCTGTATACCTTAACTGTCTCTAGATTACTAAAAGTGTAATTGCTAATACCTTGTACCATGTCAATGCTTTTTTGTAAATACTTGTTAATGTGTGGAAAATTCAAGTCTTGCCTTCTGAAACTTCCTGGAATATTTTTCTCAAATATCTTCAATCCATGATTGGTTGAATCCATAGATGCCCCACCTGCTGGTACAAAGGGCCAATGTAAATATTATGCCTAAAACTTTTACATGTTACTTAAATTCCTAGCCATTTTAGGCTGGGAAAAAACCCCACAAGTAACCAAAGAGAGTGAATTTTCACAGAAAAGAATTAAAGCACCTCTGAGTTGGGAAAATAAGATATTTAAACTTGAAGCAATTATGAGTTTTCATAGTACTCTTATTCACAGCTTCAGTATTCACATGTTGGGCATCTCTTCATGCCTTTATTGCCATTTGTGTAACTTCATTGGAAAAAATGTGTATTTAAATCCTTTGTGTTTTAAAATGAAAAATTTCAAACATTTTTAGATTTACAGGAAAATTGTTTAGATGGTGCAGAAAATCCTCTTAAACATCCCCCCCCAACCATTTCCCTGATTAATAACATCTTAGTATAGTACATTTGTTACTATTAATGACCAATAGTGATACAATTTATTAACTTTGTACTTAATTAAATGTCCTTGGGTTTTTACCTAATGTTGCCTTTTCATTCTGGGATCCTCTCTGGAGTCCACACATTTTGCTGTTGTATCTCATTAGGCTCCTCTTGACTTTCTCAGACTTCCCTTGTTTTTCATGACCTTGACAACTTTGAGCAGTAGTGGGCAGGTATTTTCTAAAATGTCATTCTGTTGGTGTGTGTTGAATATTTTACTCGAATGGAGTTATTGGTTTTGGGGAGGAAGTTCACCTTGATAGAAAACCATTTTCACACATTATACCCAGAGGACATGCTACCAGCTCAATGCTGAGGATGCTGACCGTGATGACTCTGCTGAGGTGGTGATTATCAGGCCTGTCCACTGTGAAGTGATCCTTTGCACCCTCTTGCTTTTACATACTATACCCTTTGGAGGGAAATCTCTCTAAGTAGTTCATATTTAAGAAGTAGGGAGTGAGGCTCCACCTCCTTGAGAGTGGAGTATCTACATAAACTACTTATAATTTTTCTATGAGGAAATTTGTTTCTTTCTATTCATTGTAAATGTATTCAGTTTATATTGATATATATTCAAGGATATTTATTTTACACATTGGATTATAATCCAGTACTGCCTTATTCATTGTATTTCTCAAATGGTTCCCATTTTGGCTATTGGGAGCTCTGCCAGTCTGTTCCTGTGTCTTTTTGACATAGCTTTATCACGATGGGTTTTTTAAAGCACTTACTTTCTGGCACCACCAGATCCTTCAGACTCAGGTATGTCTTGCCCTAGTCCTAGATTCATCCATTTTTCCAAGGAGCCCTGGTTTCTTTTATTAGAAAATGGTGTTGGAAGCCAAGACTGGTCACTAGGTGTGCTCATGATCAGTAGGATGTCACGGCTTTTAGGTCTTCTCAGCTGACAGAGCAAGGAAATGTATAGGCCCATAATAACTTGTGCCATAAACTATCTGTAAATATCCTTATGTAACTGTGTATATCTAAATTAAGCTAAACATAAGTTTTTACAATGTCTCCCACTCTAGTCCATTACCACAAGGATCAGTCTAGTCTCTTCCCCTAGCTGATCTGTAAACTCAGTCCAGTAGTGAGAAACCAGGGTCTTGCCGTCCACCACCCGTTTACTTAATTGTCCAGGCCCTGTATGCATGTGTTGACATGTCAGAATTGTTAACCCATATTCCCATGGATACAGCTTTGTTTGTGGTACAGTACCTGGGCACTTCCCACGTAGCTCAGTTGGTAAGGAATCCATCTTCCACTACAGGAGCATAGGAAATGTGTGTTCAATGCCTGAGTGGGGAAGATCCCCGGGAGGAGGAAATGACAGCCCATTCTAGTATTCTTGCCCGGAGGATCCCATGGATAGAGGAGCCTGGCAGGCTACAGTTGCAAAAGACTAAGGTGCAACTGAGCATGCACGTACAGTCCTTACCTACAGCTTCTTTTGCCTTTAGTTGTATAGACTCATTTCCAAAGTTGCTTTAGTTCAGCACGTTTTTTCTCCTCCCAGTTCACTAAGATTGTTTTACACATTTGTAGTACAGTTAGATGGTTTTGTCGTACAGTTAGATGGTTTTGTCATATTCAACATTTCATCCTAGGATTCCCCCAACCTCCAAAATGATTTTTTGAGATTTGCATACATTAAGATTTACTTTTTGTAAATTCTGTTGGATTTTGACAAATGCATAATATCATGTATGCTATCCACAATTACAGTACCATATAGAATTTGTTTCACTACTCTAAAAATTGCCTCTGCTTTACTTATTCAACCCTTTCTCCGTTCTAACCAACCCCTGACATCCTGTCTCTCTGGTTTTGCCTTTAGAGATGGTCATTTAACTGGAATGTGTGTAGCCTTTTCAGACTTGTTTCTTCCACTTAGCACTATGCATTTGCGTTTCAATCATAATTTTTTGTGACTTGATAGTTCATTTCTTTTTATCACTGAATAACATTCCATTGTGTACTGCTTTTGGCTACTGGGAGCTCTTTCAGTCGGTTCAGTAGAACAGATACTGTTCATATTGAAGGACATTGTGTTTGTTTCTGGTTTCTGCTATAATCCTTTGCATGTAGGTTTTTATGTTGACATAGTTTTCAACTCATTAAGTACCTGGGAACATGATGGCTGAACCACATGGTATAAGACTATGTTTAGCTTTATAAAAACCTGTCAAACTGTCTTCTGAAGTGGCTGTACCATTTTTCATTCCCATTAGCAATGAATGACTCTTCACTGCTCTACATTCTCACAAGCACTTGATATCATCAACTTTGTGGGTTTTAGTCATTCTAAAAGGTATATATGGCATCTCTTTATACTTCTAATTTGCAATTCTCTAACAGCAAATGATGTTGAGCATCTTTTTTATTTTTGGCTCCTGGTTAAAGAGATTTTTAGACCACAGCTGCATACTATTTTGCGGTTGGACCCATTTCAAAAAGGGTGTGTATACACATTTCTAGTACACTGCTGTTTTTTTTTTTTTTTCATACTGTTCTTGGGGTTCTCAAGGCAAGAATACTGAAGTGGTTTCCCATGTCCTTCTCCAGTGGACCACGTTTTGTCAGAACTCTCCACCATGACCCGTCCGTCTCGGGTGGCCCTACATGGCATGTCTCATAGTTTCATTGAGTGAGACAAGACTGTATGTGATCAGTTTGATTAGTTTTCTGTGATTGTGGTTTTCATTGTATCTGCCCTCTGCCAGGTAAGGATAAGAGGCTTATAGAAGCTGTTTTTTAAATTTTTATTTATTTATTTATTTTTGTCTGTGCTGGGTCTTCATTGCCATGAGGGCTTTCTCTTGTTGGGTGAGGGGGACCACTCTCTAGCTGCAGTGCACGAGCTCCTCATTGCTGAGCACAGGCATGCAGGCTTCAGTAGTCATAGTCCCAGACTCCAGAGCACAAGCTCAGTCGTTGTGGCAGTTGCTCTGAGGCATGTGGGATGTTCTGGCATCAGGGATTGAACCTGTGTCTCCTGCATTTGTAGGCAGATTCTTTACCACTGAGTCACCAGAGAAGGCCTTGAGCATCTTTTCATATGCCTACATGTGTTTCCTTTGGTGTGATTTTTAGTCTAATCTTTTGCCCATTTAAAATTTGATTTATTTGTCTTTTTATTGTTGATTTGTGTTATTTGCATATTCTAGATTTATAAGATATTTATCAGATATAAGATTTACAAATATTTTCTATTTTGTGAGTTGTCTTTACCTTCTCATGTCCTTTGAAGCACAAACATTTTTATTTTTGATCAACTTTAATTTTTTCTGTTTTTTTCTTTTGTACTTGTGCTTTTGGTGTTATATCTAAGAAACAGTTTCCTAATCTTTATTTTCTCCTAATAGTTTTATAGTCTTAGCTCTTTCATTTAGCTCTACTATGTGTTTTGAGTTAATTTTTGTATATGGTTTGAGGTAGAAGTTCAGCTCCATTCTTTTGCAATGCGTGTATCCCCCTACTCCAGCACTGTTTGTTTAAAAAAGCTATTCTTCCCCCATTGAATTGATCTGGTACTCTTGTCGAAAGTCATTTGCCCTTGAATGTAAGAGTCTATTTCTGGACTCTCAATTCTGAGTTGTACTGATCTGTGTCTCTCTTCATGACAGTATCTCACTGTCTTGATTATTGCAGCTTTGATAGTACGTTTTGAAATCAGGAGCTTTGAGTTCTTCAACTTGATTTAACTTTTTCAAGATTGCTTTGGCTCTTCTAGGTCCCTTGCATTTCTATATGACCTTTAGCTTGAGAAATATTTCAATCTTCGAAACTTCTCTTTTATTTCTTTTCCTTCCTCTCTATTCTTTCATGTAGTATTAGTTTGTATATGCTCCTCCCTCTTCTCCAATCACTTACCTGGACCCCTTTCTCAGAACAAATCAGGTAGTTGTTAATTATTCCTATTGGAAATGTCAGCTGATTAAACTTGGACCTTGCAGATGTTTGACTGGGGAGGATGTGTTTATAGTGATCTTTGGCTTTTTCCTTCCCCACCTCTCCTTTTCCAATTAACCGATAAGTCTGTAGCCCTCCATCTACTCCAGTATCATTTGGGAATTCACTTCTTTGGTACATGTCTACAGATCCCACTCCCCTGAAATATGCTATTGGAATTATTTTACCATTGTTAGCAACTTCCATACATTAGAGACAGATTAATTATACAAGGTATGGTTATAATCGTATTATGTTTCCTGCTTGAAAACATTTTGAAACATGGATGATTCTCAAAACATACTGAGAGAAGCCAGACACAAAAGACTATGTATTTATGGACTTTATTTTTATGAAGTCCAAGAGCAGACAAAAGTAATCAGTAGGAATACAATTCAGACCATTGGTAGCCGCTGAAGGAGGGGGAGGGGAATAGACTTGAATGAGACAAGAGGAAATTATCTAGGGTGAAGGAAACATTCTATATCTACATCAGGTCATTTATTACATGAGTGTAGACTTGTGTCACAACTCACTGAACTGAACACTGAAGATCTGTGCATTTTCTGTATAGAATTACACTTCAAATTTTTTAAAGTGAAAAATAGAATGAAAACTTTTGGTGATTTTTTATTGCCTTCAGCTCAGACTCTTCAAGTTGTCATTTAGAACCTTTGAAAAATCTAAGGTCTCTATAAGTATCTCTTGTTATTTCCCTCTCACACCCTGCGATCCAGCAAAATGGAATTTTCATTGTTCTTCACATGCACCATGATTTCCCATTTCTGTGTCTTTACTTTCACTTTTCCCTCAATCAGGAATGTCTTTAAATCCTGCTGTATCAAAATGATCTTTTCTCAAATTTCATGTCAAAAGCCAGACCTCTTCCCTAAACACCTTACTTGGTAGCATTTTGTATTTCTCTTATGACAGCCTTGACTTTTCCCTGATTTTATTTTAATTATTTAAATCGCTGTGCCTGTAGTGTTTGCAATGTGCCTGGCACTGTTTGTCAACCTCCTATGCCCACTTCAGCCCATAAGTTCCATTAAAGGCAAGATTACTTATATTTGCCTTCTTTCATCCACAGAATTAGGTAAGCGTTTATTAGATGGATGTATGTATAGATAGAGATAGATGGATGAATTAATTAATTGATTGGAGTCTATAGGACAATTGGGAATATTGGGGAAGGGAAGCTATCTTGGCATTAAAAAAACCCCAAAAACCTCTAACATACCTTGTGTCTTACTTGTAAGGTATAATGAATGAGATGAAATATGAGAGGTGATAAATAAAATTTGATGGCCATCAGCCAAGTCCTGAGGTTATAAACATACCTATGCAAATCTGAAAAACATGACAGCTTCTGTAATGACTTAAACAGTCTCATACAGTCTGTGAAGTCATCTCCCCTATTACATTCGTCCAGCTTCTGGGGGTTTTAGACTGTCCTCATTCTGGCGGTGCCTTCAGACTTTGTCTTCAGGCAGTAATTCCCAACCAAGGCATCTGACACACTGATGTTGCCCAGAGGTGGTACTCAGTTGGTTTTGCTAATGGGGTAAATAAACCAACTCCCCTTGACAGGAGGGAGTGACTTATAGTGTTCAGGGAGTGGGCTGAAGCTCAGGCAACAGAGGTCTGGCAGTTATTGGACATTGTATCAAGAGACACAAGCTTTAGGAGGAGCCGGTGCATTGTGGGTCATGAGAACCTATCTATAAATGCAAATTCAGCATTACCTGGCATTGGCAAAACTTCCCTATAAAACCAACCAAAATAAAGCTACCATCTCCCCTTTTAAAAGTTATTTTATGGAGGAACACTAGGAAGGTGGCAGGAAAAAAAAAAAAAAGAGAGAGCATGGCCAAAGGACATTTGGTGCGGTAAAAGGAATATTTGTGATTTTCATGACTGACTTACTAAGATTTCATTTGTAAGATTCTTAGACACAGACAAGCCAGTTCTTTGGAATAATAGGCCTCTCCACCATTCCTGCCATACTTGTCGTTTTCAAGGGATGGGAGACCTTGATAGCCAAGGAAAGATAGATGTATCTCTCTATATTTTTCATTGCTGCCACACACATCTTACAGGATCTGAGTTCCCCAACCAGGGACTGAACCCAGACCCTTGGCAGTGAAAGCACCAACTCCTAACCACTGGACAGCCAGGAAATTCCTGCCCAGGGAATAATATTTTAGCTTCATTCTTCCTTTCTCAAATAGGCCACCTTAGCAGGGGGAGGGAAAAACATAACTAGAGAAATCTGAATATTTGTTCAGAATCTCTAATTCATTGTGTTATATGTGTGACTTATAGATGAATCTAAGTCAGGTTCCTTTGGCTCCTCTTTCGGCCTGTATATTTATGTTTTGCAGGCTGTAATAATAATTTTTTGAACAATCTTTTTTCAATTCCTGGTTAAACAGATTTTTAGACCATGGCCATATACTGTTTTCCTGTTGGACCATTTGTAAAAAGGGGATATATATAAACATATACATTTCTAGTGTACACTGTTTTTTTTTTTTTTTAATGTACTTATTTCTGTTTGGCTGTGCTGGGTCTTTGTTACTACATGGGTTTTCTTTTAGTTGCAGCAAGCAGAGGCTACTCTCTAGTTGCAGTGTGCAAGCTTCTCATTGTAGTGGCTTCTCTTGTTGTAGAGCACGGGCTCTAAGGCACACAAACGTCAGCAGTTGGGGCACGTGGACTCAATAGTTGCAGCTCCCGGGCTCTAAAGCACAGACTCAGTAGTCGTGTAGCATGGGCCTAGTCGCTCCACTGCATGTGGGGTCTTCCAGGATCAGGGATTGAATCCATGTCTCCTGCATTGGCAGGCGGATTCTTTACCAGGGAATTCTTTACCAGGAGCTACCAGGGAAGCTCTACATTTCCAGTACACTGTTAATTAGCAGTGGTGATAAGGGTCATCTTTGTTTTGTTCCTGATTTTTAAAGATAGTGCTTTTAACATGTCACTATAAACTGTGATATTTACAGTGAGTTTTGGGTAAATTTCTCTTGTCAGGCTAAAGAAGTTTCCTTTGCATCCTAGTTTTCTCAAAGCTTTCTCTTGAGTGAGCAAAGAATTTTATTGAATATTTTTCTGTAGTTGATGACATGAGCATAAAATATTTCTCCTTTAATATTGTGATAGAGTGACTTGTTTAATATATTTTCTAATAATGAACCATTTATACATTACTTGGAAAATCTATTTTATATTCATACATTTTTAAGCACCACTGTATGTTTCATTCAGCAGTATCTAGTGGAATTGGGAGCTAGGTTTTGAAGGCTGTCTAAAGTAACTTGTGGCTCCATGATTCTGTGATTTGTTTTCAAGGACTCCCTGATTTATATAAAACTTAGGGAAGGATGGGTCCATGATATTTTTCCCTCATGAGAGGAAACTGAATCTGAAAAATATTAAATGACCAATCTAATGTCGCACATTGGAACCAGAGTTACGTGAAGTGCTGGTACTTCCTGGGTTTGTACAATTCTGTGACTTCCTAGTTTATGAACCCAGCGTTTCCTCTGGACAGTGGAGGTCATAACAGCCCTACCTCATGAAGCAACAGCTCATGTACAGTACTTTGTCCAGTGCCTGGCACATGGTGAAAAACTCGCTCATTCATTCATTCTTTCAACAAATAATCATTGCACACCTGCTATGTGTTCTGAAGCTGAGGATACAGTAGAAAATAAGACAGAAGAGGTGCTTGTTTCCAAGAAGTTTATATTCTAGTAGTGAGAGACAGATCCTAAATTCACATAAAAGAAAATGGAAAGCAGTTAAAAAATGTCCAGAATGGAGGGAGCATGATGCAGTTTAAGGAGATGACTGTTACTTGGTTGGGGGAACAGATCTTAGGAGGCGAATGTGGAAACTATTAATGTTCTTTGAGGCAGGTAATGATAGTGGCTTGACCGAAATAGTAATAGCAAAGTCGGTAAGAAGTGGATCTGGAGTGTACTTCTGAAGCATAATCAATGGAATTTGCTGATAGGTTAGCCGTGTAAGTGAACATTAGAATTTTTTTTTAAGCTAACAATTTATATTTGTGACTACTGTAGAGATATGGGTATGGGAAAAAAGGACAAGTCAGGCTGACTGCTAGTTTTCTTTATTTGAACAGCTAAGCCATGCTCTTTACTGATATCAGAATGTTTAGGGGAACAGAAGATTTTTCCCACAAAGGGAAATAAGAGTTGATTGTCATTAAAAAATTAGCCATCATTTTCTCAGCCTTCTGATTATATTCTGACCCACATTGCTTTTTGTCTTTTCTTCTCTAAATATTTATGAATTTATGTTAAGGGAATAAAAAGAACATTTATTTTAGTTGAAAATAAATATAAAATGTAAGGAGAGCTTTATTTTTGACCAATCAACTTTCTCTTTGTATTTTCAATTACTTTTTCCTTGTAGAAATATGGAATATTTTTATAATATGGGGGCTGCTGCAAAGTGTATAAAATATATTTTTTCACTAAAAGAAAATATATGGGAACTTCTCCGGCAGTCTAGTGGTTAGGACTTGGCGCTTCCATTGAGGATTGCCAGCTTTGTTTCCTGGTCAAGGATCTAAGATTTTGTAAGCTATGTGGCACAGCCAAAAAAGAAAAGGAAACATATGTATGTAAACATGTTCATTTTCTTGATCACCCTCTAGCATTGCTCTCTCTAAGCATTGCTTCCTAGTGTGATTTATGTTTATTGTTAGTACCTGTTAAGTAAAACACTGTCAGAAAAAAACTTGCAACATACAAAAAAAGTTATTTCTAAATGTAGTTGTTTTTTATAGCAGCTCCCAGAAATGTTACATAAAAAATCTATTTCCTCCAAACTGTAAGGATGAAAACCTGTATCACAGGCAGGACAGCCTTTCTGACATCCAAGCAGATCTGATACTTTATTATATTTGCTTTCTTGAGTTGTTCTTCCGATGATGACCTACCAAGAAAAATTCTCTTTGACTTTAAAACAGACCACTGTTCAGTACTTCTTTGATTAGATTATGTGTAAAATGTTTATGTCTGCCACTCACTGGCGATTAAGTAATTAAGATGCTCTTAATATTGCAAGAGAGACATTACAAGTCTCATTATTTTAATGGACTGGTGGGCTCCAGGGGGTTGATAATAGGTTACAACGTCTTGCATTCCAAGTTCGCAAAATTTAGTTTTGCCTGTTTGGCACCCTGAACTTGCAAGCTTTTGATGACTCAAGCTTTCAGAAGGAAGTAGTCTTTGATTAGTTCTTAGGGGTACAGGCCGTTCTTATAAATCATTGTCATCGTCAGCATCATCCACGCAATGGCGGCCTTATTACTAGTACCACTCAAGAGCTAGCAATTCCACAGGCAGACGGTCAGTGGCCTTCTCATCTCTGCTTTGAGAGGGGTCCCTGAGGCCCTGAGGCACTCTCAGAGCGATGGCGCAGCTGTCTCTGCTTTTTTAATGAGATTATCTTTTAGAGCCTTCAGGATGGATGACTAGTAGGTCTGTACCATCTACATAACTGCAAGGCAGTGTTTGCACTGGAAATGCAAAAAGACTATTTTCTTTTGTTAAGTTTATACTATCTGGTTCCAAAAGTACCCATAATTCACTTCTTAAAAAGCCAGAAAATGATGACCAAAGTCTTGAGGTACACCTTCTGGTGCATCTTTGCAAATCTCTAATGAATTGAATTGCTTAAACCTGTCATAGCGGTAAGTCCAGTGTCTCCCTCTCCAGGTTCACCCCTCCTTCTGAGTTGTCAAAAACTAAAGTGAAGCAGATATGACGTCTCAGGAACTCCAGTCCTAAAATCTTTCCGTAATTCTGTGCTCAGTGGAGAGAGCCCTTATCTCAA